>NC_134465.1:50835945-52035945 GCF_047948215.1 Lycorma delicatula | reverse complement strand
TGGGTGAAAGGACGAGACACTATCACTCGCACCATGGAGGCCAGCAAAGTTGGTTTTAGTTAATGTAAAAGGGGGAGAGTTTAAAAGCCAATTTTTTCAGATTTTTGTAGACAACAATTGTAGCATATTTTTCTCACTCTGTACTATTGTTGAAAAAAATTCTTTATTTTCTGTTGACTTGTGTGACAAACTCTTTATGAACAACAAAAATGTCAAGGTTCCATATTAGGTTTCCATACTTGAAAAGTTTTCAAGTATGAAAAATTTTTATTGTTTTCAATTGTGAGATTAAGCTTGGTTTCTGTGTCATTAAGTGTATATCTATGCCTTATTTCACTCCATAACAATTTTAAAAAAGTTGTGTTTTATTGTCACTTCACTGATCCAAATCTTTTACAGTGAGGAAAACATTATTTTTGTTTCATGTTTGGTATTCACAATAAAAAACTTGCTGTAATACAATATGCAGTGTTTTTAGTTAAAATAAAGTGTACAGTACAATAGATTCGCGTTTCTGAAATTTTACAAACAGTTGACCAGTTCAATTGTAATAGTATACACATATGTTTTTACCTGATGGGGAGTCGTATTCATTAAGACTGCAGCTTTTCCTCCCACTACATACAAGCTGCAGAACACTTTATGCTATACATATACATTACACAAATTACAACATTACCCTTATACCCAACTGCACAACATTTTTCTTTCATTTACACTCGGTGGTGTTGCGACATCTTACGAAACGCAACTGTAACCCAAGGTGAAAATTATCGTGCCAATGAGCTCTACATAATGAATCTTCAACGATGTCCTCTGGGTACCTGAGTGAACCCAGTTATATTTAGCTCTAGCCCCATTACATGTGTACTTTGCTGGAGTGGTCCATTATATCACCGGTACTCATAGGACCAAAATTACCACTCCACAAAAAATTCAAATTATGGTTGGTGTTTCATCTGAAAAACCACCAAAACACGTCTATGAAAAGATCTCTGTCAGCTTTGTCTGACTTTCAAATTGCATATCTGCAATTTGTATCTCGCTCAACTCTTAGTTCAATGCTCTAGATATATCAAATCTCCTCACACAGATTCCATCGCCGGTTTTAATAGTAGGAGACTTGTAATGCCCACCATATTTCATGGAACTCATCCTTCTGTTCCTCTCGAGGAAATATGATAAACAAAGTGAGACAAGGCTTAGACCTTTGTCTACTGAATGATGGATCAACAGATTCATGCCCTTATCATCTGGTACATTGTCCAACATAACCTCTTCTTATGTTCACCTAGTTTACTCCCTCGTCTTAATTGGTCTGTGTATGACAACCTTTACAGGAGCAACCACAGGCCAATTAATACTGCTTTTAGTTTCGACTGTGTGTTAACAAAAGGCCACACATGGATTGTTGAAAAGGCAAATTGAAACAATTACCATAAAGCCTTCCCATTATAGTATGACGATTGTGAAGACGTCCTTGTTCAGCTTTTCTCTTTTACATCCCTGATACTTGAGAATGCTAACAAATGTATTCCACAAATATCTGGAAATGCTAGATGTCCCTCCGTTCCTTGGTGAAATTATGACTGCCAAAAGGCTATTATGAAACGGATTGGAGTTAGCAAATGGTGGTCGTCACAGGAAGATGTAAAATTGAAAGGATTAGAATATAAATAAACGGTTTTCAGGTGGAGACAAACCTCCATGTGAAATACCTGGGGGGTTGGTTTTCGCAGTCGAACATCTTTAACCAGCACTTAAAAGAGATTGAAAATAAGGCTGAAAGAGTCTCACACACACATTGGGATGTCTGATGGGAAATAAATGGGGCCCGAAAGCGGACAATGGCGCTGCTATTAATACTGTCGGTAGCCACATCGGAGATCTTACATGCAGCCCCAGCTTGGATCAGAGCTTTTAATTCACAAAGAAATACACAGAAGCTAGTGTCCTTACAATGGAGAGCGAACTTGAAAATAATCAGTGCTTACAGGACTGTATCTGTGGCCACGGATGGGATTCCCCGATCCGACTACTGGCAATACAAAAGACCAGAAGGTATGAAGGGCATGCCGAAAGAAGAAGCGGATGCCCTACTTAAACTAGACTGCCAAGAACACTGGACAAGAGCTAGAACTGGGGCTTGGATCTGCCAGATGCAACCGGAGCTGAAGCCATGGCTAGGGAGGGTACACGGGAGTGTGAGATACTACGTCACCAATTGCTCTTCGGCAACGGTGAGTTTGGCGAGTACTTGTACAGATTTAAGAGAAGAAAATTCTCGGAATATATCTGCGCTTCTGTGGATTCAACGTTTTACGAATGCCCGAGATGGGAGGAGGTTAAAATAAGAGCACAAAAGAAAGGCTTTTCTGCCATTTTCACAAAAACGGGGTACGATAAACAAAACGTAATCGCAGATTCTTACTCAGGATCGAAAAACACTTGAACTCGACACCCCACACTGAAAATTCCGGGGGGGGGCCGCGGAGGGGGAGGTGGAGAAAAAAATTTGTTTGGGGGTTGTGGTTGGTAATTTGTATGAGTCCAAAAATGTAGTCAAAAGTTTTTGGGGCAAGGGTCCAAACGATAGGGGATGACAAGAGAGGTCTAGAAACAAAAGGATTTGGCCGGTAAAGGATTTTTTGGGTTGGGAGTCAGGAGATAGAGGAGGTCCGGATCGGTGGAGATGCGGGAGGATTTGGGTCTAGATGGAACGGGTGGCCAGAAAAATGTAGAAAAGCAATCCTTATAATTAAGACGTTTAGGACTTCGCCTCAAATGCAAAAAAAATATTCAAAGTCCTTGTTTACTATAATTAAATTATGTCACACGCTTATACTGTCTTGTATTTGACGGAGGACATCATACTCCGTGTGATGAGTGTGGTAACAACCAGTGGGATGGAATATGTCCCAGGACATTTCCGGAGCATTTAATAATGTATGTTGGCATTCTGCTATTTACTATTTCCAAAAAAGAGAATGTACTGTAAGTGAATTGCAAGTTATGCAAAGTTATTTCAATCATCGGGATGTGCTACTCCGCAAGGGCGGCCATGAGGTTGGTAAGACGCTGTCTAAGGGATATCCCCAGGGCAGCGTGTTGGGTCCATTATTTTGGGTGGTGGAATTTGATTCTTTCCCGCGGCTGAGATTACCAAGCGGGTGTTCAAAGTGGCTTATGCTGGAGATGGGATCTTGCTAGTCGAAGGAAGTTCGTGGAGGGAGGTAGAACGCCGAGCCACTCGGCCTTGCAGAATGCTTGAGCTGTGGGGTCATCAACCCAAGAAGACGTTTAGCTCGGGAAAGACCACAATAATGGTCCTAAAACGCCGTTTTACAGTGAATCGGCGAGACCGTGTTTCGATGGCAGACCAGCGTATAAAGTATGTTCAGGTTCAAAAATACCTCTGGGTGTTTCTTGATGAGAAACTGCAATTTAAGAAGCACCTTGAATACGTCGCGGAGATGGCCTGCAAGGCCTTCTTCGGTATTCGACGTGTGGTCAATCCGGATTGGGGCTAACTTAACTTTAAGACCATGAACATTCTGTATAAAGGCGTGTGCGATACTATTTTGATATACGCGGCGCCTGTTTGGGCGGATAGGCTAAAATATAAAAGTTATCGGGACATATTATTAAGGGCTCAACGCCTAATTTTGCTAACGGTAACGGATGGTTACCGTACTATTTCACGGGAGGCAGGCGTGAAACCGATAGACTTGATTGCGTCTGAGAGCAGCAGCGGTATGTTGCTAAGAAGTCCGGTGAGTTGACTTGGATAAAGTTTGAGAAATTGATCATCATAGCAATTGTCTTGTAGCAGGCCAGATGGGATGAGACAGATGGTAGGCGTTATACGCGTGATCTCTCTCCAATGTTGTTGGTTTGCGGGACGCCTCTTGGGTGCACCCTAATTAATATGTGATGCAATTTCTTTTCGGATATGGTGCTTTTAGGGACAGATTGAAGAAATTCAGCCCGGTAAATTCTGGGATGTGTCCTCAGTGTGGACAATTGGACAATACCTATCATGTTCTTTATGAGTGCTTGAAATAGAAGTTAATGCGTACAGAGACCATCTGCCGACTTGATCTTATCGGGTCGGCGTTGGATCTCGATGTAAACTGGAGGAGTCAATCCGAATGGGCAATAGTGGAGAAATTTGTAGTGTATTTAGCAAAGGAAAGGATTGCTGAGGGGATCTAGTGCTCTGCTTGTTTTTCTACTTATTCTATTTTTGTTGACGTTTTATTTTATAAATTATGTTTTTGTTGTTGTTCTTGTCCTTTGTTTTATTTTGTTTCAGTATTACTGTGTTGTTATTGTATCGTGTAATATTTTTATGTTTCGTGTTGTGTGTTGAACTCACTTTTACCTTCTACGGGCAGGTAGAGTTCAATTCCTTTGTTAGTTAGATTTTTTCAGTCTATTATTGATTTTGTTTTTTGCTAAATATATAATTACTTGTTTGATTTTATTTAAATCTTTTAATTTTTGAAGATGTTCAACAAAACAAATTAAAATTAAAAATTTTGTTTTCTATATTTGGAAGCTCACCGTAAGGCGAGGGGGTATTAAGTTATATTAGTGACTTTATTGTTTAACGAAATACATTTTGAGCATTTAAATAATTTGAAATTGCAAAAATAAATTTTTCCATTTTAGGGTTCCCGTAGTCACAGGGAAGCAATCGGTAAAATTAATTTAAAAAACAAATAATCTCAGAGTGATGATAAATTAAAAATAATACTTTCTAGAATTGTTTAAAAAATACAAAGATAGAACCATAATTGTAAATAAATGAAATTGTAATTTTCCAGGAAGAAAGTAAAAACCTTTGGTTAATTTTCTGGTAATCTTTAACGCTTTGACCCTCTTTAAACCAAATGAGTATAGACCTTTCTATTGCAGGTATTAACAACATACCCAACCCGCCGAAACAATCGACAGCAAACAGCTCTTTCATTGGAGAAGGCTTTGAGTAATTCATTTGTTGCAACCGAGCATATTTTCATTTTATTTCAGCATCAATTTCAAAAAATTTGTGAAAGGGGCGTATCTCAAGAATGGGTGGACTTGGGCGGATGAAACTAGAGCCAATCGTTCCCAGATGTTGGAGAGTACCCTTTCGGTCAAGCATTTCAAAATCGCGTTATAATTGGCCTAGAACGCACCGTTTTCGAGATACGTCCTGTTTGTAAAATTTTACAGAATCTTTTTTAATGTATTCAATAATTTACTCGTATACCAGTGTAATCTTTAATGTATTTGAATAAGTTACATACATACTGGACCGATTTATCGAAGAACAGAGTCGTGTTTTTGTAGTAGATAGACGCTTGCGTGGGGAGAATTTAACTGAAAAGTGGCAGTCGATCTTGTGAAAAGGAACCTCATAGATTGCACTATCCGTTCTTTGATGTATTAGTGATCCAGAACCTGAAGTTTTCATACTACTAAGAAACTTATTTTTTTGAAAAAAAAAATTATCTAAAGTTACTAATAAAGTATAATTTCATCTCTTCAGCCTCTATAAATAAGCTCTGAATTATTATTCAGGATAAAAAACTGGGCTGGTTGATCATTGATTGACACCCATACGTATGCATCATGTAAATCTATATTTAGAAAATTAAAAATATTAATTTAACCTTGCATTTATATTTATGATTGTAAGATCTTTGCTATAATGAATCTGTTTTTGATGTCAGTGTTCTTACAAGTTTTTTATATTAATAAAAAAATAGCAATATTCACTTTACCATGTACCAGACAATTAAACTGTTTTAATTATATGAAGGCAGTACTTCAACTTTTGAGAAAAGGCCTTATTAATAAGTAAAATATTCAAGCCATTTTTAATAAATTGTCGAACTATTTGAAAAATCTTCTTACCAATTTATTTAAAATACAATTTTTTTTATGGAAACCATATTACACGATTGATGAATTTTTAAATAAAACTAAAAGATGGATAACGAGTAAGGCAGTAGTGACTTTTGAGATGAGTGTGTGGCGCAGAATGATAAATGTCAGATGACAAGACTATGTAACAAATAAGAAGTATTAAGGAGGATCAGAGAGAACAGGAAAATGCTAAAGTGACTGGATATAGGAAAAGGAACTGGCTATTACATTGTATGAGGTTTTATTGGATGAAATAGAAGGTATGGTGAATGGAAAGAAAGGAAGAGATTTCAAATGATGAATAGGCTTATAAAAAAGGGAAAATATGTGGAAACTAACAGGTTAGCAAAGAATAGAACAAGGTGGAGAAACCCACCGGGTTGGACTAGTGGTGAACTCGCCTTCCCAAATCAGCTGATTTGGAAGTCGAGAGTTCCAGCATTTAAGTCCTAGTAAACACAGTTACTTTTATATGGATTTGAATACGAGATCGTGGATACCAGTGTTTTTTGGTGGTTGGGTTTCAATTAACTGCACATTTTAAGGAATGGTCCAACTGAGACTATACAAGACTACAGTTCATTTACACTCATACATATCATCCTCTGAAGTAATACCAAAACGGTAATACCCAGAGGCTAAACAGAAAAACAAGGTGGAGAGCAGCAGTTGTGAAAGGACTTGCCCTAATAGCAGAACACTATTAATGAATGAATTAAGAACAAATCACTCTCTTTTTTTTTTGCTTCTCATCAGTAACAGGAACTGGCTGAAAATTGCAAGAATCATCCTCAATAATCACCTTACCGCTTCTAATCCAGTTATTGCCCATTGTACATCACCATAAATAGTTTTTATACGACGATGAATGTCATTACCATTCACTTTTTCTGCTGTAAAACTCCAATTACTGCAACTTGTTTTAGACGAATTGACTTAGCAAGTATTTTTGACTCCATAACAATAGTGACTGAAAGAAAAATAGAGGCCATGGGGTAAACGCATTTTGAAATGTTAGTAGTAAGGGAATGAACCTACAAGATGGCAACACCTGTGACTTCATGCAATATTTTGTTCATGTTATATTCCAGTGTGCATAATATATATTTCTATTTAAAATGTGAAAAACTTACCAACAGTGGAATTTATTCAATAAAATAAAAAGAAGAAATGAAATCATAAATAAAATGTAAGACATATAATTAACAAAAATTTTTTTACGGTTTATTTTATACATACAAACACAAAATTAAACATTTAACAAATATGTGCAAGAATTACTATAATACGTACATTAATAACTAAAACAAAACAAAAGAAACAACAACAAAGATTGACATCACCATGTATATAACTACATAACATGTTAACCTAAAATTAAAACTATGTAATTTGTAAAAATTATGTTAAATTTGAGGCTAAAAAAATGCACTTAAACTTTGCACTTATCATTGTAATTATATAATAATTTGATTGTATTTAGTGAATCTTTACTTTAATATACTATTATGGAATTAATTATTAATTAAAGAAAGTAAAAACTACAATGGAATGGTAGGTACATATTATAACTAGATGATGATAATACTAATTTAAAGAAAAAATCTTGTTAATCATTAATTGTAATAATCAAATAACATATAATTGTTATAATATTTTAGAAATTATAACAAAATAAACACAGATTATAATTAAAAAACACATCTCCATCAGAAAATTTAAATATATTCTTTTTTAAAACTGCAATCTGTTTAGTTTGTATGAATTACTTTTAAATATGTAATTTTTTTAAAATCTGATTAATACCAATATATACAGTGCTAATGAGCGATTAGCCTAAGGAAATCCAATAAAATATGATAAAAAAGAACAAGCCAATTAAAAGAAAATTATCAGGACTTCAGTAATTTTTTTAGTGGTGATAAGGCAACGATTTATAATTTATTTGGATTCATAATTTAATTCTTTTGCTACTGGTTAAATGACATGAATGGTATAGCTATTACAAACTAAAAAAAAGCAGTAGAATTCAGTGAAAATATCAATTTTCTTTTTTTTAACTTTGTTATCTATTGGAAACTATTCATTAAACGTGTCTTTGACTATTAAACCTTTTTGACCTTGCTTCAAACAATAAAATTTCTAGGCTCTTTGAGATGTTCCAGATTTACACTGTAAAGAGATTCCTTCCTTAAACACATAATCCTTCCTTAAACACATAATACTTGGGAGATTGAACCTTTAAAAATCATGTATATACTCTATGATAGTTGTTAATTCCTTAAAGAAACAAACTTTTGTTACAGGATACGATTAAGCTACATAAATTGATTAGTAATACACTTGTTCATTTATAGGTTGATGGGCTTTCAACTGGATGGATTTATTTGTCTCATACCGTGATTCCTCAAGGAAAGATAACTTTTCTCAAACATCCATTCCTTTTGTCGATCAATTTTTTCCCATTACTAATTTCTGTGGGTATACAATCAAAGTAAATCAGCTTTGGAGGGTTTTATATGCTATCAATGCAAGGAACTCTGTAGAAGCCCTAATGCATTCTTTGTGTTAAAACAGGAATGCTGCTTGAAGTTTGACTCAATGAGCTCCATTTCCAGTCCGGTGACTGTATGGTAAACTTTAAAATTTCTGAAGGTTAAAGCTGGATTTCCAATCCCTTCTAAAATATAAATAATGTAATTTCGATTGTTCATTTATAAGAAAACTTCAAAATTAGTAAAAGAAAAAAAAATAGAAGAAACCGGTTTTAATTTAGTAGTATCTTTTGAGGAAATTTCAATTATTTGATTTTAATATTTATTTTGATGATTTAATAAAATAATTTATTTAAGAAAACATTTTTTTTTCTTAAAAAAAATCTCTTTCATAGGTATGGGAAAATTTGATCAAGTGAGGTCCCTTAATTTTAAATACTCAAATCTATACTACTTTTAAAAAAAACAAAAATAAACGCTAAATCAACACTTAATTTCTACTTTTTATATTCTGACACAAACCTAACAATACAAGTATACATATGCATGTATATTATAAAGACACTCCACATGTCAATGTGATGTATTTATTTTTTTTTGTGATAAGACTATAAAGCTCAAATATAATTTAATAGTTGATCTAATAGTTAACTAAATAGTTTAATTTGAATTTCTTAGTACAATGTAACTACAATGATATGAATAATCAAAATATACTGTTAAACAAATGTAATAATCTATTTTAAACTAAGTTGTATAACTGATGTACTGAAATGGCTATTGCATCATGAGTAACAGCAGCTAACAATGAATTTATTTGTTTAGATAAAGTTACAAAGAAAGGATAATGAAAATTAGGCAAAATTAATAAAAAAGAAGACAAAATTTAAGTGATGTAATGAATTAAAAATCTGTGATTACTAATTTTATGCTGTTATATAAAACATTTCTGAGAAGTTAGATGACAAAATAATAATCTAGAAATTAGGTAAAAATAGGAAAATATCCAAATAATTCTGAATTGATCTACAAATAAAACCAGAGTAATTAATATTTCATTTGACAAATACATCGATACACTGTTTAAAGACAAGATTTGAGAGTTTGTGCGATGATAAAATGACCAGAAGATTTATATATAACATTGAATAAACTGTATATAAGTAATACATTACTAGTGGAAAAAAGGAAGTCTACATTTCATTTACTGTTCTAGTCATATGTTTTTATTAAGTTAATAATTCTAAAAAGCACATGTACCATTTCGTTCTACAGTAATTAATGCATTTAGTGTAACATACAGAGAACTTGTCAATCCAAAGTAACAAAGTAAAGTTGAGAAGCATATAAATTAGAGAAGTAATTTATTAGTGAGATCATCCAATAGAAGAAAAAACCCAGACAATATCAAAAAATCAGATATTACTCAAATTAAAAGTTTATGATGGTTTTGTATCTTGCAAGAATGGAAGCGGATCAAACTTAAAAGAAGGTTTTTAAAGTGGGGAAAAAGGAGATAGAGACCAAAAGGGAAATGAATGAGAATGTATGAGAGAAAAGGAGAAATTGGGATGGAATCAGGACTTTGGCACAAGATTGGAAGAATTGTTAAAACTTTGAGGTATAAGAGTACAGAGTAATTATACAAATATTAAAGAAGACTGGGAAAATTTGACAAGCAAAGAGTAAAGAATATATGACAATAAAATGTGTATAAAAAACAAGAATGATATGTAAAATAACAATTGAAGTTCTTCAAATACGATTTTACATGAAAATGTTGAAAGTTTAATATAGTAATAAAAAAACAAATTAGGATTTAAAATAAATTGGGGAAGAGAGAAGTATACAGCGAAACTTTACGGTAGAATGGGCTATGTACTCATACAGGTTTAACAAAGCTGCTTCAACTGGTTAGTTTAATGGGTAAACACTACAAAGGAAAACAAAAGATTAAAATAAATAACATTCAACCGATGATGAAGAAAATATGTTAAAAAAAAGAAGAGGGGAAGAGAACTGCATAATATCAATCAAAAGGTAGACATAAACAAAAAAGCTAATAAGATCTATTTTTATTGGTTTTTATACACTTTTTTCTCAGCAGATGTACCTCAAAATTACAATACACTATTAAAATTGCATTAAAGTTAAATGCATATGAAATACACAATAAGTGATGTAAAAAAATGAAATAAAAATTTATATCTTTTAAATGAGAAAAACTTTTTCACTAAAACAATTCAAAACAATCCAGAATTAAAATAAAAAATAAAACTACTTACAAAATAGATTTTTACAATTATATTCTTTTTGTTGAAAATCTTAATATTTTAACTACTGTAGCTGATATTGGTCCATTACTGATTTCTTAAGCTTATTTTTACATTTACATTAAAATATATGATTTAAATATTCATTATCACTGAGCAATTATGTATTAATAAAATAATATAGAAATAATATCTTTTGTAGTAATCTTAAATTAATAAACAGTTCTTTAATTTTTTAATAATAATGTGAATTTTCTCACCAACTGTATAGAGTTGTAAAAAACAAAAGAATCTAAAAATTATGATACACAAATTTATTTCAAGGTTTAAAAAAAAAAAAAAAAATTAAATCATTCTTTATATACCTTGTATTAACGATATTGAACAATAAAATTACACAATGAAAATTTTTATTTAATTTTATTTTTATGAAAACGAACTAAACAGTCAATCTTTCTAAAATAAATCAAAATAACTCAGAGAAAAAAAACTATTGAATAATATTCTGTTAACTAAACAAAAAAAAAAAAAATGGATGAATAATATTTACAATTTAATTTGGCATTCAACAGCAGCTTACATACTAGGTATTAACAACGTTTGTTACCACTGTGTTTAATATTCAATCGTATTCTCTTCCTTTAAAAATTACATAAGATAATTAAAACAATTTAATGAAGAAACAGTATGAAAAGTCTAAACATGATTAATAAAGATCATAGAAACAAAGAAAATAATGGGCAAATCATAATGGTAGAATCTTAGATTATTTAACAACATACTAGTTAAATACACATGCAGTAATTCATTTTTTGAAAGATTTCTGAACTTTTAATAGCAGTTTAAAAATGCTGATTTAAATAAGATGTGGTCATTGTTAACTGTTAAATTCTATTAAAAAAATTCTTTAGCGAGTTTAAATGTACTTTATTAACTTTAAACCAGATTATTACTATACCATAATTTTTTTTTTAATCTTACAAATAATTTACAGATTAGACTTAATTTAAATCACACACCTTTACATATTTAAACCAGTATATAATAAATAAATATTTATCGGCATAAATTAAGTAAATGTTTTTATATGTCTGGTTAAAATGAAAATACTGATATTAGAAAAGTAGCTGTAACTAACAAAAAATTATATAAAAACACTCTTATTTATCTTACCAAAAAGCGGTTATAAATGAAAAAGAAAATTAATTCCTTATGGCTAGAGAAAGTTTTAGCAATAATATTTAGATTTACAAGGGAGGCAGTTGTCAATAATTTATAAAAAATGATTAAACCTACAATAAAAATTCAATTTACACTAGATTCTAGTAGCATTATCAAGAAACTCTGTAAAAAACCCACAGACAAAATAGACTGGTGAATTAAAAAACAGATGATTTGGTGAATTGACGTTTATTATAATACTAAAGAGAAGGTACTTAAGTATATAAAAAAAATTTAATTCATTAGAAAGATTAACTTAGTTTCTTAGTTAGCATTACATAAATAAAACTATTTATAAAAAAAAAAAAAAAAAAAAAAAATAGTGTGAGTTACAAATATTAGTATAATAATATGCTGGATATGTGTATATATATTATAACCACCATCAATAAAAAAAACGCAGATGACTCTTCTAAACTTTTTTTTTGCCTCAAAAGGACTTCTTTGTATGCCAAAAGCTTGGATAAATCTTGTAATTACCAACTTTTACAATATAACGTAGCTTTCATTACATTGTAAAATCCTGTATTCCTCCAACACAACTGTAAACGACTCAAATAAAATTTACAGATATAGTATAAAAATAAATACACAGAATACAATGGTTTGTTATATTAATTGGCATAACTGACATGATAATCTAATATTTCAATATGAATTATCACTTACTGTCATGTTACATGATAAATTGCTACATACAGATGTATTTTATGTATAATTTTTAATTTTAACTCTGCTGCTGATGAAGTTAACAACTTATACAGCACTACAGTTGGTGGAGGAATCGTTTACAATTATGTAAGGAGAATGCAGGACCTTAAGATAGAATGAAAGCTGTTATATTATAAAAGTAAAAAATAACAAGAAAATTTAATCAAATTTGTTAAAGGCAAAGGAGTCCTTTAGGATCAAAGAAAATGTTTTGAAGCAAGCACTGTTTTACTGAAGACGGTCATGGTACTAGTCAAGTTAATTTTGAATCACTCCATCCAGAAATATATAGATATTATTTTATGTTTTATAATTTAGCTGTGTAACATTTCTTCTATCACTTTTTTTTTAAATGTTACAAGAGATTATAATTGCTACTCCATAACTAATATTATGCAGAATAAGTTATACACATAAATCTTTTAAAATAAAAATCATCCTGGTATTTTGTTTTAAAAATAACTAATAAAATATAGTAAATGCATTTTTATAAATCATCTTATTATAATCAAACAAAAAAAGAAGAATATAAAAATAAAAGAGAAAAAATAAAGTAATACATAACAAAAACAACCACTTTTTCTAATAATTACGAAAGAAAAAGTAAAAAAAAAACCAATATCCTTATTTTAAAAAATTTTGAAAGTAGCATAATAATTCATTTCATAATTTAAAAAAATGAAAAATTAATAAAAATTCCATTCTTTCTCATTTTTTTAAATATTCTCCTCCAGAGAAGATTTAAAATTAAAATGGAGGAGTAATTCTTATTGTTACTGTGAGGGCTGAGCTTGTTGTGGTGCCAATCTACATGTTATTGCGACAAGTGAATATAATGAATTTCTTATAAATGAAGGCATTCCTGGTTTAGCTGCAGTCGATTCAATTACAAGACGTAATTCATGAAACATATTCCTAGTGTATGGGTTACGTCGTGAGTTATATCGCAAAGACAAGAAGTGATAGTATACAAACGGTGTCAATATGCCGGCTCGTCCCCTGTAAGGGAAAAAAACAATAAAATAAGTATTATACAACAATCTACTGCTACGTCTTTAATCATGTAATGATATTTAAATTAATGAATCAGCTGAAATTTTTGGTGGATATCAAATCTATTAAAAAAATATCACCTTTATTGTTGCATATAACCGAAATGATATCCTTTCAAAATAAAACTCCAGTACTGCAACACGGGAAGGTTTGTTTGTTAAATTTCCAAACTTTTTCAGTATAAAATGCTCTGCTTAACTTAGAAGGTATTAGGTCTTATTGCCTTCAAAGTAGTGTCCTACACTTCAAATGCACTCCCCCCTATGTTTCTTCTACTTTTCAAAACATTTTCTAACTCATCACTCAAGTCACACTGCACAGTACAGTTAGCAAAATTTCCCTTATTACGTTAACTGACTAAAAACATCGATCTTTCAACTTCATTTTTAATTTAGGGAATAAAAAAAAATCCATTGTGCTAAATCAACTGAATAAGAAGGATGTGGAACAATTGTCTAATGTTTCACCAAAAACTGACTGTTACTGCTGCCACCTACCAACAGTAATAGCACTAATCTGTTACTAATGCTACATACTGCACAATTTAAAAAATTTGGAGAATTTATAGACAAACCTTGTACATTTAAAATTATTAATTTAACAACCTAGCAATATATAATGGTTATTAAATAAAATAAAATGTCACTCACTGTTTTTTTTTTTTAATTCTATCATATCAGCACTTTAGAAGTGCATATTGCTTCATAATGTATTTAAAATCCTTTAAAATTTAAAAAAGAAGTTATTTCTTCTTAGTCAATCAGACTGTAAACATCACAATTTTAACAATCTGTTTCTCCTTCTTTAAATTTTTAAGTTAATTAAAGGCTTTTTAATTTGATGACGTAGTGCGCACCATGGAAATGCTAATATGAGAGAATTAAAAAAAAACAAAAGTGATATTTTATTTGATAATCTAAAATTATGTTTTTTACTGGGATGCCATCTTTGACTCCAGTTATAACCATTTAGTATATTGCTAACTGACTGTTCAATACTTATAAAATATTATATAAATAACCTCCAAGCATTTTGCCTACGTTTATAATGACTGAAAGTAACCTATTATGATTTTAAGGTCACTCTAGGAAAATAGCCTTCTTAAATACATCAATCATCCCATGACAGGCTTATCGAGGAGTGAGAAAGAAAGTGATTTTTCATTGCCTTCTTTAATAAGTCAAATATACTATCACACATATATACATATGCATAAACATATCAAACCCACTGAAATGCAGCTGAATTCAGCACTAAAAATCACATCTTCATTCTTGTCACTACAGGTCTAGGTATATAAGATCATTAATAAACTATTTTACCAAATAAAATTGAGCCTTTATTCATCAAAGCCCACAGGAAAAGCTGGCTGTCCCTACCATTTCAGTATAATGCTGAAGTAATGGAGCAAGAAGTTAACTAACTTTTTTGTGAATTACAAATCTATGATTACATTAACTTTATACAATAAATAATTAACCAAAGTAATTTCATGTTAGTTAACATTTTGTGAAGTGACAATTTCAAGATAATTATTTTGAAATTACCATGCATAAAACATAACCTAAACAATTACACAAAATGTTTTTCAACGGCCTAAGATGTGACAAATCAATGGATGTGAGAACGTTTAGTATCTTTATACATATAGCCAAGTACTCAATTCAATTTTTATTCCCCTTTTACACACAAAAATACACACGCACTTAATACCAGTTGTCAATAAATACTTACATAAAAATCAGGATAATAGTGAATGGCATTAATATTATTTCAGCAAAGGCGATAAGACGAAGAATATTTCGTGACTGAAACTCTACAATTGATATCAATAATCTTGCGCCCCACCATGAGTTTTGTCCAAGTGTCTTTAAAAAAATATCATATAAAAAATAAATAGTTGAACATACATAATATATATATATATATATTGTAAAAAATACACTAAAACATTAAAAAACTATATTAAAATTAAAATTTGTCACTTCTTCAAACTACTCAATAAAAAGGTTATTACATACATACACACGCACACAGTGGAGTCTCAGTAGTCCTGCACGTCAGTAATCTGGAATGTCCAGTAATCCGGCACTAAAAATATAGTGATGCATACACATTAGATGAAGTACTTCTTAGTAAATTGTGCATTTCGATAAAATTTTTGTGACAGATAATATAAATATGCATGAAATATATACTGTAAAACATGTATATAAAAATACAAGCAGTACATATTGTATAAATAGGCCTATGTGCATGCCTGTTAAAATGTAACTCTTGTAATGATAACTTGGAAATGATTTTTTGTCATATTTAATGCACCTACATTAAATGAGATGAAGAAAAAACATTGATGCACATGAATATCTTTTATTAAAAAGATTATGTGGACAAGTTTTTCTAGAATCATTTATGACAAAAAAATCAGATTCTTTTTTTCAAGTTCGTGCAACTGAAAATTAGTTGTCACATGAGTTTTATTCAATATGTTAAAATAATTATAAGATAGTACTGTAAAATATTTTATTATAAGAGTGTAGCCTATTCAATGTTATTGTTTTATTCATCTGTAAATGTTGTGTTCATTGACCAAATATCGCGCAATTAAAATACTGCACAAATACTGTAATTTTTTTAATTTGTAAGAAATGTTATTATTTTTCATTGGTTTTTTTTTTCTTGTTAATAATAACAAAATATGATTTTTCTGGTTATTGCCTACATATTATTTTTTTAAAAATCCAGAATTAAAATTTAAAATTAAAATGTAATTTAAAATTCTAATGTGTTTTTTAAAGATCTTTTTTGCTAATACTAACAATGCCATGTAATGTACTAAATACGATTATTTTGTTAATATTAATCTAAGATATAGTTATTACAATTATGATTATTTTAATAAAAAGACAGTAATTTAGTTAAAACTCAAATGTATTTTCATTATTTTCTATAAATAGTACTGAACTATACAGTAGCATTATATGCATTTGCAAAAATCCATTAATCTAGCACCTCCTTGGTCTCAACCAGTAATGGATTACTGAGATTCCACTGTGCATATACAGGTGATTCAAAGAAACGGGAAATTTTGAAAGTTGTGTTGGTAGCCGTGGGCAATTTGTACCACTTGATAAGTGGCGCCAGCCTCTCTAACCTAACCTGCCATTTAGTTGTCATCGATCCTTGGAGTGGTGCGCAACGAGCATTTGCTATCAAAGCGTTTTACAAAAACAATGGCAGTGTGGAGGGAGCGCATAGAGAATTTTGCTGTTATTTTAATCTGGGACGGCACGATCGTGTTCCATCAGCACATGCAATTAAAACATGGATATCTAATTTTGAGGAAACCGGTTCGCAATGAAAAAGAAACCTCCAAGCCGTGAGCGAACCGTCCATACACCACAGAATGTTCAAGCTTTACAAGATGCTGTCATACGAAGTCCACATCGGTCAATCCGTCGTCTCTCAGCATCTTTACAATTGTATAGTTCAAGTGTTCAAAGAATGCTAGTGAAGGACTTGCAATACCATCCGTACAAGTTGCAGATCGTCCAGGAACTGAAACCGAACGATGCAGTTGTGCGAGCACAATTCTGTAATGTAATGCTTCAGAAGATAATGAAGAGTTTGTTCACGAACTGTGGATGTCAGATGAAGCGCATTTCCACCTCAGTGGATTTGTTAACAAGCAAAATTTCAGATACTGGGCACAAGAAAATCCTACGCAGCTACACCAGCGTCCGTTGCACAGCCAGAAAGTGACCGTGTGGTGTGCTATGTCATCTTACGGTGTTATAGGCTCTTATTTTTTTTGAGGATGACAACAGTCTTGCGATTACAGTGACATCGGCTCGTTACGTAGCCGTGCTTGAAACCTTTGTTGTGGAACAACAAAAGACATTTCCACTGATTCTTAACACAGCCTGGTTTCAACAAGACGGAGCAACGTCACATACTGCATGAATATCGATGGCAGCTGTACGCCGATTGTTTGTACAACGTGTCATTTCACGAAATGGTGATATTAGATGGCCTCCCAGATCGCCTGATCTCTCAGCTTGCTTTTACTTTTTGTGGGGTCACCTTAAAAGCCAAGACCTGTTAATAGACCTGCTACAACGGAAGAACTGAAGGCAAAGATCCGAGAAGCAATTGCGAAACAACTTACTATAATATGCTTCATCCTAAATTATCTGTTCTATATAATCCAATCTTTGCTCTTCTATTATAGCTTTTAATATTCTTTACATCACTAAAAAACCAATCGCCCACATATATTTTTGAGTCATGTCCAATACACTTTTCTATTGTTACTGGTGGCATTCAGTTATGGTAGTTCTGTATGATGAATTAGCACTTCAAAAAGTCTATAGGACCTTCCTGTGCTTACTATTTCCAGTTATTTAGACTTTTTTTAATTTTCAATTTGTGATAATTTTCCCTGTTTTCAAAAAGGTGAGAATTATTTTTTATATACTTTTTTTTTACTCTCATGTAAAAATAACAATTACAGAAGTAACAACATATAAAAACAAATACTATATTATTTTCCTCCATTTGCTTCTTCTGTAACTGACAGTTATAATTACCAATAATAAGTTTATTACACTTTATTGATAATGTTATTTGTTTAATTTAACATTTATATCTTTCCCCTGAAACAGACCCTCATTGGACATACAGCAAATAAATTATTCAAAATATTTTTGAAATCCTTCGTGGGTAGCTTATGGAAAATCAAAATATCATATGCATTTACCAAATTCTAAGAAGTTATAAAAGAAATATGAAAGCATTGATAATATATAATTTAATTTATTTACAGTGTAATCTATATAAATAAAAATATAAATGTTCGTTTATTCAAAATCTTAAATCTTCGAAAGTTGTTCACCGATTGCTTTGAAATTTTGACACAACATTGCACTCGAATATGCACATGTTTTTATATAAAATTACGCACTTTTGACAGAATATCTAAAGCAACTTTAAGCCAAGGGATTACACGAAAACCACATAATATTAAAATTATAACGAGAAAAATAATGGCATGATTATCTGTGTCAAAGCTCATAAGAAGTATTCATAAAATAAAGTAATTTTCAGTAAAATGGATTTATCATATTTTGGGAAATGATTGTTCAAGAAGTTGTTTTTCTGGGAAAATGTATGGTAATCAGATGATTTAACCTTACCAACAGTTATTTATTATTCTTATTTCAAGGTTGTATTAGTTGTGCTTTTTATCAAAATTCTTCTTATATACATGTATGAGCAATCTGATTTCTGAATTTCAAGATAAAATACTGATAGTTAATTTATGAAAGTATGATCTGGCAGTTTAAAGCTGGAAGGGCATCACTGTTAAAACATCTTTGAATCACAACATGTCAATAGTATAATGGCTACACTAAATTCTGTCAGATAATGTAGATCAACATTATAGGCTCCGTTATCATCTTTGCTTCAAAAGGAGGGTCAGTCAAGTAGTCAGGGTTCAATTGCTCTAGGTTCTCAAGCTGTACATATATCATACAACAGTAAATGTTTTGTTTCTACAGTTTGCTTCTTCTATATTTAAAAAAAAAAAATGATTTAATACATTTTTAAGAATTTTAAAGAATATTTTTTAACATTTAAATGAATAAAATCTGATTTTTCAATAGTTCGTAGTAATTTCTTCTGAAATGCATTATGATTATTTTAAAAGACTTTTTCCCCAGTTTTTTAATTTTTGGTAGATTTTTTATTTCATTATCTTTAATTGTAATTCTATTCCTACTCCTTGGTCAGAAAATTTATATAAGAACTAAGATAAAAAAGGATGTTCTGAAAAAAAAAAATAAAACAAAACTACTCTACCTCTGTGGCAAAATGGTAGTGTTCATTTAGAAGACTCGGATCAAATCCATATCTGGTAGGCATCTACTTTTACAAGTTACAAACTTCATATCATATTTATATACAGAATATTTAATTTTTTCTAGCTAATAGTACTTTTAGAACAAAGTAAAATAAATGTAACTATAATTTATATTCTAAAAAAGGAAATGATAAAAAAAAAAGAATTATATTTAATTTTATGATGCGCACTGCCCTTATTTCCAGTGAACCCTGAATATAACATACTTCAATGAAGACATGGTGAGAACATCGTAAGCAAATCTGGAGCTATATTTACACATATGAACCTAAATGAACAAAGACAAGCATATCAATCAGACTATTATATCAAGCAAATCAGTTACATACTCAATAAATCACCCATCAATTTATTTGCTAATTATTATTCCATTAAATAACATACAATAATACTTACATCCAACAATGATAATGAGTAACTGGCAAAATGTATCAATGAGAACAGAAACGTTGGCAACAATGCGAATGTGACGGGTGATACATACAAAAATATAATTGAATAAAACAGATAATGACAACTGTCTTCTAACAACAAAATTGTGAGAAACTCTCTTGAGAATGAAACAGCAGGTAGTCGCTGATGAAGTCTTATCGCACTGGTTGCACCATTAGCGAATAGCGCCTTATAATATACATTATATGGATTTCTAAAAAGAAAGAAAAAATTATTAATATAATTGTATTAATAAAAACAGAAAATAATACTAATTTTCTTTTTATCTCTTACTTCAGATACAGAAATGGCTAACCCACTCACTGTCATGAACGGTACACAAACATATATGTAATTTCAAGGTTAGTGCCATTAAAATATGAAACTGGTTACAGCAATCTCTTCATATAAAATTATTTTACTAAAAAAAGTTTTCTCTAGTTTTAAATAGAAGCTTTTATTTTGTTCTAAACATAGTGAACAAATAGCATGACGATAAACTTAATTTATAGTACAACTGAAACAATGTATATTTCTAGTTTTAACAACTCTTGTTTAGCATATGTGTTGTGATTGATATGAAATCTACAAACACTAAATTAAATATTTTTAATAAAAATAAACAATTTTACTTTTAATAAATTCAAAAATGTCTCTGTTTACCGGCCAAAACTATGAAGTAAAACATAACAAAGTTTAATATGGAGAGTAAATTTATAAATATTTAATCTTCTTTTTTGATAAACTAAAGATTGAGGATTAATCATAAAAACTAATAATCCCTTAGAAAATTCTACATCTTAAAAACAATATAGAGAATTTGAAGAAGAAAAATTACGACTTGATACAACTATTCAAGATGAGAAAATAAGATTATAAAAATAAAATTGAATATATCTTTTAATGTCATTCTATTTTTATGATTTTTCAGCAGAAAGTTTAAACAATGGTGGCATCACTGTATGAAAATTCTTCACTGATGGATAATGACGGAGAGTAGTGTTTGTTTGTCCTATTGGTTTTAGTCATTTTTGTCGATACATTTAAACATTCTAACAGATTACAAACAATATGTATTTACTGGAGTTCCATACAAATAATGCATTTTTACATAGAAGCGGGAACTTGTTACTTAAACTAACATTTAACCACAAATAATCACAATGTTATAGGAAAGTCTGATCTAATCAAGACAACCAATATTTTAAATTGTTTAATTAGGATTTAATTTATTAAATCATTAATTCAAATTAAATTAAATTAAGATGAATTTAGATTAAATTAAATTAATTACTTAATTAAAGAATTCAATTTATTAATTAATTAAGATATCTTAATTAATATATACTTATTTCAGCCTGCGCTGAAATAGGTACATATGTATAAGAATATGTAGAAATAGCCTGGTTGAAAGTCAATGATCATACGCTTTAAAAGCTTTAGTAATTCTGCGCACTTCTGTGCATGCATAATTTTATTTGTGTAATATATATCTTGATCCCAGCTGACTGTATAATGATCTTTATATCAGATCCAGTCTGCAAACTGGCTTTTGTAAATCAAGATCACTGTACAATGTATGAAATGAGGCCAACAGGTTATTTTTTTCTACCTGTACAAAGATTTCATTTTATCTGCAGCTAATGTTAATTTCTGAAAACAAAAAAAAGGTTTATTTCACTTATTTAAAAAGTAGTTAAAATGATTTTTTCAAGTTGCAACGACTATTGACTTACCAAATAATTTATGAAATTAAAAGCTTTGAAAAATATGAAGTCCATTTATGAGAAACTTCTGAAATTAGTAAAAAAAATTAAGCAAATGGATTTTATTTTTATTCAACGATCAAATAATGTACTGTTTAGTGTTACAATTAGAGTTCCGTAATTCATTTGTTTCATCACCACTCCAGAGAGAAAACAGCAGTCAAGTGAATGGCATCATTCTCAATCACCAACCAGACCAACAAAGGTCAAGTCACAGCCATTTAGATACAAACTGATGGCTACAGTCTTTTGGGACCAATCAATCACACTGCTGATTGATTTCATGCCATATGGAACAACTATAATGCAGAAGTCTACTGCGAAACTCTACATAAGTTACGGCAGCCATTCAAAAACGGTGACATGGGCGGCTGACCAACGGCATCATCCTGCTTCATGATAATGCACATTACAATAACAACACAATTAACATGTGTATGATAATCCACACGTTGTGGGTCTGACATGAGATTTACTGAAAACATTTGGATGGGAAATTTACGATCACCTACCACATAGTCCAGACTTAGCTCCTGATTACAATTTGTTTGAAATTGAAGGAATTTTTGAGTAGTAAGCAATTCGTGGGCAATGAACTTAAAACTGCTGTTAATCAGTGGCTAAATGGACTGGCGGCAGAAAAAATGATGATGGTATATTGAAGTTAGCGTATCGTTACGATAAATGTCTTAATTCACGGGACGATTATATATAGAAGTGTTTAAAGGGTATGAAGTTTAAAAGAAATAAAAAATATTTATAAAGTTTTCAAAATAAATTTTTTTACAATGAAACAGTCTTTACTTAGAGATAACCTCTTGTAAATTATATCTTGATTCATAATAACAATAAAAACAATAAATAAATATAAAAAACTTAAGTATGAAGTAAAACAACAGGTCAATAATTATCTACAACTATTTCATTATTTTTCAATGACAGCTTAGAAGTCTTCTGAATTATCCAGTTGAATGAAACGATTTATATTAAAATTTTGCGATTGAATATGAATTCATTGTCATTGAATATTTTGTCACTGAATATGATTTCAGTAGAATAGTATCTAAAATTACTTCACCCTTTTATCAGAAATATGGCTAAACTAGTCAAAAATATTCAAATAATTTTAGATAGTAAAATAAAAACAAATTTACAGAATCATTAAAAGACTAACAGATACACTTAAAAGATTTTTGTGTTATTTAACATTAAAAAAAAATTAAATTACGTGGAACAATACATATATTAAATAAATCAAATACAAATTTATACTATGCTTGAACGTAACTGTTAAATAATGAAAACAAGTTTACATGATAAAACCACAGACCAAAGAGAAATACGAAGATCAAATCAAAACAAGGTCAACATCTAATTTAGATTGCCTTGATAATAACAGCTAGACATTTAATAAATTAGTATAAGTATAAAAAAAAACTGTTTTTAAAGTATATATTTTTTTAATTTTTCCAATAAGATGTTATAACAAAATTGCAGATCAATCAATCTAATCTAAAGTATATATGATTCCATAAGGGTTTTTATTGTAACAAATAGATATAAGGCTATTAAATATATATAATTTTTAAATTTACCTTGCAATATTGGCTATACTTTTTTTTGAAGCAAATGACAGTGCATATTACTACTTTTGTTTCAATGATTGTTGTCAAATACATTTCTCTCTCTCTCTCACACACACATGCAGAGAGAGAGAGAGAGAGAGAGAGAGAGAGAGAGTGAATGGAGAGAAAGAAAGAAAGAGAGCGTGAGATAGGTTGGTGGAGAATTGGGTAGAGGGAAAGAGAGATAGCGTGGCAAAGGGAGAGCTAATTTATCATTTTTTCACATAATGTTACTATTTTATTCCAATGCTAAAACTCCTTTCTTTTTAAATAAAAAAGACTAATTTTATAAACATAAAAATTCTGATATTGTTTACAAGTATAAAATGACAAAAACAAATTATAACTTTTTAAAAATAATAATAGAACACGCACTATAACAAAACATGATAAAATGAACTAAAGCAACCGACTTCACAAACAAACATGAACTTAATAGAATATTACACCTGTGTGCTCTAATGAATAAATAGAAATGTTCCCTTTGTTTCATTATAATTTCTATAAACTTTACCAATGAGCTTCAAATATTATATACTATTAATCACTGAATTACCAAAGACTGCTCAAATCAATAAAAGAATTGAACAATATAATTTGTAAACAATGAAATATGATTTTTACACTATGTATAGTTTTCAAGAGTATAGCTTATGGTATAGTTTATTGATGCCCTTTTGCGGAGTAGTAGAAATGGAGTGTCCCTCTCTCTAAATTCAGCATAGCAGCTTCTGCCGACTTGAACCCCAATTGTAAATAAACTCAGAAAGTAAGAATGCTTTTCTCCTTTCCAATGACATAGCTGTGTGTAGAAGGATACTTAATTCATTCTTGAAAAACATCATCTATTTGTATTCTCACACGGAAATATGTACCAAAATTTAATAAAAATTAGTTTACGACTTATATTTCTCATCTGGAGTATAACAATTATTTTCACTCAAATGAACTTTTTTACTCTGCATAATCAGAATTAAATAACATGGAATTCCTCTCCACATTTAAATATATTAAAACATTTTTAATTGTTTTTGTTTATAAAAAAAAAAAAAATTGAAATCTATTCTATCTTCATCTCTTCCGCCTTCATTAGGCTTGATTAGTCTAAATCCATAGACGTCTCGATCTATCTACATCTTCTTCCATCTGGCTTAAACTACGCAAGCAATGGCAACAACCTATGTTGAGGCATTTGTAACAAGTGAATCATCCAATCGTTTCACTTATTGATTGTACCTTATTCTTTTCAAGAATGAATTCATTCCTAATAGAAATTCTTTCTTGTACAGCTCTTCATGCGTTGTGGGAATCTCATCACCACTTGTATATGAGAATTATCTGATTTGCTCTTGGCCCATTATTTAATAAAATCTAATTTGGGTATCCTTCCTACTCTGTCTGACCTTTCATAGTATGATGTATCAATCCACAAACTACACTAAATTTAGTCAATTTTCCATTTATATCTTGTTCATGATTGAAGAACAAGTCACACTCCAGATATTTGAAGTTTCCCACCTATTCCAGAATATCCCCATCGATGACTATCTTGGAATATAAAGGCATTTTCCAAAAAAGGCCATAACTTAGATTTTTGCTGTGAAATTTTCATGTTGAATTTTTTACTGATGAGATGGGGCTGATGAACTGCCATTTGCAGCTAGTCTTCGCTTTTTGTGTACAATAATGGCAACATCAGCAAACGCTAAAATGTTAAAAAAACTCCTTGTTCAGACAGATATATATTAAATAATGTTGGTGACACTGAACAACCTGGTCGAAGACACTTCTTTATCTTCAACTCTCCAACTACCTTTCCCATCTCTTGCATCAATCATAACAGTCATTTCAGAATACAAACCAGCAACAGAAGTTACAAAATTTAGAATTTAAGATTCCATCTTAAATTCATAAATAAATGTACCTCTCATTTGTTAATGTATACATTAAATGGCATTTCTGTTTCAGAAATGTAAAAAATCTTTCTTTTGTTTATATTTGAGGAAAATACAAATTAATATAATAGTAGTAAAATTGTTATTACTATATATAATAATTATAATGTAAATTTGTTTTTTCTAATTTTTATTTTTATTTTAACCCATTTGCTTGAGAATTTCTCCCATAAATATAACTTCTAAAAAATATATTTTTTAATTTGAATAAATGAAATTATGGATAAAAAGCAATGGAAAAAAACATTTAAACAAATTTTCAAATTTTTTATCAACAGCTTTAAACATTAATTGATATCTTACAGTAATTAATTCAGAATTAGAAAGATTGTTTTTTTCTGTCTTATAAAAAATTTTCAGTTCATTTTGATGGAAATTTTTTTATAAATAAATAATTAAACGATCGCATATAAATGTACATAAAGTACTTGTTAAGTAAACAAACAATAATAAAACATACAAAATAGACAATATAAGGATTAACAAACTAATGTATGTTGTAATGAAACAAGTTGGCAAAACTATTTTAAAAATCTAAATTTACTAACAGTTAAATAAATTGTAATTTTTAACAGATTAAGTAGGAATATATAACCCAATACATCAGAGTAATTACAAAACAAAAAGAATTCTGATATATTATTTGGATTTAGCTGACATCCAGCAGCAGTATTTGGTTTACATTGTATTAAATCCATTTAAAAAATGCGTTATGAGTTGAATTTGACAAAACAAATATGTGCATTACAGCAGCAAATGAGATTCATGAAATATAAACAACGGAGTATATAAATTCATAATGAGCAGAGCAACACTCATCAAAGTAAGCAAATGGGAGGTTAATTTGTGATAAGTTTAGAATGAAGGTAATAATTTTTACACTGAAAATTTTTAATTTTGTGTTCTTAATGTAATGAACTATTGTTATACTATTATTATTGCAATATATATAGTAATATATGTTACCAGTTTTTGTGTAAAACTGCTTGTTATTCTATGTAAAAAATACTTGTGTATTGTAATAATCAAATGATATGGATTATAGAGAAAGTTGTATATTTTGATTTGTATTTTACAAGCTGTATTGTTTTAAATTTAGTGAACCAGTAGAATAAATTTTCAAGTGAGAACTTGTTATTTAATATATAAAACCTTAACCCAAAAATCTAAAATTTAAAACTAATAGGTTTCAAGAAAGATAAGGATCTCAGGTGTAATATAATTCTTACAGTAGATAAAATGTAACCCTAGCACAGTGTGTATAATAATCCTTATTGTACTGGTTTTATTTATTGTAATTAGATATTAAAAAAAGTAATAAATATTACAGTTCTAATATGCGTGTGTAATTTTTAAAAATAACTTTATATATATTTTTTTTTTGGCAGCTTTCAACTTAGCCCGATTCTGATTCAATTCCACTCAAATTAAACAAGAAAATGAACCTAGAGACTTGAACCCAAGACTTCTCAACTATGAAAGCGAAAAGTTTGCCACTTGGCTACTGTTACTGCCATGAAAGGGAAAACATTAGTTTTCCCTTTAAGATATATTTGACTAGTTCACTCAATTTAAAACAATACAGCTAGTAAAATACAAATAAAAAATAAAAAGAAAACAATTTTTGAACTAGTTCTATAACTTTCTTTTTGTAATCCAAATTACACTATTATTATTATTATTCCTTTTTACAAGTATTTACATATAATAATAACTTGCACAAAAACTAATATTATAAATTAACATCTATAATAATAATAGTATAAGTAGCCCATTATATTAAAAACACAAAATCAAAGTTTTCAAAATGAAGATTATGTCCAATTTAAACTTAACTCAAATTAATCCCCACACCCCTTTACTTTGATGAGTGGTTGCTCAATATGAATTTATATGCTCCTTTGCTTATTTAATGAATATCATTTGTTGCTGTAATGCTCATAATGCATTTAAATGGATTTAATACAATTTAAGCTTAATATTGCTATTTAAATGTCAGTTAAATAATCTACAAAATATACTATATCAGAATTCTTAGCGTTTTGTAATTACTTTGATGTATTGGGATGTAAACCCTATCAAATCTCTTACACATTATATTATGTTTAATTGTTAATAAATTTATAATTTAAAAATGCTTTGTAAAATATGTTTTCCCACTTGTCTCATTACAACAACACGGAATAGTTTGTTAATCCTTGTGTCTTTTGTAGTTTGTTTACTTAAAGTACATTATGTATATTCACGCGCAATTGTTTAATTATTTATTTTATAAAATTATTCTATCAAAATACACGAAGGAAGAATTATCTACTAACCAGAAAAAAAAATATGATTCCAATTTTGAATTAATTACAATAAAAAAATTAATTAATTTAAAATTATTGTTTTAAGCCGTTGAAAAAAAATTATATATTTTAAATAAGAAAAAAAAATTAATAAATTTGTTTAATGTCTTTTTCTCGAGGCTTTTTTGTCCATAAATTAATTTTACAGAAATTTAAGGTTACAGATTTCATAAATTAGTTTATGAAATCTTTTTTTAGAAATCTTATATATCGGAAAAAAATCATATAAGCAATTGGGTTATAACATTTACAATTAAGAAAAAAAAAATTATATTATATTACTTTCCCATCTAAGGCTAAAGCAGAACTGTAGCTGAAGAAGGGAAAGTATTATAATGGTTAATTTTGGGAATATTCAGTTTTCACCAGTTCTTGATGTTTTGACTTAAGCAACCTAAAAACCGGATGGAAATTTTCCAGATTTCGTATGTACGTGTGTGTGTGTTTGATGTTGGAATCTAAATCACCCTACTGGATCTGGTTGAATCTCCAGCACTACTGGACCGATTTTGATCAAATTTGGTCAGATTACTTCTATATATGGGGCATTGATGCCATTAATTTTTTAACTTAAAAGGCTCAGCGGGTGAGGCTGTAGAGCAAGGTCACTCAGTATCTTGAGATTTTGCCTACTTAGGGTCTTGTTATTTTTTATGCACATTTGTTAAGAATTAAAAAAAATATTTGCAAACTCACACCCCTATCCCCAAAAAATGGTCTAAATCAACTAATGGCTAAGTGGGTATGCTGTGTCCATATTACCTTCTTACACCACAAGGAGTGCTAGTGTAGCACTTGTGATGTCACAGGTGAGAGGTAGTATTAAATAAATGCATAATATTTCAAGTAAAAAAAAAAAAATTTAATGCTGCAGCTAGTACCTTGCCACACCCGTCTGAATGAAATACAGTGTGTGCGCACTTTGGTTAGTATCACTGAATTAAATAAAATAATAAATATTTTAAATTAAGTTTTGTAAGCGTGCATCAGAAAAATGCTGCGAGATGGGAAAGTCCTACAACTGTGTTGCCAGCTTTTTTTTTTTATTTATTTATAATAATAATAATTATTTTGTTTTAATATTAATTTAAATGCCCTTCATAAAAAAAAATAAATAAAGAAGATTTGACATTTCTGGAGCAGAAATTTACCATCTAATGCAACCAGTAAATGATAATGTTCAAAAATTAAGTATTTTTTTTTATTTGTGAATTTAAAATACAATAAATGTCTTTTTTTAAACAAAAACAACTGACATTATATAATATATTAAAACATGAAGAGGGATTACAAACTATGTAGATTGTACCATAAAAAAAGTTCACAAACACATGGATGAAAACAACTAATATTATACTCCAGATGGGAAATATAGATCAGGAACTGACATTTATTCAACTTTGCTATAAATTTTTGTGGGCAAATACAAATTGATAATTTTCAAGAATCGATTAAGGACCCCTCTACACACGGCTATGACACTGGAAAAGAAAAAAGCATCTTACTTTGCTAAGCCTAATATTTGATGATGAAAATACTTAGTAATGAAATCGATCATTACTTTAACACAATTAAATACCTACAATTTGTTTCCTAAGAACAATGAGTAGATGTTGAATATCTATAATTGAATTAAAGGATAGAAAGCACAGCAATTAATTCTTCTATAATCCATTTATTCTGGCTGGCACCTGTAACAGCCGGCATGGATGATAATGATAGATTGCTATAATTAAACACCAGAACCATCATTTGAAAGGCAGAGTTGCTACCTACCACTCAGCCAAACATTATTTAAACTGATAAGTATCAAGAAAATATATAATTTAAGTACATCACATTGCAAAGCAATTTGTATAGCTCTTAATAAAAATAGAGCCGATTAGATAAATGATCTTAATTGATAATCGGATGATTAAACAAATAAAACATTTATAACTTCTGTATATGTAATCTATTTGATAGATACATTTATTTCAATAATTATTATTAGATATTTTAATATTATTATGTACTGTACAATACTTGTAACTGATCTGACTGCATCTTATCTTGACTTATCTGACACACACATGACTGTACAACCACTCATTCCGTAACAAACTATTCATAATGATATAATTTAATTATTTAATTCATTTACTGACCCAAACAATGGTACAAGATAAGCCAATGTGAAAATAATTGTAAATAATCGGGTAGTCCATAAAGCGATATCAAGTTTGTTTTCTATACAGTGTCTTTTTAATGCATCAAAGCCTTTAACTGGCTCTGATCTAGGTTCTGAATTTGAATCCGCTTCTGGCATTTTTTAAACTGAAAATAAAGAAAAAAATTAGTAGACATATATACACAGTAACTTTTAACTACGAAATTCCTTTTTTACTTCCTTTGTCGAAGTAAAGGAAGCAATGTGACCGTGAAAAATTCCAATTTCAACAGAAATATACATTTTGACCATTCCTGAATTCATTTTTACTAGTTTTGGCTAGACGTCTGTATGTAGGGGTATATATCTCGCATAACACAAAATACAAATTAGCGGTAGAATGTTGAAATTTTTGATTTGGAGCTGTTGTAATATCTAGTTGTGCACCTCCTTTTAAACCAATTAAATTTGAATTTTTGATTTTTTCTTAACTGCAGTAATAAGCCCTCATTGACAGCTTTTCAATGATAAAAGTGGTACTTATTTTTATTGGTACCAGAGTTATAGAAAAATAAAATTTTAATTAATGAAATATTTGGATCTTACAAGGGAAAGGCACATCGGTTCGAATCATACTTCATCTTTTTTTTTAACTTTTTTTCTTAATTTAAATATATTGATTTATTAATAATTAATTATTAATCTGTGATTGTAAAAATGTTTTTACAAAAAATAATAATTCAGTAATAATAAAAAAATATCAGAAGTTATTAATGAAATAAAATTTTATGTGCTTTCCATTTTTTAAAAAAAAAAGTGTATATGTAATTTAATAGGTGTACCAGGAAGTCATATGGTGTCCATATCAGATTTTTCTGATAAATATAAAGATTTAAAAAATAAAAATTTCAATCTAATCTTAAATTACAGATTAACGGGTCCTAAGCAAGACAGGAAACCACTGCAATCAGGAGCAGTCCTTCCCCTGTAAGTTGAATGTTCCTTTTCTCCTTCTCACTCCTTTACATATTCTTTCTCCGACTTCCTGGATGAACTACATGGCAGTTGGTTAACTGGTACGATGGTTTTATGCTGATATCATTTCAGCATTTTCTAGTAGTAGATTTTTATAGGCAAAAATTGGGATACTGTAACTGTACGATCATCCAAAGTTTTTTCTTTTCTATTTGAAGGATGTACGAAAAACATTTTTTGAAGATCCCTATAATATGCAATGCAACATTGAAGAGAAACTACTTTTACTATCTCTTGAGAATTACATGTCACCGAATACATCAGTCATTAGCCAGATTATAAAGTGAAACTCCAGTTAAACTCATTTAATTTTAACAAGCTTTTGAAACCTGAACTGTATTATTAGAAGTGTCTTTGACAAAGCATTTTATCCTTCTACTTTTAACATTATATTCCACGAGATGTTACATAATCATCACACTGTATAGGAATGTAATTTACTGTTTTAATTTTTACAATCTTATGCATTATATGGACACCATCAGTATCTCATAAAAAAAATTGATTATATTTTGAAACCTCATCTAGAAAACTTCCAATAAACATAGCTTTATATTATTATATTGTTATTTCATGCTAACAGTTTCTTTCCTTTTTATTTCAACATCCTATAGAAAAAAAGTGATAAAATTGTTTCTAGGTAAATCTTTACATGTTTATTACTAAATACTTGTGAACAAATACCCTACATTAGAACTAAACAGATAAAGTCAAGCAGTCAAAATTAGGGGAAAAAGATCAAGAATTCACCAAAAAGATGAAAATAAAGGACCGTTAAGAAACAACAATTATTCTAATTGTACATTATTTAATAGATGGTTTAAGTTCTATTTTTAAATAAAAATAAAGAGAATGTCAGGACATTTAGAGCAGTGGTTATTCGAAGTCCCACTTCTTGTAGGTATCAGTCCGCTTGTTTAAATATATCAGATAAAAATCTTTTTTGTATTAGTCTATACTGTACTAAAATTTTGCCCATATAAAATTCAACTGGTTCATAAAATTATTGATATATAATTAGAATTGTGTACTTGTATTAATGAAATCCTAATGGCAAATCCTGATTATTTTTCAACAGACAAATTATCAGATGATGCAAATTTTCATCTTAATGGTAATGTTAAAACAAACAAGATTTCCATTATTAGAATGACAAAAATTTACTGCAAATGCCAAAATACTGTTGCAGTACCATAGTTACTGTATGATATGGAATATCTGTTTTAGTAATTATTTGTCCATAGTTTTTGAAGATTACAGTTGCTTTTAAGGAATACTGAGAAATGTTTAAAGTGATAGAGATACCAGATGAAAATCACAATTAAATTTTGTTCTGACAGGATGGTCACACAATAGATAATGAAAACCAGTTCAGTTCAAAGAGGCATTTTTCCTATCATTTCCCATTTTGAACATATGAATTGGGTACGTAGATTGCACAATCTAATGCTGCAGATTATTTCCTTTGGGGAATTTCAAATTGTAAATGTTTATAAATAAGTCATATACCACACTGCGGATTTGAAAAATAACATATTCGAAGAAATTAGACAAACTGATAATATATTAAGAGTTACGGAGAATTCTAGACATGACTAAACTAATCTATTTCAGTTCAAGGAGGTAATTTAAAAAATATATGTGGAAATTTGATAAATGGCAATTAACTATTGTATTTTTCGTAAGAGTTTTATTTTTATTATATATAATTGCCTTATGAAATCACAATGAAAAATGTCACATTTCAGTGCTACAAGCTATGCATCATACATCTAAAATAGTTTTAAGTGGACACTACAGAAACCATCATTCTTTCCTTAATCCTGATCCCTTCGTCCCTGGTGTGGCTCTATGGGGTTTGGTAAAATAAAATCTTACTGGATTTTTGCTAAGGGATGTGAAAACCTATCACTCACCTACATGAATGAGAGATACCTACCTACGGTGGTATTTGTTCAGTTGATGAAGTCTCTAGAACATCTGAAGTTTGTTTCCTATCTTTAACAGCTATTGGTTCTGGACGAGACTGTAAACTACACTGTATCTTGAAGTCCTCAGGCAATCTTTCTGAGGGTTGATTATCCATTTTCTTTATTCTTCTACATTTTCTTTTTATCCTTCTACCCTGGAATAGTACCATAGGAATTACATCACCACTATCTTGGTTCCATTTATAGTACCAAAAAGATACTTTCTAGTAATTGCTATTTCTTTATTGGGGTTCAATGGGATGGTAATATGTGGTGTTATAAAAAAAAATATGGTGAATGTTTTAATAAAAATCTTTTTTGCAATAAAATCCATGTTAACATTAGTTCATATAAAATATTCTTCCTCACTTGAACACAATTTATCCCATTGTTCTTGCCACTTTCTGAAATAGTTGTAAAAGTCCTTTTTTGCAAGCATCTTTAGTTGTGCTGCTGTGGCTGGCTTGATGTCCTGAATCGATTCAAACATTTACATTTCACGATCGTTTTAAATTTGGAGGAAGAGCCAAAAGTCATATAGTGCCAGATCTGGCGAATAAGGTGGATGAGTACACACTACAATGTTTTATCAGACAGAGACTAAAGCAATGTCATGTTGGAGGGTGAAATCATACGACCACTTCTCAAGGTAGTATTCAACATACATCATTTCTAAAATGCTAATGAGCCCTGATAATATTCAGTTTTCCTAAAAATCAATCACCCATCTGACAGTGAAGAATCATTTTTCTTAATATTTTAACATTCTACTGGGCTTTTGATGTAGAAGAGCGATCAAATCTCTCCTCATCTGCAACCAATTTGTAAGTACCATGAAATCGCTTGAACTATTTTTAAATAGTCTTCATGGTCATTGTAACATAATCATAGAATAATTTTGAAATTTCATATGATACTTAACACTTTTTTGCCAATAGAACAGAATATCATATTAATGTATTGTTCATCACCATGATTTATGATGGACACACTTTAAAACACACCTCTCAATTATAGCTCACAACTGACTGACTCCATGAAATAACTTGAAACCTGACACACATTGTTAATGGTTTGATACAACACTTCTGGTATTGAAATTCCTAGCCTTACCAGTTAGATGATGCTTGGCAGCAGCACTCAGTGTATTTTTGACCATACCTCTTTGTCTTTTGGTACTAATACAAATACTTTCTTAACAGGTGAGGAGGGATTTACATTAAAAAAATCAAAGGAACGACTTTTGGTATTGCTAAGCCTCTTCCATTTCCTAAAATCTAAATCTAGTGGAAGTACAAGAAGTCCAAATTAAGGCTTAGATGCTTACTGGTAAACGTAGGGCTCATAATCACTTCTACTATAAATACAAATAGTTGTAACTCAGGAAGTAAGGAGTTATAAAGTTCTATATAGACATATCTATTTATTTGATTTAAAGGTTTATTTTTAGTTTTGGCTATCTTGAATGTAAATGTAAGTTAGTAGTAATAAACATTAATTTAAAGCATGTTTTAGTGATTGTTTATCTAACATTTCAGAATGTTTGCGTAAACAAAAAATACATTAAGAGAGAAGAGTTTTGGCCAAATAAAAAAATATTTTATATGGATAGGGCCAACACCTCTTCAGCTAAAATCTATTTTATTTCCAAGTTGGATTACTTGTAAATCTTTACAGAATAATTACTACCAATATTATTATTATTATTATTATTAGAGAATAAATTAGTCCATTTTGCTTCAATAAAAAAACAATTTTTAAGTTTTTATTTACTTTATTTACATTAATCTTTTTAAGAATAAAATTCTCTACAAGTTTTGTTACTAAATCTTCCACATTTATTAGTCATTTAACAAATCTATGGTACTACAAACCTAAAAAAAAAACTTTTTTTTCAACATTGAATTTTATGTATTACGTCGGATATCTTAAAAATGACTGGAGTTACAATTCTGGGACCTGTTTTAATCTAGTTCCCAGCTAAAATCACATAAGTAACCACAAACTTTATTCCTTAATTTGGGTCCCAAAAATTACAGTAAAGCTTTATTTTATTAGAAGAGCTGAAATCTGGGCGAAATCTTTTGCTAGTTGTAACTCAAAAATAAAGCGTTCCCACCCAGATGTATGTTTATATGAACCTGTTTTATTATTTTTACCAGCAGAACACATCCTGAAAGTTTCTTTATGGGACGTTCTATATACAAGCAAAATGTTATTTAAAACATACATTATAATTTTTATAAATAGGAAAAATACAATGAACCACAATTTAAAATAGAAGATAACTCGAAACATAGGTTTTTTGTATCATTGAACACTGGCAACAACTTTTGCAATGGTCGATGGCAAAAATTGAAAAAAATCACAGCTACCGATGTTCTTGAGAACTTTTAATAAAAATAAACTAGTTCATACTTCAACAGTTGTATTTTGAACTACACTGTATCTTGAAAAAAACTGACAGCTGTCATTTTCAGGGGTATATTCAAATAAAAAATATTATCCTGAAAAAAATGTCTTAAGAAAATTCATGAAGATCAACCCTAGTTTCCCAGAGTTTATTAAAAATATATAATAACTTGTTTTTAGCTAGCATTAATATTATAATGTTTTACCATCTCTTTTGAACAAAATGTACATTTAGAGCTCAAGCAGTCATATGACGTACCTGATGCTAACTTACAAGATAATCCTGGCAACAATATTACATAAATCTTTATTTACATATGAACATAAGAATATAAACAAACATTTTTTTTTATTTTAATGTATGATATAAAACAGAACATACAATATTTTAAAACCTATTAATAATTCAGAGCAACACAAATTTGTGTGAAAAAAAAAATAAAAGAAAGTTTAATCATAATAATAAAATACTTTATCTTATCAATAACATTTTAAATTATACTTTTATCTAACACAGCAATGAATGTATTGTTAGTAATAGACCAGCCTGTTAATGTAAAATATGAGCAAATTAATGTAAAAATATCTTTCCACTAATTTAAATGTAATTATACAATAATGAAATACAATTTAGAATACTAGCATAAGTATACTAATATTTAATATTAAATAGCTAAAACATGATGTAAAATAAAAAGAATATTGTTAATAGTGCTAAAAATAATATTAAAAACAAAACAACTTGGAAATTTGTTTTTGGTAATAATTTCTTAATTCACAAAGACAATAATATAACTAACGAAAAGATAAAACTGTAGAAATTAAGAAAGAAATCAGGTCATTGTTGAATTATTACTTAATTACGAAAAAATAAGATCTTGAAGCATTTTCTTATAAAACAATATGAAATTAAATAAACATGGGCAGAATGTGGATGATGGATATATGTATGTGTTCTAGCAGATATGAATAACAGCTTTTTTTTTATTCACAACCTTTAAGTAGCCATATTATTCATTTATACATTCTTTCCAAGTTTTGATAATAAATTTTTCGCATTTATTAGTCACTTAACAAAGTTTTATATTACAAATGAAAAAAAAAAATGTGTTTTTAGACAACAAAGTTTACTGTTTTACATCAAACATTATGAAAACTAATGGAGATATGGTTCTGGAATCTGTTTCATTCGATTTATCAGGTCAAAAACCTTATAATTTCAGTATGGTTTAATTTCACTGTTTGCCCAGGAATCAGGGCAAAATCTTTTGCTAGCTGTAACTCACTAACAGTGTGTTTCCAGACCACATTTAAATAAACTTTTTCATTATTTTTGCTATTAGAATAAGCTCAGAAAATGCCAGTAACACTATGTGTATCAGCCTGTATAATAAGGGTACCAGTAGTTTATTACATCCAATAATTTGTCATTCTGAGATCACACAATCCCAAAATGCATTATTAATTAGAATCTAAAAACAGAATGGTGACCAGGGCTTGTGTCAAGTAGCTGTTAGCATTAAATTGGTTCAGTCAGACATCAAACTATCAACTTCCTGCATGTGAAGACTACATCTAACTGTATGAACCACTATAATACACAAATACTAATTGTTATGTTAGGGCAAATTCAGATTTTCCTTAGAGAAAAATTCTCATCCATTCCTGAAATCAGAGACGCATTTAAATATCCACTGAACCATAAACTGTTCATTAAAACCCCCAAACAGAAAGTATGAATAAAGTAAGATAAACATAAATAACAGACTAAGACAAATAATTTTATTTTTCACGTAGAAAAATTTGTTACAGATTTTGGAATAAGGAAGGAATTGTTAAAAAAAATGCTTATGGGTGCATAACTTTGAAAGGAAAACATGGAATGTAGAACACCAAAAAAATAAAAGCTTTTGAAATGCAGTGTTACAAAAATATTAGATAGGTTATTCAAATTTTAAATGAATTCATTTAAGACATGTTGCTGTAAAAAAGCTAACACAGAACTGAATTATAGAAAATTGTTCTCCTAATGTGTTGATGCATTATATATTTAGTTATCATTGTTTCCTGCAGTAAGGAGGATGATATTAATTTAAACTGTTAGAAATCTGTCCTAGGATTTTTTTATACGGCATTTGAAGTACAAGTGATGAAGTGTCAGAATTGCTTTCACTAACAATAATGTTCACTACACAATTAGTTCTTGAAGAAAATAGAATGAACATTTCACCTGTAGGGCTGAATATCAACCTGACTCTTAGTGTATTATTGCATAAAAATAATTGGTCTGAAGGATGTTGGATGATGAAGGAAATAAGAAATCGTTTCATTATTCACTTTCATGAGAAAACTTTGCTTTTATTATATTTCCAACTTTCATCACCTATTATGGTTACCACATATAACAAGCATACACAATTACTAATTATTAACACTTATAATAATTATTATGCGTACACAATTTTATTATCTAATAATTTTTTCTGAGAAAAAAACATATATGACTCAGTAATAAAGCCAATTTTATTTGTTGCGGGATCAAAGTAAAGTCCTACATTAATTCAAACTCCTGGCAGTTCATTTTTTGTTTGAGCACTTGTGTTGCAATTATGGTGAACACAGTTTACAATTTTTATTACATTTTTACTCTTCCAGCCAATATAATGCAGCTGTAGCTATAATGGGAAAAGTATACAGATCGGAACAAAAAAATCTAAAAAAAGTCCGTCTTTTTTAAGTTCTGAGACATTAAGTAAGGAGACATTAAAAATATATTTTTTTAAATATAAAGTTAAATAAATTATAAATAATCTACAAAAAAAAATTTATTCCAATGCTCCCAAGTCCAAAAAAATCTATTTTTGTCAAGACGGATGTTTGTGCACATGTAAGTATGTATGTTGGCATGTATTTAGTTTTATAACTCTGGATCTCCTTGATAAATTTTCTTCAAACTTGGTAAATAGTACTACCTTCAAGGGAAAGAATGTGATCAAAAAAAGGTGGGGTGTTTTGGTCAAAATAAAATTCCAAATCTTTACTCAGGCATTTTAGCAAAAACTTTTTCTTACAAAAGTTGAAGTTTAATTTTATCAACATTATAAATTACCAAAAATTTTTATTTAATACTCAACCAATTCCTAAAAAATGACTTTATATTCTTTCCTTTTTTGTCTATATCTTGCTTCAGAAAATGAGTTACTGGGAGTTTTTTCCACTTATATTTTCTACATTAATAGCTCTTCAATCTACTATAAACATTTTTTTGCCCATTCCATTCCAATGGACTGTCATAACAAAAAATACTTTTTAAATTAACAGAAAATTTAATATATTTTTAATTTAAATCCATCTTACTAGTAAAATGTAAATCCACTGGAAATGTAGGTTCACTGCTGGCTTTTTTGTAAGGTTACTTGTTATTAAATGGTTAACAGAACAATGTACATGTAAGAATTTTTTTTATAATACTTTTTTTGTGTTTAAAATGGTAGTTGCTATTCATTTCTTTAATAGGAGTAAAGGAGAGATGAAGGGAAAGTTTCTCTTTGTTACTGTTCCTTTGAGATGAAACACTTTATCTCCCCTCCATTCTTAACTCATGAACTACTCCTAACAACAGTTAGTCTCTCAGCAGCTACAAGTTAGGTAAATTAATCTTTCACCCAATTTACATAATTGATGGATCTAACATTTTTTCTGAGCTGTTTTCTTGCTAAAGTTAAAAACAAAAAAAATGGATGTTGAGGAAGCACCTCGACAATCGTCTATCAGTGACATCAAATTCCTGGAAACAGTGCTTATGATTTAACTATTGCAGCAAGATTATTATGGAACTGGCTAAACCTATAATAAATATATTTTATTTTATTTTTTTGTAATTTTAGTCATTTTCACTTTATTACACAAGACTCAATCTGTAAAATTTTACTTTTCAATTAAATAAAAAAAAGTTTTTATCCACAGCTGAGATTTAAAAACAGAAACTTCTGAATGAAATTCTAAAGTTACTACCACTTCACTACAGAGGTCGGCAGATTTTTTCACAATTCTCAACCATACATATATTATAAACGTATCCTACAGATTCAAATATCAGCCGCCAGATTGCAATATAATTTCTTATTTTTATTGCTCAATTTCAGCTTTTATGGGATAGATTTAGTCGAATTCTAGTGGCTAAATGTTTTCCCTGAACCCAATCTAAAAGATGTTGATAATTTCTTATGAAGAGATCTTCACTCATACCCATACATATCATGTTTATTGTTCTTTAACTCTGATATTTATATGAAAAATAAATAATTAAAAAAAATTAAAACTAAATAACACTTTTTTTTAAGAACCCAACTAATAATAATAGAAACAAACAAAATTTTATAACAGATTTACTTCCTTTTTAAACGAATATTTCTTAGATTTGGAATAAAATGATGGTCTTTACAGTGAAGTTATAACATAATATTGTCTTTAATACAATATAAAAATATATTATTAAAGAATACAATACGGGATAAGTTTATTTTCAAGGTAATTTTTCACAATAAAACAATTTATTCACCTTCCCACTCATCGATATCACACACTGATTTTGAATGGAAACAATAGCTAAAATTACACACAAAAAAACCACAGTTGAACAGAGGAAATATTTTTAATTATTACTGAATAATCATTAAATTCAGCTCATTCTTAATTAACTGGAAAAATTGGATGCACTAGACTTCAGATTCCAGGAGCATCTTGGACATAAAGAACTAAACACAGGCAGACCGACACATGAAAGAACGAATAATGATGAAAACAGCATTGGGCATAAGGATGATATACCCGTAAATAAAAGATAATACTGGAAATCATTTCATTTTAAATGGATATTTATTCTTTATACATTTAAAAACAAATTTATCTTTTCATGTGGGAATTCTACTGTGTTTAACAGGATTTGCGTAAAACATTATAAAATTTATCATGCCACAATAGCAAAAATGAGTTTTTAAAATGCGTATAACTTTGATTCCTGCTGAATACAAAATATATTCAATCACTTAATTCTAATTTACTGAAAGGGCAAACTGCTACTACAATCCATCATCAACTTGTTTCTTTTCATAGCAAAAATTATGTAAATGAGCAATATATGATGAAATGAAGATATGAATCTTAATCCAGAAAAACATGATAAGCGGTGATGGAAAAAGAAATGAAAGGCCATCTGTAATTATAAATTAAATTATTTCTAATATAATTTTAATGATCAATTAAATTTATGAACAAAGTCCAGAAACAAAAAAACGAATCTTTACAAAGTGGTTACACCATACAGGGAGAGCTTTTATATATATATATATATAAAATAATAATTTTCCTAAATCAATCTTTTCAAGATCCATATCACCTCTGTACTAATAATTACCGTATATAACTCAACTTGATCCACCCAAGTGCGCGCGCACACATTTTGTTTTAAAATTAAAACAACTATTAGTAAAGTTGTAATTAATTCTGCATTATAATCTAAAAAATTCTTTTTATCTTTCCTTTTTGTAGCAACTAAGTTAGAAAAAAATTTGAAATTTCCCTTCTTTTAATTCACTACTCTAATAAGTTTTTTAATAAAACTTATTTTATTATTCAATATTTATCTAAAAGTGAATATGAAAAACAAGTCTTTTTTCTTTTAAAAGAATTTTAATAAGAAAGAGAAAAATACAACATTTCTTGTCATTAAAAAAACTAAATACTTGTATACATATAACATACACATGTATGTATGTATAATTTGTATGTACACCCGTGCAACCCCATATGGTCAGTGAATGGAATTTCCATAATTTGAAAGTGCACATCCTAGTTTCAAATATTGGCCACCAGATTGCAAAACTAGTGCTCAAACATACGCTAACCTCAGTTGTAAACAACATGGCATCTATGCAACAGAAGTCATTTTGTGTTTTACAATTTAGCAAGACAGAATCCATAATAACGGTTCAAGATGCATTTCAGGATCGATCCACCACTGATTAAGAATATTTATCGCTGTATAAACAATCTAAAGAATCAGGGTGTTTGGTAAGGGGAACAGTCCAGGGCAACCGGTCACACCTGAGAACTTGTGATCCCACAAATGATTGTTTGCACGGGTTAAGACAATGCAACGCTTGCATTTTAGGCCATACCAATTACAATCGATACAAGCTCTTCATAATAAGTGATAAAAAAAGAAGTATAGATTTCTCTGAATGCTTTTATTTGATATAGAAGACAACAGGTTATTACCGCAGTTAATTTTTAATGATGAAGCAACATTTTATTTATGTAATAGTTTCACATCACAATGTTCTGTACAAGATTCTCATGACAGGGTCAAGAGAATCTGCAAAAGGTCCTACAGCAGGAGAAAAATTCACCAAAAGTTAATGTTTTTTGTGCAGTTTCATTTGCAAAAATTTATGGTCCTTTCTTTTTTGAAGGAAACACAATAATAACATTCTTATCTTAAGATGCTGCAGAACTGTTGACCTTTTCCACAACTAAATGAAGACTGAAGAATTCATTTATCAGCAAGATAGAGCCACATCGGCATAATCAAGTCTCATGATGGTTTCTAAATAAACTTTGCCTCAATGGTGGATAGAGCATATAAGAGTCAAAGACTTGACACTACACTCTTGGCCCCCAAGATACCCAGACATTAAAAAGTCACAAGGTGACTTTTTTTAACTAGAATCACAGCTACAGTAACCTTTGAAATAGAAGACTGTCTGCAACGTAGTGTGGAAAAATTCAGCTATCGTCTTGATTTAAACCATAGAGCAGATGGAGGACATAGAACATTGATAACTTTGTAAGTGAAATTTTAAATATTTTTGAACAGTATACAATTTGTCTTCCAAATGTAACATAGTTTTATTTTAAAACATATCTGTCTGAAACCAGATCATTATTTTGGTTACATGTTGTATATCCATTGTAAAACTGTAGTGTTTCCATATTTCATACTGAGATTCTATGAGGCTAGGTTGATAAATTTTGCACACATATGCACAGCACGGGAGTGAAAAGAGATATTGAAATGAATTAAAAAATGAATAAAAGTACAATATCTTGGCTACAAAATGCAATATTTATTTTTCAATATAATTCCCATTTACAATGATACACTCTTCCCAACGTGACAAGTTTTTGCATTCTGTCACTGAAAAATTCTGGCAGTCTTTCTCGGATCCAAGTGACCACAGCTTCCTTCATCTCAACATCGGTGGTGTAATGATTACCTTTGAGATCCCCCTTGTGATGAGGGAAGAAGTAGAAGTTGCACACAGCTAAATCTGGTGAGTATGGTGGATTCACAATAGGCTCAAACTTCAGCTTGCTGAGAGCCATCACAGAGTTTGCACAGTACCCATCGTGTACAGATTTTACGGTTACCCAAGTACTTGACAATATGATCTACTCATTCTTTAGATAAGCCTAACTGAATAGCAAAGCGTTATTGGGTTCAATCATCCACCTTATTTCCACGTTTCTTGTCAGACACAGAAACTGGTCGTCTGCTACGAGGTACGTCCTCAATTGTCGTTTTACTAGCTTCACACTTGCAAAATTGTTTAACGCCCACCTATTCACAGTACTTCTGTCAACAGTTTCACTACCGTAAACTACTTTTAAACCATGAAAATATTCATAGGATTCACATTTTCTGCAGTTAAAAATTTGATAAGTACTTAGTGATGCCGTTTGTGGCATAGACATTCGGTCTTATGCTTTATGGCGACCGAATGGGGTGGTGGTAGGAGAAATGCCATGTAAATCAAATCAAATACCACACTACTTTCAGGAGATTGATAATAAATTATATTTTACCACAAAAATTCTACTCGCCTAACCCGAAACATGAGAAAAAATGGGTATAAAATGAATTTTTTCTAATTGATGCATCTATTTGGGTAAAGGGATATATATGTCCTCTAAATTTAAATCTTGTTTATCAATGATAAGTACTATTTCAATAAACACAGTACAATGTAAAGTACTATTATACTACTTTAATATAAATGATGATAAATGCACAAAAGTAAATAATATGAATATATACAAGTAAAAAAAAATTATTAATAAAATTTGAAATTAATTACACCGAGTGACTTGCTAAAACATTATTACATAAACATGAAATAATAATACAAGGCCAACATGCATGTTGTATATAAAAATTTAAGAGAGAGAGACAGACTAGTAACTAGTAGCAAAATAGTTATAAAGGAGAAATTCAGATATATATATATGCAACAATTATACATACAGTAAGAGTAAACAATGATGCAACCAGTATAAAAATATACTGATGCATTAGCAGTAGAAGTGGAAGGTTCACTTGTCTTTCCCCCACCCCTACACCATAGCAACAATTGTTAAAAGCCTTCATTATGAATGACATATAAATTATTGATATTTAGTAAAAAAAAAAAATTCATCATAAACCTTTAAATGAATTTACAAAACTAATTTAAGAATGCCATACAGAAAATAAAATATATCACTAACTATCATTTATAAAATCAATATAGATATTTCAATCTTTTATACAAATCCTATTAAAGCACAATTGAGAGACTGCCAAATATTCTTTAAAATTCTATTTTTTAACAAATATTCTCTTATTACTGGGAAACACTACATATATAAATTTAATAAATAAAATCAAATTAGAAAACCAAAAAAATTACTAATTTTTAATCTCATTCAGGCAACCAAAAAAATACACTCAATTTACTATTTTTTTAAATTTATTTTTATTTAAGATATATAAACTTACAAAAATACAGTTTGAATGAAAATAAAAACCAATTGCAAAAAATACAAATATGAAATACCTATGCATTAAAAAAAAAAAAAAAAATAAGAAGAGAGGACACAATGCGATTACATATTTACTACAAATTTTAAGCTAAGCCTGTCTGAGTGTACAGAAAAATTATTTTATTTTACCATAAGTACCAAATAATTTTTCTTGAATATCGGATCATAATAGACTATTGTTATTATTAGGAAAAATTAAGTTAAACATTAAAATGTATAAGTATGCATATAAAGAATTATGTACGAGTAAAAACAAAATGATTCTACTCTGAATAAAATTTTGATATGAGACCTTTGGTGACCAAAATCTTACAACTAAGCAGTATAATTATATGCCTGGTAAAGTAAGAAAATCAACTATAATACTTTTTCAATTCTGCTTTAAATCTCAACTTTTTGAAATTCGCACTTATTTCAAAGTTATATTTTTTTTAAAAATTGAGGAAGTATCGATTTTATTATTCAATTAATTTTTATTTTGTTTTGTGATAATAAACATTAATTCCATTTGCATGTAAAAAAAAGATACATCAAACCTAACCAGGATTTGAATCCAGAATCTTCTGAAATCGACATTACTATGAAAGTTGATAATAAAATAATTATTCTTGATCTATGTAGAAAACATTTATAATGACTCTGTTTACATTAAAATTAATCAGAGTGAGAAGAGTTATGGTTTGGCCAAATCAAACTGCAAAATTTATCTGCAATGGTATTAACTGCAGAATGTCATGCAATATTCACAAATAAATCAATGAAAATAAGTCACACATACTAGAATTTTGTTTTCCCTGGGGTGAAATTAATATTAAATATTACATTTAATAATTTTAAAAATATATACAACTTTCTAAAAACAAGTTGTTTTTGTTAAAGCATACTTTAAACAATATCTTTCATTTGTCTCCATGTAAAAAATGAACACATTAAAAATATGGAAAACTTTAATGTTTTACTTCCCTTTCAATCATTCATGTGTATTTAAATATTACATCCTGTCATTATGTCTATTTTATTTTATTTTTAACACACCCACCCTTCTTCCCTTGAAATGACCTTAACCAGTAATATGAGAACTATGCCAACTCCAGATAAACATGGACTTAACATCTATTATCATAAATAGAAATTACTTAAAATCTTTCACAAGTCTGTAAACTATCCAACCAACCCGTAATCTTTGTGTGTGTTCTTCCCTTTCCTTATCTTAAATCTTCTTTGGATGAGTGCTATGAAATTGGGTAAAACATTGCTCTAGCTCCATCTGTGATATCACATATGTCTGGCAAGGTAGCTAGAAAATACGCTTCCTTATTAGAGCACAGCAGGATAGCGAAAATCTACGAGCTGGATGGTCCAAAAAAATTCTTATTTCCTACCAAGAAGTAGCATATAAAGCAAAACTCTTGCAGCTGAGGTGTTTTCGGAGTACAATCACGGCTCTTATAAGATTTTTCTAATTTACTCTGACAAAATAAATGAAAATCCTGACCGTTTATCCATATTTTATACCTCCCCATTATTTCTACCTTTCTTTTTCCAGTTTAGCCTCCAGTAATTACCGTTCAGATAATACATGATATGTATGAATGTAAATGAAGTGTAGTCTTATACAGTACCAGTTTGTTCATTCCTGAAATGTGTGGTTAATTGAAACCCAACCACCAAAGAACACCGGTATCCACTATTTAGTATTCAAATCCATGTAAAAATAACTGACTTTACTAGGACTTGAATGCTGGAATTCTCAACTTCCAAATCAGCTGATTTGGGAAGACGTGTTTATCACTAGACCAACCCGGTGGATCCGTTTTATTTCTACCACATATATTAATCTTATTTAAGAAAATTTAATAAAAAAAAAACAATAACTTCTACTGTATTAATTTTTAAAATGAAACAACTTCGAATCCACTGGACTGTAACAGATTTAATTCATAATATTATCCAGATCTTTTATTTTATATAAATGCACTAAGTTATTATTATTAAATATCACGTTAAAATAAATTTTTAATTTTTTTACTAAATTCCCTTTCAAACTACAATAAAGGTAAAATTACCAATATTTAATAAAGACAGGTAAACAGTATAATTTAATTACAGCTAATTTAAGAAGTGATAAGATCACATTTACTTTATCTTTATAAAGTGAAGCAACTTTTATAAATGAAAAAAAAAAATTAGTTATATTTTCATTACTAATATAATAATTATGTTCTCCTCTTATATATTCTCTGCGAAAAATGTACAATGCAAATAGAATTTTTTGATTATATTTGTTTATTTTATAATCTGCATTGTTTTACATGCATTTAAAAAATTGCACAATAAGCCTTCTTTAAAGGAAACTACAATGAAGGTTCTAGAAATCAATTTTTTTTTTTTTTTGCTTAATGAATTAATTCATTACAGAAGCTTCTGAAGTTTGTTTGAAGGAATATGGAAATTTAATTTTGTAATATATGAAAAATGCTAAGCCTGATTGGGATTCTAGATGTCTTAACTAATTATATCTGTTAACAGCAAGCACAAGTTTTTAAAATATTTATTACACGGGCACCAAAGTACTAAAATCATAAATAAAATGAAATACAGTCGTAGTAGTAATAACAGAGTGCAAAAAAGTATTATAATATTATAGAACACAATTACTTCAAAATAAAATAAAAATATCTAAATAATCAGAAAATTTTTAATTCCACTTCAGCTTAAATTGTTTCTCAATCATGGACTGGATGTATTCTGGATACACACAAGGTTCGTAAATAAAGTAATGAGACTGGTTCAGAAAAATTTTTTATTTACAATCAAATTAGACATAGACTCTAATCATCTTCGAAATATTTCCCTTGGGAAGCCACACAACGCTTCAAACGGTTTTCCCACTCTTCGTAGCAATGTTGGAACTCAAAAACTGGAATATCCTTCAGATGGTTGGTTATGTTTTTAATGTTTTCTACTGTTCCAAAATGGTGTCCTTTGAGTGTTCTTTTTAAAGCCAGGAACAAGAAAACGTCACAGGGACTAAAGTCGGGTGAATAAGGTGGTTGAGGAACTACAGGAATGTTTTTCTTTGCCAAAAACCCATTAATTGGGAGTGCAGTGTAACAAGGTGCATTGTCATGATGTAGCATCCGTGATGGCTAGTCTCATCCAGGCAACTTTTTTTCAGTCTTTCAAGAATTTCTCGGTGAACATGTTGATTTACAGTCTGTCCTGTAGGCATAAACTCCTTATGAACAATGCAATTATTATCGAAAAAACAAATTAGCATGGTTTTGACTTTTTATTTTTTGAGACCTGGTGAGTCTGAAGTGTGCTACTCCTTGGCTCTGGCGTTTTCTTTCTGGATCATACTCAAATATCCAAGATTCATCACCAGTAATAACATTTTTTAGAAAATCAGGATCAGTTTCAATACGCCCTAGAAGATCGTATCACACTTCCATCCTGTTCTTCTGTTCAACAGTGAGGTTTTTTGGGCCCAATTTTGTGGCACGGTTACTGGTTGTGGTACGGTTCAAATTCAATTGTTCTGCAATCATTTTGATAGTTAATTGCTGGTCATACCGTTTCAAGTCTCTGATTCACTCAACATTGTCGTCACTTTTTGACATTAATAGTCTTCCAGAGCATGGATTGTCCACAACTGATTCCCGGCCATCTGAAACAGCTAAAAACTTGAGCTTATGACAGAGCGTCATCTCCACACGCCCTTTTCAATTTTGAAAAAGTTTCAGTAGTATTCTCACAGAGTTTAACACAAAACTTGAATGCACAACATTGCTTGTAATTAGCATCACTCATTTTTGTAAAGCACAACAAAAACTCCTTTCACGAAAAATTTGTTTACATCTCATGTGGTAACAATAGACTAAAAATATTAATATCTGGTATAAATCAGCTGCTCATATAACCATAGGTTTACTAGTAACTTTAGTGTTGCCACTTTGGCTGCCAAAAAAAATTAGTTTCATTACTTTATTTACAAACTTTGTATATTGCTGTCCTGATGGTGCTTCAAAAACTGCAAAAATGTGCTGTTCTGGAATCCAGCAAGTGTACTTTCTGGGGGGCTAATGCTAAGAATGAGCTGCATCATGAGGGTGCATAAATAATGATGGCATCATGTTCTTCAAAAGATGTATCACATGTATTTCCAATCCACTGTCATACATGCAAGCCACATATTGGTCTGGTTGCAAGTATCATTTGAAACTCTGCAGACCTGGATTTTAGCTTTACTAACTGGCTTAAACTGGTGGTTTTCTATTGTTCCAGCAATTGTGTGACCACTAATTAACTGGCTTTCCTCTTGGAATAAAAAAGAACCTGATTCATGGTATATTTTCTTTACAAAATTCAAATAACTCTCTTAGTAGCAATATCTGGTTTTCTACAGGTCGCAATAATACATCCAATTCCATCACAAGGTGATTTTCTGTGGCTAGTGCCAAAGAGTTCCATTCAGCTCTTATCCCAAAGTCTTCTTCATGGCGACACTCTGATAAAATTCTTGAACTAAGCAGCTGTAGTATCACTGAAGTAATATACATGCTTCATTTCAGTCACTGTCTTCAAATATTTGATCAGTTCAGTCAAAAATATATGAACAGCAATGATATCATAGCACAGACAGTCACTGACCATGCAAATGCTAAGATTCTGAAGCTTGCTTTTATTGTAATAAACCATGAATGGATGCAGTGTAGCTTGGCTGTTTTCCCAATGGAATCCCTGTACGGTATCTTGCACAAAAAACAAAACGTTCACAGCAAAAGCCATCAGAATAATGGTGTGATTATCATGTAAATTTTTTTCAGCTGTTTTAAATACGAACTTTGATATCTTGAAACAAAATGGTGGCTAGTCAGGCAAATATCCTTTTAAGAAAGCTCTTCAATACAATTTTCCATAGTCGCCTATTGCTTCTCCAATGTGTGCCTGTCTGTATGAATCCACTGCTTATGTTCTATTAGATCCTCCAAGTCATAATCTTTAATCTCAAGTAATAAACAGGACTCCAATCCAGTTTTTCCAGGACACTGTTCACAATGTTGTAGCATGCAATCCTTAGATTCTAAGCTGCAGATAGTTTCTCAATCAATACCTTGTAATCATCTTTGATGGATGTTGCAGCTATCATGAGGTTAACATTTTAATGAATGGTACAAACACAAACTGAATGTGTGCCAGCAGCACAAACTGTAATGCATATTTTGATCTACGCTCACAAAATTAAAAGAAGCCAATTTCTCGGGCATAATGTGTGCGGTAAGCTATGAACATTTCTTATAAATTTCACAGAAGTCGACGTTTCTGCATGTGGACATTTTCACAACTCATCCTAACTGAAACAAGATCTTTCTTTACTGGACAGATTTGGGAAGATTCATCTTCAAAAATTTGAGGACTCGTCTAATATCATCCTTCAATTTTTTTCTCCTTTTTTTCTGGTGTTGCCAAAATACCAACTTCAGATTTGAGCTTCCTGTCCTGCTTCACCATTCACATTGAAACCTGGAATTCGGTTGTTTTCTCAATAATCCAGCAACTGGGTGCCAATGTCAGAATCTGCACTTGTTATGGATGAGCTGGGATCAAAGTTTGGCTTAGAGCTCTTCAGTCAGGATATCCAGATCTTTACATCCTTGACACTGCTTACTCTATAATGTTTGTATTGCATCAGTTAACATTCAAAGCAGCAGCAGCTCTTGCTACTGTAGTAGCAATAGCATCTGGTGTTCTTCTTACCTTCTGCTTCAGGTAGCCTTTTGAACCCCATTTGCTGACACATTTAAGCTTCAAAGATGAAATTCCAAGTGGTGACAGTGAGGCATCCATTCTTCCAGAAGTCTCTAGAATTTCCATATCACTAGTTTCTGATTATGGTTCAACATCCTTTGGCTGAATCCCTCTTTGAGCAAATTCTTGCCTACATTGTGGGCATAATTTTTGACCTGGCTTGAAGTCATAATTTGTTACAGCTTTTAATCGATCAGCAGAATCAATATCAATAGGCTGCAATCCTTTTCTGACTTTACGCGACTCTTTTCCAAATGGATTACAGCAGTCCTATAGGATTTCAAACTTCATCAGCAAAACAACTTTATGATAGGAACATATCAGCATCTTATTAAAACTAATTCAAAATCGCCGCTGTAAAAGTTCTTTGTTCACTGCTGATAGTTCTTTTATACGCAACAAAAAACTTTTCAATAATTAAACATTAAAGACTTTTAGCACTCAGAGCCATCAGGCTTGCCAAAATGGCAGAGGCCAAGAACTTCACTCACTTTAAAACAATTCAAAACACAGTTGGAGATAAAAATGATAATAAAAGTTATTCACTAACAATGATGCTAATTTACAAAAAGTTGATTGTTGTATACTTTTCTTCAAAATAAACAACATTCTAAAATGCTGTAGAAGAAATGGAATTTTTTCTAGAATGTTACCTAGAATGGAGTTTCCCAGAACATTCTATAACATTTTAGAAAATGGATTTTTTCAGATACCCCTAGAAAGTTCTATAAATAGTCCAAAATTTCCTGGAATACTGCAGATTTTGTTCAAGATATTGTAAATTTTAGAATATCTTTAAAAATCTAATAATATTCTGAAGCACTGAATGTTTTCTCACCTTCAGCTGTTTTAATTAACTAGAAATGTCCAAGATTAAAAATCTGTCACATGCAAAATATTAATTATCTTTGAAAAGCTTTCTTACCCACTATAATATATGGGTCAAAAAACAACAAAGTATATAGAATATGTTGTTTAAAAGCTGCGCTTTCCATCTATTATAAAACTAACAAAATCTGAGAAGGTATACCTGAGATATAACTCTTCAAAGATCCAAAAATCATGACAAAAATTTATCATGATGGATTTCTCCTGACATAAGATTCCATCTGCTTTGAAACTGCAAGATCCTACTCATAATTGTTCCCTTTTTCAAATTACATTCTGACTACAGAATTAGATAAGAAAATATATAAGCTCAAACTTTGACTTCCAAAATATTTAGCTGAATTTCAGCTGTTATATCTAAAAACCAGGTTCCAAAAGAAACTAACATATTCGGATATAGCATTAAAAATCAACCAACAGTGCCAAAATTCAAATCTGTATCTTTATTATTGCTATCAAAATTGTTAGTCAAAGATAACAATTTTTACATGTGCCCACAAACTATAAGTAAATACCTCTCTTCAAAGAGGCCACAAAAAATCAGCCACAGCAGATAAAGAGATGCAATTTGGTAAAATGGCAAGACCGTGGGGAACATCCACCAAAAATTTGATGATATTTGGAGATGGTCAACTGGGGATGATTTTCAAAACTGGACCAGTTGACATGCAATGACCCTTAGTTATATTGTTTTATTTGTCAAATCCTTCAACTCAAATAGTTTTGTTACATAATCGATAAATTTAAATATGTGTGCCCTTTGCTACTCAGCAAATGTTTAATCACTTTTCAGTGTCTGCCCATACATGACGTAACACATCTTCTGTTTATAATTCCTTCCAGTGATTAGGTCACATGATTTTTTTTAAGGAAACAATATTTTAAATGTATATCCACATGAAAAATTATAATGAGTTAGGACTGAACACAGATAAGAGCAGGGTGTAGCACATCTATCTGCAAATCTTTCATTCAAAGCCTGGCTAACAAATGCACTTAAGTGTAGGGTGCACATCTTGTTAGATATAGATTCAATACATATTTTTCAGCTCATCTGCTTGAGGAAAGAATTAATAATTTAACATATCAAAATAAAAATTTACACGAACAGTCTTTTCAGCAAAGAAAGAAGGTCCAGTTACATGATTTTTTCAATAAACCACATGAAATATTACCTTAAGGTGCGTCACATTGCTTTCTCAAAAATTACATCAGTTCAGATCCCCATATTGAATTGTGTCTATTAACACACCCATTAAAATTAAAAATTTGCTTCATCCGTAAAAATTATATAATTTAAAAATGATTTTTTTCCATTAATTTTATCTAAAGATTTAGTTTAAAAATTACACAAATTTTGGTTAAAATTTGATGGTCTTATTTCTTGCAATAACTAAATTTTATATCCATGAAATGTAACCTTTCATGTAGAACTTCATGAATGGTTATTTTTGTAATTTGTAACTAGAGACCTTGATGAGTGATAGATATATTAAAACGTCAGATCACAGAGTTAGTTCTAACAGTTTCTTCAGATACCAGTGGTCTTTTCAGATGGTTTTGAGGATAGATCCTATTTCTTTGAATTGATGCATATTATTTTCATGCAACTCTTTTCATATGAATGTCAAATGCACACTGAACTAAAATTTTTGACTTCAGTTCATCATGCAGTTATTGACTTCAGTCAAGAACTGAATTCAATAACTGCATTTTATTGATTTAACACATCAATGTTACTAACTTCAGTTCACAAAATGCAATGTACTTTTCCTTTAAAATAAAAGTATAGCAAACAAAAAAAAGACACCTCAATAACAACACAGATGCAGTAGTTAAATGGCTATTTAAACAAACTTTCCAGGATTACATGTTACCATCATAATTTCTCAAAATATACCAAATGCCTTGATCTGAGCTAATTAAATCACCACATTCTTTTATGGTAACCATATGTATGTCTCAGAATGAATCCATTTGAAAACCTTTTTTTCTTTTTGTTTAGCCTCTAGAACCACTGTAAGGTATAACTTTAGACGATATATATGAATGTAAATGAAATGTATTCTTGTAATCTCAGATTGAACACTTCTGAAATGTATGGTTAATTGAAACCCAACCACCAAAGAACACCAATATTCATGATCTAGTAGTCAAATCGTAATGCAAAAGTAACTGCCTTTGAAGCTTAGAACTCTTGACTTCAAAATCAGTTGATTTGCAACCCATTTCACCACTAGACCAACCCAGTGGGTTATTTGAAAACCCTACAAACAATTTAGGAGGGCTGGGTTTACTATTAGTGCATCTCATTTCCAGTTTATTGTAAGTGTACTTACTGCCACTCAGATTAGAGTTTTGTGTTTGAAGAACCAAGCCTGTCTGTAAACACCAAGGATACATCAGAAAATGATAGAACCTATCTGTGATGTGACAAAAGGATTTTGCATATGTAACAAAATATGCAGTAGATATACGTAATATATAAGTAAATATACTAAATCTTTGATCTATACACGTGAAAAAATATAATTAAAAAATTTGTTAAACTTTTCACAATATAACTTTCCTATAATTAATATAATTTTCACTTAAAATATGACATATAAATTTAAAATAAAGAGGCCAGTCCAGTTTGGCCAGCAAGCTATTTTATGTTTTTTTTTTTTACTGTTAGAAAAGACTAGGATTTTAGGTAAAATGCTATATATGGTTAGCATTATTTTTTTGTTTTGATCTCTTTGGCTTTATTATTTTATATATGACTCAGTTAGTTTTTTATTGGGCTTATTTTTCATACTGTCTTTTATACAAGTGAAAACTTAACACAATTAAAATTATTTAAATTAAAATAAAGTACTGAGATAGCAAATATCTTGTGATAGGCCAAATAATGAAATGTGTTGGGGTAGTACGTCATTTCGTAAATTAATAGCACAGGACATAAATTTTCATGAATATTAAAATAAGAAAACCCAGAAATGGCTGAAGGCATTTGCAATTTTTTAAAACTCTTAGCTCGAATAATATATCTAAATGTACTTTTTTCCCGAGAAAAAGAAGTAAAAATCAAAACACAATATGAATAAATAATTAATATTAAGATAAAAATACTGCCAGATGAATGAAATTAATTTTAGATCTGATGTCATAAAAATCTTACCAAGATACATTCTTTCTGGTCTTTAAGTAAATGGGTGGAAAACATAAAAGATGCTAACAGACTTCTATTAACTGCTGAGTCGATACTACTTTCTAAGAAAAACATTTGTACTGATATGTTGAAGTACTGTTTATTTTATTCCCCAATAAAAGTATATTAATTACAAATAAATATTTCTATTTTAATGCTGATTCATTACTCACATTGTCATCATAAACTCTTTGAACTCAAAGTACTCTTAAAACACATTAAACAGCTCATTAGCCGTTAAAAATCCGAAACAAGACAAGAACTGTTGTTAACTGAATTAACTGTTAAGATAACAAATGCCTTTAATTACCCTTGATAAATTGCACTAAATTTCATATGTTAAAAAATACTGTGCAAAAGTGAATTAACAATCTGCCAGTTAAGTGAAAATAAAAGCTATAGAATACTGAAAATATTAGATAATTTTTTACCCTTGAAAATTTGTGGGTGATAATTGGAAAAAAAATTAGAACTTTTTAAGATGAAATCACCATAATTTTTTAAACAATAAACTCACATCAAAACACTTTCAATCATGTCACAGGAATGTTCAACGGAGACTACAAGTAAATGATTAACACAGTTAAGTTGTATAAAAACTTCAATACATTTAGGGAGATTTTTTAACAATCAAAAGCAATATATCCAAATAAATTATGGTTTAACCAAAACATATTAAAATTATTCCTTAAACTATTAGTTTAAAAAAATAATAATACCTGCAGAAAAAAATATTTTGAAATTTCCAGTATAAAAAAATTAAGAACTAAGGCTGACCTTTTTAGAAAATATTCGAAAGTGTTTCAAGTGGTATTTTCTCCTATCCTATATATATAGATCTACAGGGAATCCGAAATACTATCAGGATCTCTATCCAACAATAATTTTATAATAAAATAGAGGTGTTAACAACTCACTCAAAAGTTACAAGCAAACTATACTGTGAAAAAAAAATGTGAAGGCTAAAAATGTATTTTTCTGCATGTTGAAAATCCAGTCATTGTGACTAAATATGGTTTACAAGGTTATAAAATTAATCAATATGAAATAAAATGAAGAAATGGGGCTTACCTTTCAAACTATTATGGATACCTGTACACAATCAGCACACTCTAATTAAATAGTAATATTTTATTTTAATCTTTTAAGACTAGAACCAATCAACTAAGCAGGATATAACAACATTTCTCCTTAACGCATGACAACTCAATTTCTCTAATCAGTGATGTCAAGTGAATCCCATCTATAACAAAAAAATCCCTCGTTACAACAATTAATCGTATTTTTTTCCTTTGTCTACTTTATTTTATGCTAATATAATAATAATAATAGTAATTTATTTTCTAAATTATTAGTGAAGTACATTTATTAAAAGATATATTTTTTGTTGATTCTAACTGAATGTAATTCTTTCGTGTGATTAAATGTTTCTTTCATGCCACTACAATCTTGTGATTCCAAAAAAAATACGTCATGAACATTCACTACCAAAAACTACAGCTGAATTTTGTACAGCATTCCATTAATTTCTGTAGTTGATCTGTGCTGAAAAAGACAAATTAAGATATACGTTTTTTATCGTGAGCTTGCCATTTTATTTGTAAATAGATTCAACCCTTGGAAAGCATAATACAAATCACAAATTATGCATATTACGATTTCCTAATTAAAAATAGTGTCCCGGAAATCCTGGTATTGTTTATAAATTACTAACGAAAATTCATAAAAAAAGGGCCTTAATTTTATCAGTTCTTGTCAATTTAAAGAAAAATTTGCTGTTAGGCATATTATTTGTCTACCCATATGAAACATTATTACTTTTACGAAAAGGTCCGCAAGCCAGAATCCCGTAATTGGCGCCATTTTCATGGACAGTATCGATAATGCTGTAGTTAAATTCTGTTTACTAAAATTATTGTGCGAGGTCATGAGTTAACGAGTACCGCTTTTGTACCTATACGGCGTTCAGGTTTGAAGTGTTTTCAACTGTATTTCAGTTTTTTTTCTGTTATTGTTACGTCATTTATTGTAGGTACGAAATGAATAAAATGTTATGATAATTATTATGCTATATACTTTGTAAAGATTCTTTTGTTATTTAATATAATTCGGTAATTGGATAGTTAGGTTAATTATAAAATTAACAATACAAAACGAACAGATATATGTTTGTAATAGTAATTTGTTGTGTTCTTTTTATTTGCAGAAAACAGTTTAATGTATTTTGCTACAAGTTTAAAATTATTGTAATACTAACTGTCAGATAGCCAAGTTGAGACATAGCTCTGTGTATCAAATTATTAAATAGGGATAAGTGAAAAAGTTAGAGGAAATTTACACCTACACTAGAGGAATTTTACACCTTATATTTAGAGTACAAAAGAACTCAAAATTTGCTATTGTAATAGTTTTTTAAATTTATGAAAACCAAAAATTCCGTTTTTACTAGGGCTTCAACTTAGCAGAGGAACGTAGACTACAGTAGATAAAAAGTAAAGTGTTTAATGTCATGCCATCCATTGTAATATAAGAAAAGTATGATTCTAATTGTAATAAAAATTTACCTTAGCAGCAACTAATTTTTGTATTGTTTCAAATTAATACACAATAGTTTAGATATCAGTATCTAAATATCGAAACTGTATGAGTATGAAAAATATTTAGCATGATGCAGCTAAACTATTAATGTGTAACATGCTTGATTAATATATAAGCATGCTATATTAATTAATATTATGTGTTTCATTTCCCATCAAAGGTATTCTCTTTGTATTAAAATACCTTACTAATGGCTGATTGCATGTTTGCTAAATATGGTTTACAAAAAACAATAGAATTAAGCATTGCCATGTTCAGTTTTTCTTGGGGACAATTTCTGTTAATATTTAATACCATGGGTTGTGATGGATGGCCTTCCGATTAGGTATGTTACTGTTAAGAAATATTTGGGTGTTATCCTTGATGAGAGGCTTCAATTCAAGGAGTACCTTCAGTTTGTTGCAAAGAAGGCTACTATGCCTTCTTTGGTGTCTGTAGAGTCATTCATCCCGATTGGAGGTTGAATTATCGTACCATGTGTATTTTTTACAAAGGTGTCTGTAAGGCAGTTATGATGTACGCTGCTCCTGTCTGGGCTGATCATCTGAAATTCCAATGTTATAAGGATATTCTTTTGCAAGCCCAGCGTCTTCTATTGTTAGCTGTTGTCTGTGGCTACAGAACTTCTCGAGAGAGGCAGTCTCTGTAATCGCCCGTAATAAGCCCCTTGATATTCTAGCTACGGAACGTAGCAAGCAGTACATCTCCAAGAAGGAAAGCCTTATTACTTCAGGGCATATGCAAGAAATTGAAGACCAAGGTTTTAACTCTTGGCAAGTTAGGTGGGACGATTCTTCTACAGGTCGATATATGCATGGTATCTTTCTGAATGTTAGGGAGCTGCAAGCAATTAGTTGGGTTTCCCCCAATTGGTATGCAACTCAATTCCTTTCAGTACATGCTGCCTTTAGGGATAGTTTGGCTAGGTTTGGTTTGGTTGCAACTTAATTCCTTTCAGTACATGGTGCCTTTAGGGATAATTTGGCTAGGTTTGGTTTGGTTGATTCGGGCTTGTGCCCAGACTGTAGAGTTGATGACACCACAGACCATGTCCTTTATGTCTGTACCCGGTACGAGGCTGAGCGTACCATAGTTGTTAGGGAACTCAAGAAAGTGGATTCATTCGTTGATGTGCGGGTCAGTTGGAAACTCGTAGAGACCAGACTATTGTGGCTGACTTCCTCCGTTTCCTCGCCCTGAGCAGAGCGACTGAAGGGGTGTAGTAGAGTAGCACCCTGGCTGGCTAGGGACTGCCTGGACAGTTTGATTAGTTGGAGGTAGGCGCAATGACATCGAGCCACGGTTAGATAGTATTAGTGGTGATTATTTTTTATTGTTTAGCTGTGGTGGAATGGCAACTGCACTGCTATGGGCATGGGTTACCATGCAGCTGTGAGGTGTAGTGGCATTTTGATGAGGGCAGTTTTGAATGAGCACACAACACTGTTGGCGGGATGGTGACTGCACTGCTGAGGGCCTGGATCCCATGCAGCCATGAGGTGTAGTGGCATCTTGATGATTGAAAGCAAGTAAATGTCATGCGGGACTCTGCGATGGAGCTGAGTGGGAGTAGGAAGCCTGTCCCTTGTAGACCAGACTGGAGTCCATAAATTAACTTAAATCTGGGGTATGAACTAATTTGTGTTCATTAAAGGAATTAGTACTAAATTTTGTTGTTGTGAACATTTTTTGGTGGTATATTGTTGTTAAATTTTCCTTGAATCTTGAGACATTTACTAGAAATTGGCTCAATAAAAGTAGAATTAGGCTTGGGGTTTGTGTTTCCGCGAACTCAGTTAGCTAGTTCAGAGGGAAACGATGTAGGATATTCAAGATGTCTGGACGAGGCCAGATGTAGGAAGCGTCACAAGGCAGGTGTCTTCCGCTATGTGGTTGGGATGTTAATATTTAATTGAGAGCTCAGTGGTGGTTCGTAGCTAAAAGTAATGGCGGTGCTGCTCCAGAAAATGTTTTTGTGGGACTTTTCAAGGCCATGGTTAAAGTTTTCTGTAAAATAAATGAACCGAAAAAATGAATCAAATGGAATAGCTGGTAGCTGGATAATAATCTAATTTTACACTTTATCACATTCAAGAATTTGGTATAACCGAATAAATAATGAAATATCCATTTAAAAATACTATAATCCAATGGTACTTAATTTAAATTTCTATGTACACAGAAACAAATACATAATTAGATTTTACTAACTACCTTCTCTTTCGCCCTTCCAGTGTGTTTTTGGACTGATTTGGCAATCAAAGAGCTCTTGCTTTCACCATCTTCTGATCACTATAGAAAAAACAACTAAACTACTTTCATATTCCTTCTACCGACTAAACTAGAAAAGGGAATGAACAAGAAGCATTCCATACACACGCGAAGTAAAAAAAAAAAAACTACCTACCACCAGCATGCCAGGGTTGGAACTTGGAGCAGCAACAGTGCTCTCCCTTGCATCCTCGCGTGCAGCTTCCTGTGTGTGCATATCACAACAGCCAAACACCACACTGCTGGAACTGTGAAGCACACAGTTCCATACAATGATTTTTGTCCCTTTTTCATAAACTGGGGGATAGCTACTGACATTAAGCTTAAGGTTTATATATTGTACAAGTATAAAGAAAGAGTTAAAGAAAACAGAACTCATTATATTAAATGTTAGTGGTAACAAGTGGAAATAGGGGTTGCTGCAGTTTCATAGTGCCTATACGTGAGCCGCCACTGTAGAGCTGTAGAACTGCTCAATTTACAGTGTGGATAGACATTTAATGGTGTTTCCTATTTAATTTTGTTTAAAAAACAAGATTAAATTCTGTATCAGATTTGGAAAAAATTACATTTTTTGGGATGTTGCATATATTATGGGTTTTATTTTATAATTTTTTTTTTATATAAAACATATTTTATAAATTTTGTTTTTTTACATGATGTTAAAAAAACATAAAACACTAGTTCTGTTTTTATCACAAAGCATATCTCTAAAATAGAAATCACCATTCATGATGCTACAAATTTCTGGAAAAATTCAATAAATTAATATGAACATGGTACTTCTCATACAATTTTCAAGTAGTTTTTTTTTTTTACAATGAGAGAAAAAGATTTGATAAAAGTATTTGTAAAAATTTGTAGTGAATGTGACGTGTTGACTTTCTAATCGATAATTAACCAGATTTAGAGAAAAAGCTATTTAATCTGCCTTATATGGGGAATTTGCCTTTTTTTCCATAACGTTTCTGTATGATTAATTTTTAAAAATGTTTGTGTATAAAAAGAACAAATAATTGTTACAGTTGGGTTTAATTCTGATTAATAATATTAGGAAAGTTATAAGAAACTCTTGAATAAAAAGTACGTGGTTAAATTTTAGACAATATGTATTGACATTAGATCATATTAATAAAAGAGCAGTTTTATTTTTTTGTTGGGTTATAAATTGTGTAAGAAAAATTTATTTAATTTTTATTTTAATTTAAATTAAAGTCATACCCTTTTTTTTTTTCAACGGAAATTTATAATATGTTTTGTAATTATATACTATATCACACCAATTCTTGAGCTCTATTGCTGGATGAGGCAAGGGGATGGAATAAAAGTATGGTGATTCTATCACTTGAAAATGTTTTAGAGCATCAATTTCCTGAAAACTATCAGTCATCAGCAATACAACAATATATTGTTTAGTTGTCATTTGAAGCATATGGCATTTGTATGTGCATTAACGCTCTATATATTATTATTTTATTTCATTACATTATTAATAAAATTTATTAATTTTAGACAGATATATATTTTTTTTAATTAGTGATTGTTAGTGTGCTCATAATGCATCATATAAGTTTTGTTCCATTTATTCATACTTTGTTCCGTTAAGCATTTATTATTATTATTATTGTTTTAAACTTCAATTAATTTTTATTCTTATCATATTTTAACTTAAAAAATCTTTATGAAAAAATTTTTTTTTGTCTTCAGTCATTTGACTGATTTGATGCAGCTCTCCAATATTCCCTATCTAGTGCTAGTCGTTTCATTTCGGTATACCCCCTACATCCTACATCCGTAACAATTTGTTTTACATATTCCAAATGTGGCGTGCCTACACAATTTTTTCCTTCTACCTGTCCTTCCAATATTAAAGCGACTATTTCAGGATGCCTTAGTATGTGGCCTATAAGTCTGTCTCTTCTTTTAACTATATTTTTCCAAATGCTTCGTTCTTCATCTATTTGCCGCAACACCTCTTCATTTGTCACTTTATTCACCCATCTGATTTTTAACATTCTCCTATAGCACCACATTTCAAAAGCTTCTAATCTTTTCTTCTCAGGTACTCCGGTCGTCCAAGTTTCACTTCCATATAAAGCGACACTCCAAACATATACTTTCAAAAATCTTTTCCTGATATTTAAAAAAGTAATAGAGTAATTTTGAAGGGTGTGAAATTATTATATCGGTTATTAAAATGTTTACAAAGAATCAAGTGAAACAGCATATCAATATTGTTTTAAAAGGGGTAAAGCTAGAGAAAAGGCAACAAATTTCTGCGTTTCCATATCTACCGTTAAGAGGATTTACAGAAAAAGTTGGAAACATTTGACCTGATCAGTGATTAGAAACTTTAGGGAAATGGATTTTATATTTCAAGTACAGTTAACAGTTACTAATTTAAACTATTTGAACTTACAATACTTTTTTCTGACTATGCAGATAATTTTAAAAACTGTAAAAAAAACAAATGAAGATGTCACTATTATGTGTAGGCAGAAATAATATTATGAACATGTAGTGTAGTATGTCTATATGTTATAATAGGACATTAATTTTTTAAATGAATAGTTTAACCAGACTGTTTTATTTTCCATACTGTTAAATGTGTGACATCAAAAATTTCCCATACTCAAGAACTGAAACTGGGAAAACGTGAACTATCAATGTTTATTAAGAAAAAAAATGTAACTCCTTATTGTAGTATTGTTACAAAATTTAGTGCTGCATTTGTCAATCTTTCAATATTTGTGATCCAATTTTCAATCATAGTTTTCATCGTGTCCCCCTTCTCATACAATGACAATGTATACGATAATAATGTATTTTGACGGTAAAGCTACACTATGACCTTAATTTTATAATTTACCAAGAATAAGTAAATTTATTGATATTTGGCAACACTGATCTGCTGCATTGACAGAACCAGAATCAATGCCCCTCTATTGCTCTCTGTCTTATGTCACCATATTGGACATTCTCGCGGCTTCATGAGAAGATCCAATTTGTCTCGAACATTCTGGAACATCTGCACGACTATCTGTACAAACATTTATAAATGCTGCACCTCGTTCAATTCCAGCCAGTCTCAGTCAAGTCTATTCTTTTATCGCTATCTAATATATCGTGAATGTGTATGTTGTAATTTGCTTGTTAATTGCAATTCACTGTATTAAACATTCATGGCAGTAGATTTATACAGAATCATGGATGAATTTTTAAGTGGATGTAAGCAAGCATTAGATGAGAAAGTGAAGCATCAACAAAAGTGCACAGACAAGTGTGGTTCCAAAAATAAAATCAAGAAAATATTCTCAAGAATACTTAAATTTTGGGTTTACCAGTACTGAAGTAAGTGAAGAAGAAGGCCTCCTGTGTATTATTTGGTCAAAAATTTTGGCAGCAGACAGCATGAAACCTAATAAAATTAAACGACATTTGGAAAACCTTCATAATGAGTATGTTACCAAACCCTGAGAATTCTTCGAATTAAAATCATATGAAAAGCAAACATCATTTTTTTTAAAATTTGTGAATGAAAAAGCTTTATTTATCTGTTACAAAGTTTTATGAAAAAAGCCGCCTCACACCATTGGTGAAGAGCTTATTTTACTAGCTGAAATTGAGATTGTAAAAACTATGTTTGGAGATAATTTTGCCAAACAATTACAGTCCATACTCTATCAAATGATGCTGTGTCTGTTGAATTGGTGATGTAGCTGATGATATACAGCATCAGCTTTTGGGAAGTTGTGTGACAAATTGTTTTCAATTCGGCCTAATGAGACAACATATAACAATAAAAATGCTCATTTCATTACCTATGTTTAATTTTGTGATGGCATGTTAGCAGTAGAAGAACTACTTTTCTGCAAACCAATTGAACTCAAAGCAACAGCACTTGCATTATTTGCTATCTTAAATGAGTCGGACATAGTGCGGAAATATTGCTTTAGAATATGCACTGATGGTGCTCGTTCAATGGCTGGAAGATTCCAAAGTATACAAGCACTTGTAAAACAAAAATCTCCATAGTGTGTCTGGACACATTGCATGATCCACAGAGAAGCTCTGGCTTCCAAAGAAGCATCCTGGTGAATATTGCACTAATGACAGTTGTAACCATAGTAAATTCTATAAGAATGAGACCCCTAAAAAAGAATCTTTTCTGCAGTTTGTAAAAACATGGGTGTAGTATGTTCAGTGTTACTATTTTATTGCAAGGCAAAATGGTTATCATGTGGGAAATGTTTGCACTGTGTTTATGAACTAAGAGATGAAATCACCTTTTATCTAGAAGAGGAAAACAGATTGGAAGCCGAGAAGTTTAGAGATAATTTATTTGTGATGTAATTGAGCTACTTGTACAATGTATTCGAGAAACTAAATACCTAGAATCTTCAAATACTCATATCTATTAACTAGGAGCAAATACTTGTATGTTGGATGTGAGTGATAAAGTTAATGCTTTTTGTAGAAAATTGGAATTGTGGAGCAGAAATTTAAAGCAAGATTACCTAGAAATGTTAGCAAATGTCGATGAATGTGTTAAAACTTAAAGGCTGAAGAACAATATGTGAAAGTTGTTTTTTTTAACCATTGAAAATCATTTAGCCATGCTGGCAAAGAATTTTAAAAAGTATTTTCTTGTCGACAGATTGGTAGCAAGTTACGAGTAGGTTAGGGATCCATTTCAAAATTCTCCCGAAGGGCTCTCAGCTGTCGAAGAAGAAATCTTCATAGACTTCATGGCAAGTGGCGAAATCAAAAGACAATTTAATAAATAATCTAATAATAGGTGGACATATAATTTTCTCAGCCATATTTATATAATAAGAGGATAATTGTTAATTGCTTCAATTATTTTGTCATCACTTGCTTTGCTTCCACAAATAAAATTAGTTTAAGAATCACTCGCCTGGCATGTGTAGACAATCAAGTATTAGCTTATAAAGTTCATTTTTTAAGTTTGATTCTACATGGTGATTATGCAAATAAATTATTAAATTCTTAAAAATTTATTAGTGTTACTCTTGTCATTAATTTCTACATGCAACTTGAGAATATAATCATGCAGATTTACAAGTAACTTTTTCTATAAGTGTAGATTTATAATTTTTGATTGGATATGTGTTGAAAATACTTTTTTAGCATTATTTGCCAAAGTAAGTGACAGCATATATTAGTGACAGAATAACTATTTATTTATGGTGAATATTTGAAACATTGACACTTAATAACTGAAGGTTTTGCAGATTTTAAGTTTATCACTGCTTTAATTTCATAAATTTGGACACTTGAAGTACATACATAGGACATGAAAAATTATAAAGAAGTGCTGAATGGTTCAGCAAAAGATACTGTATTATTGTGTGGTGCTATGATCTACTTCATGTATGTGAGATGCAAGTCTGTAAGAGATATACAAATATATTTGTAATTTTAAAAGCCTCTTGTGCCATAAATGTGATGTAAGTTATGAGTACATTAATGTTTATTCATCAATGGAAAATAGTTATAAATTGTAATATGTTGTTAAAGTATTATTTCATAAAAAAAGTATTACAGATACTTGTTAATTATTTTAATTTTTTGATTATTTATTGTATTGTAAAAAATCTAACTTTAATTTTTCTTTGTCTTTTTTTTAGATTTCTACAGTCGAGTACCTGATTGATATATTTTTATAAGTTTTTTCATCATTTATATTCATTTGTGTAAAATACATACAGTTTTTAAGCAAAAGAAAAAAGGAATATTTATAAAATGAGTTAAAATCTATTTCTAAATAAAGGATTTTAATTTTGTTAAGTTTTTATTTTAACAGTAATCAAATCGAATTTTATATTTTTGCTATGAGTATGATTAATAGAAGAAATTCAAGTAAACGTGCAAAATCAACATCATCCATTAATGTAAATAATAGTAATAAAAGGAAAAAGATAAGTTTGGATAATGTAAAATCGAATGATGATGAAGAAGATGATGGAATTGATAAAAGTGAAGAAGAAATAGATGATTTTGAAGAATCTTTAGATGATACAGATCAAGATAGCGATTATAGACCAAATGATAACGGTGAAAGTGATTCAGATAATGAAGATAATGCGACGGAATCAAAATTTTTCAAATCTAATCATAAATTATCTATAAATAGAATAAAGAATATCAGTGATAAGTTTAATAAAACAGATAAAGTGTTGAAGTCAAAAAGTTTATTTAATAAAGAAAAATCAGTTAGCAGTGGTCATAATATTGAAACAGATAGTAGTTCAGATGAATTTGAAAGAGCTCCATTATCATTAGAAGAATTAGGGGATTTTAAAAAAATTAATAGCTCCATTAAAAAAAATGAAGATGATAATTTAAGTGATAATAATGATAATAATATCAAAATGGAAACGAGTGATTATTTTGATTTTACACAGATAATAGAACGGCAGGAATTAATTAAATCGGTTGCAACATTAAAAAATGATAATAAAAAAGAGAAATCATCGCCTGTAATTCGTGAAAGAAAATGTAGAACATCAAGTAAATTGAATAATAAAAAATTAAAAATTGATAATACTAATAAAGAAACCAAAGATTTAAATGTAATGGATTTATTAAAATTAGGTGAAGGTACATCAAATAATGATGATTATAATAATACAGATTATGATGACACTGAAGATAATATTAAAAAAGAAGATAATGATGGAAGTAAAGGTATACAAGTAACTATCGAATTACCCGGTGTAAAAAAATGTTCAAAAGAAAAAAAGAAACATGATATTGAAGCTGCAATAAAACGGCGATTTAATCTAATAAAAAAAGATAATCAAGTATTTGCTCATAAAGTACATTTATTATGTTGGATTGCACATGGCAATTATGTTAATAATTTATTAAATTCTTCAGAACTTCTTTGTATCGCGTTATCATTAATTCCTTCAAAACATTGTTATCCACCAAAACGATGCGATTTAAATTATTTAGAGCAATTTGTTGAATGGTTTGTAAATAAAATTAAACTTGTTGATGTTAACAGCGATAATAAGAAATCCAACGCGATTAAAAATAAACAAGATGATCTATTAATGCTATTAAAAGAGCAATTTAATAAACAAGTAACATATTCCAAAAAGCATTTAGCATTGCTGTTTGTATGTATTGTTCGTTCATTGGGTTTAACATGTAGATTATTAATTAATTTACGACCAGTACCATTAAAACCACCACAAAACGAACTTTTTACTGTAAGTAATTATATTGCCAGTACATCTAATACTAATGATAAAAAAAGAGATAAAAAATCAACTGATAATTATGATGAAGATAAAAAAAAAGATAAAAAAGAAACAAAAAGAAATTCTTCAAAATATTTTACAAAGAATACTATTAATAAAAAAAATAAAAATGAAGAAGATAACAAAAATATAGCTTCAACATCTAATAATGATAAAAAAAATAATTCCAGAAGAAGACAACCAAATGATAATAAAATAACTAATATTAAAAAAAGTAATAATAAAATAACTAAAGTGGAAGAAAAAGTTGAAATGATAGAATCCGATGAAGAAGATGAAAATAGTAAAAGTGATAGTGATTTTGAAATTAATAGAAAAAAAAAAGGAAGAAAAAGTAAAGTTACTGATAATAAAACTAGTAATCGTCATGGTAGTGATGTAATTGATCGAAGAGTTCTTTCTTCTGATGATAGCGATAATGATAATAAAAATATTCTGACAAAGAAAAAAAAGAAAAATGCCACTGATGAATGGGCTGAAGTGTATTTAGAAGCTGAAGAAAAATGGATATCAGTTGATTTAGTTAGTGGTAAAATACATTGTGCTCAGCATTTATATGTGAGTATTATTTATTTTTTAATTTATTTTCATATAGTTTAAAAATGCATTGCGTTTTGAATTTGGGAGTTTACATTTGTAGCTGTTTCAGGTTATGTAATTGTTAATATTATGTTTTCTTCTTAGTTTTTAATATTTATTTTGTACATGATTGTTTTAATCTATTTGTGATAATTAGCAGCTTTACATCAGTAATATTTAATAAATTTCATTTATTTTTTTTGTTTTGTACAGTTACAAAGAGATATAACTTGCGTATTAGTCTATATTCGATATCACAGTAGAATGTAACAGTTTTCAAATCTATTTAATGAAACAGGTTATATAAAAGAAGAATAAAGGATCATAATAGAATTTTTTTTAAATCTAATGTACAGGAATCACTTTTTTATTAAAAAGACTTGGATTAAATGGCTGCATCAGCAAAAAACGCTGTCATTTGTTTTGCGGAAAACATTATCCATGATATTTGAATAAATATTTATTTCTCAGCAATCAGCAATAATTAGTTCCTTTATCTGTTGGACATTTCATAGTTCAGTAGGGTAAACTTTTGAAAAAAAAAAAAGTATCTTAAGACTTCACTTGCAAATTGATTTCCATACCTTGAAATTACATGCCCTGGAAAAAATATTCAAACTATTAGTTGTAGTGTAGTTCTGGTTAAATTGTGTTGTCTTAAATATATATATACACATATAACAGTAAAACTTCTGTATTACAAAATACCACCAAACAATAAAATGGAAAATTCGTAAAATAGATTATTGCAGTAATAATACTGCAGTACTGTAATTTTATTTACATAAAGAAATTTTCAAAAAATATGTACTGTATATAAAAACTAAGTTATAAGTTCTATATTTGTATACTGTACTGTAATTGTCTTTCTTTTCTTTTAATAAAAAATGTACAGCATATTAATCCAATAGTTTTTTTTAAATTGACAATAAAATAAAAAACAGTAAAAAATTAATAAACACATTAAACTAATGAGTACAATTTGTTAAAAGTCTATAAAACAACTTGCTAAAAAGAAGTCTGTAATTCTTGTTTGAACTGTTTTGTTAACTTAGATAATTCTATTTTCAAAAAAAAATTCTAAATTATTCAAGCAATTAAACATAATATCTGGTACATTTTCAAATGAATGAAGGCCACTTTTTATTAATGATCGCAATAATTCATCATTTGTAGGCTTAACGGTTCTTACACCATGTGTTTCATCTGTGTCATCTTCAATTTGTGGATCCACTAGTTTTTTGCAACTAGGTCTCTGACTATTTCCTCATTTGGGACACTGCTGCCACTATTCCATTATCAATCATTTGGTATTTATCTAACTGTGTTGCTTTGGAATTTACCCCAGTTATTGGTAAGAAATTCTGGAATTTTGAATTCATTTACAACTTCAGTTGTAAAATCATTGTTATTGTTAGCTGTTACTGTCTCATTCTTATTTAACCCGGCTTTTTTAAAACATTTTGAAATTGTTTTGGGGGTTACATCATGAGACCATGATGTAGATATTTCAGTTGTACATTCTTTTAAAGTTATTAAATTTTTAACTGGAACATTGTCATCGATGCTTTAAAAACTTCATTAGAATTCATTTTCTATATTGAACTTTAAAATTTTTAATTATATCCTGGCCCTGTTGCAGTTTTGAAGTCATATCTGGCAGAAATTAAACAACAGTTATAGATAACATGTTTACATTTACATGGAGGAGTGGGTCGGGCAGTTATCATTATGTAAAAGAATTTTACGTTTTTGCCTCGACATCTCATCAATTGCTGTTAACCATGTTGTATAAATTTCAGTTATCATTGTAGCTTTTCTGTTGTAATTGTAATCTGTCCCTAATGATTTTTCAGCGAAAATGAGGTTGCTGAGACTTTCCAATTACTAGAATTTTAGCTACTCAGAACCAGCCTTGTTGGCAGCTACCATTACATCTTGATTCCCCCCCGAGGGGAGAAGATCACGCCTCGTAGTGTGTCAGGTCGCTACACCATCCCCTCCGTTCCTAGCCAGTAGTGGCTTTAACGGAGGACATCTTCTCGCCCTCAAACTGATTGCGCACCACAGCGTTCAGTTCAGGCCCCTGCGGAGATGCCACAGATGCAGATGCCCCGAGGGACATCTGCATCAATAAATTCACCCCGAGATAGTTTTTAAGTTTATGCCTTCAGAAGAAGACAACAGACACCTGCAGCTACCACGTCGCCCTCAGGAACTAAGCTAGAAGCCTAACCGCAGAATGAAGACCCCGCACCTAGTTCTAACCATTAATGAGCCAATTTCATTGAATGTCTTGGATTCGAGGCAAAACTAACAACTACAACAACTTTCCCACTAAAAGTGTTAATCAGAGCGAAAGTTGGTCCTAGTTCCCTTAAAGAACCCCACTAACATTCAGCTACCATTACAGTAACCCTCTCTTTGCTGTACTTTCCACCAAAACATTTTTCATTCTTGAAAGCTAACATTTTGTCTGGAAGGAATTTATAAAATAGCCTCGTCTCATTGGCATTAAAAATATCATTTTCATTGTAGTCATGCAGTAGGTTAGGCAAGTTGTATGTTCCTTTCGTGTTATAAAATTCTTCTTCTTTTACATCAGCACTTTTGCCACATAAAACCTTTTGTACAAGAGCATGCCATAATTTAAACTTGTCAAGCCAACTAGTACTAGCTTGAAAATCAGGACAGTCTAATGTTTTGGTGAATTCTAAAGTCTTTTCTTTAATAGTTCCTGATACTGGTAAATTTTTTTCACAAACTATAATTAACCATTTGATTAAAGTCTCATCAATATCATCATAAATACAAGACTTAAATATCTTTCTATTATTGTCTTAATTTTCTGCTTGTTTGTAATATTATCTTCATTTTTTAATATTGTGGAAAGAGAATTCGCCAGTATACCAAAAAAATGGCTGTGTCTTTTTACTTAGCTACTTTTTTATCTTCATCGATTATTTGCATTTTTCTTTGATACTTTAACACTTTTTTTTAGACATTTTTGACAAATCGCATATACAATAACACCAATACATGGTATACACTGATTCACTGAATAGTACTTTGAAAAAACAACACGGTGATGTATGGAACTCAAAACAACAAAAAAATGCAACGTACTACTACCATATGCACATTAAGAAAACAAAATTACCCAAAAACACTTCTGGAACAAAACTAAACCACTAGATCTGTATTTTACAGTATGAAGATTAGGACTGAATAGCAATTCACTTTTGCATTAGGCTTAATTTTCCAGTACCATAAGACAAAGATAAGAAAGGAATGAAGCAATTTTAATTGCCGACGTACCAACACCAGCAGCTTCCTGTCGTTCATACAGTACACTAATTGACAAAAAATAATGTAGGCCTACATAAACAGAATACAATACTTATTCGTTATTTTTATCCAATTTACTTTTTTTGTTATTTTCATTTATTATACACAATATGTATACAGTATTTACAGCAAAAAACTTTCTTATATAGAGATTTGACTTCACTAAGTAGAGACAATTTGTATTGTAATAATGGCACAATTTCACCATTCTCCCAAAAATTTTGCTAAATGTAGATATTTGTTCTTTATATGGAAGTTCAACTGTATGTATGTATAATTATTACATTTTAAAGTAATAGATTAAACTTCATTTTAGGGTTCTGCAACACATCCGGTTACATATGTCTTAGGTTGGGATAATGATAATGCAGTAAAAGATTTAACACGCCGTTATGTTCCACATTGGATGACCATTACAAAAAAGATGAGAATTGAACCGGATTGGTGGGATGAAACAATGAGACCATTTGCAGCTCCACGTAATGCAAGGAATAGAGAGGAGGATGAAGAGCTGGATAAACAGCTGGAAGATCAACCATTGCCATCTTCTATTTCTGAGTATGTTTGATGTTTGTTTATTTTATCTTATTTTGCATTAATAGCTGAATTTGCATCATTTCAGTTTCCAGTTCATATTTGTTACTAGATTTTAACTTTTTAGTTTACCAAAAAAAGCTAAATAAAAAAGCTTTTTTGGTAAAAATGGTTTATCAAGAAAAGCTATTAAAAATTTTGTCGTGTGTAATCTTTTTCTAAAGTACATATCTAAACCCACTGGGTTGGTCTAGTGGTGAACACGTCTTCCCAAATCAGCTGATTTGGAAGTCGAGAGTTCAAGTCCTTGTAAAGCCAGTTATTTTTACTTAGATTTGAATACTAGATCATGGATACCGGTGTTCTTTGGTGGTTGGGTTTCAATTAACCACACATCTCAGGAATGGTCGAACTGAGAACGTACAAGACTACATTTCATTTACACTCATACATATCATCCTCTGAAGTATTATCTAAACGGTAGTTACCGGAGGCTAAACAGGAAAAAGAAAAAAAGTATGTATCTAGGGAGTAAATATTAAAAAACTACTGTAAAAAAAAAAGAGTTATCAAAATTAATGATTCTTTAATATTTTTCCTATTTGTTTTTTCTTATTGATGTATTGGATGCATTGTTTATGAATACTTGGTGTTAAATGTATGCATTTTGCATTGTTCGGATATTTTCAAGACTGCTTATCAAATTTCCTGATATACATATATTTTTAAAAAAACTGGGTACATTAAAAAATTAAAATTATATTTCTTTCAAAGATAGATATGGTGGCAAGACTATCATAATCAGAGGCAGACTCTGTGGGTTTATCACCCTTCTTTTTCCCCACTCCTTTCCATATCTTTTATTCCTTCTTCCTTGGATAAGTACAATTGCTGATCTCCGTGGTGGAGTGATAGCATCTCAGCCTTTCATCCGGAAGTCCTGCGTTTGAATCCTGGTCAAGCATGGCATTTTTCATATGCTACAACGCTAAAAAATTTCATTCCCATATCCCACACACAAAGCTTCAAGCTTATGTGGTGATATATCAAACAAAAAAAGATTAAAATAATTGGGCAATTGGGCTCTCAACTGTCAACATGCTGTTGGCATCTTCTAGTATCTGGCTACGTAGCTGCTTCTTTATTGAGGCCCAGTAGAATAGCAACCCTCTGTGCATGTATAACTGTCCAAGAACTTTCCTTTACTTTTGTTGGAGGATTGCACAAAAGCCAAACTAGAAGCTGAGGTGCCTATTGGTCAAACCAGTCATTCCGTAAAACCAAAGTTAAATTTTTTAAAGTAGTTTCCTTAAGCATCTACGTCCTTTTTTTGTTGTTCATGTGATGATCTAATTTGCAGTATTTGATGAACCATTTACAGTAGATTTCAAATTAGGAGTCATGTAAAAATCAGTTGGTAATCAAAAGAATATGGTTGATCCAGAAATGTTTCATGCTTAATGAAACATCTCAATGTCTCACAGCTCGTATGCAGCGTTATAGTACTTTACTCAGCACCAATCAATTTTTTAGCGTTATTTTTGGAACTATGTTTCGACTAACATGACGTATTTATTTTAAATTATTATGAAGAACACTGTAGTAACCTCCCATTGACATACAAGTTTTGATATTATTTTTTTACAGACTTTTTTCTATCTCTTTGAATATGCTCAATGGTTTTTTTCATCTTCCACTGTAGATTGACAAGTCGGTCTAAACTGTTCGTGATCATTATAGATGGTTACCCAGTTGACATTTTTGTTATCATCAACCCTTAACGACCCTTATGGATGGAAATGTTTATTCCATTGAATTTTTTTATTGTGCTACCACCACAAACATTTGAAAATATTATTTATAACAGATTTTTTTTTTTTTTAATTATTTTTAAAATGTAAATTTTCATTTGTAATTAATGTTTTGTCAGCTAAGGTTTAACAATTTATCGTTTTTTACTTCCTAAAGGAAGTATTGTGATCGCAAAAAATTTAGATTTTCAGATTTCAACAGAAATATCCATTTTGACCATCCCTGAATTCATCTTAACTAGTTTTGGCGTGACATCTGTACGTACGTACGTATGTATGTACATATATATGTACATACATACATATGTATCTTGCATAACTCAAAAACGATTAGCCATAGGAAGTTGAAATTTTGGGTTTAGGACTGTTGTAACATCTAGTTGTGCACCTCTCTTTTTCATTGCTATCAAAAGTGTCCAAAAAAGCCCATGAACCAAAGAATTTCGATTTTGGACTTTTTCTTAACTGCAGTAATAAGCCCTCATTGAGAAGTTTTTAATGATGTATCATAAGTGTTACTTATTTTCATTGGTTCCAGTTATTGTCAAACAAAATTTTAATTAATGAAATATTTGTATCTTACAAGGGGAAGGTATATCTGTTCGAATCAGATTTCATCTCCTTTTTTTTAAATTTAAATATATTGATTTATTAATAATTATTAACCAGTGATTGTAAAAAAACATTTTACGATAATAGTTCAATAATAACAATAAAAAATTAAAAATAAAATGAAAAAAATATCAAAGTTATTAATGAAATAAAATTTTATGTACTTTTCATTTTAAAAAATGTGTTTATGTATTTTAATAGACTTAACAAGGAAGTCATGAGATACCTACATCATATTTTTTTAATTTTAAATTATGTTTCAGATTTAAAAATCATCCATTATATGCTTTGAAAAGACATCTATTAAAATTTCAAGCAATCTATCCACCAGATGCACCAACAGTTGGTTTCATTAAAAATGAGCCAGTTTATAGTAGAACTTGTGTTGTTGAATTACATACACGTGAATCGTGGATTAAAGAAGCTAAGTGTGTCCGTATTGGTGAAGAACCTTACAAAATTGTTAAAGCTAGACCAAAGTATGATAAGGTATTTTTGTATTTTATAACGTTAATTTTTTCTTTATGATAATTGATTTATTTCATTATATTTGAATAGTTTTTTTTTTTTTTTGGGGTGTGTATATCTTCAGCAGTCATAAATTTTAATATAGACTATATCATTATTTCAGAATAAAAACATTGATGAAATCCAAACGAGCTTTACTTCGTATAATTAATTCATAATTTCACTATACTGTGCTTGTTTTTTTTTTTTACTGTTTCGCTTGCCAGTCTTGTTCGGTACTTTTTTAAAAGTAAAAATTAAATTTTTATTTCTTTGTTTTATAATAGTAAAATATTGTTAAATTAATATAATTGTTAGGCACTCCCCTGGGTGCCACAATACCAACCAGTCGGGGACCGACCGGCCCAGGGGAGGAGAGTCAAAAAAAAAAGAAGAAAAAAAAAAGATATATAATTGTTAGGAAATAATGAATTGTTGCACCAGTTAAATATTTATAAACAATTAATCAATAAAAAACATGAAACAATTTAAAAAAATTGTTTAACATATTACCTTATTTATCAAGGTTATAGTGAATGATTTATTTTTGGATTGAAAACTTAGCAGTGGTTTTTTTGCTTCAGAATGTATTTTTATCAGATTTATTTTGTTTCACTTACTAAATAACTGCTAAAAGTAAAGTAGTAAGTTAGTAGTTATTTTTAAAATTAATTCAAATTACTTATTTAATGGAGAGTGAAAATAATACAGGTAACAGTAAATAAGTATTTAAATTATTAGAATATTATTCAACAGAATAATCCTGTAAATTTATTTTTTTAATTTAATAACACTTATGTTAAAGTTACAGTAAGTCTCATTTCAGTTGAATTAATAATGAATAATTGTGTTATGATAAATAATAGCAGGCCTCAATAGTAATGGAAGTATATAAAAGAATTTCTTGGTATGAAATTGCGATTTGTAAAACATTCAGTAAAATCTTTCTTTAAGGAATCTCTTGTTCCATAATAGATGAACCAGGTAGTGCTTTGTTCTTTTACTTTTTGTTATTATTATTACAACTGCACTTGCATGGCTGAAAAAAATCCATATTGATGAAAATCATGATTTTTTTTTTTGGGTGATAAGTCACACATAGAGTGTGGACTGAAATAGTTCACATTAACAAGAATACAACAATAACAAAATAGTAATGTGATATTAAAAATCATCACTGCACTTGTGGCCTTAGTCTATAAGTTAACCAAAACATCTTTAAAAGTGTGCCGTCTCAGATATAATAGCACAGATCCTACATCTGGAAAGAGGAAAACTGCAAAAATTAAATTTCTTTCGTATTGAAACCCTTCAAATTCTTGAAAAAAATGACCTCATTGTACTAGGTGTAATGGGGTTTTCTTTGTAGTTTCATAGTTCATAAATGAAATAAAACCTGATTACACTATCTCAAGTTTTAAAACTAATAACTTTCTTGAGACTTGATCTGTTAAGCCTTAGTGAAGGATCATAGACGAATGATACAATAAGATTGATTGAAGTTTTAATCATTAAGTTAAAGTTAATTGGATTTGAATGACCATGTTCTTTTATTAGGATTAACACTGTCGTTGTATTGTTTGAGACATGTCTTAGGTAATGGCAGCTTGGAAATTGAGATTATTTTAACAAGTGTAAGATCATACCTAGATTTTGTTGGTTTCACAGGTTTTCACATCTATTGTAGATTTAGTTGGACTTTACACTATACCAATAAATTCGAAAAAGTAAAGGAAATCAGAGGTAAAGAAATCATGAAAGGTGGGTGCTAGATATATCAAGGAACCACAGCACATCCAAGATATCAGGTCCAAGAGATCTTGGATCCTGATCTGAAATAAGTCATGGTTGCTCATTTTGCCTTAAATCCTTTGTTTAAAATCAAGGTGTAGCCTGTACGTAAAATACCTGTTGTTTATGTTGAAATTATATATATTTTGGATTAGAATAAAATTTCTTTTCTTATGAAGAAAATTAATTAAAAAGTTTTTTAAATATAATTTATTCATTATCATTAGCAACCACTCATATTGCACCCATGATTTGCAATGACATTTTTTTGGAAATGCCTAAAATTTATACTCTGAATTGATTGCTAGTATAAAAATTTAGATTATTATGAATTTGTGTATATTGCTTTTTTAATACAGATGACTGGACAAGTGATAAAAGATCTTCCTCTTCATTTATTTGGTTATTGGCAAGTTACAGATTATATTCCTCCTCCTGCTGTTGATGGTAAAGTACCGCGTAATGAATATGGCAATGTGGAATTATATAAGCCTTGTATGCTGCCAGCTGGAACTGTCCACCTACAGTGTAAGTACTTTTTCTTCCTACCCGATACAATGAATGATCAGAAAGGAAATCATCTGTCTCAATCTATAATGGATAATGGAATTATTTTCTGTTGTTAGAGAAATTTAGTTGATTAATTTTATTACAAAGATAAAAAAATGTAATTATTCACTTTGTTAGGCGATTACCATTATATAATACAGAGGTCTATTTTACAGATTTTTAATTCAGTTGTTGATGTTTAATTTAAATTGCAGTCGTGTATTTAAAATATCAAGAATATTTTTTTTATCTGAGTGATAACTAAATGAACCATCTTTGTTTAATATCTTGACTAAAAAATTTAAATAAAGTAAACTTATAAATATTAATAAAATTAATTTACTAAAACAAAAGAAAACTTTTTTAATTTGCACTTAAATTTCTACTTAACTGTACACTAAAATAAAGGGTTGGTAACTGTTTTTAGTTTGGTAGTGACTTTTAAATTCAAACTTAAAGAAGTGAGAAAAGTATTATTTTTTTGTTTTTAACCTTTCCCCATCACAATGTTCCGCGGCTGATTAGCGCTCTGCAAAAATATGTTGGTATTTGCTTGCCTCCCTTCACAGTCTTATGCTACCCTCTTGTGAAAAAAATTACAGTATATTAAAGATTTTTAACAGATTCTGACAAAATAAAACTGTTACGATTGGATATTTTTTATGCCTGTAACAACAAAAAAATTGAAACAGTACAAAAATTACAATAATTTAATGGCAGAATTTTTTTGCACGTTTCTACCGCATTTTTTATTAGCGAAATTTTTTTTTTCTTTGTGTTTGTGAAACATAGTTTGCTGATTTTAAAAATAATACTTATAAGCAAATCGGTTGAAAATTGGGCAAATATGATGAAAAACCCATGTCATAAATCACAGATTAGTAACATATGTTAGTATAAGTGAAAGTAGATTCAGAAAACTACGTTTTATAAAAATTCCCACCACTGAAAAGGCTATTCAGATTGACAAAAAAACATTTTTACTGAATACTATTGTTCATTACGCATCGATATTGTTACATGTTTACCGATATTATTTGTCAGAAAAGAAATTTATAGACCTCAAGTAAAATTGAAGTATTTATGACCACAAATTCCTTTTTTCTTTTTGTGCACCGTATATCATAATTTATTATGTGTTTCAATACATCGATATGTTGCTAGTAAGATATGCTATTTTTGTAAATAATAAATTAATCCGTAATCCTCATAGCAATTATAATACACAAGTCACACACACACACACACACACAAGCACATTTCTGAGAAAAAAATGGTCATATTCTTTGTAGTATAAATAAAACATTTTACATGATATAAATGTCATTCAAATTGTGTAATAAAACTGATTCCTTTGTGAATATAAAAAAAAATAACTGACTTAGATGCCATATAAAATCATTTTGTAACAGCGTTTTAAAACTGATGCCGTACATAACCAGTTCCAAGGCTACATGATCTGAAAAGGTTAAAGTTGTCATTTATAAAATAATTTTAAGTTTATTTTTTAAAAATGTTTTCATATTTTGTGGGAATTTATTTTACATACATTATTGTTTTTGTTTTCAGTGCCAGGATTAAACAGGGTTGCAAAGAAGTTAAATATAGATTGTGCACCGGCAGTTGTTGGTTGGGATTTTCATAGTGGGAGTAGTCATCCAGTTATGGATGGGTTTATTGTTTGTGAAGAATTTAAAGATTCACTTCTTGATGCTTGGAATCAGGTATATATATATATTATATGTTATCAGAATTTAATCCATTCAATTTTTGTCAAATTCCAATGTGTGTGTATATATATATATATATATATATATATATACACATACATATATATATTCTATGTATATATATATACACACGCACAACGCAAGGTGAACAAAAATGGATATCTTGGTTTTGATTTGTTATAATGTATCTTGAATGAGGTGTACAGTGTTGATTTAAAGTAGAATGAAAGAGCAAAAGAAACTGTTTTAGTTCCCTTAGGTTGATTCTTTATCATTTTGCTTGATAGCTTGACTATCAAAGATGGCAATTCCGGAAGAGAAAGCATTCTTTTCAGGTTTTGCAGTTTGCTAAATGTGTAACCACATAGAAAGTTTAATTGTGATCCTTCAAAGTGATAATAGTATTCTTCCATGGCATGAAATGACCGGATGTCTGTGTAAAGGAAAGAATATGGGACTACAAGGATGTTTGAAGAAAATGTTAAATGAGTCAGGAAATCTTTTCTGCATAGTCTTAGAAAATCCGTTAAAAAGGGAGCAGAAGCAATTTAGTGATGCCAGTGATGATAGCTGTGGAATGTTTTAAGGGAAATTCTTGCATATATGTTCATACAACTATATGTTCAAACAGCTGTTTGAGGCTTTCAAGTTTACCAACTACACTCGGCACGTCTGCTTTGTGATTAAAATTTGCAGTGTAAAGTGAAGATGATCGAAATTCTTGATCATATTGTGGTTAGTCATGAGTTAATATTGCATGTTAGTGGAAAAGTTAATATGCATAATGTCTATATCTGTGGGTCAGAAAATCTGCATGAACTATTACAATGCAAAAGAGACTTTCCAAAATTAAATGTTTTCTGTACAATAATATCCTGAGAGGCAAGTTCTTTATCACTGAAAAAAATGTAACAGGAGTTACTTATTCAGATATGCTGTGAACATGGCTCTCCTCAACTGCAAGATGGACTAGTGAATGTTATTTGGCAACAAGATGGTGTGCCTTCCCACTGGCATAATTCTGTACAGAATCAGTTGAATGATGTTCAGATCCATCAACAAGGATCTGATGACAGAGCTTGTTTGTAGGGTTTTAAAAATGATCTTATGTGTGTACCTGTGTTACTTACTGATCTACTTGATTTAAGGCGTATAATTGAAGGAGCTGTCGCTTCTATTACTCCAATCATGCTAATTAAAGTAGAGGTTGAACCCCCCTATTGGTTGGATGTGTACCATTTGATAAAAGGTGCTTACATTGAATGTTGAAGGAAAAATTGTGAGAGTTATTCTTTCATTTTATTTGCTAATCATTTTTGTCTTTTGTTAGCCATTTTTATCATTCTATTGTTAGACAATAATGTATGCTTAAGCACGTTGTTTGGTACAATACAAACTACTACATTCTGTATAAGAGGCAAAGTGTATATGAATAAATTAATAATCATTATTTATCATTTTAAAATATGTATGTCTTAAAAGCGTATATGTAATAGACCTGTATTATTATAACAGCATGATCTTTTAAATAACTTCTGAATTTTTTGAACTTCTGAGATTTATTTCACTAGTATGGTATTTTAGAATTTTAATATATATATATATATATATTGGACTTCGTCCTGGTTATAATGTATAAATAATTCATGTGATATTTCTACAGTTATTTGGTAGACTTACCAATGTGTATGCATGCCATGCACACACATACATATACAAAGTGTGATCCAAATAAATTTAAAAAAAAAAAAAAAAATTGATTTTAGTTTGTCTACCATCCCCATAGAAGCAGTCTCCTTGTTAGGATGGATGACTGGGTTGTCTGGATGCCCTTAAAATTAGGGGGTTATGTTACTAAACATTTATAAAAATTATGTAGAATTTTATTCAGTGATGTCAGAAATGTTTGCTTTTTGGTGATCCAACAGTTCTTATACACTAGCTGTCTCATTCTTTTTTTGCTTGTGAACATTTTTTCCATCTCTCTTTAATCTTCAGTGATGTTCTATGCCTTCTTTGAAATATGACAGTCAATTTAAATATCTTGATGGGCCCCATTGGTTTACTACTGCAGACCAGCTGGATAATTTCAAACGTTTTACATGGATTTCCCAAGTTTTACACCGATTTTAATGTTTTTTTTTCTACCTTGCAGACTATAATGGATATTGGAAATTTATTAGTACACATATTCACAAAAATTTATATAACACAGGTCCTTATACTTGGAACAATACCACTCACATACTGCTGCAAAACTACTATAGTAGTATATATATATATTTCTTATTGGGCTAGTTTTGGATTTTCTTAATTGCACCGTTTGTATGTAGAATTTATTCAGTATTGTAAATGTGTTGATTTATTTATTTATTTATTTATTTATTTTTAGGATATAGATGATTCGGTTAAGCGCGCCAAAGAAAAAGTTGAACAAAGGGTATATGGAAACTGGAAACGACTTATAAAAGGTCTTTTAATCAGGGAAAGATTAAAGCTTCGTTATGGTTTTGAAGCAGTGCCGGAAGTGAAACCAAAGGGGAAATCCACTAAAAAGAGGACAAAGTAATCTCATTGGGGGTCATTATATTTTTTTCAATGAATTTGTATTTTTTTTTTTACTTCATTACTTAAAAGATATATTTATAAGTTAGAAGCATGCTTTACCATTTTTTTCTTTTGTGAATGGTTAAAATGGTAACACGGTATGTTAAGCATTTAAAATGTTTCAGTAACTTAGTTTAAGTTGCCCTTTAAGTAACTTATTTTAATTTAGTTCTTTATTTTTGTGATTATCATTTACTTATATACTCATCAAGTTGTTTTGCTTGTTTAAACCATTATATGTTATGAGAACATTCACTGGGTTTTTTTTTTTTTGCTAAATTTAAAACAAGTCTTTGAGACTATAAAAAAGAATAGATAATAAGATGAAAATAACATGCAAATATTAGTTTGTTAATAGTAGTGTTATTCTTAAGTTATTGTAAAAGACAAAACTCTAAATGTTGAAACATTACCTAATGTTTCAATTTTGTGTATATCTTTACTCAAAATAATATAACATGTTGTTCTAAGGCTTAAGAAGTTTGTCAAAAAACTAAAATTGAAAAAATTTCATGACTTTTTTCACAGAATATAAGATTATAAAACAAAACTTGTTTATTAACAATACCTATGAAAGTATTTAACCTTTAACAGCTGTTTATATATATTATTGTAATTATTATTTCTCTTAAGGAGAGCATGTCATGGCTTTACTTCCTACTTCTCTTTTCTTTACTTCCTAAAACCTCTTCATTCGTTCACTATGTTTCTTCCTTTCCTTCATCAATTTTCTTCCTGTCATTTCTTGTTTTTGCTCTTGTTCAATTTCCTTATTTCTAAATTCCTTCTGTTCTTGATTTCTTCTTCTGAAATGTTCAGTCGTTCCAGGTCATATTGTGTTTCTTTCATCCAAATGAACTTTAAACTTTTTAGTGCTAAGGCAATTATAAAAAGTTTTGCCAATGCCTAGTGTTTATTAAAAAGTACTGGCCACTGGTTCCAGGCATTTTCTCAAAGGAAGTGAAAAAAATTGGAAGCCATTTAAGGCCTGTTTTGTAAGCTTTTTTCAAAAAGTTTTATCTTATTCTTAGTGAGTTTTTAATTTTTTCCCTCTGTTCCTCTGGGTTGATCCAACTGGTAGGTTTAACTCCACCCAGAGGAGTGTTTGTTTACTCAAACTAGCCTCCCCACCTACCAGCTGTAAGTCCAGCGTGGTAGATTGGCTCGCCAGTCAGATCTTTTTCTTTTTTATCTTGCCCACTAGTGGGGTGTGCCAAAACACCCCCACTGGTATCAAGTCTTCATTTTCCTACTACCTTTCATGGAGTCTCCAACCATTCATTGGTACTGACAAGCTAAGCATGCCAGCCCTTGCGGTTGGGGCAGTCCTCCCTTCCCTGTACTAAAATCCCCTGTTCCTTCTTTCTTGATCCTTTAATCGTAATACTTCGTCAAAAAGTCATCTGTTAATTTCTATTGCTCAGCTGATGCCAACATATATTCCATCAGAATACTGGATGACATACCTGCTGAGCCCGCTGGACCTCCCACATCGGACATCTGAACATGGTATGTTCCATCGAGTCTTTTTTAGAGCAGAACATGCAATTAGGGCTGTCCCTTCTCCCAATTCTATTCAGGTAAAATTCAAAATTCCGATGTTCAGTAATCATTTAGGAGGTATAGAAGTTAACTTCTCCATGTTTCCTACCATTCCATGCAGATAAATCATAATTATTCTTTTAGTCCACAATGCGACTTCTCCTGTTTTCCATCATTCAATCCAGCTAGTCATGATCTTTGCTCTCACTTCATGTTTGCTTACTTCTATAAAAATGTCCATCCTTACCAACAGCTGCAGTTTGATTGGAGGTGCCGATGCAAGTACACACAGCGCTTCATATGATGTCATCAATAGATTTATGATTTAACTTTTTTTTCAGCTCTGATGCTGCTCACCTGGATATGCTAAGTAAATTTTCATCCCTAGTCAATTTTAACCCCAAGGTATTTTAAACTATTTTTGGATTGTATTCGCTGGTCGTTCACTTTCAAAGTTATTGGCGCTATCAGTCTTTTTCCCGTTAGAGAATGTACTCACATTTGTCGGGAATAGTTGGCTCAGAATAAACCACACATTTTAGATAATATAATGTGTATTACTATTTTACTAACATAAAAATCTTATATGAATTTGTTTAATACATACCTACAAAAAAAGTACAAATTTTTTTAAGTTTCTGGTTTGACAAGCAGAAACTTTTTTAATTTTCATTAAAAAAAAAATATTTTCAGTTTTGATCACATTATATATAAATTATTAAAACAATTGAATGATGTTTGTCTAAAAATTGAAATCATAATTTTGATGACAAGCATTTTCATTTAAATATTTGTGTATATCTGTTAAAAATAAATTTATTTATTGACCATCTCTGAATAATTGGTGTATAATATTTGTTTATTTTTTGGGTGTAAAATATTTAAAAATAAAGAGAAAAGTACTGGGGATGAATTTAAAAAGTTTCTATTGTGTCAGTGTTTTTCATCTATTTTTTTAGTCCTTGATTTCATTTAAGTACAGTAGACCTCCACTACAACGACTGAATGGGATCCGGAAAACCTGTCATAAATTGAAAATTCACCTAACTGTATGTAACAGTCATAATAAAATTATAAAACCTAAAATTATTCTAATTATAAAAGTCTTTTAAACTATTGTTTTATTACTTTTCTGAGAGAAAAAATATAAGTTATAATAAGTTAAGTAAGATTAAAATATTTACACTTAACCAATATTACAAAATTTAGGAAAAATACAAAAACTGGAGTACAGTACCGTACATACACATAAGACACACCATATATATGTACGTATAAAGAGTATGCATATTAAAAATTAAAAACAGTTCTTACCAACTTTGTCTATAAAATGATATATGAAATATATCTACTTTATCTTACTGTCGTGATGATGAGGGTTGAGGGTCTGCTTCTTGACCGCTCAACTCTTGTACATTCTTTCCTACTGTTTTGAAGAAATAATGAATTAGCTTCTGAACATTTTCCTCCATTAGTCTATAAATTTCTTGGTAGCATGCAATTTCACTCCATATGACTACGGTTACTGCCAGACTGCGCTCAAAATTCAGGTCGTCTGATTCAAAAATATTTAAGCCAGTTTCGATTATTTTAAACGCTTTGGAAAACCTTTACATCCTTAATTTTTTTTGGTCAGCTCTGGGTTCTGATTCACTTACCTTGTCAAACTCATCTTTCATTTGCTGAGTTTTTTGTTGAATATTTGCAATAAGCTCTTTATTGGAAAGATCCTCTTCAGTATTCAAAAACTCAGTAACATCTTCATTACAAACTTCCAGGTTAAGATTACTGGCTATCTTTACAGTTTCTGTTGTTGCACTCAATACAGGAATTTTGCTTATTTCCTTCTCTTAATTGTAATTAGAACAGAATTTTTTCCATCCACTTTGAATGGTTTTTTCCAGAAATTTCCATCTATGTATTGTTAATAAGTTTTACAGCTTGCAATGTGTGGAATTTTTTCCAGTATTCTGTAATAGTTGGGTCACCTTCCTTCCTTATCAGCGGCTTTGAATAATTGTCAAAAGCTGTCATGCAGGTAGTATGCTGTAAAACATGCGATGATAGATTGATCCATGGGCTGGAGTAGTGATAACGTATTTGAATTATAATTATAATTATTTGATGACTACATTTAATTTTTATCTTGTAGCCCCGCCATAGTGTGGCTTTTGACATTATCAATTAATAAAAGTGGCAATTTTTTGTCGATGCAGTACTTCTTCACTTGCTGAATGAAATGTTCTTTAAACAGGAATGAAATGCCTTCAAATATTGAAGCAATCATCCAACTTTTGGCGCTTGACTACCACATAACTGGAAGAGTATTTTTATCAATATTTTTAAATGCTCTTAGATTCTCAGATTGATAAATAACTTAACGGTTTCATCTTAAATCACTCTGAGCATTTGTTCCCACAAGATTAAATACTCGATCTTTAGCAGCTTTAAAACCAGGCGTAGTTTTTACTTTCTTAGCAGTGTATGTTCATGACAGCATTCTTTTCCAGAATAGTTCTGTTTTGTCAACATTTCATCAACACAAGACATTGCGAGTATTCTCCTTCAATAATTTGATGCAATGAATCAGGAAACTTTGTGGCAGCTACAGTATCTATGCTTGCAGTTTTTCCTTGCAATTTTATGTTATGCATACCAGCTCTTTGCCTAAAGCGATCAAACATCCTTTACTGCCGCTAAAAGTTGTGTTCATTTTGCCTCTTTGTTCTTTCAGATATTTAAAAATTGAAACAGCCTTACCTGATATCATTGCCTGGTGTAGCAGCATATGTAAAGTATGAGTTTGTTGGTTAATCCACTCTATTAGTATCGTCTCAGTTTCTGGAATTAAACTTTCCCTTTTTCTTAATTTGCATGACAACATAGGAGTGGCATTAATAATTTCTGTAATGTATTTTTCTTTATTGGTAATTATAGTACTAATGGTAAAATGAGACAATTTAAATTTTTCTACAATTTCATTGACTTTTGAACCCTTACCATGAAGTTGTAAAATTTTTTGTTAGGCTCTAATGTTATCCAATTATATAAGTTATCTAATTAAATTAATGTTATCTAATCCGGCGTCATGCAGATTGCTTAAAACTTCTAGGTAGTACTCCTTGTTGACTATTACCTTACAATAACAATTCAAGATGAACAATTCCATTATAGTCAAAGAAAACATTTAGAAGAACCGTCACATATGATAGGACTTGACATGTTTTTTTTTGGTCTTGGCTTTTCAGAAAACTTCCATTGGGGTGACACCCATATGTTATGATGCATTTGAGCAGATCTGTAGGATCTTTAGTGATTCAGTAAGCATATATTTAGCTATGGTTACACAATGCTGTTTTTGTTGAAAATTCAACAGTTTTGTAGCAAATTTGGCTGCCACCCATTTCATGTTCAAAACAGTAAAAATTACTTTACATGAACTTCATGAAATTCCTATTTCTTTGACAGTCTTCCTAATGGTGATTCTGCAATTAGCAAGGACACTCTCTTTAATTTTTTTCAACAATTTCATCATCGATTGATTTACTTGCATGCCCACATCTCGCCTCATCTTCTGTGTCTTCTTGATTGTTTATAAGATTCATAATTTGTGGTCATGGCATAGTATCATTGTGAAAGGTATTTTTAACATTTTAAACGCTTTGTTGCACTTGATTCCATTTTTAATTAAAAATTTCAGACAAATTCTCTGATCTGACATTTCACCACACAAAAAAGCGCCGAACACAGTAAAGTATTTCTTGTTTTTTACTCACCAAACACAAACTAAGTGTTGTAGCTGGCTGTAAATTAACATGTTTTTCACTGACAGTACTACCTACATTTAAGTAAAAGATGAACTCGATTAACAAGATATAATGCATACAACTAAAAAATTATTTTTACTGTTTGATCAGGCCTTTGTATATAGGAAAAAATGATTTGCAGACCAACTCATTCCCTACATCTTTCTGAATCTTAATGACTGAATAAAGCTAAACATTTCAAATAAAAAAAGTAAATGGTTTGTAATCATTTCCTTGTTTAGGGTTTATTTTTTACATTATTATATTGACTTTATATTTTTCACGTACTTTGAGTGTTTTACAAATAATTATTTATTACAGCTCTAATTGCATTTTTAGGCTAAGTTACAGTTGCAGATTGGTCTGTTTTATCTAGATTCTGTAATGAGTAGGTTTTACTATATTAAATAAATCTATTTAACTAAGTTTATCACTACCTCACTTTTGTAATTTTTTCATGTTTTGTTTAAACATTATTATAAGAGTTTATGGTACTTACGTATTAATGCCACCGCAGCTACAGCTTTATTTAAAAACAAAGTAGTCAATCGGATTTCGATGGAAAATGGGCCGATATACAGTTCAACATAGATTCAAAACAGTCTCTTTATTAATTTTAATAAAAGGTTATTTATAAATATAATTTAACCAAACTTAACCTACGCTTGCTTCGCTCGCTAACCTTGACTAATTAACAGGAGTGTGTTTTGATTATTTATTTAAATAATAAATAATTGCAATAATTTACTGAATTTATTAAATAAATACTCAAAAAATTACGGTATTAATTAATCAAGATTAGCGAGCGGAGGTTAAATTTGGTTAAATTATATTTATAAAATAAATAAATATAAATAACCATTCCTTAAAATTAATAAAGAGACTCGATAAAATAAATACTCAATTTTAAATAAAGCTGTAGTTGCGGTGGCATTAATACGTAAGTACCGAGTTTATTTAGTATTTTATTGTATTATTGCAATTATTAATATTTTATAAATTATTTTGCATATTAAATATATATATTTTATTGATAAAAATAAGTATTTTACAGTATTCTTGTTTTTTATAAATTATTTTGTACATTAAATGTATATTTTATTAATAAAAATAAGTATTTTGCAATATTATTCTTGTTTGCATTGTAATTACACAAATTTTAATGGATTTATATATCACATTGTTCTAAGATATTTTATTTTATTGTTTAAACTAATGTAATTATATTTTTTATTAAAAAGTGCATTGATAAAAAGTTATATTCTCATTATTACTTACCCGAATGTGGTGAAATTTTGATGTCAGGTTTTTTTGAAGATCTTGACATTTTATTCTTGCTAACCAAAAAACAATTTTAGCATTGGAAATTTGGAAAAATATATGTATGTTTGCCTGTTTTTTGCTTGGTATCTTCAGACTGGATGGTACAATTCAGATGAATTTGGTACAAAAATTGTATGTTAATCTGTGATTGATGTCATTCAGTTTTGGTCATTATTTCTCAAAAAAATAAGAAGATACCAGATCTCATTGATCCTGTTTCTCAAAATTTTACAAGAGGCGAGGTACATTTTTTCGTATAATTAATTTTAAGGTATTTGCCAATGGTGTTTAGTGTAGTGTTTTTTGCAGTGTAGTACTCTAGTAGATGACCTCCCATCAACAATGGAAAGTCAGTCAGTTTTGAGATTGAATCAGTATTTACTAAATCTGAGCCAAGTTTTCTGGCAACAGTAATTATGTATTTACTATTGCTTAAGTGTTAAAATTTTCTGAAAAGAAAATTGAAGATGCTGCCAAATGTGAAATTTAACTTGTTTAAGTTTTAAATGCAAGAAAATTATCTTTGGAAATTTATGGCTAAATAATTACATTACAAGTGAATTAAATGAGAGAAAATTGAAAATTATGCATTATATTAAGTGAAATGTTTATGAAATCGAGTGTTTTGATCTGTTCCATGATTAAAGAGTTAAAGCAAAAATTAGTAATGAATTTTTTAAGGTTAGATAATCATTGCATTAAAACTAATTTTCTGAAATTTTAAGATCTTTTCTTGCAATTGTCTGAATATCTATTTAGTATAAGAAAAATTTATGCTAGGTTTTATCAAATTATGAAGTTTTGCTTTTTTTGTTTCAAGTAAGTTGTTTTGTTGCACGATAACTACAAATAACACATTTTCATAGATGTCATCCTTTTTATTTTAAAATATTAATTTATTTTTACTAAAAATTATGTGTTTATTTATTTGTTTAATCATTAAAGATTTTATTATTAAATACTATAATATATTACGAAGCATATTCATAAAGTAAGGGCTGTTGGCTATATTTAAATATTAGCAGGTCTGAGAACAGTTTCATGTATGCAGGGTCATCTGTTGGCTATTTACGAAGCCACTGCAGTTTTTGTTTTGATTCGGTAGTCGTTTGCCTGCCAGTGAATGCAGATCACAATGTCTGCGACAATCGCTTCTCCTGCCAGTTGTGAAGGCCATGCCGTGATTCAATTTTTGTGTGCAAAAGGAACTTCAGCTGCTGAAATTCATAGGGAATTGTGCCTAGTTTATGGACCTATAGTAATGAGTGAAGGAAAGGTTAGATAATGATGTCGAGTCTTTAAAAATGGCCGTACAAATGTGCATGACAAAGAGCAGACTGGCAGGCCCAGTATTCAGACCAACGAAATCATTGAACAAGTGAACTGAAAACTACAATGTGATTGGCGATTGATGATTAGTGCTCTAGCTGATGCATTTCCGCATGTTGGACACACCTGAATCTACACGAGTGTCACAGAAAAGCTCAGATATCACAAATTGTGTGTAAGCTGGGTACCGAAAATGCTCACCAACCAACACAAAGAGCAAAGAATGTGCAGTGGACAAGCATTTTTGGACTGCTATCGACAAGATGGAGATGATTTGTTTCCCACATTGTTAAGGGCAAAGACACATGGATATCCTACACCAACATAGAATCGAAACAACAGTCAATGCATTGGTGTCGTTTAAGTACTCCATAACTGAAAAAATTTAAGCAGTCTTCGTACTAGGGTAGAAAAATGTTGGCTACCGTTTTATAGGATGAAAAGGGTGTCATTTTGGTTGATTTCATGGAACATGAATCAACAGTTACAGCCGATGTGTACTGCAAAATGCTCACCAAACTGAGATGTGATCCAAAATCGACAACACAGGAAGCTGTCATTCATCATAATCCCCCCTCATGACAGTGTGCATCCTCTCACCGCTGCCTTTACCAAGAAGAAGATTCAAGATTTTTATTGGGAAAATTTTGATCACTTCCATATGGTCCCGACCTTGCACCTAGCGAGTACTTTCTCTTCTTGTATTTGAAAAAGTTGCTTGGTGTACAATGGTTTGAAAACGACGAGGAACCCATGACTGCTGTTGTCAACTGGTTCAGTTCCCAAGTGATGAACTTCTATGCAGAGGGGTTAAAGAAACTGGTGCAGCATTACGAAAAGTGGTTAGAACTAAATGGCGATTGTGTGGAAAAGTGAAATAGATATGTAGTAAACTAAACTGTAAATAAAAACCTTTTCTCACGAGTCATTTTTTTTAATGACCAAATGGACCTTACTTTATGAATATGCCTCGTATAATGTACATATTATATTATAAATATTAATTATTATGGAACTTTTAAATTAAAATTTCAAACCACATTTAATTTAACAATAACAATAATAACTAATTTAATATTATTTATTTTAATATAGTTTCTATTTGCCCCCTGTGCTATATTTTTTAAGCTTTATTTTTTCTTAGTGGACAATTGGTTAAAAGATATCCATACAGTGATTTACATTTCTTATTTCATTTTAAATAACTAATTTCAAGGTGTTACCTATTTTTAGGATTTAAATTTTTGTTCTCAAGAATTCAACAATGGTGGCTTCCTAATGGGGACTTAACTTTGTGTTCAGTTCAGATTTAGCATTTTTACTTTCCCATCTAGATAGCGTTATAGCAGTACTTTAGCTCTAGAAGGGAAAGTATTGTAATTGGTCCAATTTGAGCACATGTGGTTTTCACTGGACCTTGATGTTTTGACACCTAAGAAACCCACAAAACCAAATGGAAATATTCCAGATGTTTATGTTTGTGTGTGTGTTCAGTGTTGGCCTCTAAATCACCTTATATTTCCTGAACTACTGGACCGATTTTGACCAAACTTTATCAGATTACTTCTATATATGGGGCATTGACGCTATTAAATTTTCAACATAAAAGGTCAAGGGGGTGAGGCTGTAGAGCAAGGTCACCTTCAGTATCTCGAGATTTCATCTAATTAAAGTCTTATTTTTCTTAGGCACATTTGTTAACAATTAAAAAATAACAATATTTATCAAAAAAAGTTTTGCAAAATTGCACCCCAACACCAAACTCCCTTTCTTATTACGGCTTCTTTTTTATGTTGTTCAATTGTTACTGTTGCTGTTTGGTTCCTGTACATGTTAGCAATTGTTCTTCTATCTCTGTATTTGAACCCTAATTTTTTTTAAATGCTGAACATTTTATTCCAGTCTACGTTATCGAATGCCTTTTCTAGGTCTATAAACGCCAAGTATGTTGGTTTGTTTTTCTTTAATCTTCCTTCTACTATTAATCTGAGGCCTAAAATTGCTTCCCTTGTTCCTATACTTTTCCTGAAACCAAATTGGTCTTCTCCTAACATTTCCTCCACTCTCCTCTCAATTCTTCTGTATAGAATTGTAGTTAAGATTTTTGATGCATGACTAGTTAAACTAATTGTTCTCTATTCTTCACATTTATCTGCCCCTGCTTTCTTTGGTATCATGACTATAACACTTTTTTTGAAGTCTGACGGAAATTCCCCTTTTTCATAAATATTACACACCAGTTTGTATAATCTATCAATCGCTTCCTCATCTGCACTGCGCAGTAATTCTACAGGTATTCCGTCTATTCCAGGAGCCTTTCTGCCATTTAAATCTTTTAATGCTCTCTTAATTTCAGATCTCGGTATTGTTTCTCCCATTTCATCCTCCTCAACTTCCTCTTCTTCTTCTATAACACCATTTTCTAATTCATTTCCTCCGTATAACTCTTCAATATATACCACCCATCTATCGACTTTACCTTTCGTATTATATATTAGTGTACCATCTTTGTTTAACACATTATTACATTTTGATTTATGTACCCCAAAATTTTCCTTAACTTTCCTGTATGCTCCGTCTATTTTACCAATGTTCATTTCTCTTTCCAGTTCTGAACACTTTTCTTTAATCCATTCTTCTTTTGCCAGTTTGCATTTCCTGTTTATAACATATCTTAATTGCCGATAGTTCCTCCTTTTACTTTCTTCATCACCAGCATTCCTATATTTTCTACGTTCATCCATCTACCAGTTCTCTTTATTCCGCCTAAGTTCGCTTCTGCTGATTTAAGAATTTCCTTTTTAACATTCTCCCATTCTACTTCTACATTTTCTACCTTATCTTTTTTACTCAGACCTCTTGCGATGTCCTCCTCAAAAATCTTCTTTACCTCCTCTTCCTCAAGCTTCTCTAAATTCCACCGATTCATCTGATACCTTTTCTTCAGGTTTTTAAACCCCAATCTACATTTCATTATCAACAAATTATGGTCGCTATCAATGTCTGCTCCGGGGTAAGTTTTGCAGTCAACGAGTTGATTTCTAAATCTTTGCTTAACCATGATATAATCTATCTGATACCTTGCAGTATCGCCTGGCTTTTTCCAAGTGTATATTCTTCTATTATGATTTTTAAATTGGGTGTTGGCAATTACTAAATTATACTTCGTGCAAAACTCTATAAGTCGGTCCCCTCTTTCATTCCTTTCGCCCAGCCCGTATTCACCCACTATATTTCCTTCCTTGCCTTTTCCAATGCTTGCATTCCAATCTCCAACTATTATTAAATTTTCATCTCCTTTTACATGTTTAATTGCTTCATCAATCTCTTCGTATACACACTCTACCTCATCATCATCATGGGCGCTTGTAGGCATATAGACGTTAACAATCGTTGTCGGTTTAGGTTTTGATTTTATCCTTATTACAATGATTCTATCGCTATGCGTTTTGAAATACTCTACTCTCTCCCCTATCTTCTTGTTCATTATGAAACCTACTCCTGCCTGCCCATTATTTGAAGCTGAGTTAATTATTCTAAAATCACCTGACCAAAAGTCGCCTTCCTGTTCCCACCGAACCTCACTAATTCCTACTACATCCACAATATATTTTTTATATTTAAAAAACAGAATTAATAACGATCAGTTTTGTGCGTAAACCAAAAATACTAAACACGCTTTTTCTAAAAAATTTAATTTTCAAAAATAATAAATAAGATACAGAGATATCTTTTATGGAATGAGTTGATAATAAAGCTCAAGGGCAGAACGCTATACTGTTGTTAATTTTTTGCTATTTGATTGTTATAGGTGTTTTATCAACAACTGCAACTGCAACTGCAAATTTTCACAATAGATTCGAATTAACAGGCGATCAGAAATTAAAAATATTTCTATAATTTGCCTAATTTATAGTCTTTTGGGGCTTATGAATCCATACCTTTCTGAATTTTTTAATTGTCTCTAACAGGAACAGGAGTTATGGAAGTTTATTACGCGCCTTCAAGTTACACTAACTATATGTGATAATTGTAGCACAATTTTGGTGCTTATATAAAATTCACTAGAGTAGAAGAAAGAACCCGGTAGGTTTTTATATGAAATTCCATCCACTATCTATTATTGCTTTTTATTTTTACATGCGATTACAAAGAAAAAAATCTTATGTGGACACCATATGACTTCCTTGTACGCCCATTAAATTACATATACATTTTTTTTAAAATGAAAAGTACATAAAATTTTATTTCATTCATAACTTCTGATATTTATTTTTATTGTTATCATTGAATTATTATTTATTGTAATTTTTTTTACAATCAGAGGTTAATAATTATTAATAAATCAATATATTAAAATTAAAAAAAAAAGTTAAAAAAAACCATAAAGTTTGATTCAAACCGATGTGCTTTGTAAGTTCAAAATACATCATTAATTAAAATTTTATTTGGCTATAACTCTGGAATCAATGAAAATAAGTATCAGTTATGGTATATCGTTGAAAAGCTCTCAATGAAGATTGTAGTTAAGAAAAAGTCCAAAATCCAAAAACTTTGGATTTTGGACTTTTTTGGACACTTTTGGTCCAGTCGATTGCAATCAGAAAGGGGAGGTGCATAACTAGATGTTACAACAGTCCTAAATCTATAATTTCAGCGTTTTACAGTTAGCCAAAATGGATTCAGTGATGGTCAAAATGGATACTTCCGTTGAAATCTGAAAATTGAAATTTTTCTAGATCACAATACTTCCTTCGTACAAGAAAGTAAAAAGAAAAATAAAGAAAGTAATTAGTAGTTTTCTTAGCCTTCATAAAAGAACAAATTTATTATTTATATTGTTCTGGTAGTGCACACAGATAGAGAAAGAGATAAAATCGAATAATTTAACGTGTAATTAATGTTACAGTTATATTTATGTAAACATACTTGAGTTTACATTTGAAAATTTACAATTTAACATGCATTTTTTTCAATTCCCAAACTTGTAAATTCTGGGAATAGCGTTTATATAACTGTAATTTCAAATTTATTGGTGATTTTAACAGCAAAATTTGTTTGTAAAAGTTTTGCAAGGTATGGATCGGCTAAGCAACATGAAATAGGATATTGTTTTTAATAATTCTGTCACGAAAATATAATTTTTATTGCCAATATTTTTATATAAATTATCAAACAGAAGAATCTGAATTAAAAGTCAATAGCATTAATATTCAATACAAGGACGGTACTGTGATTTTGACGAGATGTATAAATCACTCCAGAAAATAGAAGTTGAGTGTAGTTATGAATATGGATTAAGTTAAATGTTAGGAAGACTAAAACAGTGTTTCCATGAATTTATTTCATGTTTCCAATCATTTAATTCAATGATTTTAACAAAAGCGCGCGTGCATACCGTATTTAATTCGCGCGGTTGTGGCGGTAGTACCGGCGACGGTCGGCACTAACTAATGTAGTTTCACAACTTACACAGAACAAATTTCGCTTGTACGGTCAGCAGACTTGTGAAGCCACGAGGCATAATGCACCAGGTACCGAGTTCGAAAATCAGGCAGACCGAGTTATATTTTTATACTTTAAATATTAGTCATTTATTTAATTCTACCTCTCATCTGTGACGTCACAACATAGCAGTCGTCACAGAATTTTTTTTGGGATGGGGATGCGATTTTGAAAAAAAAATTTCTGAAAATATTATTTTTTAATCGTTAACAAATGTGCTTAGAAAAATATGACCTTAATTATGCGGAATCTCGAGATACTGAGGGTGAACTTGCTGTGTAGCCTCACACCCTTTAATTTTTAAGTTGAAAATTTAACGGTCTAAATATAGAAGTAATTCGACCAAGTTTGGTCAAAATCGGTCCAGTAGTTCCGGAGATATAAGATTATTGAGATATAAGATGGACGAAGCAGGAGCGATATAAAATGCCAAATAGCACAAGCTAAACGAGCCTTCAGTAAGAAATATAATTTATTTACATCAAAAATTAATTTAAATGTCAGGAAAAGATTTTTGAAAGTGTATGTTTGGAGTGTCGCTTTATATGGAAGTGAAACTTGGACGATCGAAGTATCTGAGAAGAAAAAATTAGAAGCTTTTGAAATGTGGTCCTATAGGAGAATGTTAAAAATCAGATGGGTGGATAAAGTGACAAATGAAGAGTTATTGCGGCAAATAGATGAAGAAAGAAGCATTTCGAAAAATATAGTTAAAAGAAGAGACAGACTTATAGGCCACATACTAAGGCATCCTGGAATAGTCGCTTTAATATTGGAAGGACAGGTAGAAGGGAAAAATTGTGTAGGCAGGCCACGTTTGGAATATGTAAAACAAATTGTTAGGGATGTAGGATGTAGAGGGTATACTGAAATGAAACGACTAGCACTAGATAGGGAATCTTGGAGAGCTGCATCAAACCAGTCAAATGACTGAAGACAAAAAAAAATATATAAAACAGGGGTTCCCAAACGTTTCCTGGTCGCGGCACCCTTTTTCAATTAAAAGTTTTCGATGGCGCCTTACCCTAAGTAAAAGTATGACTACTCATAAGTAAGAAATAAAAATAAATAAAACTCGTGTATCTTCATTATATTTTTATTTTATTAACATTAAATTAATAATTATAAATTTCTTGGTTCAATTAATTATGAGGCTTCCTTTTACAATATTTTTGCGGCTTCCCTGGACGCTGGCGGCGCAGAGTTTGGGAATCATAGGTATAAAACATAGACTTCTTAAAAATTATATTAACGTAAATCTGGTTTCAAGAAAAAAATTAAAAAACAAATAAAAAATTAGAAATTAAATTAGATTTGCTGATTGTTTTTATAAAAGAATGAAAAAATATTTTTTTCTAAATCATATAAAGAAAAAAACATGTAAATGAAATATATGATCTACCAAAAACTATCTCATGTTTTAAAACCGGATCCCTTATATATAATATACATACAAAACTTGCACCTGTGGCTGTGCTATCGTTTGCTACGTGTTTGTGTGTGTGTGTTTGTATGTTGTGTTACGGACCAACTATTTACGACTGGTAACAGTGGGGAGAGGAAAATTCCGATACAACGCAGTACAGTGGGGAGTTAGTTCCCTTCTGTGCTGTAACTCCGGTAGGTAGACCACAGTGCACTTCTCATTTTACCGCAGTATGAACTAACATTCCATCGAAACAAAGTTTTTAGTTATATATTATTTTTCGTTTGTAATTGAAATTGTTTATGAACACAACGTGTAAGTATTTTATAAAAAGCGTTTTGTTTTCTTTCTTTTTAATAATTGTGTTATGCAGTGTAGTTAAGCGTTAATATTTTGTTGTAAATTGGTTAATAATGATAATTTTAATTATTGTGTTTATGAGATGTAAAATTTTATTAATTATTGATCTAAATTAATAACTTTGGACAATCACCTAAAGAAACATAGTACAATTAAATAATAATTAATTATTACATACGTAACATTTAGATGAATTCGTTAATTATATTAAAAACACATCTAATGATAGAAAATACATTAATTTGCACTACTAAAATGTACATAGATTATTTTCAATATTATTAAAATTAGATGTGGACACCACATAACGTCCTTGTACGCCTATTAATTACATATACACATTTTTAAATATTCATACAATTTTATTTCACTAATAACTTCTGATTTTTTCATTTTTTATTATTTACTGTATTTTTTTTTACAATAAGGTTAATAAATCAATAAATTTAAATTTAAAAAAAAAACAAGGAGATGAAGTCGGATTTGAACCGATGTGCCTTCCCCTTGTAAGATCAAAATATTTCATTAATTAAACTTTTATTTGGCTGTAACTATGGAACCAAAGAAAATAATTACCACTTATGATGATATATCGTTGAAAAGCTTTCAACTTATTACTGCAGTTAGGAAAAGGTAAAAAATCCAAACGTTTTGGATTTTGGGCTTTTTTGGACAGTTTTTATCCAGTCGATTGTAGTAAAAAAGGGAAGGTGCACAAGTAGATGTTATGAAAGTCCTAAATTCAAAATTTCAACATCCTATGATTAATCGTTTTTGAGATACGTACATATAGACGTCACGCCGAACTAGTCAAAATGGATATTTCCGTTAAAATCTGGAAACCGAAATTTTCTGCGACCACAATTCTTTCTTTACTTCGTACAAGTAAAAACACAATACTCATGGTCATTTCTCACTATAACCCCCTAACCTTTTCTACAATCATAGGTTAATAATTATTAATAAAAAAAAGTTAAATAAATTAAAAAAATAAAAGGAGATGAAGTCTGATTCGAACCGATGTGCCTTTCCCATGTAAGATCCAAATATTTAATTAATTAAACTTTCATTGAGCTATAACTCTGTAACCAATGAAAATATGTACCACTTATGATATATCGTTGAAAAGACCTCAACCAGGGCTTTTACTGCAGTTAAGAAAAAGTCAAAAATCCAACTTTTTTGGATTTTGAACATTTTTGGTGTAGTCGATTACAATCAAAAGGGGAGGTGCACAATTAGATGTTACAACAGTCCTAAATCCAAATTTCAACATCCTACGGCCAATCGTTTTTGAGTTATGCGAGATAAATAACTACGTACAGACGTCACGCCGAAACTTATCAAAATGGATTCAAGGATGGTCAAAATAGATATTTCCGTTGAAATCTGAAAAGCGAAATTTTTCGTGATCATAATACTTCCTTTACGTCGTACAAGGAAGTAAAAATAATAATAGTAATAGATGCACATAAAATAAATAAAATTCCAGTCTGTAAAAATAATTTTTTTTTTTTGCTGTGACTGTACTATATTACGTAAACCGGAAGTAATCATTCACCCACTGATATAAATTATTCATGAAAGTACAATTAAAAAAAAAATTACTAACTAACCTCATACAAATTAGACATAAATAAAATACAAATAAATTTTTATTTATTCTTATTAGTAAATTTTATACATTATGCCGATTTCCATGATGAAGTGGTAACGTCTCTGCCATGTATCCAAAGGTTCTGGTCCCAAGCACACGTGGGATTTTTTCAAACGCTATAAAACCTGAATGTAGAGGAGTTAGTTGTTCTTAAGGGACTGTAAAACATATTTATCCATATCAAAAAATGTATTTTTATAAATCAAGTCAGAAATAAATAGATGTACCACTCTACGGGTGAAAAAATAGCACTGCCTTAGCATTTACCTTTCTTTTTCTGTTTATCCTCCGGAACCATCGTAAGGTATTACTTTAGAAGATGATATGTAAATGAAGTGTAGTCATGTACAGTCTCAGATCGACCATTCCTGAGATGTGTGGTTAATTAAAATCCAGTCACCAAAGAACACCGGTATCCACGGCATTTAATATTCAAATTCGTATAAAAATAACTGCCTACTTTGAATGTACCTTAACTTTAGCATTTACCTGGCTGGTACAAAGCGGTATCATAAAATTCATAATAAAATTATTATACGTAAAGTTGAATTAATTATTTGAATATTATTAAATAGATGAAGATGCCAAATATAAAAAGTCTGGACACCACATGACTTCCTTTTACGCCTATTAAATTACATATACACATTTTTTTCTGCACTTCATTTAAACTTATTTCATTTGAAAGTGAGATACGATCTTCCAATTCTTTAATAAAGTTGACAGTTTACATACTCGCGTTGTGGTGGATGCCACATTACATCACTTTTTTGTGATGTCCGTATCAGCATTTTATATTAATTTTGTTTCACGTCACTCAAGTAATTATGTAGTGTATGTGAGAACGTGTAGGATTCGTAACCATGGACACATCGGTTCGAATCCGACTTCACGTATACATGTATATATATTTTTTAACTATTTTTTTTTTTAATTTAAATATATTGATTTATTAATAATCACCGCTGTAAAAATTCTTGAATTAAAATGAAAAGTACATAGAATTTTATTTCAGAAAGCCTTAATTTACCCGGAGGAACTGAAACTCGGGCGAAATCTTTCACTCTGTATAACTCGCTAACGAAGTGTTTTCGGACCTATGTTTATATGAACTTTTTTTCTTATTTTTAGCCTCTAGAATGAGTTGTCAAGGTATTGCCCTATCCTTCTGAATCATTCTGTATAATAAAATATCTACGGTTTTGATTGTTTATTTAACTGGAAATTCTCTTTATTAACTCGAAATTCGGTATAATGGTACAGTAATATACAGTACTGAAATGTTAAATCGATCGAACTAATGAAATTAGCTTAACTACTACTTATGTATTCCCAAAACGGTTGACTATAAACTCATAAAACTCGTAAAAAGTGTTCGTTTACGAATGTTTTAACTTCTGTTAAAATTTAGCCCTGATCTAACAAGAGGTTACGGCCGTACCTAAAATCATTTTTTTTTAATTTTAGCTTAGTATTTTTGAATTGGTTTCACTATTAAGGACAAAATTATGTCTGTGCATGAGATCTTACCTATGTTATGGGTCCCACAGAGAGCGTAATTAAAGCATTTGGCTGATGTTTCATAATCATCCACACAAAAAAACAAAAATCTGATGTGGACACCACATTACTTCCTTGTACGCCGATTAAATTACATATACACGGTTTTTTTTTCATGAAAAGTATATAAAATTTTATTTCATTAATAACTTTTGATATTTTTTCTATTTTTTTTTTTTTTATTGTTATTGTTGAATTATTATTTATTGTAAAAACGTCTTTTACAATCAGAGATAAATAATTAATTATTAGTAAATCAATATATATATATATATATATATATATATATATATATATATATATATATATAAGATAAAAAATACGTATATGAAATCGGATTCGAACCGAAAATTATGCGAAAAATTTCGGTTTTCAGATTACAACAGAACTATCCATTTTGACCATCCCTGAATCCATTTTGACTAGTTTCAGCTTGACGACTGTACGTACGTATTTATCTCGCATAACTCAAAAACAATTAGCCGTAGGATGTTGAAATTTCGGATTTAGGACTGTTGTAACATCTAGTTGTATATCTCCCCTCTTGATTGCAATCGACTGGACCAAAAGTGTTCAAAGAAGCCATAAATGCAAAACATTTGGATTTTTAAATTGCAATAATAAGCCCTCATTGAGCGCTTTTCAACGATATATCATAAGTGGTACTTATTTTCATTGGTTACAGAGTTATAGTCAAAAAAAGTTTAATTAATCAAATATTTGAATCTTACAAGGGGAAGGCACATCGATTCGAATCAGACTTAATCTTTTTTTTTTTTAACTTTTTTTAAATTTAAATATATTGATTATTAATACTTATTAACCTCTGATTGTAAAAAAAGTTTTACAATAATTAATAAATTCAGTAATTATAATAAATAAAAAATATCAGAAGTATTAATGAAATAAAATTTTATGTACTTTTCATTACAAAAAAAAATGTATGTATGCAATTTAATAGGCGTACAAGGAGGTCATGTGATTTCTACATCAATTTTTTAAATTTTATTTTCCTGATATGTATGTTACAATCTCTTCAACAAGTGAACAGAAAGCAACCTTCCCCCTCTACAAACCAATGAGATGAGGATGATATATACATGGCGTTTCATAATGTTCTTAGGAATTACAGAAATTCAGTACAAAAAAAGTATTTCACTTACCTAATTGAAAGTTGTACGAGGTGATGCAGGACTCAAACAGTTTTTGTTAAAATTTATAAATGTTCAATATGTGCTCTTCTGGTGACACGGCACACATAAACACGAAAGTCTAGCTCTTGCCAAACTCGTTCTAACATGTCATTTTCGATAGAGTTGATTGCATTGATTATGCGATCCTTTAGCTCAGCGATATAGTGCGGCATTGATGGGATAAATACCTTATCTTTCACGTAACCCAAGAGAAAGAAATCACATGGCGTAAGATCTGGTGATCATGGTGGCCACAGCATAATGAGTGTTGGTCTTCTTCAGATGCACGTCCTATCCAGCGCCGAGGTAATGTTATGTTAAGGTACTGTCGAACCTCGTTATGAAAACGGGCAGGACAACCATCTTGCTGGAAAATGAAGTCGTTGAGTAGCTGAGGCATAAGCCATAATTGTAACATATCCAGGTATATCATGCCGGTTACTGTCGTTTCCATAAAAAGAACGGTCCATACACTGCCTCACGAGAGATCGCACAAAAACTTTCGGAGAATCCCGAATGTGTTCCACATAAGCGTGTAAGTTTTCAGTTCCCCAAACTCGCACGTTATGACGGTTTACTTTGCCGCTAATATGGAAAGTAGCTTAATCGCTGAAAATTATCTTGTTTAGAAAACCTTCATCTAACAACATCTTTTCCTGTAACTGTAAACAAAAATCGAGCCTCCGTTTTTTATCTCCATCAGAAAGACGCTGGATTAATTGAAGACGGTACGGTTTGCATAATAAACCTTTACAGAGAATTCCCCACACTGTTTTCGGAATTCCTAATTCTCTGCCTGCAGCCGCAGTCGATTTTGACGGGCTGCGAATGAAACTTGCACGCACACGTTCGACATTGAATTCTGAGGTTGATGGACGACCGGTTGATTTTCGCTTGCACAAGCAACCGGTTTCACGGAATTGTTTATACCGTGCATAAATTGAATTGTTACTTGGTGGCTCCTTATGAAATTTCAACCGAAACGCACGTTGCACAGAAATTACTGACTTTGACGAGTGAAATTCTACACACAAAACGACTTCTCGTTTCCCGTGGCAGCCATTTTCTCTACTGTCGACGCCTAGCGAGCAAATGGTTTACTAACTGCCTAGTATATGTAGAAAAAAACTATTTGAAGTACTCTTTCGTACAGTACTTGTTTTATTCTTATAAGTGAAATAGTTTTTTGTTAATGAATTTTCGAAACTCCGAAGAACATTATGAAACGCTCTGTATATGACTTGTAAAGGAGATGTAGTCTCGTACAGACTCAGGCCAATATTTCTGAGTCGTGTGGTTAACTGAATCTCAACCACCAAAGTAGCCGTCCTCCGTGGGCGAGTGGTAGCGTTTCGGCCTTTCATCCGGAGGTCCCGGGTTCGAATCCCCCCGATCAGGTATGGCATTTTCACACGCTCCAAAAATTATCATTCATCTCACCCTTTGAAGCCATACCTAACGGTGGTCCTAGAGGTTAAAAAAACCACCAAATAAACCACTCTAGTATTCAAATACTTATAAAAGCAATTAAGTTTTACTAGGATTTGAATCTTTTACTTCGAAAATCAACTGTTAAACAACTGGTTTGTGGCGTCGAGTTAACTGATAACCAACCCGGTAGGCTGGTTTAATATTTGTATGCATATTTAAAAATATATACGATAAATATAAAAGAATTCAGATTTATCTGATTATTTAAATACCCAACAATAGGGTAATATTATTTATTTAATTTTTAAATGGGGTTATTTAAATCCTCATCAATAGAGTAATATTATGTATTTTATTTTTAAAGGGAAATCATTTAACATCTTTTTAAATAAATCGATTGGAAGATTTTGTAGATTGTTAATTAATTTAATAAAAACAAAACTGAAGTTTATAAAATCCTTTTTCGTATACTTAATTAGATATGCAAAAAAAAATCATTGTAAAAGGAAAATGTTTAGATTCTTTTTTTATTATATTGAAGGATATGTTTTACACTCTTCTTGAATTATTATTTGATTTATAAAACTTGTAATCATCTTTGAATTATGCTGGTGGCAATCAACAGTCCAAGGCGAATAACACCAGATGAAGTAAACGGCCACATCAGATGCGCAATATCTTGTTTCTCATAGCATGTCCTTGTTATTATTGTAACATTTTATTCAACTTTCTCTACTTATGTTTTCTTTTTTTGTTACTATTATTATATTTTTACCTAATTATAATCATTATTTATTCTTTTTATTTAATGAAATTATTCATATGAAAAATTTCTAATGATAAACATTACGGAATTCAAAATTATATTAACTAAAATAGCTAATTTATGTAAAAAAGAAAAAAATTAATAATTTTTAAGTAGTAGAAGATTTTTTTTTGCACTGTAGTCCATGATGGAGTCTTGGCTTCTTAAATGATCACCTCTATCCAGGCCTTTTTATTTCTTTATCCCTCATCTTCTGATACATATCTCTTGTAAGATCTTTCAAAACCTCATCCAGCCATTTATTTTTAAGCGGGCCTTCATCTACATTTAAAATTTAAATCCTTATTTCTTTCAATCTTTTAATATGACCCGGCTAAGTAATTCTTTTTAAAAATTGCTCATATTGCGTACGTTAAAGGTTACTGCATTCATTAATTCAAACATTAAGAGTATGACTTACAATTTTATAATAAAATAACTTCTTCCTTTTATAAAACAGTAACATAAATTTTCTAACATGATTAAAAAAATATTTTTGGACATTAAATTTTTAATGTTCTTAATAAAAACATAATGTTAAATATAAAATTAAAATTTTACACTTATAACAAAAATAAAATATACAAAAACATAAGTAATTAAAAGCTTTTATTTAACTCGCTTTAGGAATAATCAAATCTTGCAACTGCTATATCTTTTGATCTATCGTATGAAAATCAATGAAATTTGATACACGTATGTAACTTCGATGACAATACAGCACTACAGTGTCGGAATTTGATATGATCCACGCCCCGCGCGCTACCCCTACGCTAAATTTACGTATTTAGTTGAAAATTATCATTTCTCATGAACTATCGTATGAAAATGATTGAAATTTGGTACACGTATGTAACTTCGATGAGTAAAAATATTTTTACTTTTTTTTAGTCTTAAAAAAATAAAAAAAATATATTTGATTACATATAAAAAATTATTTTTTAAAAAAGCTTTTATTTAACTAATATTAATATTAACATTAATAAAAAAAAGGAAACAAATTAGAAAAACCCTCTAAAAAGTAAAAATTAAGAATTAAATCAAATTGAGAATTTTAAATAAAAAAATATAATATATTAACAAATATAAAAATGCACTAAAAATGCATATAATTTGTTTACATCAAAAATTAATTTAAATGTCAGGAAAAGATTTTTGCAAGTGTATGTTTGGAGTGTCGCTTTATATGGAAGTGAAACTTGGACGATCGAAGTATCTGAGAAGAAAAGATTAGAAGCTTTTGAAATGCGGTGCTATAGGAGAATGTTAAAAATCAGATGGGTGTATAAAGTGACAAATGAAGAGGTATTGCGGCAAATAGATGAAGAAAGAAGGATTTGGAAAAATATAGTTAAAAGAAGAGACAGACTTATAGGCCACATACTAAGGCATCCTGGAATAGTCGCTTTAATATTGGAAGGACAGATAGAAGAAAAACATTGTGTAGGCAGGCCATGTTTGGAATATGTAAAACAAATTGTTAGGGATGTAGGATGTAGAGGGTATACTGAAATGAAACGACTAGGAGTAGATAGGGAATCTTGGAGAGCTGCATCAAACCAGTCAAATGACAGAAGACAAAAATAAATTAAATTTAAAATTAAAAGTAGTGAAAATATTTAAGTAGTGCTAAGATGGGGCTACTGCGCCGCTAGTATCCCTGGCTACCCCAAGAGCGCTAGTGTCGCAGCCGCCATCTTGGATTTTCCTTTTTTACCGGTGGGAATTTCTCTTTTCCCTTGGCGGGATATTTTCCTGGTCGGGAAATGGGATCCTGGTCGTCGTGGCCGTCGCACCGGGAGGCGTCACCCGCTACTCTCTCTCCACACAGTACCCCCCCCCCCCACCCCGCTGGGTTCGAACACCAGGAGTCGACGACGCCGGCGGTGGCGGGGCTTCGGCTGCTGCTGCCAGGTGCGGCGCACGAGTGGGAAGAACAGCTGATGAACACGACCTGTGGTGGTGGTGATGGGACACGTGTGTCCGGTTTGACCAATCGCAGCGCTCCGTTTCAAATCGGCGCATGCGCACCAGCCGATGTGCACGCACGCACGCATATTGCGCGGTGCGCGACTTTCAGGGTCAACAACAACAACTGCTGCGTACGTGCGACCTCGAACGTTGTCGTCTATTTTTTTTCTTCCATGCCCTTCAAGAAAGCCCCCACCCAACATCCGGGTCATCAACAACTGCGTACGTGCGACCTCGAACGTCGTCAGTCGCTCACAAATTAAATTCTTAATAGAAAAAGATTTATATTTTCGAAATGAAATTACGTATAATCACTTTTAAAATTTGGTTGCTCTTAGAAATATAAAATGTCAGTCGTCATTAATAAAATCATAAACACTCTCCACGCGTGCGACTTTCGGGGTCGACAACTGCGTACGTGCGAGGTCGAACGGTGCCGTTAAATGGTGGGTACATAAACTGCTATATATATTCATATTTTAATATGTATTTCTCTTTCAGTTATACGAAACATGAACTACAGAAACTGCTATATACATTCCTATTTTAATAAGTGTTTCTTTTTCTTTCACTGCAGGTACGTGACTGCTACATACATTCCTATTTTAATAAGTATTTCTTTTTTTTCTAGATTAAACAATATAACGGCGGCGTCAAATGTTTTAACTAAAAGTGTCGGTGATTTAGTGTTCGGGAAAAAATATAAAATTAAATCTATGGATTTAACAGACACAAAGTTTAGGAAGGTTGTTTTGTGTACGATGGAGTGTGAGGGCGAGGAATGTAAAGTGTTTATACCAAATAGATTTGCCAAAGCGATGACCGAAGAGGAGGTGGAGAAGGTAGTCTTTTGTTTTTGGAGATGCAGTTAAATTTGATATATAATGTAGGTATAATGTAGGATATATAATTTGATATATAATGTAATTTGAAGGTAATGTAGGGAAAACATACGACCTAGTTTTCGAATAGACTACAGTAACAATTTAAAACATTCCTTTTCAGGACTACAACATATTACACATCCAACACATAAACATATAAATACACAAACACTTTAAACCCCCATACAATAATAATTATTATTGTATGTACGGTTCCAAGGCCCGTGACATGATCTGATATTAGATTTATCTACTATCTGATTATGTTACAAATGGTGAGGAAAGTGTTAACAAAATTTAAATAATTTTCAAGACTACAACAGGTTGTAGTACAGTTATGTATGCGAAACTAGTAGCCAAGCAGTAGTAGAACATGGAAACATCTTCATGATACTTCTTTACAAAACCATGATATCATGAGTAATGAACAAAAAATGCAGATGATGGATACTGATAAACTTACACAAGAAAACGAGTTTTGCATACATAAGTGGGTTTCCTGAAATATCTTGACAATTATTTACTATTTTTAACCAATTTCCTCTCATGGTAGGATATGTTTTCTTGTGCAAGTTTATCAGAATCCATTATCTGCATTTGTTGTTCATTACTCATGACATCATGGTTTTGAGAAGCATCATGAAGATGTTTGCATGTTCTACTATTGCTTGGTAAAACACTTTAAACCCCCATACAATAATGATTGTTATTGTATGTATGGTTTCAAAGCCTGTATTATAACTGATATTGGATTTATCCACTGCCGAATTATATTACAAATGGTGAGGAGAGTGTTTAAGATTTAATAAATGGCGACTGACGACGTTCGAGATCGCACGTACGCAGTGGTTGTTGTTGACCCCGGATGTTGGGTGGGCGCTTTCTTGAAGGGCATGGAAGAAAAAAAATAGACGACAACGTTCGAGGTCGCACGTACGCAGCAGTTGTTGTTGTTGTTGACCCTGAAAGTCGCGCACCGCGTGTTGCGTGCGTGCGTGCACATCGGCTGGTGCGCATGCGCCGATTCGAAACGGAGCGCTGCGATTGATCAAACCATGTGAGGCCACCACCATGGTGGTGGTGGTGTCCCATCACCACCTTTGGTCGTGTTCGTCAGCTGTTCTTCCCACTCGTGCGCCGCACCTGGCAGCAGCCGCCGAAGCCCCGCCACCGCCAGCGTCGTCGACTCCTGGTGTCGAACCCAGCGGGGGGGTACTGTGTGGAGAGAGAGTAGCGGGTGACGCCTCCCGGTGCGACGGCCACGACGACCAGGATCATTCTCGAGGTACGTCTAAATTTTTATTCAACAACACACACACATATTATTTAATTCAAATCGACCGCTACGCGACAGCTGTTCAACAGCGGTATCAACCTTTGAAATAATTCTTAAAAATAATATTTAAAGCCAATATTGTCATAATCAAGTTGGCAACCCTACACAATTTCAAATATCCCGCCAAGGGAAAAGGGAAATTCCTACCGGGAAAAAGGGAAACTCCAAGATGGCGGCTGCGATACTAGCGCTCTTGCGGCAGCCAGGGGTACTAGTGGCGCAGTAGCCCCATTTTAGCACAACTTATTTAGTTAAATAAAAGCGTGGTGCAGTTTTTATAACAATGTTTTCGAATAAGTAATTATAGACATTTTCTGTATTTTAAAATATAATAAGGTTTAATGAGGATATATATATATATATACTTTAGTATCTGTAATAAAGTAACTCAAGTTTTAACTCTTTGATGGTTAAAATTTACAACGAGATGACCTTTTCAGGGTTAATAAGAATAAAACTAAAAATTACATTTAGAAATCTTGCACAAAGTTATTACATTTTGACGGTAATCTGAAAAATTATTAATTAGTATCATTATTATAATTTTAATCGTAATTATGAATTCGTTAAATAAAAATTCATAATTATTTAAAATGAAACTTTTAGCGGAAAGAGTGCGTTCAATTTGGCTTAGATTACAAGCAGAATTCGAAGATGAACTTCAACTATGTGAGAACACGTACAAAGAAAGCGAGTGGGTGCATTTTCCCAGATTGTTACTTGTAGCTATTCAGTCTCAACTGGAGAGGTTCCAGCAGACTTTTCCGCCTCCTCGTCTAGTTATTGAAAATGAAAATGAAGATTAATTGTTGTAAAAATAAATGTTTTGTTGTTTTAAATAAATTATAAAAACTGCGCCACGCTTTTATTTAACTAAATATTTTCATTACTTTAAATTTTTTAATTTAATAATTATTACATTTATTTATTGGTTATTTATTAGATATTTATGTAATTTATTTTTTACTTTTCAGTACATTTTTGTATTTCTTAATATATTATACTTTTTTGTTTGAAATTCTCAATTTGATTTAATTCTTATTTTTTACTTTTTTAGAGGGTTTTTATAATTTGTTTCCTTTTTTTATTAATGTTAATATTAATATTAGTTATAAAATGCTTTTTTAAAAAATAATTTTTTATATGTAATCAAATATATTTTTTAATTTTTTTTTATTATTTTCAAATTTTATTTTTTAAAAACGTGTGTTGTAAAATGAAATTAAAATTTTTTAAATAAAATATGTATACTCTTATTGCTAAGTTTTAAAAACTATAGGTTTCAAACGTACTTTTATAGCCTTTTAACGAAGAAAAACAAAAAAAAATTAATAATCTAAAGAGTTGAGCCAAAAAACAAAATAAAAAACAAGATGTATATTTTTTATAGGTGGGGAATAAATTTTAAGAAAAATTTATCAAAAATATTCATATTTAGCTTTGTTTAAATAAATATTTCTCTAAATGTAAACTGTTTCCTCTAAAATGTTCACTAAATGTACTTCAACAAAGGCTAAAGTATGAAAAAATACATTTTCAAAAAAACTTTTTGCATTTATAATTTAAAAAAATTGTAGGCATTTCTTAATAACTTTTATATACGAAGCATAAACTTTCAAAATTTTAAAAATAATATTTAAACTTAAGGGAGTTAAAGAAAAATAACAAAATATATTTCATATATATAACAAACATATATTTCAATTTTAAGAGGTGGAAGTTGATTCTTTTTTAATATTTTTTTGTTTTTATAATTTATATATGTATTAACTAATTTGTTTTAATAAAGTTTTCTGTGAAATACCTCTGAAGAAAATCACAAAATGGTCTTTTTGTAATATCCCCCCACAAAACAAAACTTAATATGACCAACGCCCAACTTACGAAAAATCAGATAATTTTTCCGGAACTGCCTTAAAAGGGAGTTGCTTTTATATGGTTTCGAATACTAGACTGTAGATATGGGTGTTCTTTGGTGATTGAGTTTCAATTAACCACATGTCTCGGGAGTGGTCGGTCTGCGTCTGTTCAAGACTATACATTTACCGGTACATTTGCAATTACGCGTCAGACTGAGCAGAGACGCGTTGGCATCTCTGCAGAGTATTGCTGACATCATTTCACTGTGCTGTTAGTCTATAACCTTATGTATATAAATAACTAAATTTAAGCCAGATTTGAAGTTATTTAATCCATTAACTTACTTGTTATTTTTCTGAAATATATTTTTAATTTTTTTATATTGAAAATTTTGTTCATTTAATATCTATTTAAAATCTGCCACATTTTGATATGTTTTGTTTTTTAATAAACTTCAAAAATCTTAGGTTTGTATTTAATTTCTATGGACTTTATTCATACCGTTTTACTAAAAATCAAATTCTCTACAAAAGTAAAAAAAATCTTTTTGTATTTATTATCTATTTAACGAAGTTATTTTATGCAAAAACATAAAATTGTGCATTTTTACACGACTGCCCAAAAAGGACTGTAATGTATTTAGGGTGTATATATGTATGTAAGTTTGTTCAACCATAGCAGCTCAACGGCTGAACCGATTTAGATGTACGACCCCGCGTTGGAATCCTTGCTTTACCGGGATTGTCATAGATATAAATTTTATATATATATGACAGCCACCACAATAAACAAATGGTTTCTTCACTGCGGCCACGCGGTCCCCCCAACACCGTCCCGGACACACGTGTGTCTGGAGATTAATATTATGTACAGTAAAGAACTTCTGTTTGCTTCTGAAAAGGCAATCGCCGCCCCAAAACCGCGATCGCGAATAGGTACCGCCAAATTGTAAGTTCCCTATTCCCTTCCTTTCAAGAAAGAAGAATGAGGGAACGAGCCCAGCAGCCACTGACAGCATGGAAAAAAGAAGAAACCTGCACTTTCCCCCGTTCAGCCCTTCGGGGCAACGGGAATACTAAGGTTAACGGTATGTAACTTCGGTTACTGCCAATTCTCGGAAAGTGCAGGCCAACGAAGAATGAAGAGGTCATCGGAATAAGAAGAAGATGAAGAAGAAGGAAGATCCTCTACTCGTCCCAACATCACGGACTGGAGTCCGGAACAGAGCCCAGCAGAGATGCGTCCTGAAAGGCAGCCATAACAGAAGTGGATGAAGAACTTCTACCTAACCTCTCCTTTAACACTTACATGTTAATTAAATTAAACCAGCAATTGCGACTCCTCCAGAGTAGGGGTCGCATTGCTCCCTCCTGATAGTTAGTGCCCCGTTGTGGCGTATTCCTGCTAGCCTATGAAGCGTTAGCACCGAAAGGACTTCAGTGGACGGTCTGAAGGGGAATTACGTCGGGAGGACAGGTTGCATAAGCCTAGCCTTCCGCGGTCGGCCCATAAAATGGGTTCGATAACGCTGGTTTAACAACGGATTGGAATGCAATTAAATCCGTCCCTAAAACACAAAATACTAAATAAGACAAAACTTGAAAAATTAGACCCGTCATTTAAAAAATAAACCTTAAAAACACGCCCGATAGAATCATCCAGCAGCAAGGGACTCTGTCCAGGTTCTGCGATCCGTAGGGAGAATATTTAAACTCCTGCCAACTTTGCACTCCATTCCATATATATATGTAACACACACATATATATGTGTGTGTGTGTGTGTGTAGGGTATTTCTAAAATGGTGATCTGGATATACTTTATCTGATTCTACTTTTTAAACTAAACAAAAAATATCCTTAGGAAAAATGGCAATTTCCCCTTCGTTCTCCCCCTGTCCGGTATTTTATTTAATATAAAAATTTATATCTCAAGTTTGGATAGCAGAATCACATTAATATTTGGTTAGCGTCTCTGTAATAAAGATCAGGACTTAAGTACCTTCGCAAATTACAAAATAGCAGCCGTGTTTATTTGCCAATCCGTTGTATCTCCATAAATATTAGTTTTATTAAAATTTATGTTATTTGCTAAAATATTAAGCTTTTTATTTTGAACAAAATGACATTTTATTTTTTAAAATTGCTTAACAACTAGCCGACTTATGGGAGAAAATTAATGTTGCAATTTTGTGTCTATTATGTCCTTCATTTTACATTCGATTCTATGAAATATTAATTGTTAATTCTAGTATTGTAAATTAGTATCAAATTAAGTAATAATTTTTTTCACAATAATATACCTAATAATTATGATACAAAATTACAATTTTCCTCCCATAACTCGACTATTTGTTCCCGATTTAAAAATAAAAATTAAATTTCATTTTGTTTAAAATAAAAAACTTAATATTTTAGGAAGCAAAATAAATTTTGATTAAACTAATATTTATGGAGATAAAACGGACTGAAAAATAAACATGGCCGCAATTTTGTAATTTGCGAAGTTCTGAATTTTTTGATAATGTTAAAACTTTATTATCAAGACGCTTTCCAAATATTAATGTGATTCGTTTATCCAAACTTGAGATATAAATTTTTATATAAAAATAACAAAATGGCGGACAATGGGAGAACGAAGGAGAAATTGCCATTTTTCCTAAGGATATTTTTTGTTTAGTTTTATAAGTAGAATCCGAAAAGTTATAGCCAGCTCACCATTTTAGAAACAGCCTGTATATATATGTATATATGCAGGTTCATTCACGGGAAACGGATGTTTTTAAAATAATCATAAAAAATTGAATATTTACTTTTAAAAAAGTTTTATTGGTACTGAAACACTTGTTAAATCAAAGCATTTGTTACTTACTCATGAACGAAAAATTATGTCCGGCAAATGATGTCCATTTTGGGCAATACATTGTTATAGCCTTTCACGGTAACTGGCCGCAATTCTTTGCAGCATGTCTACATCAATCTGGGTGACGCGATGACGAATTGCGATCTTTAGGCCCTCCAATGTACGCGGTTTATTGCCGTACACACGCGATTTCAGAAACCCCACAGAAAAAAATCACAACTACTCAAGTCGGGGGACCGAGGGAGCCATAGGAATGTCGCCGAATCTGGAAACGATCAGTCCCGGAAACAAGTTACGGAGAACAGCCATCGTTGCCCTCGCTGTGTGCGCTGTAGCTCCATCCTGCTGGAATAACACATTTTGAAAATCGATTTCCCGGTTTCGTATCTCAGGGATGAAAAACGTATTCAACATCGCAATGTAACGATCAGCTGTTACAGTTACGGCAGCGTCATTTTCTTCAAAAAAATACGGTCTAATAACACCGACCTTTCCTATTGCACACCAGACAGTCACCTTTGGGCTATGAAGTGGTCTCTCGTGAAGCTAATGTGGGTTTCTTTCTGCCCGATACCGGCAATTCTGTTTGTTGACGAAGCCATTCAGATGAAAATGGGCTTCGTCACTCATTAACAATAACAAATTTTCATTTTATTAAAAAATGGTAAGCATTTGTCGACAAAATTGTAATCGCTGCGTGAAATCTTGGTCGTTTAACTGCTGCACGACGGCTATCTTGTAAGGATGGAAATGCAGGTCTGTGTCCAGAATTCGTCTTACCGTACTTGTGCTCATTTGAAGCGCTGCTGAATGCCTCTGAATAGAGCGGCGTGGGCTTCTGACAACGGCTTCCCTTACTCGTTCGATGTTATCCGGAGTGCTAGCAGTTCGTCGGGGACCCGGTGGTTTTTTCTTCAATATTAACCGCTTGTTCGAAGGTTGTTTACCCGTCGCAATATTATGTTACGAGAAGGGACGCTTGGATTACGATGGATATTAAACTGACGGTGGAAATCTCGCTGAACAGCAGTTACGGATTTGTCATTTCGCATAAAACTGTCATACGCATACAGGCGTTGGTCTAGCGTCCACGGCTCCATCTCAACGACTAAAATGTAAATGCTATGAACAAAGGAAACGTCAGACACCAGCCACGTGCCCCTCCCACCACGAACGCCCGAGTACAACCCACTTCAAAAACATCCGGTTCCCGTGAATGACTCTGTATATATCTACGTTTAAATAATTAAAAAAAAATTGAAAACAAGATTATACTGTATATAAATACCATGTACAAAATTGTCACAGTACGCTCTTTGATTATCTTACTTACATTAGTAATTAAAGAGCAATGTTTGTCGGCATTGTTTTTTTTATTTTTAATATTTATTATCTCTATTAATTTATTCATGAATAGCAAGTTCTTCCTTGTAATATATTCATGATGGCTATCTAACTAAAGATACAACTATTAGATAATAAGTGACACAAATATAAATAAAATAATTAAATCGAATAATTAAATAAATACCAGACGTAACTAAAGTTTAAGAATGAACTGAAGAAGAAAAAACCAATGAAACGTCTGATTATAGAATGATACAGCAGAAAGGGAAATTTTCCAGGCTCTGCGATATGTAGGGAGAAATATTGCAACTCCCGCCATTCTTGCGTTCCGTTCCTAAAGAAGTAACAGGTGTAGGAGCTGCTGTACTAGCAGGCAAACAAAAGGAAAAAGGAAACTCAGCTCTCCTAGTAAAAGAAGAAAATAAATTAATAAAATAAAACTATCATCAATAAAATAATTATAAAAAAGATAATGGAAATAAACCACTAACGATTTTCTTTTTCACCCCCTTGTACGTGGTAAAGGAAGTATTGTGATCGCGAAAAATGTTGGTTTTCAGATTTCAACGGAAATATCCATTTTGACCATCCCTGAATCCATTTTGACTAGTTTCGGCGTAAAGTATATACGTACGTATGTATTTCGTGTAACTCAAAAACGATTAGCCGTAGAATATTGAAATATTGGATTTAGGACTGTTGTAACTTCTAGTTATACACAACCCCTTTTGATCGACTGAACCAAAAGTGTCCAAAAAAGCCCAAAATCCAAAATAAATTTGGATTTTGGACTTTTTCTTAACTGCAGTAATAAGCCCTCATTGAGAGCTTTTCAACGAGATATCATAAGTGGTACTTATTTTCATTGGTTCCAGAGTTATAGCCAAATAAAATTTTAATTAATGATATATTTTGATCTTATAAGGAGAAGGCATATCACTTCAAATCAGACTTCGTGTCCTTTTTTTTTAATTTATTTTTTTTAAATTTAAATATATTGATTTATTAATAATTATTAATCTCCGATTGTAAAAAAAGCACAATAAATAATAATTCAGTAATATCAATAAAAAAGAAAATTAAAAATATATCAGAAGTTATTATTGAAATAAAATGTTATGTACTTTTCATTTTAAAATAATATGTGCATATAATTTAATAGGCGTACAAGGAAGTCATGTATTGTCCACATCAGATTCTCTCTATTTATTTAAAAACAATTTTTTTTCTATTATTTGGAGTGTGGGGTAATTTCATCTTACTTGCTTAGGGAGGAATTTCCTTTATTTAATGATTGGTTATAACAATTGACTTAATCTTTTTAAAACTTTAAATTTTTTATCTACTTTTAAAAAAGTAATTTTGTTTATAAATGATTTTTGAAATCTATTGTTTTTCAATTTATTTGTCTTTTTTCGAAAAAATATTTTTCTCAGATTTCTCAAAAAAAGTTATTAAAAATGAAATTCTAAAACCCAATTTTTTTTTAGATCAGATTTTATATAATAACATTAAATTTATCCCTTAATTTAGGCCCCAAAAATTACAGTCCGGTTTAATTTTACCGACGACTGCGCAGAAATCAATTCAAAATCTTTCGCCAGCCGATACTCGCTTACGAAGCGTTACCAAACCTATTTTTATATGGACTTTTTTCTTTATTTTCACCAGTTGAACATGTCTTGAAAGTTTGTTATATTCTTCGTGAAACACTTTTATACTATTGTATGAACTATATAGGAGAAAAAGTAAGAATATAAATACTTTGACCTTTATTATTTTTTTTTTAAAAAGAAAATAAGTGAAGAATTCTTTTACTTTCATAATTTTTTTTTATTACCCTGACAAAAATGTTTAAAAAAATAACAATTATTAAGAGTTTCTAGTAATTATTTTACAGTAACACAGTAATTACAGTAACACATTCAATTTTTATAATAGAGAAGGTAAGAATAATTAACTCTTCTATACAAAGTTTACGCCGAGCTGACCAGGTTAGGCAGCGTGAAATGTAACAAATTCTCACGAAATAGATGGCGAACGGAATAGAAAGGAAAAAGAAACAAGTTATTTCCGTAATGTTTGTCGGCTTGCTTTCTCTTAATTACGAGATGGTTTTTGTCGTAATAATATATTAATAATAATAATAATAAAAAAAATTGGTAAAATATTTGATACATTTGTAATATATAAATATGATAAAAACAAATTTGAATATTTATATTTTAATAAATTGTTTAGCAAGTTGATTTTTTTGCAGCAGAATGTAATTATTATAAAAACTAAGTATCACAACTTAAACCCACCAGGTTGGTCTGGTGGTGAACCGCCATCGCAAATCAGCTGATTTCGAAGACGTGAGTTCTAAGGTTCAAAACCTAGTTGTTTTTATTCAGATAAGGTTAAGGCAGTTATTTTTATACATTATTAGATCGTGGATAACCACGTGTTCTTGCTACGTTGAATCAAATTAATGATAAATGATTTCGATGTAAAATTTTACATGAAAAACAGTGGTGAAACCCGTTTCTTTGTTAATGTTTTCGTTATCGAGTTACAAGCATTCAAAGTTGCAATGATGGAAAAATCGTGTTAAAAATGAAACGAGGTAAAACACGCTGCATGAACAATTTTATTGCAGTTTACTTTTAATGGCTACAATAAACAATGTTATATTAATAATTAACAACACAACTAAAAAGAACTCGTTTTTCGACACCTAATTTTGTGTTTTGTGTTGGATATCTTAAAAGATTACTGGTGTAACAGTTCTGAGACCCGTTTTAATCTATTTCCCAGCCAAAATTACATAAGAAACCATCAATTAACCCCCTCCGTAATTTATGTCCTAAAAATTATAGCAGGCCTTATTTTTATTAGAAAAGCTGAAATCCGGACGAAATCTTTCGATAGCCGTAACTCGAAAACAAAGCGTTTATAGACCTTTATTTATATGACTGACTGGGTTGCTCTAGTGATGAACTCGTCATCGCAAATCAGCTTATTTTTAAGTCGAGAGTTCTAAGGTTCAAATTCTAGTAAAGGCAGTCACTTTTATATGAATTTGAATACAAGATCGGGAATACTGGTGTTGTTTGGTGGTTGGGTTTCAATTAACCACATCTAGAATGGTCAACCTGAGACTGTACAAGACTTTACTTTATTTACATTCATACATATTCTCTGAAGTAATACCTTACAGTGGTTCCAGAGGCTAAACAGAAGAGAAGACATATATTTATATGAACTTTTACATTATTTTTACCAGCAGAACATGTCCTAAAGTTACTCTGTTTTTCATGGAACAATCTGTGTGTATGTATATATATATATACACATACACACAGATTTATATGTATTAGTATATTATATACTATACTTAGAGTATATATATATATATATATATATATATATATATATATATATAAAAGTAAATTTTAAATTTTAAAAATATATTACAAATTTAGATTAGTAAATCTCCTATTACTTTAAAGGAAACTAATACTTGCCAATATCAGACGCAATGTTAATTAATTAACTACTTTTCTTAAAATAGTTATTCCAAGGTCAGTTATAAATTGTATGACATCCTTTTGATTAATTAGATAAAATATGTTTTGCAACTAAACAGGATTTTAACTGTATAAAATATTATTTAATTGATATTTCCCAATTGTTTTTGAAATCCTTAATAGTTTTGAAGGTGCAATCTTTTCTAATAATACAAGAGATAAATATTAAACATTAAAAAACACAACTGGCAAAAAAAAGTTGCTGACAAACATTGATCTTTTTGTTCTGGTTTGGTTCCATCGTGATTTGTATTATACTTGCAAATACCCTGTTTCAATTTTGAAAATTGCAAGATTGGTTGCAAAGATGTAACAACATTTCTAAATAATCGTGATCTGTAAGATCAAGAGTGTACCTGATGCATACAAAATTTAGCCTTCAACCTACTAACTAACAAATAACCTAATTGAATTTTGAAAATCGAACGTTTGCAAAGATATTATAAGAGCACCCTATTGCACCTCCCAAAACAGTGCCCCAGGGGCAATCCATTTGTTACCAGTTTATAATGGTTATGTTGTTTTCAGGAGTGGCAAGAAAAGGATATTCAACTCAAAATTATTATTATTATTACATACATACTAACATACGTACCTGCTAATATTTTACAACAATAAATTTTATAACATGTTATACATTACAGAATGATATTTTTTTTAAATTTGTAATTATATATATATATATATATATATATATATATATATATATATATATATATATATATAAATATATATAATATAATTAATTAATTAATTATAATATAATATAATTTATATATATATATATATATATATAAAACACAAAACAGAATAAATTATATATAATACAAATATTTTGTGCAATTGAAAATTAAAGTTTAATAAAAACATAACTTATTTTCCTATTGCATCAAAGCAAGGTATACAATAGGTTTCTTCACAAGAGAGAAGGTTTGATTAATTTAATGTTTTACGCTATCTATTCCATTCTTCTTGTCACTGTGATGTATTTAAAGCACCCAACATATAAGAGATACAATTGAAAGTTATTTTCTCTGAGAGTAATATATATGAGGGTTTTTCTTAGTGAAAAAAAAGGCATTTTGAAATTGCTTTATATTTCACTCCTCATTTTCCATAACAACCCTGGCATGATTTGTTAGTTAGTCCTGATAATATTTATGTCATTGGTCTAGTCTTGCACGAGGTGCTTGCATCATCTCATCACTTAAGCAGTTCCCCACAGAAAACCCATTATTATTAAATAGGAATTTTTTAAATTTATTTAATAATATTTTATTTAATGTAAATTTAATTCTATTATTTTTTCAATATTATTCATTTGATTGATTCGAATCATTCAATTCAAACTCAGCTCACACAGTGCTAGAGGCTGGCAGTTACCAGTTCATTAATTTAATTTGTTAAAGTTTGTGCTTCAACTGGCAAATCTCATTACTGCATACACATTTATGTAGTTTTATATATATATATACATATTTATAAAGCCTATGACACTCCTGATAACGCAAGCATTCCAGTGGGGGTCATACTTCTAAATCGGTTCAGCTGCAACTGTGGAACATACATACATACATACAAAAATACACCTTAAATACATTACACTCCTTTTTGGGTAGTTGTGTAAAAAGAAGTAATTAATTCTTTAAAAAATAACAATATTTATCCTTTCCAACTAAACAACAGAATTGTTTTTGTATAACTCAACACAATATCTCGCTTCAAAGAAGGAGCTTTGTTATATTTCTATCGTCATTTTTAATAAATTACTAAACAATCTAAAATATTTTCTCAAACAATTTATTTAAAATGATATTAATTATTATTTTTTGTAAAAGCAATATTACTCTGTTGAGGAATTTTTAAATAAAACTAATATAAAAAACCCTTGAATTTTCTGCTCCCAATTTAATGTGTACATTACTGGGATTTTATTTTTAAGAATCAGCCATTTAATTAGTTTGAATTCTATTCTCTTTTCCTTTTTATTATACAGCAATATTTTTTAAATGCGCTATTTTGAATACATTCTACATTTCAGTTATATTTTTTATGTATTTCAATCTTTGACTTCTGTATAGTTTTTACTTTTTGCATATTCTTCTGAGATCAAATTTAAACGTAGATGCTTTTAATATAATGATCATCAAATTTGTTTATCTCTTTACAGGATATTGTCAGAAATTTGTTTATCTTCCTTTTTGTCTTATATTACTCATCTACTGAACAGAGTTTTCTATACCAAATGGGCTAAATGTTAGTTTTTGTAACTATTAATAAGAAAAATGTAAAAAAATACAATTTTTTATTGTTCAATAATACTGTATAGTTTAAAAGAACTAGCTTTACTTGCTTACTAGCTTTAGCTTTACTTGTCTAATGTACGTAAAAAGAAGTATTTAAAGTAGAGTCTTGCATTTGTGGTACATTTAAAAATTAAATTACATATATTTTTCCAATAAAATTTTAATCCAATTTATAAAATCAATTGCAAGTCATTTGGATTTGAGGAAAATAACTTATGCATGATGATTCTCTGTAAAAGAAAAATTTTGAATCACATGAAATCAGTACTGGAGGTAATTTTACAGTAGTTACACAGTATTACAGAATACATGAATCATTTTAATGATATTATTATATCAGTATTTTTTTTTATTAATACATCAATAAAAAAGTTTTTTATAATATATTTTTTAAGTTCTGTAACCGTAGTAGTTGTAAACAAGTTGACATGAGTATCTCTTTATAAAATGGTATAACCATTATCAGGACTAACTAACAAATCATGCCAAGCTTGCTATGGAAAATGAGGAGTAAAGTGTGAAAGCAGTTTACAAATGCCTTTTTCACTAAGAAAAATACTCATATATATTACTGTCAGAGAAAATAACGCTCAATAGTATCTCTTATATGTTGGGTGCTTTAAATGTGTCACAGTGATAAGAAGATTGAAACAGATAGCATAAAACAAAAATTAATCACCTCTTTTCTCTTTGGAAGAAATATATTATATACATTGCTTTGATGCAATAGGAAAATAAATTATTTTTTTATTAAAATGTAATTTTCAGTTACACGAAATATTTGTATTATATATAATTTATATGTACACTATATATATATATATAATTACAAATTAAAAAAAATCATTCTGTTATGTGTAACATGTTATAAAATTTATTATAATAAAATATTAGCAGGTACCGGTTGAATGAATGTATGTTAGTATGCTGTAATTTTGAGTTTAATATACTTTTCTTGCTACTCCTAAAAACAATGTAACCATTATCAAGAATAACAAGCACTTTATGACAAGTTATCTAGGAAAAGAATTTTAATTAAATACTAGTTATAATTTATAATTATCATTTTAAAAAAATCAAGAAACTGATGTGGACAACACATGACTTACTTGTACTCCTATTAAATTACATTTAAACATTTTTTTTTTTTAAATGAAAAGTACTTTAGATTTTATTTTATTAATAACTTCTGATATTTATATATATATATATATTTTTTGTTTATAGTTATTATTGAAATATTTACTGTAAAACTTCTTTTTATAATCAGAGTTTAATAATTATTAATAAATCAATATATTTTAATTTAATAAAAAGAGTTAAAAAAAGAGATGGAAGTCGGATTTGAAGTGATGTGCCTTCCCCTTATAAGATCCAAATATTTCATTAATTAAAATTTTATTTGGCTATAACTCTGGAACCAATGAAAATAAGTACTACTTATGATATATTGTTGAAAAGCTCTCAATGAGGGCTTATTACTGCAGTTAAGAAAAAGTTCAAAATCAAAATTTTTGGACATTTTTGGACAGTTTTGATACATTTGATTGCAATCAAAAGGGAGGTGCACAACTAGATGTTAACAAAAATTCTAAATCCAAAATTTCAACATCCAATGGGTAATCGTTTTTGAGTTATATGAGATACATACATATGTACATACATTCATACATACAGATGTCATGCCGAACTAGTCAAAATGGATTCAGGAATGGTCAAAATGAATATTTCCATTGAAATCTGGAAACTGAAATTTTCCGCGACCACTATACTTTCTTTATTTCGTACAAGGAAGTAATAAAAAACATGTCACGCCCAGTAATCTTATCATAACAATTGCTTATAGTATTAATTCTGTGTAGAGTGATTGTCCAGTTAGTAGGACATCAATGGGAATGTCACTTGTGGCATTCTCATCGGTGGCATCCTGGCTGAGGCTTGACTGAAAGATGTCATTGCCAAAGTATTAAAGATAACCTTCGATAAAGCCCATAAGGGCTAGGTACAGAAGGGGTGGCATGGCGACCAAAACCGTCACATGGAGAGTGTCTTCTCCTATGGGGTCAGGATGTTCAGTTGGCATGGCCCAACTTTCCTCATCAATAAAATTTATATAGTATTTATTTATTAATTACTACATAAAATACTTTTTATTATTTACATTAATTTTACAAATTTGATGTATATATATATATATATATATATATATATATATCTAATTTTACAAATTTGATATATATATATATATATATATATATCTAATTTTACAAATTTGATATATATATATATATATATACAGGTGTCCCACGAATAAACTTTCAGGTAATGTAAATAATGAAAAAAGTTCATATAAACATAGGTCTGGAAACACTTTGTTTTCGAGTTTTCTAGCGAAAGATTTTGCCCAAATTTCAACTCTTAATAAAAAGAAGCCCTTTTGTAATTTTTAGGACCCAAACTAAGGAGTAAAGTTGGTGGTTTCTTACGTAATTTGAGCTGGGAAATAGGATAAAACAGGTCCGAGAACTGTAACTCCAATAGTTTTTATGATATTTGATGTAAAACACAAAATTTGGTGTTGAAAAACAATTTTTTTTTAGGTTTGTAGTCAATATTTTTGGTAAATGACTAATAAGTACAAAAGATGTTGTAATAAAAGTTGTAGAAAATTTAATTCTGAGAAAATTAATGTAAATATAGCCAATAAAAAATATATAAAACTTTTAAAATTCGGTTTTCTATTGAAGCAAAACAGATGAAAAATGTACAGAAAATCGTATTATTCTTTCTGTACCTAATAAACATTCTTTTTGAAGCATTTTTTAAGGATTACTGGTGTTCTTTGGTGGTTAGGTTTCAATTAACCATACATCTCAGGAATGGTTGACTTGAGACTGTACAAGATTATAGTTCATTTACATTCATACATATCATCCTCTTTCATCCTCTGAAGTAATACTTTACGGTGGTTCCAGTGGCTTAACAGAAAGAAGGTTTTGTAGAGATGAATACTTTTTTTTTAAGAAGTAATTATTATTTTTAGTAAAGGTTGTAGCATAATTTAACATTTAAAATCTTTTATTACACATCAGTTTATATGATTCGTATTTATGGATGTCAAAAAAAGATATGACAAACTACCTTTGTATTATAGAAAGACTTATTTTGACTTTTTGAGAGAGCCCCAAGAAATGATATTATATTTTAAATGGGAAGATATGTAAGCATAATAAATATTTAATAATTTGGGAAGCTTAGCTTGCCACCATTAGCTTGCTAATTTTATTAAGATATTTCAAATCAAAACAGTAAAGTTTTGTGCATATATATGTGTTTGTTAGTGCATCTGCAAAAGCTCAGGTTTATAATCATTGTGCAGATTACTTTTATTGTATTTAATTGTTTAATATATAGTTGGTAACCTTGTGAAACGATAAACATTAAAATAAAAATACGTATTGTCTTATATAATTCATTATATACATATATATATATATATATATATAAACTTTCAAATATATAAATAGTTGTAAATGCTTTTCTTTAAATATCATTAAAGAAATTTTTAATTTATAAAGATTCTTATGCAGCCATTCATTCTTTTTCCTAAAATGTACTTCATTTTTAGTTTTAAGCCTTTTTATATTTCTTTGTTTGCTACTTTGAAGTATTTATAATTTTTGGCTGAAAAAACTACATTTGAATTATAGTAATATAAAAATATTTTACTTCCAATAAACATAATTCAAGTTTTTAATATTCAATTTAAGAATTGTCTTTTTACAGATTCTATTTATGTATTCACATCACAATACAAATGTGGTTTCTTCCTATTATTTTTTCAGACACCATTCTTTTGCTGTAGTAGGCAAAGTCTATGTCGTGTATTGTATACTAAACAGACTTACATTTATACTAAAGAACCAGGTCATTACATTCCTTTGTTATTTTTTTCTTCTTTTTTTTTTGTCCGATTAATTCCAAACATAAGCCTGAGGCTTCTCTGTGGGAATATGGAAATGGAATTTTGTAGCATATGAAAAATGCCATGCCCATCTAATACTTGAACTCATGACCCCTGGATTAAAGGCTGAATTAATACTACTCCACTACAGAGATAGTACATTTATTTCACATTATTTCATTATTTATTTGTGCCTATTTAAAAATAAAATAATAATAAAAAAAGTAAAACAAATTAATATTTTTTCTCTCAATAGTTCACCTTGGAACACGTTAGATCATTTATATTTGTGGTTGTTTCTTTTTTTATGTTTTTCTATCTGCCTAAAGTACCTCTTCATTCTTTCTGATATCTTTCCTTTGTTCTTCAGAAAGTTAAGCTCCATTATTCATACGATTTGGTTCTTCTTGGAACCTTTTATTTTCATATTTTAATATTCTTTTTAAAATTTCTCTTTCTCTTATAATTTCTTCAGTTATTTTCAGTTCTTTTAGATCTTCTTGGACTTGCATCAACCATTTACCTTTGGTTTTTTAAATCGGAAGAAATGAAAAAATTATTTAGTCAATCGACTGTTATTCATTCTAAATAAATGGGAGTAAATTGCAGTTCATCATTTCTGACAATTTTTCAGTTTTATTAAGTTTGTTATTTGGAATTAATTTTACCTGATTATTTTGAAATTTAGGACCTAAAATTTTTCTTATAATTTTCCTTTCTTTTTTTTCTAGATTTTCTAGTATACTTTTGTTGCATCGTCTTAAAGTTTCTGCTTCATAGAGTATTTCCAGCTTTAACGCAGTTTTATAGTGTTGAAATTTTGAGTTCCATGATAAAAACTGTTTGTTATATATGTTTTTCGTTAATAGGAAAGCTAATTCCATTTTACTAGTTCTAACTATTAATGATTTTTTATCTAAAGAATTCCTACTGATCTATTCTCCAAAATATTTGAAATTATCCATCCACTTTCTCTATATTTTATTAATTATACTAAGAAAATTCGGGCAGTTTTTATCATGTCAAAATTTTTATTTTCTCAAACGCAATTTTTAACTCCATTTTAGCAGCTAGTTTTTCTAATTGTTTAATTTGTTTTTCAGCTTCTTTCCAGTTTTTAGCTAATAATGTCATTTCATCAACAGTTAATCTTTAGTTCCCAGTCTTATTCCACTAATTTTGTCTAAATTTTTGTTCCATGCTCTAACTACTTTTGCAAGAGCACAATTAAAAAGTAGTGGAAAAAGTCCGTCTCCTTGTCTTACACCGGTTTCGATGGGAAAAGTATCTGTTAATTCTCCCAGAAATTTTATTTTAGAGTATACATTAGTTAACATTGCTTTGATTAAGTTTGCCATTTTGCTATCTAAACCTAATTCTGTTAATGTTGAAAAAAGTGATGTTCTATTTACCAAATCATATCCTTTTTTAAAATCAAATTAATATTATTATATAACTAAAAAAAAAATTTCAAAAGAAAAAAGGTTAAAATACAGCTATTTATGATAATTGTATGTATGTTATTCTTAAACATGATTTTTTACCTAAATACCAATATATATTAACTTAACCAATTTATTTACTTTCCTGGGTATACCGTTATGCAGTATATAGTACATGGATATTATGCTAATCAGTTTAAGTTTTGCTTGTCCGGGTTTTTACAGACTGACAATTCATAACCAAAACGAAAAAACACAATTTTAGCATTGAAAAATCCCAGAAGGATTTATTATACATATTAGGCTGTTTTTTAGCTTGATATCTTCAGACTGGATAGCCCAATTTGGATGAATTTTGGCATGATACTTACCTTGAGGGTCACATTTCTCACATTATTACGCAAAGGGTATTTAAATTTGTTTCTTTTTTTTACTTCTGGACTCAGTCACATTCTTATACTAATTAGATAACTCTATTATACCACTTTGGTTATGTATTTTGGTAATTTAATTTAAGGGTGGGGGATAATGAGCCAAACTTTATTGTTTTTTTTCCAATTATCATTTTGCTTGACATATTCAGACTGAATAAACCAATTTTTATGATATGTTAAATGATGCTTCTGATTATGAGCCATTGATGCCATTTAATTTTGGTTACAATTGGTTGGAAAGATATGGTCACCATGGGTCGCATACCTCAAAACTTTATTCAAATGGTAGAATAATTTTTTTTTATATAACACTTTATGTACATAGTTACATACTTTAATGTTTCACATTATTTTCGTTTTAAGTTGTCTGTTGAGAGTGAAGCCCTTGCGCTCAGAATACATAATTTTCGTTGCGAAGCCAGGAAGTATTTTCTCATGACTGCCCAAAATGGAGTATAATGTATATAGGGTGTAGGAAAGTATGTATTCATATGTTTGTTTTATCATAGCAACTCAACAGCAGAACTGATTTAGATGTATGACTCCGCATTGGAATACTTAATTATCAGTAGTGTCATAGGCTATATAAATATATATATATTTAAATAAATTTAAAAAATCTGAAAAAATTATGCTAAATACAAGTACTGTATACAAAATTGTTACCCGCATACTCTTTAATTATCCTGTTTTAAGGAGCAATGTTTTTTTGCAGTTGTGTTTTTTAATTTTTAGTAAAATTATTTGAGATGCTTGTTATTTTGAGAATGGTTATTACAATTTCAGGAGTATTTTATATACGTATATATCACGTTAAGTCGTTTGCAATAGTTTCATTAATGATGCCTAACATACATATCCTGTCACTTTTCTTTATATTCTATATGGACTGAATCGGAGGTTATTATGTAACCATACAAACAGACAACAATTCTAAAAAAAAGGCATTATCTCCTTATGATAAAACTGTAAAGAAAAACATTTAAATTTGTTCAAGTTTCTTTGTAAAGACAGACGCTTTATTATATAGATAATTAGATTTATAGTATAAGAATTAAGAACGATTAATTATTTTTAACAATAATTAAAATAGATTTTTTAATTCAGTGAATGGTATGTATCTATTGAATGCTAGTTTAATAGTACATTACACATTATTATTACTATTCTAAACAATGTGAAATTAAAAAAAGAAAGTCAGTGTACAGTAGCCTATATATAAAAATACATTACATTATATGAAATGAATAAAAAAAGTGAACTACATTTTGTTTATATTTCTGTAGTGTAACTGTTTATGTTATTAGTCTCAGGGAAAGTGGGACAAAATTGAGCTGTGTGTGTATGTGTATATATAATTTATGTTATTGCATGGTAGATGGTCTAAACTTGTTTTGTGTTGTTATTATCTCTTTTTTTGTCATCCATCACTTCACTGGTTTAATGCACTTCGACATCCCATTTTATTCTATGTAAAATGCACCTTAATACTTTCAATTTTATTATAAATAGATATTTTATTCAGATTGGAACATAATTATATATTATATAAATATTACTTAAGAAGTTAGGTCTGCTATTCTACAAATAACAAAAAAAGGAACTTTTTTTTTAGAAGGTTCATAGGAAACCTTGATTAAAGCAGCAATAAAATAAATTAATAAATAAAAAAAGAGAATTGCGTAGAATCCTAATTAATATAAACGTCTTGTAGCTTGTAAATGATCATAGAATGACTTAAGTATTCAAATTGGATTATTCTACTTGTATGTACCGTGTAATCCTTGGGATTGAGAAGGATTTTCTGAAGAAAGCGTAAACCTCTTTTCAGATGGGTTTTTAATTTGCAAGAAAAGCAATTTATATGCAGCTTATATTTAAACTAATCTATACAAAATCATTGATCAGTTATGTGTTGTTCTCTTTTTGAGTAGAAGTACTCAAAACTCTTGTGGGATTATTATTAAAATTATTTTTTTAAATAAAATAAAAATAATAAATATTTTTATAATTATTGAAAAAGTAATTAACGTTTTATATATATATTCATATTTATATAGAGTGATTCAGGAGGATAGGGCAATACTTTGACAACTCATTCTAGAGGCTAAAAATAACAAAAAAGTACATATAAACATAGGTCCGAAAACGCTTCGTTAGCGAGTTATACAGAGCGAAAGATTTCGCCCGAGTTTCAGTTCCTCCGGGTAAATTAAGGCTTTCTGAAATTCTGGGAAGGTCAATTAAGGGGCAAATTCAATTGTTTCTTATGGTTTTTGAGCTGGGAAATCGAAAAAAAATAGGTCCCAGAACTGTATCTCTCTTAATTTCTAAGATATCCCGTGTAAAACGCCAAAAATAGGGTAAAAAAACACATTATTTTACGTTTGAAGTACAATAACGTTGTTAAATTGGCAATAAACCATACATTTTTTAAACATAAATTGTTGAGAATTTAATTATAAGAAGATTGATGTAAATAATGTCAACAGAAACAAATAAAATGTTAAACATGTCGACTCTTATTAACAACAAAACCGACGAAAACTTAGAAGAAAATGTTACAAAAAAAGAAAACAATTCAAATACATTAATAGTTGTTCAATTTACTTAGTTTACTCCTGCTAATGGAAGTTATGAATAAATTTTGCACTTTTTAATAACAAACTTAACCAACTGTGTTAACAAATTTTATTAACTGTGCTCATCATTCAGATAAAAATTTTGGACACATTTTCATCGATTACGTGACTGGATTTCTTTTTTGCAAAATTTCACTTGTTTAAACTAATTGTTTTGATTGACGGGATAAAAATAACACTGAACTCATTTTGAATTTTTTGAAGCTGCTTGGTAATAAACTTAAAATATTAATTTTTCCTGGGTTGATGTAACTGTTTTCATTTTATTCTTTATTCTAATGATTAATTCTTCATATTCTCTACCTAAATCAGCATAATTTTGTGCTACTAAATTGGTTTCTTCTGTAGAAATATTTAAATCAAAGGAATCGTTTAATTTACTGGTTACTGACTCTTATTTTTGTAGCGTTATTTTTTTAAATTGGTTCCTTTGCGCTGCTCAATAATTTTTGAACCTTAACGGTGAAAATGCCAAGTGCTGAACAAGCTTTATTCAGCGACTCGACTATAACATATCGAGGCTTAAAATATATCCTGACATTCTGGTTCGCTTACTGTATCATCTTATAGTTTTTGTATTTTTTTAAAGCATTTTGTACAGAGTGCTCTGCCTGGAATTAATTTTTAATTTGGATTGCTTGTTGAAAGTGCCAAAGATATTTCTCGAAGAGATTTCTTAACCGGTTTAGTATGACAGCTAAATGGGTCAGAGCAACTTTTCACATTAATATGAAACAACGTAAGGATGGAAGGGAAGGTATAGTTGGTGGTGATGCCGTCATCTCCGAACTGATTTTTGCGACCACTTTTTGTTTAGAGAATAGTCTGAGAGTTTACGCATTACTATTATAGCGTGAAAATGTTACACAGATTTCTTCAGAATAAAATTCTTTTATAATTTTATTTGTTAACTAACAATTTAATGAAGTTATTATACATGCATCAGACCTAAAAAATTTTGTTTTGTAACACATTTTTTGTGTTTTATTGTAACTTTTTTTAAACTTATTAGTTACTGTTGTAGGATCTGGTTTATTAAATTTTTCAGGATTAAACCATTAAATTTACTCTTTAATTTAAGATTGAAAAAATTTAATGTGATTTCACTTTACCCTGGGCAAAAATTAGGATGAAATATTTTGCTAGCTATTAATTAAAAAAAGAAGCGTTTCCGGACTCATTTTTATATAAACCTTTTTACTTTCCTGTTTTGATAGTGCTATAGATCTTCAAGGGAGAATATTTTAATCGGTCCTATTTGGGCATATGCGGTTTTTTCACTGGATCTTGACATTTTTACACCTAAGGAACCCAAAAAACTGAATTTTAATGTTTGTGCTTGAGTGCGCACGTCTGTTCGGTGTTGGCCTCTAAATTACCTTATATCTTTAGAACTACTGGACCGATTTTGACCAAACTTGGTCAGATTACTTCTAAATAGGGCATTGATGCCATTAAATTTTCAACTTAAAAGATCAAACGGGTGAGGCTGTTGAGCAAGATCACCCACGGTATCTAAAATTTCGCCTAATTAAGGTCGTACTTTTCTTAGGCACATTTGTTAACAGTTAAAAAAATAACGATATTTGCAAAAAAAGATTTTTGGAAAATCGCACCCATACCTCAACAATGTTCTAAACTACTGTTATGTTGTGACGTTACAGGTGAGCAGTAGAATTATAAAAATGAATAAAATTTAAAGTGTAAAAAAAACTCAGTTTTGTTAGGTTCTCGAACTTGATCGCAGAGTTGAGTAAGTAGAGGCTGCGTTAAGCCTCACGGCTACGCCACTCTGCAAGATTCCCTGCCGAAATTTATTTTATATAAGTTGTGAAATTATGATTTAGTACCGATTTAATTTATAGATCTTTCCGAAATTTATCCTTGTTGTTAGTAAGAAATTCTGTGTATAAAGTCACTTAATATTATCTATTCGCAAAAATAGTTTAAAGGTACAGCTGTATAAAAAACACATTATTTAAAAAATATAATGATTAGTAATCAATTGAACTGGCCATCTATTTTTTTTTTTTTGGTACGTTTGTTTTTATAAACAGTGTTTAAATGCTTTTATTTTTACCAATTTATTTTAGTAATTATTTAGCGTAATTCTTTTACACACATATTTATAAATTTGGCTATAAACGTTTTTGTATATAGGTGATTCATTCATGTAAATTTATTCGTTTTTTTTATTACTTTATCCTATGCAATTTATTTTTCTAATGATGATTTTTAATGCCGATTTAGATTTCAAAATTTTTATGTTAAGAGTGACCCTTTACACTTCTTCATAACCCCGTATATTTATTTAAATAAATAAATATATGCAGTATAAATACATCCACTTATATTGCAATGTACTTGAATGTATTTTCTGCATTTCTGGTTATACATCTAAAAATATATTGTTGTTTTTATATCCTTACACATTCAAAATTTGTTTAATTACTTGTATCATTTATAACTTTTACTAAAATTTTATTAAAGATTTCATAGTTTGAAAGAGTGTGGCATTCTACTATCTGTATTAATGTGATAATAACCTGTTTAGTTGTTCACCTTAAAAAAAAACTTTCTTTTTATATGACTCATCTTATACCTTTAGATGCTATGTGATTATTTTATATTACACTAGGACTATACATTTTATTTATTGGTTTGATAATGAACAGCGAGTGATTTAAAGTTAAAAAAAATTCTAAAAATTACTCGCTTTTAGATACATCGAAGTATGTTTTCAGAAGATGATATATTTGAAGCTATTTTGTAAATCGTCTTTCATTTTCAGGTGACATTTACAAGTTTATGGATAAAGAAGTTGTATAATAAATCTAAACTGATCTTATAGACACATTTTTAAGTGTATTTAAAAAGAAAGTATCTTTTTTAAAATACATTTTAAATAATTTTATATTTTTATAAATTTCTTACTCTCCTGTTATTTACATTTTTCTTCATAATAAATATAACAGTCTTCTTTATCTATTGTAGTTAATAAGTACTGTCGTAATACAATTTATTTCTTGTAATATTTTTAAACATTATTAACATCTACATCATTTTTCTTTTTATTGCTATCTTGGAATTGCTAATTTTATTTCTAATATTTTATGTTTGGAAGTTGATATTTATTTAATTCCACTCTCCTCAATTTGATTAAATGAAATCTACATTGAAGGAAGAGATGTTAAGGTATAAATCATGGTAAAAAAAAAAAACAAGGGATTATATAGGCTATCCATAAAATTGTAAGGGGCCATTATTTAATATCTTCTTTTTTTTAGTAGTTTTAAAGGACAAATGTTTATTTTTTCCTTAAATATAACCATTTTGTCTAAAATGGTTACATCCAAATATGAAAAACATCTGCAGAAAAAAAGTTGTTCTTATCAATGCTAGGATTTACGGAACATGCCCCAGGACCTCCACAAATCAACTATATATAAAAAAGGAATATAATGTCAGCAAAAAAGGAACCACAAAATAAAAAATCCTAATGGACTCTCCCTCTCAGGTCTCTTAGGAAATGATGCTAATTGTCTTTACATAGAAATTCACCTTAATTGGTAAATATTTTGTCTTAAAATATTTAGTTTAACTAAACTAAAGAGATATGTGCTTAATATTGAAATTGGGAAAGATGTTTCTTTGTATTCTCCTGGTAGATGGCGTTAGGATCACATAATTCTGGTAATATTAATAAAATCTGGCAACAGTTGTGAGGTTTGAAAAGTGACAGATCACTGAGTATTCTTAGGAAGGTTATGATTATATTAGCTTATTTATTTAAATACTACTATTTGTTGAAAGTGAAATGAAGATATAGAACAGATTCAATACATTTTGAAGTTTTATATCAAGAAGGGGAAGAATGTGATTCAGGTTGCTGGAAAAATTTGTGATATTATTGGTATGATGCAATGTTAGTACATGTATTACAAAGCTAATTCAAGGGTTTTCAGTCTGGAAATTTTATGTCAGTTATACTTCTCCACAGGTTTAAACTGTTTGAAAAATACTGGATATAAAAAAAAAACTTAATGTTTAAATGCCACATGAACAATAAAAAATTTAATGGATCGAATTTCCATTTAGGAATTGGTATCTAATACAGAAAAAAACAACCTGCACTTGACTGTAACCTAATAGCAGTAGAGTGCCACATAGGACCAGGCATTAAACTTCCCTCTGACACCCACTCTTTATGAGAGAGTGGCCCCTGATTACAAGACTTTCTGCCCGATCTGGATGGAAAGGAAAAGCTTCACAGAAGATAAGCCTACAAGCAAATTTTTCTGTCAAATCTCTACCACCAAAAACTTCTTTAAATCGGAACACAGTCCCAAAATTCACAGAAACCATGAATATCAGCCATTTTTCTATTTATTACTCACCAGTTTACTAGAAAGTCATAGCAGCAAAGGACATAAGTTCATATACTGCAATAGGCAGGAGGGTTTAGCACCCTCTGAAATTCTTGCATTCTGTTCTGTAATACAGAACAAAATTTGAATCATTTTTGAAACTGCTCATTATGAGAGATAAAAAATTCATCATGTACAACAATAAGGTATTGAAAAAATCATGATCAAAGTATGGTAAAGCTCTTTGCAAACTGTGGCTAAGCTAGGATTGACACCAAGTGCTGTGTGTGTGCTGGGATCAGAAAGGAATTTTCCCTAGAGCTGCTGCCCAGTCTAACGATTGATTCTAACCTCCATTGTTAACAACTGGAAAGTTGTGTATATATATAAAGCAGTTGATATAAAGCAATCAGAATTTTTTGACAGTAGGAAAGGCTTGTCTTCCATCATATCAACATAGACTCCACAAAGTTTTTGTAACCCTTCGAAAATTGACACAGCTTGACTAGGAAGTTGTGATACATTCACTCTATTGTTCATGACCTTGCACTGTCAGACTAGCATTTGTGTCAATCTCTACATAACTCTCTTAATAGTATAAAGCTAGCTACAAAAGAGGCTTGTGAAAATCACTTATCGTAGTTTCTTGTTCAGAAAACACAGAAGTTCTACAGTGATGTCATTATGATTTTATTTCAAAAAAGGCCAAAAGGTTGTTGATCAAAACGGTACATATTTGATATAATAAACTTCATTTGAAATATAAGAAAATCTTGTTTTACTTTTGCATTAAAATACAAAGAAATTTTTTTTCATTCCATTATTATTATTATTATTCTTGCCCTGTGTTTTTATATAAGGAAAACATTTTTCTCAAGACAATAATCTTTTTTTTTAAATAAACTTTAAAATTGATCTTTTATTGAGCACAATAAAGTTACAATTTTTTTGTTTGGTTTAAAAATGAAAAGAAAATTGAGAACATCTAGATTTACAACAAGAAAGAAGTAAAAAAGAGGATTAGGTTAATTTTTAAAAACAAATCCCATGAATAAAAATTGTGCTGAAAAGGATTTTACTCCTTACATGATCCCCTACATTATTTTTACCTCTCAGTATGAGTGAATATATTTTACGTACAGTATATATGTTGTATGCTTTAGATGTGAGTATATGTAGGTAGAAGAAATAACAATGATATTTCATAGTCTGTATTGTATGGAAATTTTAAATAAAGAATTAATGAATAAATAGTGAACAAGAATGAGGTGGAGAGAGTAAATAGCTGACAATAACAACTAGTAATATTCTGTAGTGATTGTTTTACACTTCACATTCTAATATTTTGGGTATTCAATAATTACTTATTGGTTTGTAGTAAATAGTTAGGAATCTTGTAAAACCTGATATATTTATTGCATTTCCAGGCACAGATGTGGTTATATTACCTTTAACATGAATAGAATACACACCAAAAGAAAAAAACAATTATTATAAAAAAAAATTAAATAAAACTACATAAAATGTTCGATATTTGGCAGTCTGAAATTTTTTCCTTTTGTATTTTTTTCAAGGTACCGTTTCTCCTTTTTGTTTTTAGTGAACATCTTTTTTTACATGGGTAGAGTTTTATTTTGACCTATTCATATTTTATGTTATGAAACAAAACTAAAATCAATTTTTAAAAAAGCAAGAAAATTGAATAAAAAAAAAATTAATACATTTTTATGATAAGGCATATACTTCTTATACATTTTTTTGTCTATGCTAAATTAAGAATTAGAAGGTAATGATTGTGTCTTTGAAATATCAAAATTTATAGAAGAATTATTGAAGAAGTATTATTTTCTACTTTTTAATGTGTGTTTAGTTTTTTATTTCGGTATTATTTATTTATATTTTTTTGTAAAGAAATTCACAAATACAATTTTAAAACCTTTTCCCCATAAATGTTTAATTTAGACATAGAATAATACTTTATTCTCTACAAATTATATTATTTAAATTTAAAAGAAAACTATTTTGTTTTTGTTACAGTTAAATTATGCGAGGTAAAGTACGATTATTGGCAAAGAAAGTTCGATTATATTCTACACAATCAGTATGTCCAGCAGCAAGTGATGGTGTAGAATGTACAGCACCAAAGCAGTACAGTGAAGTACCAGGTCCAAAACCAATACCTGTATTAGGTAATACTTGGAGATTATTACCAGTCATAGGTAAGATAATAAATTTGAAGAGTGAGAAAAACAGAGAAAGAGAGAGAGTGTATGTGTACGTGTGTGATCTGCATGTAAATATTTAAAAACAAATTTTGAAATATTTTGAAATTCTGAGTTAAAATCGATTTTTGAATTTTGTTTGAAACCTGGCTATTTTTTTAATTTCTCTGTAACAAATAAAGATATCATCTTGATTTTTGGCATGTATGATCTTCATATGAGTATTTTAAAAACCAATTTTTAGATTTTTTTTAAATTCATCCTTGAAAGAGATGAAAAAAGGTAAAAAAATGTTGGACATTGATTACAAATCTTCCCCGTTTCCGACTCTACTAAACGAGATATTCAGTAAATTTTGGCTTGCAAATACTCTTCAAATAAATATCTAAAACTAACTGCTTTTGGGTATTTTGAATTTCAATTTTTTAAGGGTATGAAGGTGTACAGTGCGGTGGCTTAACCAACATAGCCACTCAGCTTATTTCAAAGTCGAAGTTCTTAGGTTCAAATCCTAATAAAGGTAGTTGCTTTTATTTGGATTTGAATACTAGATTGTGGATACAGATGTTGAGTGGTTGGGTTTCAATTAACCATATTTCTCAGGAATGGTTGGCCAGAGTTTGTTCAAGATTACATCTTTACTGGTACAGTTATACTACCTCTTAAACTAAGTCGCTAATGACTTTAATTGTTGATGCAACTATAAATTTAAAAAAAAGATTGACTGTGATGGGGATGCTATATATATATATATATATATTTCAGCTTTAAAATGTTGAGAAATAAAAATTATATTTCCTGAAAAATGTTATATTTTTGGATTGACTTGTTAAATATGACTTAAATACATTTAACTGTATTAAATATATTGACTTATCAAATAGAATAATATAGTAGTCTGTTATGTTGTAAAATAATTCATTACATATGTTAAAAAAAGGTTGAACTGAAAATATTTAGTTGATGTATACAAAAATTTAAATAAATTTGTTTTATTTGATAAAAACAATTTTATTTGATAATGATTAAGATACTATTTTTGTGTTAAAACTAAAAATTATGATTTCTTGTTTGCAGGCCAATATCAAATATCAGATCTAGCTCAAGTATCTGCAATACTTTATAAAGAATATGGGAAAATAGTTAAATTATCTGGATTGATTGGAAGGCCAGATTTATTGTTTGTTTATGATGCAGATGAAATTGAAAAAGTCTATAGATTAGAAGGTGATACGCCTTACAGACCTTCAATGCCTTGCTTAGTTCAGTATAAAAGTGAAGTACGTAAGGAATTTTTTGGAAGACTACCTGGAGTTGTTGGAGTGTAAGCAATTAATTAATTATAATTTCATGACTGTATTTGAAGATTGGGTACTTACGTATTAACGCCACCGCAGATACAGCTTTATTTAAAAACAAAGTAGTCAATCGGATTTCGGTGGAAAATGGGCCGATATAGAGTTTAACATAGATTCAAAACAGTCTCTTTATTAATTTTAATAAATGGTTATTTTATAAATATAATTTAACCAAACTTAACCTACGCTTGCTTTGCTCGCTAACCTTGACTAATTAACAGGATTGTTTTGATTATTTAAATAATAAATAATTGCAATAATTACTGAATTTATTAAATAAATACTCAAAAAATTACGGTGTTAATTAGTCAACCATTTATTGAAATAATAAAGAGACTGTTCATTTTCCACCGAAATCCGATTGACTACTTTGTTTTTAAATAAAGCTGTAGCTGTGCTGGCGTTAATACGTAAGTACCGAAGATTATAGCAATGTATAAAGTTCAGAATGATTCAAATTTCTATGTAAATAAATAGAAAATATAATTTAATTAAACTGTTTTATTTTACTTAACATGTTTTATGTTAAATTAAGTTTTATTTCCCTGGCCCTATAGTTATGCAGTACATCTATACAATATACTACATAAGGAAATGTATGCTAATTGCATCAAATCTTGCATATCAGAGGTTCTGCAGATCATGATATTTCATGACCTGTAATCAAAAAAAATATATTACCGAAAAATTCATGAAGGATGTATGTGCATATGCATTATGTATTATTTTGGCCTGTTTTTTGCTTGATATTTCCAGACTGAACTGATCAATTTGGATGAAATTTGGTATGAGGATTTCTTTATGTGTAATGATTAATGACAATTAATTTTGATCACAAATGGCTCAGGTGGTAAGAAATACCACCTAAGTAAGAAATATGTATTTGGGCAATTTCTTTCAGGGGTGGGGGTTAATAATAAGATTATTTTATTTTTTTTTTATCAGTTATTATTTCGCTTGAAATCTTCAGACTAAATAAACTGAATTTTATGTGATGATTTCAGAATACCTATCATTGTGATGTTTAATTTTGGTTACAGTTTTTAACAACAGGGTACGGAGGTAAAGTTTCTGTGGTTACCATATCTCATAATTTTATTAAAAGAGTAGATTAATTTTCTTACTTAGTTCATAACATTTTCATATTTATCAGGAGGCTTATACTTTTAGTCAAGATTTTATATTTTTCATAATGGAAAAGGTAGGTACCTTACAGTGTTCTTTGGTGGTTAGGTTTCAATTAACCACACATCTCAAGAATGGTTGACCTGAGTCTGTACAAGATTACACTTCATTTACATTCATTTATATCATCGTCTGAAGTAATACTGTACAGTGGTTCGTCCAGTGGCTAAACAGAAAAAGAGGTACCATACAGGGAAGGAAAGCAACCCACCGGGTTGGTCTAGTGGTGAACGCGTCTTCCCAAATCAGCTGATTTGGAAGTAGAGAGTTCCAGCGTCCAGGTCCTAGTAAAGCCAGATATTTTAACACGGACTTGAATACTAGATCGTGGATACCGGTGTTCTTTGGTGGTTGGGTTTCAATTAACCACACATCTCAGAAATGGTCGAACTGAGAATGTACAAGACTATACTTCGTTTATACTCATACATATCATCCTCATTCATCCTCTGAAGTATTATCTGAACGGTAGTTACCGGAGGCTAAACAGGAAAAGAAAGAAAGAAAGAGGGAAGGAAAGCAAAATTGATCAAAATCCTTTTTAAAAACAAGCTTGTTGGTAAATTTTTTTTCAATTTGGTGTATATATAATTAACTTTGCTTTTCTTTATTTATTAACCAACGATTATTAATTGTCTTTCGGTTTGATCGTACCTAACCTTCAATTTTCAATTCCAATATTTGATTAAGAAATTAAATTTGATCAACATCACCATTTTCATCATTGATGATAATATATAATTTTTCTTGTTTCACCAGGAAACTTATTCAACTTTTTGCTAGCTCTTTTTACAATGGAATTAACTGAAAGAAGATGCTGAATTTGTCTTCATTATCTAGCAGACAAAATTATACTTTGTGACATGTATTTAAATATTCATTTCAATATATTCATTGACTAGGATGATACAGTAATTATTGTGTTATGCCTATCGTTAAGGTTGCCCTTCAATAAGAAATTTCAGGAAACAAGTCTTGTCAGCATGAAGGCCAATAATTTTTCAAGATTAACTGATTACCAAAAAATCTACAGACCAGTCACAATTATTTTATTACAGATGTGGCTTGTTACACCATCTTTTTGAAACCAATAATAATTCAATTCTTCATTAATTTTAAACATCACTATGAATTGATATATTATGCATCGTACATATAGCTGAAGTAACTTTTGTGCGTTAGTTCCAAAATTTTACTGCCTAAAAGTGGTTCATCCCACTTTAATTTCTGCTATGTGCAAGCTCTAATAAAATGTATGAGGCAAGCAGATGTATGTAATAAAGAATATTTGGGAATAGTAGTAACCCTAATGTTGGTGTTCGGGCTATTAATATATCCGACTGAATAAAATCAAATCTCATTGCTAAAAGAAATAATTTTATAATGATTAATCACATTTTTGCAACAAAGTGAGTCTCTTAATTCACTGAAAACAGGTTTTCTAAATGAGAAAGGCATAGTTTTTAAATTAATTCTGTCAATTAATCAATAGTATAACTAAATGTTGATAAAACAGCTCAGTTATACTGATATGCATAAGAAAGCATAATGTTCACCCTTTCACTGGGTTTGTGAAATGAATAATTTAAAAATTACAATTTTTTTTTTTTTTTCAGTCATGGTGAACCATGGAGAGAATTTCGTACTAAAGTGCAAAAGCCAGTGTTGAGACCACAAGCAGTTAAACAGTACATTCAACCTATAGAACAAGTTACAAATGAATTTATTGAAAGGTTTGTTAAAACAAATCTATTACATTTGATAATAATTAACATCATGTGTAGTATACACTGGCATACAATTTAAAAAAAATCTAAATAAAGTATATTTCTCATTTCCTGAAGGTAGATCATTTTCATAATAATTAAGATTTTTTAAGTCTGGTGAGCAGTCTTAAAGAGCTCTGTATTTGTATTAAAATGCATTTGGGGAATTATAGAATTGCAAGGAAGTGAATGTTTTGTAAATGGTTTGAAGTTAGCCATTTATTAACGAACGAAACATAATGCTGTTACTATAAAATAACTACATTGTTTAGATCATAATAGTAGTATAGACGCCTGAAAACAGATTCAAATTCCCTTCTTTGTAATGATGTAATATGTTAAATGTGCTACGATGCTATGCATTTAATTAGTTTAGAATCTTTGTGGAACAAATCCAACTCTTAACATTTACTATGCCAAGAATGAAATAAATTTGAGTTCTTATAAGGAAATAATGTTAAATTTTGCTTAATTTCTTAGTACGATAGAGTAGAGTATGGTACAATATTGATTAATCAAACAATCAGTTTTTTTGTTTGTTTGATTAACCAAATAACTATTTTTCGTTGAAATGTATTTTTCTGTATCTTATGTTATATACTATGTGAATTTTTTATTTTCAACTGCTCAATCCGCTATTTATTTAATTAAATTTATTTATATATTATTTATTATATTGTTATATATCTATGTCTGTTAATATATTATAATTAAATATATTTATTTAATCTGCAATTTATTAAAATAAATTAGCCAACCTAAAATACATTTTTAACATTTCTACTCTTTCTAAATGTAATAATTTTATTTTGATTTTAATCTAATATAGAATTAGTATATTGTTTAAAAAATATTTTGTAAATTAATTAACTGATGTTTTATTTGTTTTTTTATAGAATGGAACAGACCCTAGATGATATCAACGAGTTACCAGACGATTTTGATAATGAGATACACAAATGGTCGTTAGAGTGTAAGTAATCTTTTTGTGTTTTTAGAAAGTAAAAGTGGCATGAATTTTTTCAGTTTTTAGGAGTAAATATATAGAAAATAGGCAAGAGACAGCTTTCTTTATATACTTTTGTATAAATAACATGTAAACACCAAATTACTTACTATATGCAAAGTTTGATAAAAAAATACTGAGATTGATTTTACAGTGGTTTATATTAATCTGGTAGAAATAAAGAAGTGTGTGTAATGTGGTTGTTAATCTATAAGTGCTGGAAGGAAGAGTAAAACCAGAGTTTGACAACTTGCTTCATTCATTACAAGCAGTGGGGTGAAGTTTTTCTTGCATTTCATTAATTGTCATCATAGAAGTTTGAAAAATTTGTTTATCAAATTCTCTTAAAAACTTGACAAACCACAACAGAAACCTACTAAATATTTCCCAGACTGTTCTAGACACAAAGGTCCAGCAGGTTTGTAGTCAAATGAAACTGGTCAATTGAAAAGTTATTTTAGAGTTCTGTTATTAATACTCACTATATATAAAAATAACATTGATGTTTGAATGTATTAACAATATTTTAATATTTTTACAGGTATTGGCAGAGTAGCGTTGGATGTACGGCTTGGATGTTTAGATCCAAATTTATCTCCAGATATGGAACCTCATAAAATAATAAATGCAGCTAAATTTGCACTTAGAAATATTGCTTTATTAGAATTGAAATTTCCATTTTGGAGGTATATTCCAACACCTCTTTGGAGTAGATATGTTAATAATATGGATTATTTTATAGAGTAAGTAAACATTCGATGCGGTTTATGTATGTATTATATAAAACAATGATTTTTTTTTGTTTCATGTATGAACTTTTAAAGGAAAAAATTATAAATATAAAAAAAATTTCTAAGTTTTGATGAGATTTTTTATTTTATAATTTACTAAAATGTCTATGTCATTAAATTTATGTTCCACAGTGATGAAGAATGAATAAGTAAGTTGTGAAATTTGTTGTACATTGTTACTGTAAGCTGTTTGGATCTTCTTTATTGCCTTTACAAAACAGAATTTATTCACCAAGTTTCTGACAAAATTTAATGCAGATTCACTTCTCAACCCATTCAGTTATTTTGAAAGGCAATGAATATATGACAAACACTATTCACATGTTTTACCTTCACGGCTGCTAAGCAGCGATTGACTGCAATGGCAGCAAAACAGTTAATCATACACGATCAATATGAGTCAAGGTAACATTTCATGATGATTCCCCTGTTGCATCTTTACTGGTTACCGCAATAAAAAAGATTGAATACATTTTGATCACTCTTTATATGAACCTACATACAAATTTAATATATATTTATGGTTTTTTTTTTGCCTGATACCTCTAAACTGGATGGACTAATTTGGATGAAATTTGGCATTATTAATGTAAATGGAAATTAATACCATTAAATTTTAGTCACATCATTCATGGGATTAGGGAGATACACTTGACTGGATTTGTATCTTAAAATTTTATTGAAAGGGTAGGTAAATTTTCTCATATAATTTATTTCCCCAGAAGTAGATTAGGTTGTTTGATCTTGTCCAAACCACCATATAGGAGGAGGGAAGCAAAAAAACTCTTTTTTTCTTTTTTCCAGACTCAGTCACATTCTTGTACTGATTGGACGATTCCACTATGTTGATTATGTATGAAGGAAATTTAATTTAAGGGTTGGAGATAAAAAGCCTAACTAATTTGCTTGATATCTTCAGATTGAATAACCAATCTTTATGAGATCTTATGTGACGATTTCTGACTACAGACCACTAATTCAATTTAACTTTGGTTATAACCATGGTAATTGAGAACTTTCCCAGTGAAGCTGGAAAATTTATGCTATTTTTTACCGACTTTACTGTGTTATTTTTATTAAATATTAAATGTTTTTTTTTTTTATAGTCTCAAGAAATAAATAATACATTCTCTTACTTATCTATGTAGAGAAACTTCTTACAGGCTTTAAAAGTATTGTAAAGTCTAATACCCTGTTTCAAATTTCCTTTATGTTAAGCACAATTGGAGATCAGTGTCTAATATTCTAGAATTTTGATAGTAAAACTATAAAACTGGCTGCTTCTAACTAGGGATATGATAAACTATGAGCGTAAAATGTGATATAAAATAAAATAATAAGTAATAAAATAAGAAGGATGACACCTAGCCATTTGAAATGAGTATTAAGTTGTACTTTATTATAATGTTACATTTTAAAATACATCTATAAATGGAAAAATATGACTGCTTCTTAAGTGACTGTCCTGTCCTGTCATAATCAGTATTATGAATTATGGTAAATCACATTCATAATAATTTTGAGTAAATTCATTTTCAATTTTAAAAGGTAAATGTTTATATATTCATTCATTCTGGAGGCTGTCCAGATTCTCTGAGTATCCTTTCTGGTTATATGGCACCAATATAAAAGGAGCCAAGGAGGTTCTTTTCATAACACCAATCAAAGAAAGAAGATTGTTAAGGATAAAGGAATTTAAAAAAGAAAAGTATCAATCAAGTCACAGGAGGACTACTTTTGTACTAGGTAGCAGGATCCTTTCCATCTTGTGCAGGACCCTTTCATTAGCTAAAAAACTCACACAATCAAAATTTTCCATAAAGTTCAACTATACAATTTTTGCATCACTATATATCTCATCGTTTTCTAACCTAACTTTTTCAGAGTTTTATTAAATTATCACCCAACATCTCCAGCCTGGTGACTATGCCAGCCGGCTGCAGTTTTATCAATTGGTTAATAGGAATCAACATTTAATTCCATTAATACTATTTTCGGATGAAGCTACTTTCACTCATAATGGAATAAACAACACACAGAATGCGCATCGGTGGTCTGAAGAAAACCCATATGCTAAGTAAAAAAAAATTTCCAGCAACGATTTTCAGTGAATGTTTGGTGTGGATGTATAGATGACCAATTAATTGGTCCTTTCATATTACATCGTGTCACAGGGAGAAATTATCTGGAATTTTTAAGTAATGAATTTATTATATTGTTGGAAAATATCCCCTTAGCAAAACGAATTGAAATGTATTACCAACTTGATGGAGCGCCTGCACATTTAACATTTCTTTTTTTGTAACATTTTCTTCTAAGTTTTTGTCAGTTTTGTTGTTAATAAAAGTTGACATGTTTAACATTTTATTTCTTTTTTGTTGACATTATTTACATCAATCTTCTTATAATTAAATTCTCTACAATTTATGTTTAAAAAATGTGTGATTTATTGGCAATTTAACAACGTTATTGTATGTCAAACGTAAAATAATGTGTTTTTTTACCCTATTTTTGGCATTTTACATGGGACATCTTAGAAACTAAGAGAGATACAGTTCTGGGACCTATTTTTTTTTCGATTTCCCAGCTCAAAAACCATAAGAAACAATTGTGAATTTGCCCCTTAATTGACCTTCCCAGAATTTCAGAAAGCCTTAATTTACCCGGAGGAACTGAAACTTGGGCGAAATCTTTCACTCTGTTTAACTTGCTAACGAAGCGTTTTCAGACCTATGTTTATATGAACTTTTTTCTTATTTTTTGCCTCTAGAATGAGTTGTCAAAGTATTGCCCTATCCTACTGAATCACCCTGTATATATATATATATATATATATATATATATATAAATGAATGTTTGTTTTTTTGTCTTGTATGCGTTCCTATACTGTTCATCCAATTGTGATGAAACTTTGGTGAGTTGTTGTGTGCATGCCCACAAAGATCTCTGAAATAGTTTGCACATGCTATCTGGAGCTGGAGTCAAAATATTTTGAAAAAATTTTCATTTGTTGTATGATTTGGCTCATATTCTGAATATATATTAGTTACATGAAAAGAAGAGTTTTTGCAAAAACTATACCTGCCAGGTGGCATTGGTGTCGAGATATTTATGAAAAAAATATACAGAGAGACTTTCTTCTTCTGTGTATATAAAAGGCAATGTTTGTACGTGTGTCTGATGTAGACTAAAAAACTACTGGACTGATTTATGAGTGGGGAAAGAGGGAAAATGGAATAAATGGGAAATAAAAATGGGAAAAATGGAAAAGGGAAACAGAAATAGGGGAAAATTTGAAAATGAAAGAAGGGGAAAGAGAAATAATGAAAAAGCGAAAGGTTAAATTTTGTGAAGTTCCGTAGTGTTCAGTTTTTAATGTTTTATCAATCTTTCAATTGTGTTCATTTAATATATATATATACTCAAGTCTAGCAATAGCGAAGCATTGCTGGGTCTGCTAGTTATACGTAAAAATAGATGACAGAACATATAGAAATTTTTAATTAAATTTTAATTTTTTAGGACTCAGTAGATTTCAAAAGACTTTGAAAGAGATAAAAGAGTCCAACATAAGACTTCTTTTTTTGTTTTTAGTGACATTATCAATACCTTTATCTTTATTTTATATAACAACCAGGAAAATAAGATTTAATAAAAACGCTTTCTCTTTGATTGATCCAGGCAAAACTAACAAATTACAACTTTCTGCAACTTAGTTATCTACAAGAATATGCATTTAAAAAAAAAAAAATTAATATTTTTTTTAAATGTCTATTTTTTAATGAAATAATTAAAATATTGGTATTAAATAAAATGAATTATCTTCTGAATTAATTTAATATTTCAGGATATGTATGAAACACATTGATAAAGCCCAAGGTAGATTACAAGAAAAATTAAATGCTGGTGTAACCGCTGAAAAAGATTTTTCAGTTGTTGAACATGTTTTGCTGAGTGAACCTGATCCAAAAACTGCATATGTTTTAGCGCTTGATTTAATATTAGTTGGGATAGATACAGTAAGTAATTATGCAACAATTTGTATCAATTTAATTTAGGATGTATGTATAAAAGCTCAATGGCTAAACTGATTTTAATGCATGACCTTGTGTTGTAATCCTTATGTTACCAGGACTGTCGTAGCCTATATATATATATATATATATCCACTACTACATATAAATAAAACAGTGGAAATTTGCCGGTTGTAATTAAAACTTTAATGAATTGAATTAATCTGAGCTGGGTTTGAACTGAATGATTCGAATCAATCGAATGAATAATATTACAAAAATAAAAGAATTAAATTTACGTTAAATAAAATAAAATAATATTAAATAAATTTTAAAAATTCCTATTTAATAATTATGGGCTTCCCATGGGGGACTGTTAGAGTGATGAGATGTTGCGAGCATCTTGTGCAAGGCTAGACCAATCATCAGCATCAACTGGTAATAAATGGGTTGCCCCTGAGGCGCTGTTTTGGAAGGTACAATAAGGTGCTCTTATAATATATCTGCAAACAATCGTCCAATTTTCAAAATTCAAACGGGGTATTTCTTGAAATTTGAAGGCTAACCTTTGTGTGCATCAGGTACACTCTCGACCTAACAGATCAAGGTTATTCAAAAATGTTGTTACATCTTTGCAACCAATCTACTGATTTTCATTTATTAATATGATCTGTATATTCTCATTTATGGTAATGACATTAATAAAACTGCATGTGTTCTTGAAGTATTTTTTACCCAAAAAATATTAAAAAATATGTATGTACGTATATATGTTTATTCCACTATAGCAGCTTAATGGCTGAACCGATTTAGATGAATGACTCAGCGTTGGAATCCTTATATTACCGGGAGTGTCATAGGCTATATAAATATATATATATACATATATATATATATATAAGTTTAAATAAATTTAAAAAAAATATTATACTGTATACAAAATTGTCACCCACATGCTCTTTAATTATCTTATATTAGCCCTTAACCTCCCGCTTTATTTCGCACGTGAATCGAGATTTCGGTAAACGTTTGTTTATCTTGCTATTACTGAATTGTTTTTCATCCAAAAAATCTGAAAAAATTAGGGTATGTTAACAATGAGTTATAATTTATATTGTTTAACAAAAATTAATTTTTGTTAATATTTGATTATGTTGCGCACGCACAAATGTGGTATAAAAAAAAATAATTTAAAATTATTGCTGCCTTTCATAAAAGTCAAGTTCACTCGTTATTCTGTTGAATTTATGTTTGCATAGCAATTATATAAAAGATAACAAACCGCTAACGTATATAAGAACCAAATAAACAAAAAAATTTCAAAATACTATGACTTAAACAATGACGTCAGTGAAAAAAAAAGTACTGTGTGTTTGATCCCTTGTCAAATATCTACACTATACACAGCTGTTATGCTTATTGAATTTTCTCATAATTCAATGCGTTGTAATTAAATCCACATAAAAGTATTTTTTCATGTTAAATGGTTCATGAGAAATTTGAATTTGAAAAATTGATTACCAGTGATTAATATAGTGACCAGTGGGAGACAAGGGGTTAAATTCAGCAATGTTGTTTTTTTTTTTTTTGGCAGTCATGTTTTTTTAATATTTACCTCTTGTTCTGTGAAAATTTCTCCTTCCTTTTGATAAATAAGTTATTTTTATTATGTGTTTTTCAATATAATTTGTTATTTTTTTAAATTTAGATATCAATGGCTGTATGTTCATTATTATATCAACTAGCAACAAGACCTGAACAACAAGAAAAAATATATCAGGAATTAAAAGAAGTTTTGCCAACAAGTGATACACCATTAACAAGTAGTAATTTACAAAATATGCATTTCACAAGAGCATTTATTAAAGAAGTCCTAAGGTAAATTATCTCTCAAATATCTATTTATTTTTGAATTGTTTAATTTGTTTTTACTTGTTACTTCAACTATCATTAAGTTATTATTTAACATGTTTCCTTAAGCAGAATGACAAGTCACCTTTCTTGGGGCTAGTTCATCTACAGAACCCGTAACCAAAGCAACAAAAATTGGAACCAAACATTATATGAGAATGCCATAGTGTATAGCATATATAAGGGTATCTTTCAACCTATGTATTTTCATTTTACATAAAAATTTATTAATTTTTACTTTAAATGATAACACACAAATATAACAAATAGAAAAGTAATTTACCAATATCGAATAGAAAAACGTGGGTAGAATAATCATGATTTTGTATAATTATTTAATTTTATTATTAAATTTTTATTAGAAAACTTGTTCAAAAGATGTAATTAAAACAATAGACACATATTTTTATTTTGAAAGAATTACCACTTAGCAAATACTTGATTTAAAAATATTTGTAGAGAACTATACAATGTGTTCATAAAGTATGACATCCCTTAAATAACTCAGCTTTTAAACATAGAAAATTAAATTTAACAAATACTGCTATTTCAAAATTATATTTTTTTTCAGTATGAGAGTTCTATGTTATAAGCACCCAGGAGGCTTCCATGGGGATAAACTAAAAAATTTATTGAAAATGAAAGATTGCAAAATAATATTTTAAAGAGAATTCTGAAAAATACAACTTTGATGTAAAAATCTTCAAATTATGAAAACCCTAACCGAAATTATTACCATTTAATTTTTTGATATTGAAATTTCAAAATTTATATGAAGTATCATCTAAATAACTACTCAGTAGCTAAAAAGTAAAAAAATAAAAGATAGCAAATGCTGCTACTTTAAAAGAATCTAATTTTTGGTATGATATCCACTACTTCTGGTGGCCCCTTTTAAACTATTTTGCTTAGAAATATAGCCAAATGCTTTTATCTCAAAATTTTTGTTTTTCAGTGTCCTTTAAAATAGTGCCACATTTCTATCATTTTCATTTAAAATATTTGAGTTGGTTCCTCCATGAGGGCTCTCTGGATGCTTTGGTTGTGGTAGTCTCATATCGAAAATAGATAATTTTGAGGTACAAGTATATGCTAAATTTCATTTTCTTATGTTTGATAAACTGCTAAAGAGTTGTTCAAGGGTTATCAAATTTTATGAACTTTGAACATTGCAAATTACAAATTTATTACATTTTGTTATAGTTTTGTTTATGATGACAATTTAAAACTGACTACAAACCTTTGAATCTACCCACTGAACCAAATTTTATAAATAAAATGTTTTTAATAACTAAATTCAAAACATTTTTCAAAAAAATTTAAATCCTTTGTGATCTTCTTCAATGGCGCTATTGTACTCTACCTGGCATAAGCTAATTTTTTTAATGTTTTTTCTTCCTTGTGGAAATAAAGGATTTTGGCAATCTCTGGATTCACATTGACTAGTTCTGGCATGACATCTGCATGTATGTATGTATCTTGGATAACTCAAAAACTATTAGCAGTAGGATGTTGAAATTTTGGATTTAGGACTGTTGTAACATCTGGTTGTGCACCTCCCTTTTTGACTGCAATCACTGAACCAAACGTATCCAAAAAAGCACAAAAATAAAAAAAATTGGATTTTGGACTTTTTCTTAACTGCAGTAATTAGCTCTCATTGAGAGCTTTTCAACAATATATCATAAGCATTTAGTCAAATAAAATTTTAATTATTGAAATATTTGGATGCGTAATATTAGGTTGTGTACTACACATTGGTTCGAATCAGACTTCATCTCAATTTTTTTTAAACTTTTTTTTAAATTTAATATATTGATTTATTTTAATAATTATTAACCTCTGATTGTAAAAAAAAAAATTATGATAAATAATAATAATTCAACAATAACGATAAAAAAAGATATGAAAAATATCAGAAGTTATTAATGAAATAAAATTTTATGTACTTTTAATTTTAAAATAAATATGTATATGTAATTCAATAGGCATACAGGAAGTCATGCAGTGCTCATATCTGATTTTTTTTGAGTTAAGGGAACATGTACTTAGAATATTGTGAAAAAGTATTTTGGCTGTGAATTGTGTTAATTTTAATATATTGTTCATTGTAAGATTTTATATATTTTGTAATTCTCTACGCTTAGAATGAGACCCTTTCTTGTATTTGTGTTGAATATTAAGGTATGTGGTAGAGATTTTATGTAAGAGCTATATTTATAAGATGATCAACAAATTTTTATTTTAATTTGTTGTGGGTTGTTTTTAAATATTCATTGTAGCCTCTTTGAAACTATGCATTCTCTTTGACCAATATAAAATATTGCATGTTTAGAACAGTTCAATTAATAGATTCCAGAAACATTGAGTTTGTTTGATGATTATAAGAATATGATTATATTCTTTGATGAATATAATTTACTAAAAAAATTTAATTTATGGTGTATTTTATTTACATATGTTACAGCTGATAACAAACACAATGTATAATAATGAGTCTTCTTGACACTTCCATCATTAAAAGCTACCAATAAAAACACTTTATCAGAATTAACAGAAAACTAAGTTATAGTCATAGTCATTCATAATACATTAAACCATCTAAACTTTTAGTTAATATCCCCTGAATATATAAACTGAACAAAAAGAGCCACATCTTAATTCATTGGAAGATTATGATATATATTAACATACAAACATATACAATAATTACATTCTAATTGAACAAAGATAATTCAAGCTTAACAAATTTATCATATTCTAAATACCTAACTTTATAACTAAAACAAACTATCAACCAGCTAGTTGGAAGGATGAGTAAAAGTATTTTGAATTTAAGAAACACTTATATATATATAAAATTCGGTTTGGTTTGTATATTCAAAAGTTTATAAATAAGTTTAATGTGCCTTTGTAAATTAAATTTGTTCAAGTAAGTGGAATTGATGAATATTATATATGTGTAAAATTTTCATTTTATTTTGGTCAGTCTTTAATAGCTTCTATGCCCAGTTACTACTACATAATTTTAAAAGAACGAGTATAACATTTTATAACATAAATGGATTTTCATGACCACTTTTAGACAAGTTCTGCTGTTATTAACACCATTTATAGTACTTATGAGGAAGGAATTGGACCATAGTTATAAAAATATCTTTTATAAATTATTTCCATTTGTGTACAAACTGAGTCTCGTTAAATTTTTTGTTTTATAAAAGTTTAAACCAAACTTTGTCAAGCTCATCTACAGTTTCATTGAGTCATCAAGTTTCATCTACACTAATTGAAACTAACTAAATTCTAGAAATTAATAAGTTGTTTAAAAAGTATTGAACTTGGGCAGCCAAAATTGAGAACACATTCATTTACTACTACTGGAAAATAACATTATGAGACCACATATGCACCACTTTTTTGGTGAGCTATTATGTCATTTTTCTGACAACACCATAATCCCATCTGTAGAACTTCTGTGGTTTCTAGTCAAAAAATTATGACATGATTTTCACAAGCCTCTTTTGAAACTAACTTGGACACCATTCAAGGAGTTCTGCGGAGACCAAAACAAACAATAGTCTGATGGTACCAGGTTTGGGTTATACAGTGAATGTATTAAAACCTCCCAGTCAAGCTCTCTAAATTTCTATGGGGTCATTAAAGATGTACACAGTCTGGCATTGTCAACATGGTATACAACAGCCTTTCTGTTGGCCAGTTAGGCCTTTTCTTTGAATCTCTAGGTGCAAACGTGCTAATTGTTGACAGTACATGCTAATTGTCTGTCATTCTGTCTGGTAGCAGCAGCTCATGATGCATTATTTCCTTTCAATACTATCAAATACACATAATAGTTTACACATAATATCATAGGTTATCAACTTTTCATTACTCGTGATCAAGTTCTTCAGAAATGGTTCAATTTCATTACGTTTTTCAGTAGAGATTTACAGATAGAAATTCGATAGAGTAAATTTTTTTGAGTCAGATCATGTGGCACCCAAATATCGAGCTTCTTTTTGTAGCCAGCTTTTTCCAATAGTTTAACACAGTTTGGTGGTGGATGTTTAGGTAACTGGCGATGTCATAAACTGCTTATATGCTGGTGATGTCAGAATACGCTAATGCTATCTCATGTGCACAAGGCTCAATACATTTTAGACTACTTCTTTTATACTATAGCGTAATAGAAAGTGGTTGAAGTGATATGAAAGTCATCTCTTGTACTAATTATTTATGATTTTGTTTTTCCAGAATGTATTCTACAGTAATTGGCAATGGAAGAACGCTTCAGAATGATATGGTCATTTGTGGATATTTAATTCCAAAAGGAGTAAGCTTTTATTTGTGCTTTATATATGTTTCTTCTATTATAAATTAAAAAAAGAAATATTATAGTACATTATCAAAATTAGTATTTTTAATAAATAATTTATAAGGCCTGTCAAGAAAGTAAAATATGTTTGTGTGCAGTAGTCACAATGGTGATGACTAACCTGGCAGTCAATTACTTTTCTCTCTTACTAACTCAAATCAAACAAAGTTTTACATTGATAAATGTGTTATTATTGCTTTTATGAGAATTTAAAATGTAAAAAAGATTTTAAAAATCATACCAAATGTGAAATTTGAAGTCATCTCATTTTTCAATGCATGTAAAATGTGCTGTAGGAATATTGTATAAAAGTAAGAAAAATATATGTAACCAGTTTTTAAATGAATTAAGTGTGAGAAAATGGTGTATCATTTTTCATCAACTATTTACAACATTTGATTATAAGAGATTTTGAATGATCTGCTCTTCTGATAAAAGGACTAAAGCAAACAATTAAAAATTAAATTTGTAAAGGTAGGTGATTCATTGCAGATGGATTGTGGTAGTTCATTTCCTTAGATTTCAAAGTTGGTCTTACACGAAAATATCAGTGAAGAAATTGATGCAAAAAAATATGCTAGAAACGTTCTTTGACTACTGTTGAAGACAACAAAAAAGAAATGAAATGAAAGCTGCTGATTTGATATTTCAATATCAGTATAATGTAAACAAGAAGGCAATGAATTTCTCAATTATTAATGTTATTAGAGACAAAAGTGTTATATGATATGTGGGGGGACACACATATGTGAAATGTTTGGAGAAACAAACATAATGAAGAACAAAATATTACAAAAAGCAACAGATGCTGCCATCTTGTAGTTTTATTCACTACTATTAACATTCCAGAACTTGTTGACTCACATCCTCTCATTTTCTGCTGTTGTCATTGTTATGGAATCGAGTATGCCTGCTATGCCAGTGCATCTAAAACAACATTCAGAAATTGAATTTTTAACAGTGGAATAGTGAACAATTATGACATTCATTGTCATCTAAAAACCATTTATGGTAATGAAACTATCAATCACTAAGCACATAATAGATGGGAAGCATTTTTTGAGAAGCACCAAAGAGAAGTGAATGAATTGGTTAAAAATAACTGTCGCATCATACAACTCATCACCTGTCATTTAGGGATATCAAAAGAATGAATAGGTGCATTATTACAGAACTGGAGTTGACGGTAGTATCATGCAATTTCACAGAAAAGAACAAACGACAAAAGGAATTTTGTGAACAGCTTTTCAAACATTATTGTGACAGGGGAGATGACGTCCTTTTCAATATTGTGAAGGGAGAGAACTCGATGTGTTTACAACCCATGAAAAATATGACAAAATTACAATCCATGAAAAAATGACAGAGCATGGAAAATCAGAACTATGGTTCACCATAATAAAAAAAATAATCAAATGCAAAAAAAATTTCTTGACAGTGTTCTAGAATTCCAAACGCATATATATGATGGGACTTACTGCCTGGAAGCTGGGTAAACTGTAGCTGTAACTTAAAAATGTTGGGGGTAAAACACCCTAGGAAATTTGGTGTAGTGTTTGATAATCTACAGAACTGATCATTCTTCAATATGATAATGCTCAGTCATATCTATCATAAGCAACTATCAAGACTCTTGCAAAGTTGAAATTTGAACTTTTCCACACCCTCCATACTCATCAGATTTTGAAATTTTCACTTCTTTCCACAATTAAAGAGAGATTTTAAGACTATTTATTTTGCTACGATATGAACTGAAGGATGCAGTGATATTGTGGGCCAAGAAAAGACTGCCTACATCCTCCATTGAGAAAATTAGTTCACAATTGCAAGAATGTGTAGCTGTAAATAGGAACTACATGGAAAAAATAATTTTTCGTGTTTTTATAAAAATAAAATGTACTTTTATGGTGTATTTGTTTCAATTTCACTAATTCTTTTTATTTGTGAATTGTGAGAGACTGTGCATTACCCCTTGCAGCCATCCCTTGTAAAACTATTAAAAATAAGCATTCTGAAATTTTACCTGTCAATCAACTGAGGCATCTTTCAAATAAAAAGAAAATCGTGCATAATCTGAACATCTGGAAAGTGATGGAAAGCATTTTTTTTTTATTAATTGATTTCATGTCAACTAGAATGACAATAAATAACATGGTTATAGTGAAAATTATTCCAACTTCATTGCACAATATAATTCATTGCACTATGAAATTAAATTCAATGATTTTGTCATCCAGTACAATTACTAATGAAGATTACTTTTGATATAAGTAAAATGCTGTTATTACATATTAAATTCGATTAGATTTTGTTACTATTTAATCATGTTTTACTTAACAATTAATTTACTTTTTTATCTGGTTCATTCAAAAAATGGAATGGATTACGAAAAAATTTTAAAATAATTTTCTTACTTTTTTGAGGCAACTATGTTTTATCAAAATAATTTGTTCTTCTGTGCGTTGAACACAACGTAATTCGCATTTAATACAAAAAAAAAATTGTAAACTAAATAATTTATATACAGAATGAATCAGAAATACGGTTTTATATATTTGATCACTTTGTGTGATGACAGTATTGTGGCTGTTGGAAATGAGATAATGCCGCTGAAAATGAAATTCTTCAAATTGAAGAACAATACACAGTACCAATCATATTCATTTTATTGTCTCGTACTGGTCAGTGTTTACATCCAAGTATAATTGGCAATGCTTTGGAAATCATTCATTATTTTATGACACAATTGCTTTTCTCAGTGTAATAATGTCTTGTGGTTTCAGGGTATAAAATGTTTTCTTTAAATAACTCCAAAAGTTAATAATTGCAGGTTATGAATTCAGAGGTCTGGGCTGGCCATTTTGTCAGCTTCTTCTTTCCAACCACTGGTTTGATAATTCACAATCTAAAATTTTTCTTGCTGCAATGGAATAATGAGAGAATAATCCATTCTATTGTAATAAGCAGTATTTGTGTTTACTAAAATTATTAATATATATATATATATATTTTTTCTTCTAAGATCATCATTATTTTTATATTGAGTGTAATTATCTATATTTTTTAGCTTTATCATTATTAAATCACTTTTTGACACATTTTGGATACATTCCATTTTTAAAACTTGCTGTATTGGTACTTCTACATGTAAGACTTTATTTAGCGTTAGGTCACGTCTCTTACCCCATTTAAATCATACATCATCTAGCTAGTCCTTTGTTATCTATCAGTTTCCATCTATTTATTTTATAATTATCTATTTCCTGTTCTGAGCAAATTAAGATTCATAAATAAGACATCTGCTTTATTACTATTCTGTTAATTTATAACAGAATAGTAATATTTCTTAATTTAAAAATTATTTAAATATTTAATTTTTTCCCTTTTACACAATTGTGAATCAGTTTCATAGAGCCTTACATTTTCATTGGGGTATGTCCTTCTTTTATTAAATTTGTTGCATAGTTAGAATCCTGTTTTCTAAAAGATCTCATATGTTCGTTAAATCTTAATTTTAACTTTCTTTCCATTTGTCCAGTATATGTGGCATTGCATTTACATTTTATTTTGTATATACTACTACTGTTATAAATATATTTTTCTTCTATTGTTATTAAAAATTTTCTTAAGTGTATTACTTGAGTTTACAGTGAATTTTGAAAATGGAACATATCCAAAACATGTCAACAGGTGATTTAATTATGACAAAGTTAAGAAAGGTAGATAATTGAACTCAATATAAAAATTTGTGTTTATCATTGCATCACTGGCACAACAAGCTCACGAAGAAGGATTTTATTATGTTGGTCAGTATCAACAGTCTCCTTCATGATTTTCATAGTATCAAGGTTGCCCAAATTGTGACTGATTTCCATTCTGAATATTGAGGATTCTTGGCAGTGATGTTCTGCTAAAATCATCAGTCTTATGGCCCTGTGATCATTCTGGTATGCAGTGGCCACTCTTGCTGGATTTTTAACTAACTTACTGCTGCATGTTCAGTGTCTTCTTGGCTAATGATATAAACTCGAGCATGCGATTCTTATCTAAAACGTTAAAATAAATTTTCATGTTTTATATACCATTTCAGCATTGTATTATATTTATTCCATATGAATAGCCAATTTTATGACTTATTCTGTATAAATAATCTTTAGCTCTATGTAAAAATTAATGAAATAATTTATGTTGTAAATCAGGTACAACTGGTGTTTCCAACTATAGTTACTGGAAATATGCCAGAGTATGTTACGAATCCTGATCATTTCTATCCAGAAAGATGGATGAAAAAATCAAACAATGATAATTACATACACCCATTTGCATCATTACCTTATGGTCATGGGCCAAGAATGTGTCTTGGTCGTAGATTTGCTGATCTTGAAATGCAAATTCTTCTTGCAAAGGTAAGTGCATTATTTTCTTACTTTTAATTTTTTTTTATGACATCAGTTACTTAACTCGTTTTGATGCACTTGTTTTTCCTTTCTATTACATAAAAATTTACCTCAATGTACTTTTTATAATTTTTTTAATATAATCTGGCTTGAATATTGATTTTGCGAATCTTTCTCTAAAAATCTTAGTTCAACTCTATTCTTCAAGCTGTTGTTCCTCTGTTTTAGTTTTTTTTTTTTTTATATTTTATTTGTCTTTAAATTTTGATGTATAATAATTGTTAAAAAAGGTAAGCTTACATTTCTCTCCAACCATCTTTTGGGGGTCTAATTGTTACTTTGCAGCCATATTTTCACTTGCCAGATAATTATGGGGATGGATGAGGTTATTTCAGAAACCCATACCTATTGTTGATAGGTCATTAAATTATGGAAGAAAAACAATGTTTATTGCAGTATCTATTTAACTGATTGATAGCAGAGGGTTGTTGATGAGTAATCTGTTCTTTCAATTTTGGGTAAAAATGTTTTTAACATCTGATGTGGCCAGATGAATGCCTGTTGTCTAAAAGGGACTTGAGCTACCATCTGGGTTGTATATTTTATCTAGTGCTGCATTTTTTCCTGGGTAGATAGTTCTTTCTTACCATCTAATTTTTCTCATATCCTTAATAAATTTTGAGTTCTATAATGTAGGTAGGACTCTGATAAGTCTATTCTTTGGATGTCAGGATATGCAAATCCATCCTTGGTTTAATCTGGTGGAAGACAACTTATAGATTGAGCTGGAGTCTTAGTTTCCTGTTTGTTGGTTGAAGGATAAAGACAGGATTCTTAATATCTCAAAATACTAAACAGCTGTCTGTTAGGTATATTTCAGAAAATGAGACATTTGTTTTTGAAACAAAATTAAAATTTTCAAATAAACAATTAAATAATTGATTATTAAGTAGAAAAATAATTAACATGTTCTATAAGAAATGAATAAATACATTAACAAATAATTGTTTAGCATAAAAATTAGATACATGCTGGTTTCTATGTATTGCACTATCACCAAATACCATAGTGGGGGAGAACATTTTGTTGGTCAAAGGTATGTTCAATAAACTGGTTCCTGTAGATGATTGAAATTCAGTATATTGAGTACAAAGTGCACTTCACTTGAATCATTAATTTAGTTTTTACAGAAATAATATTTATTATGATAATCAGTTGTTAGAATTTTTAGTGGGTTGTCAGGACATAGCTTATTGATAAAGGTATGTATTTTAAATAATTTTTGTGTAAATTATTTGATAAATAAACACTTAAAGTAGACAATGCGTTAATATATTGAAAGATTTAATAAGATTTACATAACATTTTACAGATGATTACTTCAAAAGCTGATATTTTTTGTTTTATGTTTCAGTTGGTACGATCATATAAACTGGAGTATCTACATGAGCCACTTGAATATAAGGTTACATTTATGTATGCACCAGAGGGACCGTTGAAGTTTAGAATGACTCCAAGAAAGGAAGAATAAATTTCTTCTTTAATAAAGATGTATTATTTTAATAAATTTGCATTAATTTTTTTTTTATATCTTATAAAAAGATAGAGTTTGTTTGTCTTAGATAATTCAGAAATTATTGAATTGATCTGAAAAATTCTTTCACTTAAAAAGCCTTACATCTTAAATGAAAGACTTTGTGAAGATTACCTTACCTACCTTTCCTACTTACTTATTCCTCATTAATTTACATCCCCTTTGATTTTTCTTCATTATAATATGATTAATAATTTTTAGAAATTGAGTTAAGTCTGCTTGAAAGAAAACCCATTTATCATAGATTCATCAAAATCGAGATATTGGTTCTTCACATCTAGGGAAGAAATGTTGTCTTTCTTAATGACAGTGATAATTTTCTACAAACCATTCTCCAGAATCCCTGTAATAAAACCCATTTTAATGTAAGTAGTAAGTGGTTCAAATCATTTTATATCTATAAAACATTTTGAAAATACTTATAGTTTCAAAATTGCTTTAAACATTTTTGTAATTAGTAATTTTAATTTGCTAAATACAAAATTTTACAGAATTTACATAAATTATTTGTAATAAATGAAAATTTACTACTGCACTGTTTTATAAAAAAAATGTAATTTATTAAAATCTTTTAAAAAAATTATAAGAAAAACTTACAAAAAAGTATTGAAAAGAAATTGAGTTAAGTTACTGTGTATTATAAAAAATATTGGTTCTTAAAAACAGCGAAAAATAAGAAAAAATGTAATTAAGTTTAATAAAATAAAACTTAGAGATAGACAATAATCAAAACATTTAAAGACAGATTTCTTTTTAAAAAATTTGTAATTGTATTTGCTTTCATGTTAGTCTTCATTTATGAGCACCAAGATCACTTAATCATTTTACTCAAAGAATCTGTGTATTCTTTTTGTTGCTCCAACCAGTCTTTAGCGATAGATAAACATTCATGAGCTTTTTCGTAAGATGGATCTGGATGCAAGTCATTATATCAAATCAATAAATGTGTTTCCATCAGTCTTTTCAGAAGTTAGTTTTATAATTAATTTAACACAGGTCTGAATTTACAGATGTTTTGCAACATGAATTGCAAACGAGTCAATTAAATAATGTAAAAACAAAGATTGATAAAAATACATTTTCTGTCGAATTAAAGTTTTATTCAATAGTATTTTAGATTTTTTAAATGTGTATTAATTTTTTTTTTAAATTCCCTAGTGCAGATACATGTTGTAGATAGTTTGAAACTTGGAATTTTTTGTTTGAGATTATTTTTTTTTAAGGATATTGCTTTAAAGAGAAAATATCTCAATGAAGACAAATAAGTCAGCTTTCCCTGCTGCTACATCTTTCTCAACTTTACTTTAATTAAGAAAAAATTAAAATAATATGATAATTATATGAAAAGCGTTTTTTTTTAACAATTTTTTGGATTCTGGTGGCTAGAGTTCTGGCCTAGGCATTGGATTGGTTGAAAGCAGGTGCATTGGCATCATGCTATGGTTATATTGGTATTGTTTGTGATTCGAGTTGGAGCTTCCACTGGTGGGGTACTGCGCTGCCAGGATATGGTAGCACATGCGACCAGAGGCGTGACTTTGTTCCACTGGTGGCGATCCTAGTTGTGACTTGTAATGCCACCTGAGACTCTCATGATGGGACCAGGTGGGGGTGTGGGGTTTGTCCCTGGCTCCTGTGTGGATTGGAATGAGGTTATGTTCCCCTTGTTAGGTTACCTGAATTGGTTGACTTATTTGGGTGTAGGTCTGAATTTCTATGTTACATAAAACATAATTTTGATTGGTGTGAGTATAGCACTGATTTAACTTACAACTTGTTCATTTTCTGAGGCATTTGACAGCACTAAACAGTGCTGTCAAATCTGACTAGGCGCGGGGTTTGCGCTTCTGCTGTTTTGGTCAGTTAGTTAGGTTTTGGTTAGGTTAGTTAGTTAATCATGTTAGGTTGGATGTGAAGATGTTTGTTTGAGGCCTTCATGAAGGTAAAATTTGATTTGTATTTTACTGATGCAAATGTCTACCAAGGCATTTACATCGGTGGCATCCTGACCAAGTCCTGACTGATGACTGTGAGATGTAATCAGTTAGAGAGTCTAAAGACGACCTCCGGTAAAACCCCTCAGAGCTTGGAATAGAGGGGGTGGTGAGGCGACCGGTAATGTCACCCCTATGGGATTGGGATGCTTTTGGATTCTGGGAAAACTGGAAAACACTCATTGATGTAACGTTATTTACCTTGGTGTAATGAACATTAAATTACATAAATGACAAATATTTTTTTTTTATAGAAATAATATTTATTGAAAATTGCATATAAAAATTGACCTTTTCTTACTTATATATATTAGTTTTAATGTGGTAGTTATATCATACATTGGATTTCCAAAGTACTCTAATGCCCACAAGCTCATTATATCGCATTTAATATTAGTTCTTTGATCATCAAGAGGAATCAAAATATAACACCTCATTTATTGTGAAGGTTTAGTAATACAAATGTCATTTTTTTTAAATATATCTACTGATAAGAAATACAACTAACTAACTACTGATAAGAAATACAAAACTAGATTGTTTTGTACAAGCCTTTGTACAAAACATCTTTCTTATTGCATTGTTTTCAAAACTATAGACAAAATACAAAAAAATATATTAAAAAAATAACAAAATACAATAATCCAGAAGTATAAAAATTAAATTTCAATGACAGGAATAAGTACTAAGCAGCCTAGATATACTCATTCATAGATTCAAAGTACAGATTTAAGAACTCAACAATAAAATTAACTTTTGTAGATCACTTCATATTTAAGTCATACTCATGTACAAAGATAAAAAAAAGAAAATTTTATATAAGAAATACTGATTGGTATGTAGAGTGTGCAATAGTTTTAATTTTCAATCCTGACTCTTGTGTAGTTTTCAAACATGTTCTAATGATCATTTTTACACAGCAATTAATATGTAAACTTCATTAATAACCTCAGTTATAAATGTAGAGTACTGCAATTTCTTTCTGAATATTTTACTTCACTGTATCCCTGAGTTATGTACCATCAGATATTTATGTTGATTAAAATGATAATTTTTTAATTATTTTATGTATTATGTTGTATCAAACATTATATATATATATAAATACATACCTTATTTTTTACTTATTCTCTGAGTATATTGGTGGTGTCCATCTTATTGATAGTACCCAGTACTGCTTGATATATATATATACGTTTATTTTTTAAGTTTTCACTTAATTTATCATAAATCCTTTCAAATATTCCATATCTTGAAAAATTACATACTGTAAAAAGTATATAATATATATTATATTTTTATAATATAATATTATACCATCATAATGCTAACCTCCATGATGGAGTGGTAGTGTCTGCTTTTCATAGAGAAGGTTCTGGGTTTGAATCCCAGTAACATAAGCAATTTTTAATAAGTTATAAAATTCATATTTCATTAGTAACTAAAATTTGGAAGTTGATATGTAGTTAAAATAAAAACATAAGTGATAATAATATTAATAATAATGATAATACTGTATAAAATAATCAATAAAATTTGAAAAGAATGCCTAAATAAACTAAATGACATTTATATTAATCTAAAATTAATAAATTCTAAAGTTCTTAATTACAAATTAATTAAATACTGTTTTTTTATCTGATTATGTAGTGCATGTACAAAAGTGAATATGAAAAAATAGAAAACTTTTTATGAAAAATCAGTAAGTATATTACTATTATTATTTTTTTTGCTTATGAAAGGCCAAGACGTTACCACTTGCGCCACAGAAACTGGAAAATTATTGATTAATAATTATTATTAATATTACTATTTATATCAAATTATTGATTATTTGATTAATAATTTATCTATATTTTACTCTGGCAGGTTTATTTATACTGATAAATATAAAACGCATGTTATTTCAGTGAAGAACATATTATAAACTAAAAATTAAATTGAGAGGTAGAAAATTTAATGTAGGAGGAAATTTCACATGATTTACTTCTGATAATAATCATTATTGACATCAGTCTATATATTCTCAGTTATTTATATATTCATAAGTTATTGATAGTAGATTACATTTTACTATTTTAAAAGAAAATTAAATGAAAAATTAAAGACTGTTTATAAAAATTAAGATTTGTAATTACATGTGTTTTTAAAGTATTTTAAACCGTAGAGAAAATAATTAACACAAAAATAAACAAAATATAGAGAAAATAATTAACACAAAAATAAACAAAATAAATTAATTAATAAAGAACTAATGTTTTAAATTTCACCTGTGTTTTTAAAGTAATCAAGAAATTTAATAGCTAAAGGAGAGTGTATTTTTAAAAAATTGTACAATTTAATCTTGGGCAGTGTAAGCTAAAGAAAGATTATTTGATAACAATATAGCATTTTAATTTAAATTTAAGTCTTTACCTACATTGGCTTTATCCATTAATCTTATATTATGAAGGAAGATAAGATAAGATTTATTTCAAGAAACACATACCAAGAAAGTTCAATTGATGTACAAGTATTTTTTATAATAAAAAAATAAATTAGGAAAGGAAATAGAATAGAAAAACTTTCAAATGTTAGTGTAGATTCAGTTGTTGAAAGCTTGATAATCTTAATCATTTCATTCTTGTGGCACAATCTTGTTTGTAAAAATGTTTTTCCTATAAAAAGTTCTTTCAAGTTCAAAGCGAAAAGTATTTGTTTGATCAAGATCTTACCTGACCAAAATTTTCCATTTTAAAGTTTGTATGAGCATTATTATGTAATAGACTGATGGTTTGTGTCACTTGTTAAAGGTTTTTCAGCATCTTGCATTAAGCATTTGTAATATTTCCTTAGTTGGTCAGAACTTATGTTTTCCTAACCTAAAAGACGGATATCATGATTTTTTTTGTTGAGATTATCATGTTTGATTTTTTTTATATTGAATTTTGCCTATGACTTAGAATTTTTTTTACTAATAATAGATTATAGATCTATGACTAATTTTGGTTAAAATTGGACAAGATAGCAATGTAAAGATCCAGTGAAGATAGGAAAGTTTTGTAACTTTTTACTGGCTTTTTAAAACAAAAATGTTATCATATTTCATTAGCTGACCTCTGTGGTAGAGAGATAGTGTCTCTACCTTTCATCCGAAGGTTTGAATCTCGATTCAGCATAGCATTTTTTGACATACTACAAACAATTAATTTTATTATCATCCCATGCTCACTATTATATGGTGCCAGCCAAAAAAATTAAATATAATGCAGTTAATTGCTGTTAGGCTTTCTTTCTTTTAAGTCAATTATGGACAAATGTGTTCACCGTTCCGAGTGAACTGATTGTAGGTACGTATTTAATGGTGTTAAAAAAAATTTTTCATCATATTTTTATAATATTCTACAGTAATTTATTGAAAATATATCCCATGCAGTTAGTGAGAATATTACAATTATGAAATGAAAGGGACAGTCTTAAATGTTAATCAATATTTAATTTATTTTGATGTAAAAATAGAGCTGTATCACGATGAATTAGTGACATTGATTAATAAAATTAGGAAGGATTTCAATAGAAATAAGGATGTGCAAAACTTAATTGAGTAATCAAGTATAAAAATGTCAAATACATCTATGTCTTGTAACACAGTAATAGTTATGATAATTAATAAATTTCCTAAGAAAATTGGATCTTCAAGTATAAAATTATTATTGACTGGATATTTATAAATATTGTCACAAGCATCAGTATTTTCTAAATTAGATACACACATCGCTGACAAAATTAATAATCACCGCAAAATTTTTTACTGCATTTGTAATCACTGAATATTGACCATATATAAAGTAACATTCCTACCATCAAGATCATCTTGCAGTATTCCACTAGACAAGTAGTACTGCTCTTAACATACTAAGCAATCTTAACCCATGTACAGCTCTAAGGTAAGCTTCATTTGTATAGAGTAATATATTATTATTATTTAACTTGTTTTATATAATAAAAATTTTTTTTACATAGTAATGATGCAATTTACAAATATCTTATTTCCCCACAAACGTAGCGAGAACACCTATATTAAAGGGGAAAGTACAGTGATCTTGTCAAAAATGTGTTATCATTGTTTTTTATCTTTGTTTTTTTTGTTGTTATCTTTGTTTTAGGGTCTAACTAATTCATCTAGACCAAAAAATACATGTTTGTGTGTACACATGTACATATGTGTGTCGCACTGCTTTTGACCTAATATCTCAGGATTGACCAAACAGATTTTCTTCAAATTTTGCTCAAATATTTCTATATTTGATATTAATTTTTTCAAAGTTCATTAATGGGTGAGGGATATTGTAAGAATAAAATAATCTTGATTTTCTTCAGAGGAATTTTAGAGAAAACTTTATTAAAGCAAATTTATTAACTATATTGCATATACAAATAACCCAAAAAGTTTTTTAAAAAAATTAAGTTCCACCTCTTAAAATTCAAATATATATGGTTTTTGTTCTTTTGCTTTATTTCCTTTTGGTTTAAATATTTTTCAAAAAAATATTTAAAATTTGTACTTCTTTTACAGACTTATCAAGAAATGTCTACATTTTTTTAAAATTATAGACCCTGGACCAAAAATGCAGAAAGGTTTTTTGAAAATATTATTTTTTCTTATTTTAGCCTTTATTCAAGGGGGTGTTAGATTTGGAGAAAATTTTGTTAAGTGAATTTGTTTAGCTTAACCCTTTATATGAATATTTTTAGAAAACTTTTCTTAAAATCTATTCCCTAACTCTAAAAAATACATATTCTGTTGTTTTGTTTTTTGGCTCTAACTCTTTTAATTTTTCTTATTACAAATTTTTTTTATATTTTTCTTAGAATTTTTTTGTATTAACTTAAAATTGTTAAATTTGCTTTGGATCAAAATTATATTCCGGATCTAAAATGAGAAGCAATTTTTTTCATAACTTTTATAAAAGTTGTCTGTCACTTTTTTCAACAATTTTCTTTTAAATTAATGTGTTTTTATATGGTAAGGATCAGTTATTTATCGATAAATTTTTCCTAAATCTTCTCCACAGATTAAGCAAGCCTTTAAAATTAATTTTTGGAATCTTGACGCTTAAATTTTATTTTGGTAATCATTTTAATCAATACTTTGTCTGCCAAATTTTATCAAATTTGAAAAAATGTTATTTTTATTTTTTTTCGATCTCAACATTTATAAAACTAATTTTGGTGGCTATTAGCATTATTAGAAGAATCTTTGTAATATGGAAAAAATGTGCAAGAACATATAATGGCTTTTTAAGGTTATTTTATTTTATAGTTTTGTAGGATTTATTTACGATTTTATAGTAGAATTTTTTCAATTTCAAGCTACTGCGTGACTTGGATGGTGTAGCCAGTAAAGTCTTGTAAAACTTTACTAATATATATGAATATTAACTTTTGTATGGTTGATTGATTAACCTAAGAGATTAATAAAGATAATATTTGTAAGTAAAATATATCTTGTTATTATATATGCATATCAGAACCCATATCAGAAAAAAAGAGTAAATAACATTATTACTTGATAAAAGTCTTATTGATAACATTTAATCTCCATCCAAAAAAGAGTTAAGCTAATGTCGACTTTTACGACATCATCTTTTACATGTTCTTCCTGGACCATATTTACCGAACATTAATTACAAAAATTAACTCATAAACTGGAGTTGTACTAATTTGATACATCAAGACATTATGTTCTAGTAAAATTATCACATGTATAGAAAACAACCCTACTATGTTGCAGAAATATGTTCACTAATTTATTTTATGTCGCAATCTTTTTTATGACTTGAGTTAAGCATCTGAGTTTCCCATCAGAGTTTTTCTGAGAGTAATGATGTTCACATATAGCCAGTTATTAAGGTGAGTAGAGTGAAGGTAGTGCTGAATATCACTTTAATTCTGATTGGATTAACATGCTGATATGCAACAGTGTATTTGACTAAGTGAATAAGGCAATGGGGAAAATCATTGTACTCCTCACTTTTTGTTGTAAGCTTGGTATAATGTTTTTATTCTAAAGAATAAAAAACATTTTATTGTTATGTTATTGTTAGAAATATGTTATGTTATGTTAGAAGTATATGTTAGGTTATGTTATTTTTAGAAATAACTTGCAATTTATTTCAGGTTACCTAAAACCACTATAGTTATGGTAAATATTTTAATTAATCTAATAGTATATTGTACTTAAGGGATTTAAAATGAATTCATGTAAAAGATTTTAGAAGTTTAAGTGATTAGACTGAGTGAAAATGAATAAGTAATTAAGACAGTAAATGAGAGAAGAAACTTAATTTTAATGATTCAGAATAGGAAGAACTAATTGACTGGAATATGTAATGCCAGGAAAAAGATTGGTTAATACAGTGCTAGTAAGATCGATCAGTCAGTAGAAATTGCAAAGAAGAGGAAGTGAAAAGTGTAAAAATTATATATAATTTAAACCGAAATGGGAGTTATCAGCAACTTAAAAATTTAGTTGTATGTAAAAAAGAGAATGTAGATGAATTTGCCTTTCAAGGACCTGCTGCTGCAAGGCAGATAAACTTATGATGATTTTAATGTTTTATTTATTTTTATTTTTTTTTCAATATTAAATAGTTCATAAAAAACAAGGGCTGAAATTCATATACAAAAATTTCAGAAAAATATTAAAATTTCCAAAGTCTTTTAGCAAACTTTTTTGTTTGAAATGAAATAAATAAAATTTTGCTATAAAACAGTTTCTTCTTCTTACTAAAGGCCTTCTTTGCCATGGATATACTTGACTTAATTTCTGTATTGCTCAATTATCTATTTAACGTGCTTCCCAATTATCTGTATTTCTCATCTTGTTCTACTTTTCCTTCCTTTGTTGCAATTTCATACTCTCTTATCATTAATTCTCATAAATTTTGTTTTCTCTACATAATTTTTATGTCATATTCCTTTATCACTTCTTACTTAAATATAAGTACCATTTTACTGTCATTCACCAGTAACACCATCTCATCTGCAAATCTTATACAAGCAATCTTCTGACCTCCAATTCTTACTCTTTTCTTATCCCATTCTACGTTCTTAAATATATTTTCTGTATAAATTGGGAGACAAATAAAACAGCATCCTTATCTTATGTCTCAATCCAGCTCAATCAAATCTGTAAGGTTGTTATTTAATTTTATAACTGCTTCTTGTTGTAAGTATAATTCCTTGATGAGCCTTCTGTCCTTCTGATCTAGTCTTTCCTCTTATTATTTCCATGAGCTTACCTCATTTAACCCAATCAAAGGCTTTCTCCATACTTATAATTCCCTCTGCCCATCTATACTTTCTCTTATTATCAAATTAAATAAAATCCCAGCTAATTTTATGTCTAAATATATGGCCTACAAATTTAATTTCAAATTAGCTAACTAATAAATCTTAAATATACTCAAACTAGTTAGAATTTTTGTTAAAATGTATACATATTTTAATGATAATTATAACAATCTTGGCAGAATTAACAAAAAATTCTGCCAAAACAGAACTTTTCTTAGGATAAAGAAGGAAGGTTGGGAAACCAATGGCAAATCACATGTAAAACCTGCCAGGAAAATTCCAATGGCAAATCATCAAAATGTTTTCCATATTGTGGAAAACATTTGCCTATGGAATCGCCAAGGGCCGGACAGGACTGAATGGCTAAATAAATAAAATAATACATATTTTATATATATATAATTTTTTTTTGGCTTGATAAATTATTTCATTAGTTCACCACAAAAGCTTTGAATCTTATACATGGAAATGTAGAAATGGAATTTTGTAGTGTATGAAAAATTCCATAGGTGACTGGGATTCGAACTAATGGATGAAAGGCTGAAATGCTACCACACTGCCATAGAGGTTGGCTATTTAATTTCTCATTTTTCTTCTTTCTGTCCCATTTCACTACCTTTGTTTTTTCTTATTTATTTTTAAATTAGATTTATCTACTAGTAATAAATCTACGGCATTCAGAATTTATTATAACTGCAGTTCAGGTTTTAAAAGTTATAAAATCATATATTTAATTTTTTTACTTTATGTAGTTAGCTTAAGCCTATCAGGCTGGTCTTTTGGTTAATTCATCATCACAAATTATTTATTTAATAGCTGATTTTTGAAGTGAAAGGTTCTGAGTTCAAATCCTAGTAAATGTTAGTTGCTTTTATGTAGATCTGAATGCTAGACTGTGAATACCAGTGTACTTCGTTGGTTCAGTTAACCACACGTTTCAGGAATGATTGATCTGAGTCTGTAGAAGACTACACCTCATATACATGTTATACATACTATTCTCATCTCATTGGATCATTGGAGGGGTTACTGACTGAAAAGATTGCAACATACACATTAGGAAATAAATATGTATATTATTTATATAACTAGCAATAATCGCATTTTATGGACTGGCAACAGCTAATTCGCCAAACCTCTTGCAAGTACACTGTGTACAATGTAGATTTTAAACAGTTTGATCTTCTTGACCTGCTCTTATTTCACAATGTATTCATTTGCTAGTAAAACAAGAAAAAATTGGACAGCTTTTTTCAAAACATCTTTTGATGAAGATTTTAGATGTGTAGACTTGATACAGTCTCGTTGAAGCCAGGCATTCCCATGACCTGAAGCTCTTAGTGTTGTCTCGAAACAAAAACTAATGATGAGTATACAGAAATATGATGACCTTATGTCTTTAATGTCACTTATATCCACTGCATGCCATGACTTTTAAAAAATTGGTGTTTTCAAACAAAGCAGCAGATACTCAAGAGTTGGAGCTAATGAAACTACAGAAGATTAATGTAATAGATGCTATCTATTTTATTTACCGTTTTGTTTCGTTTACCTATTTTACTGTTTGTGTTTAATGCAATAATTAACTTAGTTCTTAAAATTTTTGTAAATATAGCTGTTTTTTAAGTACCAAAACCACATAGTACTTTTTCTTTTACAACCACTCTCTCCACCATTTAAGATAAACTCAAAGGAAAATGGCACTATGTCCACAAACGTTTTTTAAAAAATGATAATTAAAATAATAAATTTTAAAAACTAAAATCCTGTAATTTTAAAAGTCAAAAATACAAAAAAAAAGAAAAAAAAAGAATTCAGGACACCTCTCTCTTTGGACTCCTCTCCTGTAAAATTTTATTTTTGTGACAGTACCCTCCCGTATAAAAATGTGTATAGTTCCTCTGCTCTCAAAATCTTTCCTTACTGCTTCTTCTTTCACTAAATTCCATAAAATAGTATTAAATTTAAAAATTTTAAATTATAAATATTAATTTATAAAATTATTTACAGTTATTTCAGATGTTTACATGGCTTCTACTAATAGTATTATATTTAAAAAATTACACCAACTGTCAAAGTAATGGTTATACATCTACAAGAAATAGAACTAGGGATGGTTCAATAATAATACGGTTATGTGGATCAGATCTTGCAAATAAAATTGATAGTGAATGTCATGGTGTATTTAAAAAATCAAATACAGGTGATTATGCTACTATAATATTAGCTGATAATTTTGTTGTTGAAGGTTAAAAATATATAAAGTGATTAATCCTTATTTTATTGTTTTTAATTTTAAATTTAAGTTTTAAAATTTTACTTTAAAACATTTTCAGTTATCTTTGTGACTGACTATCCTTATGCGACTCATAAACCATTTTGAAATAACTTTTTTTTAAAATGTTTTAATGTATAATTTAGTTCATTGTATCATTACGAAAGTTTAAATTTCAAATTAATATCATTGACTGACATGAATTAGATTATAAGTCTTTTTTTTATTCACATATTGTTATTGTAGATTCTAATCTTACTCTACATTAAACAAATAAGTTTTTGTTACTCTTCTTTAGTTTTAAATAGGAAATTCCTGTTTTGGTTACGTTTCTTTTTTTTTTTTTAATTTAAATTATCATTTTTTTTTAAGTAAAAAATAAATTCTTCTAAATAGATGATTGAGAAAGGTTATTTTTTAATTTCCTTGATCACAGTCATTAGTAGTACTGTAATATTTTATTATGTAGTTACGTAGCCTAATATTAATCATGATATTCAAAATATTTTTATATGAAAATTCAAAAAAATCAATTAGAAATCATAAAAAAATTAAATACAATAAAAAGCTGGAATAATAAAAATAAATATTAAATTGATAAGTTAGTTGTATTTCGTAAATATGGATATATAAATTTAAAGAGATTTATAATTAAAAAAAATAAAAAATAGGTTATTTAAAAAGTTATATTTTAATAATTAAGACTTCTGCCACCAATACTGTGAAAATAATTTATTTATGTTGAACAATAATATTTATTTTAATTTATCTGACTTTTTTTAAGAAAAGATTATAAGTGATAAACACTTTTTTTTATACTTTAATTTCTTTATTTGTTTATTCGAAATATGTTTCTGATGAGGTGATGCCACCAAAAACTGTTAAGGATTATTAATATCAAATTTTAGCAATTTTTAGAAAACATCCCTATCATTAGATAGAATTTTTTATTTAGCATTGAAATTAATTTTTTTTTGTAAATAACTGAGAAATTATAAATCATAGGTAATCCATATATATATATTTTTCTGAAAACCAGGTAAAATTCCTGACAAAACCATTACTTGGTGCAACATTGTATTCACTACTATATAAAACATAAATTAAAAAAAAAACCTATAAATTAATAACTTAAAACTTCTTTCAGTAAATTTAATGTTATTGCATAAACTGAGAGTTATCTATATTAAATGTTATTGTCTATATCCACATTGTCTCTGTCCTTAGACAGTTATTTTATTTAAATATTAAATTATTAAATATTATATTACTAATAACATGTAAACACTCTCAGTACAAATAATAATAAATTGTGAAATTTTCAGTGAAATTGGTTAAATAGTTTTTGAGTTACTAGGGCACACACAAAACAAAGATTGTATTTTATTTTTATAGATTAATATTATATGTTGAATTTAACCCTACAATTTTAAAATATGAATACTATTTAATATTTACAAGATGCAGAAGGGCAAAAAGTAAGTGTTCAAAGTATACAACATTTTGGTATATAAATATTTCAGCATTATTGTTTTTTTATGTACAACTAATTTATGGTAATATTTATGATTGCAGAATCAAACTTATCAGTAAAAAATAATTGGTTAAAAGAACTGGAAATTTTAGAAGAGTTGAATGAATTAAATTTTCCTTTAAGAACAGTATCTCGTTTTCAAGCATTAAACTTACCTTCAAAGAATTACAAAAGAAAAGCAAGAGGAGTTGCATATGAATGTTGTGATAAACCTTGTTTTCTCTATGAATTATGGACATATTGTGGAAACAAACCTTAAAAAGGAAATTTTTACATTTTAGATGCTGAAGTATATGATAAACTACACAAATGAGAGGTTAAATCTCCTCTGTGAGATGTTTCATCCCTTTCCTCTCTCTCACCTTTCATTATTATTTATTCTTTATTTTAAGTAAAAGTGCTACTGGAATCAGATCAGATGGTTCCATCTATTTCTTTTTTATATGTGGTAAGGAATTTATTTCTTAAATGTCGTTCAATGAGGGAGTATATGTCTGTACCTATCAAACTGTCTGAAGACTGTTTCCTATCCAGGTTTTGTATATAAATCCAAATTAGAAAATTTTGAGATATTTACTGGGTAAAATCTTCTACTGCTTGTGAAATTTAATCTATATATTTTAACAATTTTTACAGGAAATTTTAATAAATTGTAAATCTTTAAAAAGAAATCTTTTATATATATATATTTTTTAACTTGGTTGCAGTTGTGTATTATTTATATAATTTTAATAAATAAGTGATATTTTTTAATGATTTTAATCAAGTTCCTATGTTTTTAATATTAAAATTAGTCCTGAGTCCTAAGTACTAGATGAGGGGATTGCATCCTTTTATAACCTGATGGTATTAAATTCCTTGGAACAGCTAAAGGAGTAACATCCTGGAAAATAAAGTAGGAAAATTAAGGGGTAAATGATAATTATTGAAGTAGCCAGATTAATTCAACTGAAGATTATCAAAGTCATCACAACAATGATTGGGTATAATTTCTGCATTTATTAATGAATAATGAACATAGTAATTTATGCTACTTTAAATTTATAAAGAAAAAAGTTGCAAGGTAACTCTTAATAATTTTATTTTTCTTTATAAAGGAAGGAAGGCTATGATCTCCTTATAGGAGTTATAGTGACATTTAAAAGAGTCTAAGGAACATAACCTATGCAGCTGCTAAACTAGCAGCAGCTGTGTAGCTGAGTAATTTAATTTTGGACTCAATTATTTTATGATTTGATTCAGTTTCCTGTTTTGATTGAACTTTATATTATTTGCAAACTAGGAGTGAGTAGTATAATAAAGAAGCATATTTCCACTAAATTATATTTTCAGAAAATAAATTGTTTTCCTCAAAAACTAGATTCTTTTTTATAAATATTTATATGAATTTTACAGTAAAATAATGATATAATAAGTAACATTACTGGGGGCACAATAACATTTTGAGAAACTGCTTGGTTTTGTTTGTTATTTAAGAAATAAAGAGTACTGAGTGTCTTATGAGTGTTGTTTTAATTTTACAATTTTTTTTTGTTAAGGATTGAACAATAAGTTTTTTGAAAATTATTCAAAAACTATAATTCCTAGGTAATCAGAGGTTTTTTCTAAAAGCTAGATCAAGTTTCTGAAAAAGAAGACTCTTTTTTTTGTATGACTTTCTATGATTAAAAAAAAATGACAGAATTAGAGCTCTTTGAAGTATTAATTACTTTTTAATCCTTTCATTTTTTAACAAAATCTCCGGCTAGAAGATGTTACAAAAAAAACTTGTAAGGTTTTTCATAATTTTATTTTTCTTTTAACTTTGAATGATTGAGTATTGATCAAGAAATGAAGGAAATACTAATAATGTACCAGATTGGTGTTTGTGCATACGTATGTTGGCCTGTATTTGGTCTTATAACTCTGAACCCATTGACCAGTTTTCTTCAAATTGGTTGACAGGTACTACCTTCGGGTGGGAGGAAGAATGTTTTAAATTTTTCAAAAATCTCTACAAAGGGTGGGAGTGTTATAAACGATATAAAATTTCAAATCTTTCTGAGGCATTTAAGCAAAAACCTTTTCTTACAAAAGTTGAAGGTTTTTATCAAGATCTCAAATTACTAATATGTTTTATTTATATTCACCACCCTCTTCCCAAAAAAAAATAGTTTTATATATTTTCATTTTTTTCGTTATATATTGCTTTAAAAAGGGCTATTGAAAGTTTTTTGCATCTACATTTTCTACATCAATAGGTCTTCAAATCACGATAAATATTTTGCCCATTATACTCCGATACTATGTGGTAAAAAAAAATATTTTTTAAATTTAAATCCATCTTACAAGTTACTTATTAGATTTAAAATGTAAAAATCTTAATTTTTTGATAGTCCTTAATCTAATAATTCTAGAAAAAAATTAGCCAAAAATGTTCAGCCTCTTTTTAGAAAATTTCAACTTTGTTTATATAGAATTATGGCTTATATCTTTGTATTTTTTAAAACAATTTAAAAAGTGTTTATTTTAAATTTATTGTCATCACTTAGAAACTATTTTCTTTTTTTAATTAATTAAAAAATTAATATCAGAAATTAATTTTATTCAGATGCTTCCCTTTGGGTATGTAGTCCTCCAAAAAAGTAAAGAAATATTTTAAAAGTAAATTTTTTTGTATTTATTTATTTAACTATGTATCAAAATTAGACATAAATATTTTTACATAATAACGTGAAAAAAAAGAAATCATAATTTAATCCAGTGCTGGCTTTTTGTAAATGCATATGACTATTTTTGATGTTTTTTTAATAATACATTTTACTGTGTTCTTTAAAAAATGAAGCATTTAAGAGGAGAAACAGAGTGTGTTAATGTTCATCACCCGTTAAATGAAATAAAAGTAAACAAATAACAATACTAAAGAAAGCCATGTGGTTACTTTTAGATAGATAGAAAACAGACATTCCAGTAACCTGTAAATTTATTCAAAATTAAGCCATAAACTTAGTTGATCTATTTAAGTTTTATTTTGTTTTTATAAACTATATTTATCTTATATATTTTAAGATAGACCTTGCCTTTCAACAAACAAACATTTATAAAATGTTATAGTTAAAAGTATTAAATGACATTTTTTTGTTTATAATATTAGTAAGGACTATCAATTTAAAAATAAATTATTAAAGTGACTTCAGAAACTATAAAAAATAAATGTAATAAATTTAATATTGTGATAAATAATGTCACATATATATATATATATACACTCGGAGTGAATAAAAAATATGAATCTCCTCAACAACTTTAAAACCTTTCCAGATAGATGTAACTTTCAGGATAAGGTGTTAGTCAACCACTTTGTCTTTTGACGAGAAATAAAATTTCAACCCCTTTGTGGGTGGTAGCTCAGGGGCTATAATTCAAATATTTTAAATGGAAACACTCTTTTGTGATACATCGTTTTAAAGGTCTCTTTTAGGCAAGAAAAATGGTATAAATAAAAACTTGTTATGATGTCTGTACCCAGAATAGCATCGGAATAAATTCTGGATTTTGAAAATTATTAATGTAGTAAGTTCAAATAATAAAAGTAAATTTAAAAAAATTAAACTGAATTAAATTAAAATTTAATCTACATTAATTAAAATTTGTTTTAGAAGTTAAATTTTAATTAAAAAAATAAAAATAAATAAATTTTTTAACAAAAAATTGTTTTTGTTTCAATTTAATGAGTAAATAAATAAAAATATTGTCACCTATTCATCCTGATCAACTGATCATTGATGGTCTCTTATCATTAGAGGCTGGATTATATGCATTTGCATATTAAGTCCATTCTCACCAGTTGCATATTTTCCTTAAAATCTAGTTATGATCTATATTTTTGCTATATTTACAATATTTTTTGGTAGGGTACCTAGTTAATAAATGAATTCTTACGTTGTAGCCAGCCAAACCTATTAGCCGCATGGCTCTTAGAGTGCACTTAGCAGCCGTACGTCTATTGTTTTGGTAGGATAATATTATTATGAGAAACCCTCTGGGTTGGTCTAGTGGTGAATGCATCTTCTTCGCAAATCAGCTGATTTTGAAGTCCAGAGTTTCAACGATCAAATTGTAGTAAATGCAGTTACTTTTATACGGATTTGAATACTAGATCGTGGATATCGGTGTTCTTTGGTGGATGGGTTTCAATTAACCACACATCTCAGAAATGATCAGCATGTTTGTAGAATGAAAGACTTGAAGTTCTACAAAATTACAATGAACTATATTTGTGCAAATCCTAATTTATTATATTTTTTTGGTGATGATGCCATATTTTGTTTAAATGGCAATGTTAATTGCCATAATTGTTGATTCTTGACTGATATTAATTCACACTAGTATAAAAATAAATTTTTTCCTGGAAGATGGTTTGGTCAAAAGGATAAAATAGAATGGCCAGCACGATCACTTGACTTGTCACCATTGGATTACTTTCTATGGGGCATCTAAAAAGTATATCAATGATTTACAGAATCATCAAAATGAAAATAGAATTCAAGAAATGGCACAAGATATCTCTAGGAAACCATAGAATCATACAGTATCATCCTTTTACAACCGACTGACCTTTAAATTTTTTTTCTGTTTAGCCTCCAGAACCACCGTAAGGTATTACTTCAGAAGATGAGATGTATGAATGTAAATGAAGTGTAGTCTTGTACAGTCTCAGGTCGACCATTCGTGAGATGTGTAGTTAATTGAAACCTAACCACTAAGGAACACCAGTATCCATGATCTAATATTCAAGTACGTAGGATTTGAACCTTAGAATTCTCGACTTCAAAATCAGCTGATTTGCGATAACAAGTTCACCACTAGACCAACCTGGTAGGTAAAACTGGCACATTTTCAAACAACAGAAGGAGATAACAGTTCCTCAAATTATAAATGCAATTTTTTAAACAAATCTAATGTTCATCCTGCTGCCATCTTGGTTACAGACATTGTACCAATTTTTTATTTATACCATTTTTCTTGTTTTAAAGAGATCTTTAAAATGATCTACCATACAAAGAGTGTTACCATTTAAAATATTTGAGTTATAACCCCTGGACCACCTTTTCAAGAAGGGATTTCTCGAAGTCCCAAGAAGGGATTTCAAGAAGTTCTATTTCTCGTCAAAAGGTAAAGTAGTTGATTGATACCTTATTGTGAAAGTTACAGTATCTGGAACGATTTGAAAGTTGTTGATGGGTTTTCATACTTTAATATATATATATGAATATTACCTTAAATGTCATTTATTTAAGATTTCTTTTCTCTTGATTGGATAAAATTAAATATAATAAGATATTTTACTTAAAAATATTATCTTTATTAATTTCTTGGGTTAACCAATCAACTATACAAACTTATAAATTAAATTCATTACATTTCACTTAGAATTCTCTAAGCTTTGTCAGGTGACAATACACATTCATACATACATTATACAAAATTAACCCACAGTTAATTTCTTAGAGAATTATAAGTGAAATGTAGTGAATTTAATTTATAAGTTTGTATAGTTGATTGGTTAATCCAAGAGGTTAATAAAAATAATATTTTTAAGTAAAATATGTGTTGTTATTTTATATATGTATATATATTATCAGTTATGTGTCACATATGTAATTGCTTAATCTTGAATCATAACAACCATATTTTTGTATTAACATTTATAATTATTTCCAACACCTCTTCGCTCTTTCATCATCAATAACTCTATCTCTCTCTTTATCATTTTTATTATTATTATTATTATTTTTTCTATCAATTTAGTTATTTCTTTATGATTCATTAAAACTATTTGACATTTTTATAGTTCTGTGATCTTAATAATGTATCATATAATGTTTATAGAAGGTACTTCATTTAAATGAAGTGGAGTAAATATTTATTGTATGACATGGCCATTACACTCATCTTTTTAAATAACATATTTATTTTAAAAGTTAAAGTTCTGTCAACAGTGATCATCAGTTATTACGCATTAAATTAAAAAAAAAATGATTCTACGACGATTATATAAATGTTCTACAAAATCTAACTAATTTATTAAAAATTAACAAACATATTTATTATTAGTTATATATTAAGTTTTTATTTACTTATATTATTTAATAGTGTTTTTTATGTGTGAAATAAATAAAGCACTCTATGTGTACAGTCTTTACAAAAAAGTTCCAGAACTGAAGCAATAAAATCAAAACAAGAAACTCGGGGAAAAAATTATTCGTATTTAAGCTTCTACTTAGTCTCCCTTCAACTCGATACAACGTTTAGATCGGTTATAAAGATCGTCCAAAGCCCTAAATAATTTTTTGGAATCTCTTTAGATGCTTGTAACACTTTCTTCTATGGTATCTATCAATTCGTACCGCTCCTCCTCTATACGTATACATATGCAATAATACCTATTAAATTACATAAATCCATTTTGAAAAGTACATAAAATTTTATTTCATTAATGACTATTAATTTTTTTTTCATATATTTTTTTATTGTTATTATTGAATTATTATTTATCGTAAAAATTATTTTACCATCAGAGGTTAATAAATATTAATAAATCAATATATTTAAATTAAAAAAGAATGTTAAAAAGAATAAATTAAAAAAAGAAGATGAAGATTGATTTGAACCGTGTGTTTTCCCCTTGTAAGATTCAAATATTTTACTTGGCTATAACTCTGGAACAAATGAAAATAAGTACCACTTATGATATATCATTGAAAAGGTCTCATTACTGCTGTTAAGAAAAAGTCCAAAATCCAAATTTTTTAGGATTTTGGGCTTTTTATAGACACTTTTGGGCCAGTCAATTGCAATTAAAAGGGGATGTGCATAACTAGATGTTACAACAGTCCTAAATCCAACATTTCAACATTCTATGGCTAATTGTTTTTGAGTTATGTGAGATACGTACGTACAGATGGCATACCAAAACCAATCAAAATGGTTTCAGGGATGGTCAAAATGGATATTTCTGTTGAAATCTGAAAACCGAAATTTTTCGCGATCACAATACTTCCTTTACTTCATATAAGGAAGTAAAAATAATTCTCATTGTTTATTACTGTCATTCTGTGGTATACAAATTGATTCTTAAAACAGTTTTGACGTATCGCATCCAAGTTTGGGATATATCTGCTTACTGCAACATCCAGTTACTTGAGTACTTTTAAGCAGTAACAAGGAAAATGTTTAATAAAAACAAAAATATATTTTTAATTATATATTTAAGGTATTTTAAACAAAATTTGTTTTCCCCAAAAAACAACCACCATTACCTTCTTAGCCAATAGAAATGTCTGCTTTTTTCAAAGCAGGTTCACTGGTTTGACTGTTGTTTCATCTCAGGAGTCTAGTGGTAGATCCACGTTTCAACTACAGTTATGAATCGACGTAAAAAATGTGACTAGTTTTGTTTAAATTGCTTCATCAGGACACGATAAATGTCTAAATCGGAGTGGCGACTATGTAGAGAAATAGCATAATTATGTAAGTACTTGTTACAAATAAAAAAAATTTTATTTTCACTGTGGTTTTAATTTCTTGACCGATCAGACCTTGAAAAAAAATAACACGTAGGAAACAAAACGCTGCAATTGCACATCACTATATATCTCTGTTTGCGAGTAATTAAAAATGTTTGGTTATTTTCTGGTTAGACCTCACACAAAAATTTAGCTTTTCATGCAATATAACTTGTGTATTATATTAGAAAATTGTGGTTATATGTTAATAATCTTTTAACCACGTTTTAAAAGGTCGATTTCCACCTTTTCAATTACGGTAGTAAAGTATAAAAAGTTGACAGAATAAGTACAAGTATACAGTAGGACGTATCGGTATACAACTTGTCTATGTTGTTTAAAAATATTGAAAGAAAATAATTACAAACTTTTATGATTTATGAAGGTGATTTAGTAAAATATTAGGAATAGTGTCGGTTAAACATTTGATCTAGGAGACGGATAGAGGGGATTAGTGAGGGGCATAGCGGTGGCAATTTTGGTTGGGCATACGGGTGAAAACATGTAATTCCAGTTCCGATTTCAGGTTATATAAATGAGCAACAACAACAGACTCAAGAATATTTCCATGTAACATAACACGAAAGTTCACATGTGAACAGAAAATTATTTTTGAACGAACCTTTTTTTTTATTTAGCCTCCCGAACACTGTAACGTATTACTTCAGAGAATTATACGTATGAATGTAAATGAAATGTAGTCTTGTACAGTCTCAGGTCGACCGTTCCTGAGTTTTATAGTCAATTGAAACCTAACCACCAAAGAACAACGGTATCCACGATCTAGTATTCAAATCCGTATAAAAATAACTCCTTTTACTAAGATTTGAACCTTAGAATTCTCGAATTAAAAATCAGCTGATTTCCAAATACAAGTTTAACCACTAGACCACGTCCGTTCAAACCTTTTTTTTTTTAACATATAAATATCATAATATGTATTTTTCTAAAATATATATGTTATTATATACGATTGTTTCTAAAATGGCACAATCTAAGATTAATAAGGTAAAAAAATAACGCATAGGTAAATTTTATTTCACTACATGTCAGTTGGCAACAATGTACTCAAAGTTAGCAATTTGTAACAGTTGAAATGTTTTTCATATGGACTAGTGGTAAACTAGTATACATTCGTCTTTATTGTGTTAACTATGTTGTTTTTCCAAGGACAAACTTAAATCTTACGAACGTGTGAAAGGCAGATTTTGGATAAATTTCCCAATAAGTTAATTATATCGTGTTTGATTTCGTCAGACCGGGAGTGTACACGATCGTTAAAGCACAGGTCGACCGTCATTATTTACAGTAGAAGCTCTGGAGGATGTAAAAGAACGTTTCATTTGCTCATCCAGAAAAATATCTTCACAAGCTGGGCTTTCACTATCTACAGCTTTCAGGCCTAATAAAAAATTACTATCGCATCAAGATTACTGTCGTTCAAGAATTGAAAGAAGTAAACCGCAAAAAATGTACAATATTGTCATCGGTTTCCTTCTCTGTAAGAAATGGGTAAAAACCTGTAAAGTGTAAAAAATAATTAGGTTGGACACCTGCCAAGAGAAAAGGGCATTTCCAAGATGTCATGAGACCTAGATACTGCAACGCGATTGGCCTTTGTTCCCGTATTCCTATCTCCATGCTACTTTTACTGTATTTCTGTCCAAATAATAATTCAAGTATATAAAATTAAAATTAAAGTAACAATAAAATTATTATAAATACTGTTTCATAGCAACAGTTCAAAACGTGTAACTAAAATAAAATTCATATTTATTTTAGAAGTTTATAAGCAGAAGACAAGTAAAGATGTATTCTACGTTTTACAGGCTTGTCACTGGGTGGTGTGCCATGGTACCATGGCCGCCAATGGGTGGCTGGGCACCAGTTGAGACACTGGGCTCTTTGAGCCATTGGGTGACAAGCAGCATGTTTCCAGTTAGGTGCCCTGACAAGCTCAGCAATGGGGTTTTATATTCCGCCGATCACCCCATCGGGAAGCAACAGCTCGTTCGGGCGCTGAACTGGCAAAATTTTGCTTGTCAATGGGTGACAAGCCTAAAATGAATATAATAAAAATAACGACTGACTACGCCGTGTCTTACCAATTGGCGACATATATTTTTTTACTTTGATAAAATGTTTAAAATGATTGTTGTAAATATATCGAACCCTTGTCAAGGATTAAAACTAAGACCGTATGACCTAGAAGCCACTACATTAATTTAGTATGAACATTTCTCCTTGTTTCAAGTAGTGGAATTAGGTCCCAAATTATTTTTCCTTCCTCCTGAATCATTCTATATACATAAATTTATATATATATATATATATATATATATACATATACCCACAAAAGCCATTTATTTTTTTTACGTAAAAAATATTCACTGAATAATTTCATCGAGTATTTCATGACACTTGGTAGTGAATACATTTGCGCATGAATCAACTTTTGATAAGGAATCACAGTCATTTTTAGAGGACCCGTGTGATACAGTATGTATTTTTAGTCTATTACAAAATAAATAAATAATTTTACGAATTAATGGAAAGAATAAATGTAATTTCAGTGAAAGCGAGTTACTTATTAAAACAGTTATGTCATTCTATGAAATAACGAAATTATAATATAAAGACAATGTAATTAGTAAAAACTAATCATGTTTTTTATTTTTGTGTAGGTAGAAATTTAAATAAAGCATCGTTGGACTATAGTGTTTTTGAGCGGACATTTTATTTAGTTAATACTAAAAAATATTATCTGTATTGATATTTTATTATTTATTCGGTTAAACCGTGTACCGTATACTTGAAAGTGATAAAGTGTAGAATTAGATTATTATCCTGCTTCCAGCTAAGTGTGACTAAAATAAAATTCATATTTATTTTAACATACTGAAAGCAGAAGGCATTTATTCTACTTTCTCGGCGCTTGTCACTGGATGGCTTGTGCCACGGCTTGCTGATGGTAAGGATAGTGGGTGGTTTGAATGACGGTTTATGGTTATGGTATGCCAACGGGTGGCTGAGCACCAGTTGAGACAATGCACTCATTCAGCCTCATCTCGAGGCTGCCAGTGGGGACAAGCCGACAAGCTGTTACTTGCGACTAGCAAAAGATAAAGGACGTATGGTTCAGACAACCATTGACAACACTGTATGATATATTTTATTAATTAAGGTAAGATATCATCCCATTTTACGTAATCAAATATATGCAAAGCATGGCGCCAATGGTTGGCTGAACCACGACTTTTTATCTTCTGCTAATCACCCACTGACAAGCAACAGCTTGTCAGGCCTGTCAACAACTCGTGATATGCTGCTTGCCAATAGGTGACAAGTGTGAAATAAAAATAGTATTTGATTAACTGTGGCTCAGCCACCAATCGGCGACATATATTTTATTAAGTTAAATGTTTAAAATGATTCGTGAAAAAATATCGAATCCTTTTCACGGATTAAATTAAAGCTCTAGAGTCAGTTCCCAAATTAATTCTCTCTCACTCTCCCCCTCCCTTTCACCCTCTCCCTCCCCTCTCATACTCGCACTCTCTCTACATATGTATATATATAAATATACGGAATGTTCCAGAAAAGCAAAATCAAACCAACATACTTGGCGTTTATAGACCAAGAAAAGGCATTCGATAACGTAGACTGGAATAAATCAGCATTTTAAAAAAAATTAGGGTTCAAATACAGAGATAGAAGAACGATTGCTAACATCTACAGGAACCAAACAACAACAGTAATAATTGAAGAACATAAGAAAAAAGCCGTAATAAGAAAGGGCATCCGACAAGGATGTTCCTTATCCCAGTGACTGTTTAATCATTAAATAGAACTAGCAGTTGATGATGCTAAAGAACAATTTAGATCCCAAGAAACAGTACAAGGTGAAAAGATAAAGGTGCTACGATTTGCTGATGATATAGTAATTCTAGCGGAGAGTAAAAAGGATTTAGAAGAAACAATGAATGGCATGGATGAAGTCCTACGCAAGAACTACAGCGTACACACATTGCCTTTATATATATATATATATATATATATATATATATATAAGAAGAAAGTCTGTTTGTATATTTGTTTGTTTGTTTCATAAATATCTCGACGCCGGCGCCACCTAGCGGGAATAGTTTTTGCAAAAATATTTCTTTTCATAAAACCAAACCAATCCATAAATACAAATTTTCTAAACATCTCAACCCCAGCGCCATCTAGCGGGTCCATCTTTTGCTAAAATATTTATTTTCACGTAAATAATATGTATTCTGAATTTGAGCCAAATCGGACCATAAATCCAATTTTTCTTAATATCTCTATCCCAGCGCCACCTAGCGGGTCCAAACTAATTCAGAAACCTTTGCGGGCGTGCGCACAACTCACCAAAGTTTCTTCGCAATCGGATGAATGGTATATGAACGCATACGGGGGACTAACAAACATTCATTTTTTTATATATATATTTATTTATATATATATATATATATACAATTTTCTAATATCTCCAGATTGTAAAACCTAATTTTATTGGTATAAAGTACTGAAAAAATATGTTCAAGATTTTTTTTCACATTAATAAATTTAAATAATATCACTGAATTTATTATTTTTTTCTGTACATGACTGTACTTTTGTAGAAGGTGTAAAAATTGTATCAAGGTAAATTACAATTACAATGAAATTGTATCATCTAATATTACATAGTTTACGTTTTGGGTTCGTCAGAAATGAACCAATATAACTAGTTTACTTGATATATCATACCAAGTGTATATGATTCCTGTGTGTGTGTGTATGGTTATTAATACATCTATTAATAGTTTATTACGGTGTTTCAAACAGGTAGAATTACAGTTCAGTAACTTTCCTTTATTATAGAAGAATTACGTAGCTTGTATGACAAGTATTTAAGTTGTGAATATAATCCAGAGTCAAATTAACTCCCTCCTTAGACAATCTCTCTCACACTCTCACTCACTCTCTCTCTCTCTATAAATATATATATATATATATATATATATATATATATATGTAATATATATAGTCACTCTCTCTCTCTCTCGCTCCCTCTATATATATATATATATATATACACACACACATACGGATGGAATTTGAAAATATCTCCTCATTTTACATAAAAATTTATTTTCTGTGCAATACGATGTAAACATGTTCAATAATTCTTTGAAAAATATTAATACGCAGATTTATTTGCAACTGATATAAAATCGTTTACAAAGGTATTTAAAAAAAAAAGAAGATATATAAATTAAAAATGTGCATCTGTAAATATTATCGTTACATTTTTTTTTTTATATTTATAAAAAAAAACATGTTCAGTAAGTTGTAAACTGATTTTATTACAATTCATTTCCAAGAAGATAAGAAATTACATGATATGTTAATATATATTACATATAAATATGCTTAGGAATGAAAAATAAACAAAAGAAAAAAAAACGGAGAAATAATATCACATAAATGTTAGCGTGCACACACAACACACACACACACACTCACACACACATATATATATATATATATATATATATATATATATATATATATATAATGGAAGTGAAGAAAATAAATCTTAATTACATGTTTGTATGAGAGATAATAAAAGTACATAACAACGTGTGAAAATTTATAAAAAAATTCAAGTGTAATACTGCTTACAGACAATAAATAATTAATAATATTTATAATTAATTTTTTTTTTTAGCGAAATTAGTAAAACAATATCTAATAAAATAGATATTAAACAAAAAGGTATTTTACTAACTTTATTACTTAATTATAAGAATCGTCTATAAAGTCATTTCCCCCACTCTTGGAGAGGAAAAAGAAGAGAAAAAATGATGGGTTATTTAACAGGGAAAGGAAATTCGGTTTAAAAAAAAATTAAATAAAAAAGGTATCTTATTTCAAAATCCTATATTATAATAATAAAAAAAGCTGTCAACATTGTTATTTCTAATGCACTGCTTACAAATACAACTGAATTTAAAATATTTATCATTTTATTTAAATATAATATTTTTTCGTTTATTTAATTCAATGATTCTAATTAAAGCGCGCGCGTATACCATATTTAATTCGTGCGGTTGTGGCGATACTAGCGGCGACGGTCGGCACTAACTAATGTAATTTCACAGCTTACATAGAAGAAATTTCGCTTATACGTTCGGAAAATTGGTGTAGCCGCGAGGTTTAACGCACCAATTACCACGTCGACCAGGCGATCGAGTTCGAAACCCAGCCAAACCGAGTTATATTTTTACACTTTAAATATTAATCATTTATTTAATTCTACTACTCATCTGTGACGTCACAACGTAGTAGATGATTATAACAGCATTTTTTTGGGGGGTTGGGGGTACGATTTTGCAAATATTGTTATTTTTTAATTGTTAACAAATGTTCCTAAAAAAAAAATATGACCTTAATTAAGCGAAATTTCGCGATACTGAGGATTATCCTTCTCTATAGACTCACCCCCTTGACTTTTTAAGTTGAAAATTTAATGGCTTTAATGATTCATATATATATATAAGTAATCTGATCAAGTTTGGTCAAAATCGGTCCAGTAGTTCTGGAGATAGATGATTTATGATTTGGGGCCTAACACTGAACACACCTACATAAGAACATTAATATCCGGAAAATTGTTTTGGGTTCCTTAGATGTCAAAACGTCAAGATCCGGTAAAAATTGCATATGCCCAAATTGGAACGATTACAATACTTTTCTTTCTAGAGCTATAGAGCTATCTAGACGGGAAAGTAAAAATAAGTCTTATAATCATGTTGTGAAGGCCAAAACAAGGCGATATTCTACAAAATTTAATCAAACGGGACCCTGTCAATGTTGCATTTGCGCCGCGTGAATTCGCATAAATATTAGTGTATCATGAATTCGATGTACATCCCTCCTTTCGATACCGTCTTTTAGCTGTTGCTCAAAAAACTCTCCACTGTACTAGTGTGCACCCCGGTTATTAGATCTCGAATGCTAACCAAGTGATTAACAATTTCATATGTTAAGTTGCAATCTTGTAGATTAGGTAAATAGAGCCCACCAGGTTGGTGTACTACCGGTGAACGCGTCTTCCCAAATCAGCTAATTTGGAAGTCTAGAGTCTAGTGTTCAAGTTCTAGGAAAGTCAGTTATTTTTACATAGATTTGAATACTAGATCGTGGATACCGGTGTTCTTTTGTGGTTGGATTTCAATTAACTACACATCTCAGGAATGGTCGAACTGAGACTGTACAAGACTACATTTCATTTACACTCATACATATCATCCTCATTCATCCTTTGAAATGTTATCAGAACGGTTATTTCTGGAAGCTAAACAGGAAAAAGAAAAAAAAGATTAGGTAAATAATTGTAACTGCATCTACAAACAGAAATTACTTTCTTCCTAGACCGAAAAATTCTTTACAACTACTTAACGTGTCTTTTATTCGAACGGGATCCGCATATCGGAAACAGTCTTCTACTTCTCTGAAAATTCTCGAAAACACACATTGCTGAGGTTTCTACCATTTATTTTCTCTGTCGATTAACAAAAGAGATATTTCATGATCCCGTTCAGAAAAACAGGTGAGATAAAATCACTTTTGTTTGTAAAAAAATTGCAGAATGTTGTTTGTCTGGTACCTCGCAGGATAAATCAATCAAACCCATATAGGGTGAAAATAACGAATAGTATTCCGTACACTCACCCTACTGGGTTCAAACGTGTACTGCGCTGACTAGTATACAGTCAGCGATATAACCTCGATGAAAAAAAGTTGAAATACATGTATTATTATTACGATAGATAATACAAACATTCGAAGTGTAACACTTTATATTATTACTTAATAATAATTTTTTCTTTTTATCGGCTTTCATATTCTAATTGGATAGTTAAGGAAGTAATATTTATGAACAGAGAGTGTTAAGAGTAGTCTGCGATATTGAATACCTAATGTGAATAGTCATTGGTATTCTTTTTAAAGGCTTTCAAGTTCTGCTTGGTTAATTAAAGAAGTAATCTGTAATGGCGACGAGTGTTAAGAGTAATCTGATATAGAATAGTGAATGTGTATTGCCATTGGATTTATTTTTATCGGCTTTCTTGTCCTGATTAGACAGTTACGGAAGTAATATCTACGGGCGGGGAATGTTATGAGTATTCTGCTACATTGAATAGTGAATGTGTGTGGTTGATTTTCTTTTTATCGAGTTTTCTGTTCTTATAGGATAGTTAAGGAAGTAATCTGCAATTGTGGAGAATGTAAACCGTAATGTGCGATATTGTATAGTGAATGTCTGTTGTCATTGATTTTCTTTTTATCGGCTTTCCTGTTTTGATTGGATAGTTAAGGAAGTATTCTGTAAGGTTGGAGAGTGTTAAAACTAACCTTTGATGTTGAATAGTGAATGGAGTTGTCATTTTTTTCACTTTATCCGGATTCCTGTTCTGATTGCATAGTTACGAAAGTAATCTGTTAAGGCAGAGAGTGTTAAGGGTAATTTGCGATATTGAATAGTGAATGAGTGTTGTCATTGATTATCTTTTTACCGGGTTTCTTGTTCTGATTGGATAGTTACGATAATAATCTGTAAGGGCAGAGAATGTTAGGCAAATCTGCGATATTGAATAGCCAATGTTTGTTGTTATTGGTTTTCATTTTATCGCCTTTCCTATTGTGATTGGATAATTAAGGCTGTAATCTGTAAGGGCGGAGAGTGTTAAGAGTAATCTGCGATATTGAACAGCGTATGTGAATTCTCATTGGTATTCATTTTATCGGCTTTTTTCTTCTTGATAGTCAAGGAAGTAATCTGTAAGGGCGGTGAGTGTTTGGAACAATCTGCGATATTTAATAGTGAATGTGTGTTGTCATTGATTTTCTTTTATCGAGATCTGTTTTGATTGGATAGTTAAGAAATTAATCTCTAAGGGCGAAGAATGTTAAGAGCAATTCGCGGTATTCAATAGTGAATGTGTGTTGTCATTGGTTTTCTTTTGATCTAATTTCCTGTGCTGATACTCTGGTTAAAGAAGTAATTTGTAAGCCCAGAGAGTGTTAAGAGTAATCTGCGATAATATATAGTGAATGTGTGTTGTCACTGGTTTTCTTTATATTGGATTCCTGTTCTGATTGGATAATTAAGGACGTAATCTGTAAATGCGAAAAATGTAAAGATTAATCTGTAATATTGAATAGCGAATGTGAATATTCATTCGATTTCTTTTTATCTGGTTTCCTGTTCTGATTGGATAGTTAAGGAAGTAATCTGTAAGGGTGGAGAATGTTAAGAATAAACTGCGATATTGAATAGTGAATATTGGTTATGATTGGTTTTCATTTTATCAGTTTTCCTATTCTGATTGGATAGTTATGGAAGTAATCTGTAAGGGCGGAGAGCGTTAAGATTAATCTGTAATATTGAATAGCGAGTGTACATTGTCTTTTGTATTCTTTTTGTCGGCTTTCTTGTTCTGATTGGGTAATTAAGGTCGTAATCTGTAAATGTGAAAAATGTAAAGATTAATCTGTAATATTGAATAGCGAATGTGAATAGTCATTCGATTTCTTTTATCGTGATCTGTTTTGATTGGATAGTTAAGAAATTAATCTCTAAGGGCGGAGAATGTAAGGTATAGTTGAATAGCGAATGTTAATTGTCATTCGTTTTTTTTTATCGGCTTTCCTGTTCTGATTGCATTGTAAAGGAAGAACTTTCTAATAACGTATAATGTTAAGAGTTATCTGCGATATTGAATAGTGAATGCATGTTGGCATTGATTTTCTTTTAATCGGTTTTCGTGTTCTGATTGTACAGTTACGGACATAATCTGTAAGGGCGGGTAATTTTAAGATTAATCTGCCATATTGAGTATTGAATGCGTGTTGTCATTGGCTTTCTTTTTATAGGCTTCCCGGTTCTGATTAGAATGTTAAGGAAGTAATCTCTAAGGGCGGAGAGCGTTAAATGCAATTCGCGATATTTACTAGTGAATGTGTGTTGTCATTTGTATCTTTTTACCGGGTTTCCTGTTCTGATTGGATAGTTACGGAAGTAATCTCTATGGGCGGAGAATGTTAAGAGTAATCTGCGATATTAAGAAGTGAATGTGTGTTGTCATTGGTTTTCTCTTTATCGGCTTTCCTTTTCTGATTGGCTGGTTAAGGAAATAACCAACCAATGGGCGGAGAGTGTTAAGAGTTATCTGCTATATTGAGTAGCGAACATGTGTTTTCATTGGTTTTCTTTTTATCGGCTCTCTTGTTCTGATTGGATAGTAATCGTAGTAATCTGTAAGGGCGGAGAATGTTAAGAACAATTTGCCATATTGAATAGTGCACGTGTGTTTTCATTAGTTTATTTTCTTATTCTAATTACATAGTTTTGGAAGTAATCTTTGATGCCGGAGAATACTAAGGGTAATCTGTGGTTTTGGTGAGTGATTATGTATGGTCATTGGATTTTTTTTTATACGCTTTCGTTTTCTGTTTAGGTAGTTACGGAAGTAATCTCCGAGTGCGTTGAATATTAAGTGTAATCTGCGGTATTGCTGAGTAAATATGTCTTGTAATTATTGTATTTTCCTATTCCTATTTATATTTACTGAAATAATCTCTGAGCGTGATTATTTTTAAAATCACCGGTATAAAACAGCATGTTAGTGTTTTTTGTAATCTTGTATTCATCAATTACTATCAGTAAGTTTTACTCAAAAATTTGGGGAAATGGTGTAAATCGAAAAAGTATTAAGGGGATAATTTTGTATTGCTTGCGGATTACTGCTGGCCAGTGTATGTTCCGGAACTCTCTTACAAGAGAAAAGCCAAAAGACAACGATCTCATAAAGCCACCATATGCTTCTCTTCAGACCCAACCAGAAGCCAGATATTTTTCCATCAATTAAGAACTCTTAGAATGTAACTGTCATTAAAAAAATGTCAAATGGATTTTCAATTTTGTCGGTATATTTAATTAAAATGTATCGTTTTCTCTTAATCCATTAAAATAAAATACTTCCTCCTATTGTATATCACAGAAATTAGTACTAATAAAACGTTTTCGGTCATATTCGTTTTTCCCAACTCAAAATTAGTAATCTTTGACTCATGATATGAAGGAAACATTAAAAAAAATATTTGTTGGGCAGTGTTATCATACTTTTCTTCTTACAGCGTAGCTCCTATAGTTATGATAAGGAATATAAAATAAGAGATCACGAAAAATCCCTCTGTCGATCTTTATTAAAATTCTAGTTGATTTTTGACCTAGAACATGTAGATTAGTATCGAATAGTAGATAAAAAAAATCTGATGTTAACACCACATAACTTCCTTGTACGCCTGTTAAATTACATATACAGTTACATATACACTTTTTTTTTCAATGAAAAGTACATAAAATTTTATTTCATTTAAAACTTCTGATATTTTTTCTTTGTTTTTTTTATTCATCGTAAAACTTTTTTTTAAAATGAGAGGTTAATAATTATTAGTAAATCCATATATTTATATTCTTTTAAAAATGGTAAAAAAAGGAGATGAAGTCTGATTAGAATCGATGTGCCTTCTCCTAAAATCCAAATATTTCATTAATTAAAATTTTATTTTTTCTTTAACTCTGGAACCAATGAAAATAAGTACCATTTATGAGATATCGTTGAAAAGCTCTCAATGAGGGCTTATTACTGCAGTTAAGAAAATGTCCAAAATCAAAATTTGTTTTGAATTTTGGGCTTTTTTGGACACTTTTGGCTCAGTCCATTGCAATCAAAAGGGAAGGTGCACAACTAGATTTTGCAGTAGTCCTAAATCCAAAATTTCAATATCCTACGGCTAATCATTTTTGAGTTATGTGAGATACGAACATACGTACGTACAGACGTCACACCGAAACTAGTCAAAATGGGTTCAGGGATGGTCAAAATGGATATTTCCATTGAAATCAGAAAACCCGAAATTTTTCGCGATCACAATACAAGGAATTAAAAAATTCTAGAACTTCATCGGAAATTAAAGGTAAAGCCTAGTGAAATTTAGAAATCAATACGACTATAATTAAACCGTTTGTTCCACCAGTTCAACTGCACTTTAAATTCCATTCAACACAAAACTAAAATATCATACAAAACACAAGCTAAGAAATATTAAATAATAGATGCCAAGATAATTAAATTGTGACAATAATCATGCTACGCGAATTTAAAAAAAAAAAACAAGATTATTTTAAAGAAAATATAAATAAATAAACGATGTGATGAAACTAAATTATGAGGACTGGCGTCAAATTCTAAACGTGAAAAAATTATCAATAAAGAACTGCATATTAGTAAATATAGTTGTAAATCAATGATAGAGTAATTGATTGCACTTTGCATTCTAAGAGAGCGAAGAATGCACTTAAAAGTGCATCATACGTATGTGTAAGCGTTTAATGCATAATTTATCTAATCTGTAAGCAACACAACGGTTCAGTTGATAAGAGGGACGTGACGTATGGATACAGGTTTATATTTCCCATAGACTTCATGTCTTTATTTTTGATTTTATTTATTTTTTTTTTTAATTTGGTTTACAAATTTGGTTTATAATGGTTTACAATCTCATTGAATAAATAAAATTAGTATAAAGAAGCCAAACTCAATAATTTATTTTATAATCTAATATTTTCTTCTCAGATATTCCGATCGTCCAAGTTTCACTTACATACAAAGCTACTCTCCAAACATCTACTTTCAAGAATTTTTTCCTGACGTTTAAATTAATTTTTGATGTTAACAAATTATTTTTCTGAATGAAGGCTGGTTTCGCCTTTGCTATTCGGCATTTTATATCGTCCTGCTTTGTCCATCTTTAATAATTCTATTTCCGAAATAACAAAATTCTTCTACTTCCGTAATTTTTTCTCTTCCTATTTTTATATTCAGTGTTTCATCTACATTTTTTCTACTACATTTCATTACTTTGTTGTTGTTTATTTTCATGCGATAGTTCTTGCGTAGGACTTCATTCATGTCATTTATTGTTTCTTATAAATATTTTCTACTGTCAGATAGAATTACTATATCATCAGCAAATCGTAGCATCTTTATCTTTTCACCTTGTACTGTTACTCCGAATCTAAATTGTTCTTTAACATCATTAACTGCTAGTTCTATGTAAAAATTAAAATGTAACGGGGATAGGGAACATCCTTGTCGGACTCCCTTTTTTATTACGGTAGTATAAGTGAAAATTAATAAATTAGTAATTCATTAAAAACTCTTAGCATAGATGGATAAAATTTTTTTTAGGTGTTTCAATCTCTTTTGGCGGACCGGTCAAGTATGGTCAATGTTCCGTGTTTGATTTCATTTTATGCATAGAATTGAAAATAGAATTGTTCGTAGAGTTTCATGAAACATTAATAAAAATAAAAATGTCTTATATTGAAATAAAAAAGACACTTTATATAGTAGGGAAATTATCGAATGAATGTTTAATCCACCAAGTAGTGTGGCCCTTAAAGGCATACTGCTCATAAATAATCTTTTTTGTAAAAAAAAGAATGATCATTTATTTTGATAATAAATTCGGAGAAAAATTTCTGTTTTAAAAAAGCGTGGTTGTATGAATGAACAGTGTTCAATATAAATATTAAATAAAACATGAAAAATACGTGACGGGATATATATGTAATATACGAGGTGGGACAATAAAGTAATGAGACTGATTTTTCTTTGCAAGATGTGGCAACCCTGCAGGCACACCATCTTTGACCTTGGTCTATAAGCTACTTCTAGTCCAAGCGGCACATTGATGCAATTGCTCAGTCGTGAGTTGTGCTGTAATAAGTGAACACGTGTTTGTGTCTCTCGTCACAAAAATGAAACCGCAAAATATTGCGCAACGGTATGCCATTTCTTTTTACGTTAAATCGGGTGAAAACGCGACGACAACTTACGGTAAGCTTCAGAAGGCTTTTGGAGGGGAGGTTATGACAAGAGCTCAAGTTTTTCGGTGGCATAAAATTTTTAGTGAAGGCAGAACGAATATTGAAGATGTAGTGGACGACCATCAACCTCACGGACAGATGTCAACTTGACCAGGGTGCGTGAAATCGTACGATCTGATCGAAGATTATCGTGAATATGATCGCAGAAGAACTCAACATCGATCGAGAAACGGTTCGTCTAATATTAACTGAAGATCTTGGTATGAGAAAGATTTGAGCAAAAATGGTCCCCAAAAATCTCACACAACAACAGCGAGAAACACGGAAAAATGTGGCAGCCGATCTGTTAGAGCAAACGGAAATCAATCCAGATTTGTTGAGCCGTGTTATCACTGGTGATGAAGGTTGGTTTTTTCAATACGATCCAGAGACAAAACGCCAAAGTTCGCAATGGTGCTCAAAAAAAGCTCACCCAGACCAAAAAAAACTCGCATGTCAAAGTCAAAAGTGAAATGCATGCTTGTGTGCTTCTTCGATTCCAAGGGAATTGTTCATAAAGAGTGGGTGCCTCCTGGACAAACAGTTAACCAATATTTCTACAAAGAAATTTTAGAAAGACTTCGTAAACGAGTTCTTCGTGTCCGTGCCAACATTGCTGATAATTGGATTCTGCATCACGATAATGCGACATCCCATACTGCTCTGTCAGTACAGCAATTTTTAACCTCAAAACAAATTTCACTACTACCACAGCCACCTTATTCACCAGATATCGCTCCGTGCGACTTTCTATTTCCAAGAGTCAAAATGGCGGTCAAGGGACACCATTTTCAAAGAATACAAGATGTCCAAAAAGCTGTGACGAGGGTCTTGGAGGATATTACAGAAGATGAGTTCCAGAAATGTTACCATCAATGGCAGAAGCGCTGGAATAAGTGTGTGCAATCAGAGGGGAACTACTTTGAAGGAGACAACACTAAACATGACTAAAACGGTAAGCAACATTTTTTTTTCACATCAGTCTCATTACTTTATTGTCGCACCTCGTATATGCCTATGTATAAAGTTTTAACGCTCAGAAAACTCTACATCAATTTCATTGAAATTTATAATGCATGTTAAAATTTGCGGAAAATTGGTTCAGTCGTTCTTGACCGATTAGTAGCGGCTGATCTCCGTCGAATGACTTCTGAAGTCTGAATATTTTTATAGTACTTAACGTGGGAATTTAATAAAAAAAAAAGAATGCTAATGGAAAAATTGTTTTGCGCATAAGATTACATTTTTATTCAGGATTCCTAAACACAGTCATTCATAAACACATCATTCTTATTTGTTTAATAAAATGAATTTGAAGATACGGGAGGTGTCGAAAAACCCTACTTTAAAGATAATAGAGGTAGCATCGCCGCCTGTCTGTCAAGTTGTCATACTTACCAGAAGGGACGCTAGCCACTCCCCTCGATAAGAAATGAAAAAAAAATATGATGTGGACTTCCTTGAACGCCTATTAAATTACATATACACATTTTTGCTGCTTTTTGTTTAAATTTATTTCATTTGAAAGTGAGTGACGATCCTCCAATTCTTTAATAAAGTAGACAGTTGCACAATTACATTGTGGTGGACACCACATTTCATCACATTCTTTTGTGGTGTTTATATAAGTATTTTATATTAGTTTATATATTAATTTTGTTTAACCACGCTCAAGTAGTTATGTGGGTAAGTGAGAACGTGTCGGATCCGTAACCATGGACACATCGGTTAGAATCCGAGTTCATTCCTTTTTTTGACTTTTTTTTTAATTTAAATATATTGATTTATTAATAAATTTACCTTCGGTAAAAATTTTTGAATTAAAATGAAAAGTACATATTTATTTCACTAATAACATCTGATTTTTTTAAATTGTTATTATTGAATCATTATTTATTGTAATAACATTTTTATTTATTAGTCATAACATTTATTAATCGTTTAACAAAGTTATTGTACTTCAAACTTAAAAAAATGTTTATCGTCACCGAATTTTTCTGTTTTACGTTGAATATCATGAAATCAACGGGAAATACAGTTCTGGGACCAGTTTTATTCGATTTTTCCTGTTCAAAAAACATAAGAAACCATCCATTTTACCAATAATATACTGAAATTTCACCGGGGAAACTGAAATTAGGACGAAATTTTTCGCTAGCCGTAACTTGATAACAAACCGTTTTTTGATATATGTTTGTATGAACTTTTTTCCTTATTTCACGCTCTTTTATAATCGGTTTCCAGATTACTTCCCTCTCTTTTTGAATGAGCTGAATATATAAATATTTATATAGCCTATGACACTCCTGGAAACGTAAGGATTCCAACGAGAGTTAATACATCTAAATTGGTTCAACCGTTGATCTGCTACGGTAGAAAAACGTATATACATACATATATACTCCATGAATACAATACACTCCTTTTTGGGCAGTAGTATAATAATAAAGTTATTTAATATTTAAATACCCAATGGCTTATTTGAAATAAAAATTTGTAAATTTTAAAGCTGGGAATAGCATGCAACCAATTCTCGGTTTAGTTGTTTATTTAACTTCTATATTTATTTAATTAATATTTTTAGTTGTTCTACTATGAACTTTTTATAACTAATATTATTAATAAATAAAAGTTTAATAACCTCTTTAAATATTGCTTATGTTAATTTTATCTGTATTGTATCATCATAAGTACAAGTATAGTGTAAACCTCTCAAGATGGATAGAATAAATAAACAATCATATCGCATCACTTAATATGGGAGAGTGTGTTTTATGAACAAAGCGGACGTGATCTAGGAATAATAATTTACCTGAATAACGTATTGTTACTATAAGGGGAACTAGTTGAGGTGTGAACTAACAACCAAAATCATTTTAGTAATTCAAACGGAAATGTTTCCTCTATATAAAGTTTAACAATCAATAGTGTTAATATCCTTTAATACAAAAATATATAATATAAAAAATTAAAACAATTCGACAGATTTAATTGTAGAGAACGGAAATATCTACTAATATTGTACAAGTGATTCAGAAAGGACCTCATAACTTTAAAAGCTTATAAAAATATATCCAGTTAACTTAAATATACGATTGTGGTCTAATTTCATAGAAGATTACATCAGGTTTGTTATCCAACACTCACCTTGGTTTGATATGGCTTCCATTTGCAATACGACATACATCTTATCTGAAGTTGATGCTAATTCCAGACTGTAGCCAGCAAGTCGGGCTTTACCACTATAATTGTGGCTTTATTCGAAGTCATAGCTCAACAAGATCATCCCAACCCCGTAGGGGAAGACACTCGCCTTGTGACGCTTCCGATTGCCACACCCTTCCCGTTTCTAGCCCTAATGGGCTTTAACTGAAGTCGTCTTTCGCCCTCTAACTTTTTACATCTCATAGTAATAAGCCAGGCCTCGTTGGGATACCACCGATGTAAATGCCTCGGTAGACATTTACATTGGTGATTTTTAAACTCAGCTTTTCCCTTCGTTGTAGGCCTCGTCCGGACATCTTGAATGTCCAGCGCTCGACAAGATCATCTCAATTTCCCCCCGAGGGGAGAAGATCCCGCCTGCTACACCACCCCCTCCATTCCTAGTCAGTAGTGGCTTCAACGGAGGACATCTTCTTGCCCTCAAACTGATCACATTCCACAGTGTTCAGCCTGGCCACGGTGAGATGCCACCGATGCAGATGCCCCGAGGGACATCTACATCAGTAATCCGCCACGAGAGATAGTAATGAGTTCTGCCTTTCGAAGAAGGCGGCTGACACCTAACGCTACCACGTTGCCCTCAGGAACTAAGCAAGAGCCTACTCGCGGAAGAAAGAAGACCCCGCGCCTACCACAATAAGCTCAAAACTACACTACACCCCTAGTGCATAAACGCATCAAGCATGCCACGACAGCATATCTATCAGCAAATTCAGTTACCGCAAACAGATCGTAATAAATTTAAGCGATTGGAGCAGAGCCAAAACAATAAACCTAGTCCAAGAGGTCCTCAAGTCTGGTCCGTCAGAAGCTGAGTATAACCTCTAATCTCCCACTACAGCTCCAGTTTAGAGGGCCGCTCGGAATACACCCAGGTCGATCGCAACCAACATCACCCATTACCCCTTAAGTATGCACTCCAATTCGACAAATCGCTATGCTAAAGTTTGTAATCGTGCTCGGGGAGCGAACTCCCCGGACACAACCTCCATTGAGACTAGATATAATCTAAACAATGCCCGCTACGGATCGTAATGAATTTAAGCGATCGGAGTACAGCCGGCTCGACAAGATCAGCAGGCAAAGGCCGGTACATAATTTCGATCTTTAAGGAAATCCCAGAAGAATAAATCTAGCGGTATGAAATATGCGGGCAGGGTAGCCATGTAATTGGATCTTCATGACCAATCCACCGAACTAGGAATCGAGTATTAAGCAGATTTCAGACTTCTAGGGGGTATTGAGGTGGTGCCTCGTCAATAATGGCATCCATCTTGGTCATTATCGTCCAACTGAGGAATTAGAAATTTTTGAAGCGCGTCCAGATAAACGCGATACCATTTACGATTGCCTTCTATAAAAAGAACGGGCCTTACAGTCTTTGTTTGCGTAGGGCACAAAAAAATTTGATCTTAGGGTTATCACAAATGTGCTAAAATGTGTTTCTAGAGAGTTTTCTCTACCCCCATATTTTTTATTTATGAGTGTTCTTACCTTGTGGCAAGGTAAACACTTAATTTCCAAAGATATAATATTCATAAAATACGTATCATAAAATACACATCTTTTTTCAAAATTCTTTATGAATTGAAATTGAAACGTTCCGCGTTACAACTGAAGGAGACAGATAAGACAATAATTAAGTCGAAACGACTTTATTATTGCAACTTGCTTCTTGAAAACATTGTTGGTGGACAGATAGACTCGATGTCGTTATTTCATATTAAACGAGGGATGGTTTCATTTATCTGGCCATGCTAATTTGCAGAATACGAGGTATTGGATGGTGAGGAATTCTCACGAAGTATTCGAGCGTCCACTTCACGATGAGAAAATTTGTGTTTGTGTGCCGTTTCCGGTAATTGTATACCGGGGTTAATATTTTTTGACCGGACTGTCGATACACAAGTTTACCTCACAATTTTCGAAGAATTCTATGCTCAATTAACTGATATGTAAAAGAAAGAAAGAAAGAAAGATATGTTGTTTTTCCAACAAGATGGAGCAACGTGTCGCACATCAAACGTTTCACTGAATCGCGTTCGTGCAGCTTTCATAATGAACGAGTTGTTAGCAGAGGACGGTGGAGTTCCACGTTCCCCAGAGTTGTCTACTTGCAATTTTTTCTTTTCGGGCTACTTAAAGGAGATAGTTTATGCATCTAATCCACACTATATTGATGAACTGATGGTGTACATTCAACGAGAAATCAACGCAAATGACAACGTTTTACGTCAGACGACTCTCAATATGATACACAAAAGTAAATCGATGTCAAGGGTGGTCATTTTAAATATATTTTGTAACAATAAGGTAAATAAATTCAACATTTAAATTACGTTTTATGTTTTTATAGTTTAACTTATCCGTATCGTTCATAAAATTTCATTCCATAACCTACCGAATCTGCAGCGGTTACGCTATATGTTCGGTTTTATGTTGCTCACTCTGTATATTATCTGATTGCAACAAATTAAAAAAAAAAAAATTCAAAACCTAATGTTTTTTGTTTGATTAGTATACAATATTTTTGTAACATAAACATACTTTCCTATCACAAATAGAAAAAGATGTGGTTTTCTAGCCTCACTCAGATTTATGTAGTAGAAGAAAGAGAGAGAATATTTCTAGGTACTTGCTAAATATCCATGGAAGTTGTAGGACGTTCGGTATTAAGGAATGTTCCCTCTTTTGTAAAGGAAGGTAGATGACTGCTACGTAAAAAATTGTTATTTGAATGATATTCGTAACCTATTTATTCTTTCCCTCACTTTTATCTTTTTTTATTGCTACATTACCTGAGATTTATAAGAGGAGAAATAAAGAGATTTATCAGAGAATGACACTTGCGTAACTTTTTCTGTTTTTCTTTTAAAAAAGTTTTTATTTAAAGTACACTATATCGTTTTATATATTAATGATATTATTGCTTAAAAATGATGTAATTAATTATTATAAACTACAAAATTGAAAACGTCTTTCATCCGGAGGTCCCGTGTTCGAATCCTGATCACGCATGACATTTTCATACGCTACAAAATTCCACTTCCCTATCTCACGCACAAGTTTCAAGCTTATCTAGGGAAATCATAAAAAAAATCTGATGTGGACATCACATGAATTACCTGTACGCCTATTAAATTACACATAGCCATTTTTTTTTTTTTTTTTTAATAAAAAGTATATTAAATTTTATTTAATTAATAACTTCTGATATTTTTTCATATTTTTATTTTTTTATTGATATTATTGAATTATTATTTATCGTAAATTTTACAATCTGAGGTTAATAATTATTAATGAATCAATATATTTAAATTAAAAAAAAGGATATGAAGTCCGATTCGAACCGATGTGCCTTCCCCTTTTAAGATCCAAATATTTCATTAATTAAAATTTAATTTGTCTATAACTCTGGAACCACTGAAAATAAGTACCATTTATGAGATATCGTTGAAAAGCTCTCAATGAGGGCTTATTACTGTTAAAAAAAGTCCAAAATCCAAATTTTTGGATTTTGGGCTATTTTTGACACTTTTTGTTCAGTCGATTGAAATTAAAAGGGGAGATGCATAATTAGATGTTACAACAGTCCTAAATCCAAAATTTCAACATCCTACGGCTAATCATTTTTGAGTTACGTACATAGGTACGAACAGACGTCACACTGAAACTAGTCAAAATGGATTCAGGGATGTTCAAAATGGATATTTTCATTGAAATCTGTAAACCGAAATTTTTCGCGATCGCAATAGTTCCTTTACTTCGTGCAAGGAAGTAAGAAGATTTTTTAAAAGTGAAAAAAAAAGAAATTATTACTACAGGCGATTGAAATGGGACAAACAAAACACTTGTGGTTTGAAGGTTTATCTATATAGAAAATGTAGATGAAAAAACTATTATTACATGTAACTTCTATTTCCTAAGCAAGATATAGCTAAAAAAAAATAAATATATGTGAATATAGCCATTTTTTGGTGAGGGGGTGAATATTAAATAAAAATTTCTTGTAATTTGTGACCGATGAAAAAACTTTAAATTTTGTAAGAAATTGTTTTGCTAAAGTTCCCTAGTAAAGATTTGAAATTTTATTTCGTCCAAAACACCCCCACCTCATTTTGAAATTTTTGCAAAAATTTAATATATTCTTTCCCCCCAAAGGTAATTAATACCTGTCTACCAACTATGGCGAAAATCGATCTACGGGGTTCAAAGTTTTAAGACGAAATACTAGCCATTGCGAGGGAGTATACATACGTACAGTACGTACATACGCACAAACGACCGTCTGATAAAAATAGATTTTTTGAATTTTGGAGCATTTGAATAAAAAATTTTTTTCGCAGATTTTTTACAATTTATTTAAATTTATTTTTTTTAAATATCTCCTTAAGGCACAAAAAAAATCTGATATGGATACCACATGACCTTGTACGCCATCAAATTATATAGACACACTTTTTTTTAAATTAAAAGTAGATAAAATTTTATTTCATTAATAGTTTCTGATATTTAAAAAAAATTTTATTGTTATTATTGAATTATTATTTATTGTAAATTTGTTTTTACAATCAGAGGTTAATAATTATTAATAAATTAGTATATTTAAATTAAAAAAAAGAAGAAGAAAACGGAGATGAAGTCGGATTCGAACCGATGTGCCTTCCCTTTTTGAGATCCAAGTATTTCATTAATTAAAATTTCATTTGGCAATAACTCTGGAACCAATGAAAATAAGTACCATTTATGAGATATTGTTGAAAAGCTCTCAATGTCGGTTTATCATTGTAGTTAAAAAAAAGTCCAAGGTTTTTTTAGATACTTTTAGTTCAGTCGATTGCAATTAAAAGGGGAGGTACACAAAAGTAGATATTACAACAGTCCTAAATCCAAAATTTCAACATCGTAAGGTTAATTGTTTTAGAGTTATACCTAAGTATAGATGTCACGCCGAAAGTAATCAAAATGGATATTCAGAGATGCTCAAGATGGATATTTCCGTTGAAATCTGAAAACCGAAATTTTTTGCGATCACAATACTTCCTTTACTTTGTACAAGGAAGTAAAAATGACCAATTTTTTAATTTTTTTTTTACCGATCTGTATGGTTTTCCGTTATAGCTATAACAACATATATCGCTATTTCCGGGAAAGTATAAATAAAATATTTAAATGATACGGCTCATTTAATTTACAGTTAATTGTACCAGTTTTGGTGAAATAAATTATAAGATACAGATAACCTACAAAATTTGAAGACGTACCTTAAAAAAAGTAAGATATCATTAAAAAAAACGGGCATATTCTTAGATTTTTATCGATAAAATTTCAATTTAATTTACTTCATAGATAATTTTAAAGAAATCTTCTTTCGATTAGTCACACTATTAAAAAAAAAATAATCACACGATTCAAACACTTATTTTCTGTCACGAAGTGTTTGTTAAAGAACTGTATTGGACATCTGAAGAGATGTTTCTGTATTTAGTAGGTATTATTATAGCTGGTCTATTGATTTGCATAAATAATAGTATTAAAAATAAAACTGTTTCATTTGCGATAATTTGTATGATAAAATATTTCTGCCATTGTATACACATGTATATAAAAGTTGTTTGTCATAATGTGAGTATTTGGGTATTGTATTCGACGCACAATAGCATTTTATACAATAGTTTAAAAAAAAAATGTGTCTTTGTATGTATGTGCGAGCGCATTATTTTATATATATATATATATAAAATCAAATTATAGTACCAAATACTAAAAAAAAAAAAAATAAAAAATAGTACAATGAATTGTATTTACACCGGATAAAATAAATTCGATCTTTACAGGAAACAGTGTTAAATTGTATTTCCTTTTTAAAACAACACTGCATGTACGTCATTATATGTTTAGTTTAGTGGAGTTGTTTAAATTTAGATAATACTACGATAAAAAAACTGAAATTACATAATATTAAATATTATTAAAATAAATTTTAAAAAAAATTATCAGGAAAGCTTGACAAATATTTTTATTTATTAATTTACATATGCACCGCTGATAAAAATACTGCAGCACAGCTGTAGCGTAGCAATTACTATGACAAAACAATGCGGTCCATTATCTTTTCTCCAGATAAAAATCCCATAACAATATAACAACAAAATGTTATTTTTATATTAACGTAAACGATAGGAGAAAAATGAATAGCCCTAACGATAAAAATAAATTATTAGATAATTAATTTAATTAAAATATATGCGTTACAATCTTTCACTTTTTTACCCTTCTCCCTCTCTTTCTTTCTATTCGTCTTAATTATACAAAGGTGGGAGGGGCTTATTCATAAGATGAATGATCCCAACCAATAAAAAGTCAATAGACATCTTTACCAGTCTTTTATTTCTCTCTATAATTCATAAAATACGAGAAAATAAATGTACATCTATAATATATCCTTAAAATAGAGATGTGGTTTTAAACTATCATAATCTTGAAACAAAGACATCAAGTTTATATCAAAATGAAGACAAACTTCTAAGTTTTCAATACGTAAACAAGTGTTAGTGCGTGTAAGCTGTGTATTACAAACGTCAATTGCCGGAGAGGCTCGTTAGTCATCATGATTATGATACAAAGAAAGGGTCGATGTATTGTAACGAGACCAATGTTAGAAACCAGGGTTTTTTCAGAAAGGAAAAAATAAGGAATCTATAAGGTAAAAGAAAGGGATTCTTCCTAAGAAAGAATTCAAAGAAAAAGGTAGAAGATGCAGACAATCAAATTTATTGTGCTTGAACAATCAAAAGGTCGGATATTGTTCTGCAGGCCTGGAAGTATAAATACTACCGAGGCCAGCGGAGTGACAGTAGTTTTTCAAGTCCGAGCTCGGTGCAGCGTGCGATAAAAGCGATAAAAGTAAGTAACAACGAATAAAGAGTGAGTCACGAATATTCCATTTTGGACAGTAGTTGAATACGAGAAGCTGTTCGGTAAGTTATTTGTAGACAGAAGCATAGGGTAGTTTTTTTTTGTAAACGGTAAAAGTAATATAGTACAGAGAGTTCAAAAAGTCATACAACCTTATGGAAGAATATTTCCTTCTTTTGTTGCTGTTTAATTTAGGAAAAAATGGGTTACAAAGTGAAGTAGAATATTCATTGTCTCCCAAAATACTATTAATAAGCTGTAGGACAAGTTTCAAGTGACAAGAAATATACCGTTAAAAGTGGTCGATAAAAAGTGCTAACACCAGAAGAGTTGATCGAGAGAGAGAGAGAGAGAGAGAGTGAGTGAGGGAGAGAGAGTGAGAGAGCGAGAGAGAGAGTGAGGGAGTGAGAGAGGAAGAAAGAGTGAGGGAGTGAGGGAAGAGAGAGAGAGTGAGGGAGAGAGAATGAGGGAGTGAGGAAAGGGCGATAGAGTGAGGGAGTGAGAGAGAGGGTGGAGCGGGAGAGTGAGGGGAGGGAATGAGGGAAGGGAGAGGGAGTGAGGGAAGGGAGAGAGAGTGAGAGAGTGTGGGAAGGGAGTGAGAGTGAGGGAGTGAGAGAGAGGGTGAGGGAGTAAGAGAGAGAGAAGAGGGAGAGGGACAGAGGGAGAAGAGGTAGAGGGAGAGAGAATGAGGGTGTGAGAGAGTGAGGGAGTGAGGAAAGGGAGAGAGAGTGAGGGAGAGAGAGGGTTACCATTTAAATTCTCATGATTGAATACTTCCACAAAAAGATTTTCAATTTAAAATTTAAATTGCTATTAGATATTGGTTCCATATTGTTCAATAATATAATGTTTCTGCATCATTATTTATAAACTAAGTTTTCCAAATAGTTAATTTTTGTTTGTTTTTTAATGATAAGCCGCGGTAGGCAAAGCATATACAAAACTTGTTCACTTTGGAATGTTTTCACTATTTCCCTTTCAAGGATTTTAAAACTTTCAAGGGAAAGAGGCGTTTCTCTTTTTTTCTTAAGAAAAAAAACAAGTGTTTTTTCTTCTCTTCTCTGTCCATTTAATTTTGTAACATTTTTTGGTTTCATCCTGGAATTCCACCGGTTTTTCTGTTTTTGTTTTGAGAAGGTCTCTTCTGTTGTGTATTTTTTACATACTTTTTTTTAATTTCTAGTTTAGATAAAAGTTTTTTTAATTTTTTTTTTCCTATTTTCGAGTCAAGGATGAGTTTTTCGGTTTTATCTTTTTTCATTTTGTAGATACGATCAGTCTTTATTTTGATCATCGTTTGTAGTTTTTTTTCGAATTTTCGTAAATTTCTTTGATCTAATATGAAATTTAAAATATATTTTTACTTTATTGGATCCTAGAATTTTCCTTAATATTCTTCTTTCTTTTTTAATTCGTCGATTAAGTTTTTATTTTTTATTAAAGAGAAACATTCAGCTGCGTACAAATTTTGTGTAAATGTCTATTTTTGAGAGTGATTTTGAGTTTTATTCTTAAAGCGTTAATTTAATAGTTTTTTTCCATTTTTTGGAACTGTGCTATATTGATAGTTTTTCTACTTTTAATAGAAAATGTTTGTAAATGCGATAATTTAATGTGGCATTGTCAATTTTTGTGACTATTTGTAGCGGTTTTTGGACCTTCCGAGTGTTTTTCATCTTTAATGGAAGTACGACCATGTTTATATTCACCAGCCTTCTATTTATCGACAAAAACGAAGGGTTAAAGAAGAATCTGACTCTTTTTGTAGGTCCATCGTGGTTAAACTTTTTTTAAATAAAATTGCTGGAATTTCAATTTTATCCATTTTTCAGAAAATGTCAAAACTTGTTTGTTTTACTTGATCAACCAGACCCCCGTGGGGGAAGATGCCTTGTGACGATCCTAGTCGCCACATCAATCCTCCGTTCTTAGCCCTGATGGGTTTTACCAGAGCCTCTAAGTTTTACCGGAAATGGGTCTTTTAGACCCTCTAAACTTGATAACACTTGTGTTATCAAGTTCAGATGATGGGCTTTACCAGAGGTCGTCTTTTCGACCCTCTAAACTTGGTAACGCACACAGTCATCAGTTTGACCTCTGCCGGGTGACACCGATGCAAATGCCTTGACAAACATTTTTATCAGTGTACTACTATCGCCTTCCATCCACAACCATCAACCATATCTTACAACCTCAACTATCAAATTAACCGATTAGCGGAAACGCTTTCTCCACGCCTTCTTCTAATATCAAAGGTTTCGCACAAAAGCACGCATTTGAGACTTCGCAGCAAGCCACGTAAAAGATCATATTTGACAAATATCATAGAGATTTGTACAACTTTACTTCATGTCTGTGTCAAGCCGATCACTTTCCGAATGTTCCTGGTAGAATAAAAAGAGTTATTGGTGATAAATATTAATCTTCAATCCTTTAATTTTTTATCTTTTTTCAATTTTCCTCAGTTTTTTTTTCTGTGGTAGGACGGTGTTCAAATTACTAGGATTACTTTTGGAACAATCTGGAAAATATTTTGTACCTAATATTTATATAATAAGGCTAAAATATCTGTCTGTAAAATCGTTTTTTCTCATTCTTCATAATAATTTTTTTGGATACGAAATCATTTTTGAAAGAAAAATAATATGGCTATATAAAAACCTCTATGGCGGAGTAGTAGCGTTTCTGCCTTTCATCCGGATTTTCCTAGGTTTGAGTCTTGGTCAAAATAAGATTATACACTAGCAAAAAACTTCATTTTCATCCATAAGTGATTGAGTATCAGCCTGTTGGTTTTGCTTTTTACCGATCTCTGTGGCGGAGTGGTAGCGTCTCGATCTTTCATCTAGAAGTCCCGGGTTCTAATCCCGGTCAGGAATGGGATTTTTCATAAGCTATAGATTTCTATTCTCAAACTCCCACGTACTATCTTCTATGGTGAATTAATTCATCAATGAAAAAAATGAGGGAAAGTTAAAAATATTCTTACGATTTTTTTAATTTATTTAAATTAATTTTTTTTACAATTAACATAATTTTAATATTTTAAATACTGTTTATTAATCTATATTATTTTCTAAAAATTATCTCGTTTCTGATCTTTTTCTTTCAATTTTGAAATTAACCTATCACGAATCAGATAAATGATTTTTATAATAAATATTTCTCCTAACATTTTTCCAGTTACTGCCAGGTCTGGGTGCATGTGTATGTAGGCAAATTCTGTTACCGGTACCGGCTTACCATCTTTTCTTTTTCCTGTTTAGCCTCCGGTAATTACTTTTCAGATAATATTTCAAAGGATGATATGTATGAGTATAAATGAAGTGTAGTCTTGTACAGTCTCAGTTCAAACATTCCTGAGACGTGTGGTTAATTGAAACCCAACCATCAAAGAACACCGGTATCCACGATCTAGTATTCAAATCCGTGTAAAAATAACTGATTTTACTAGGACTTGAACGCTGGAACTCTCGACTTCCAAATCAGCTGATTTGGGAAGACGCGTACACAACTAGACCAACCCGGTGGGTTAAGTGTAAATCTACCGGTAATCATGTAATCTGGAACAGATTCAAGTCGACCACTCCTGAGACGTGTGATTAATTGAAACCCAACCACCGAAGAACAGACTGTATTCACAATCTAGCATTCAAATCCATATAAAAGCAACTAACTGCCTTTACAACTAACTGCCTTAGAAATTTCGACTTTGAAAATCAGCTGATTTTGCGATAACGAGTTTAACCACTAGACTATCCCGGCGGGTTATTTTTATAGTATATTATACAGAAATGAAATTCATATTAGTATTTAACATTTAAAATGTTATATTACTGTAGGCGTGACAATTCATAAACTGGGGGGGAGTATAACTAAGCGACAGAGAGAGAGAGAGAGAGAGTGAGAATTGTGACTTCATCCTACGGATCAACTGAATGATCAAGTTTCTCAAGGTTAATATAATAATGTCAGGAGAATACACTTACTTACCATACCAGTAGTTACATAAACCATTATTGTCTACACATAGTATTATTATAATAAAAGCCGGTTGCACTATCAGCTAGGAAAGTTGATATATTTTTGATTGAAATATAAATTGTGTTCATAATGTCATACAGTCCATGTGTAAAACAAAAATATATTTAATTAATGAGAAGTATAATTTAATTATCTGATAAAGGAAATTAAACGGACCACATTTAATTTTTTAGTACGGTTCCATTGTAACAAATTTAATTTTTTTTTAAAACAGTATTTTATTAACTTGTTGAAAGTTCAAAAGAAAACTATTTTAAAATATTGATGTCTTATAAAAATTACGTGTTTTAAAACATGTTATTCCGTCCAGATCGGTAAAAATCAAATGAGGAAGTTAATTTAAAACATTTATAGAATCATTTCTGTTATATAAGTAAAGAATAATTTTATGTTGCTTACCTGCATTCGATTCCTGGAATGGCATCCTGAAAACTTGTATTTCTTCTACTTATACGATTACCTATTAAGTTTGTTAGATATTCGAAATCCTGGCTGTAATTTGATGATTTATATGTTTTAAAAGCCTAATGCAATAACAGTTTTATACATTTATTTAAATTTAGATGGTTACAATCTATCCAGTGAATAATTATTTAATATTTATTTATAATAATTATTATTACTTACGTTCAATTTTCAGTTGCTTTTTAATAATTATCTTTAGATATAGGTAGAGTATCGTCCACTAAAATGGTTAACTCGTTTCTTTTTATATATATATATATTTTTTAGAATTTCTCCACTGATATTAGGTATGATATTGTTGCGGGTTCGCGGCTAGATCAGAATATTGAGAGATTTACAATTGAGAATGTTTATATAATTACAATTTATTAGTTTAAGAACATAAATAAAACGAGGTAAATCAATGATAACAATGACAATAGGAATAATAAACGATAATAATAAACAACTCAGAATAATAATCATAGTAATCACAACCACATAAATAATAATAATAATAATAAACCCTCTGGTAATAGAATATAAAGAAATTTACAGACTGAACTCAATAAAAGTTATTCCCATTGTGATAACAGCAAACAGATTAATTAACAAAAATTTAAAGAAATACGTACAAAATGTTGGCCTGGATCCTTTTGTACTTTTTTATTTTCCTGTTTAGCCTCCGGTAACTACCGTTTAGATAATACTTCAGAGGATGAATGAGGATGATATGTATGAGTGTGAATGAAGTGTAGTCTTGTACATTCTCAGTTCGACCATACCTGAGATGTGTGGTTAATTGAAACCCAACCACCAAAGAACACCGGTATCCACGATCTAGTATTCAAGTCCGTGTAAAAATAGCTGGCTTTACTAGGACTTGAACGCTGTAACTCTCGACTTCCAAATCAGCTGATTTGGGAAGACGCGTTAACCACTAGACCAACCCGGTGGGTTTGGCCTGGATCCTAAAGTCGTAATTCCAAAAACCCAAAAATCGGTAATTCTGGAGACGTGCAGGATTGTACGTACTGTGTTAAATGCACCACAGCTCTGAATGAGGTATGCCTCAATGGGCCCTCATACTGAAATTCCGGATGTGAATCTCAGAGACAAAAATAATATTAATAAAAAACAGTGATTTAAAGTAATCGTCAGGATTTATTTACAGGTAGTTAAATACTGAAAACCAGAATTCAGTCCCATTGACAAAAAACATTAGCATGACCGCTAGTATTAACCCTTTTAACCACTAGTCTTGTATTAACAACATTAGTACAATATATATGACAAATATAAAGTTCTTTTACTGCTGTTCACAAATAAAACCATCCTAACAATTTTTGAATGAAATTTATTGTATTATCTCTTTCGCTTTTAGTCTAACAGTAATTCACCGAACCACTTCTTGTTTTCATGTACTGGAATTACTTGTGGCGTCACCTTAATCCCGTCGAACTTGTATGCACTAGAAATTCGCTTCTTCACTGACCTCGCAGAATATTATCGCTTCAAACTCGCATAATAACTCCTTGTTTAGAACCTCCGCAGAACTCTCTTGCAGACTTCAACTCACAAACTGTCAAACTATCTAAAACATTATTGACCCCTCCATCACACGCGCGCACACACGAACACACATTTTATGTGTATTTACAGACACAATTTTGACAAAGTTTTTCTTTGAATTAATAAGTTGAACTCCCAAAAATTGTGTTAATTTTTTACTATAATAATATTATACAGTTTGAGTCACGAAGTAACAAACTTTCAGTACACGTCAAAACATATCAAAATGTGGCAGATTTAAACTAGACAAATAAAATGTTTGTTATTAAAAAAACAAAATAATTAAATATTTAGCCAACTTATAAAATAAATTATTTTAAATAGTTAAATACAATTAATCTTTTATTAACTTTCAAGATGTCTAATAAATTGTTTTATTGATGTGTTTTTTATTTCTATTTCATTTGTTATTAATTTAATTGCCTATTTTTTAAAAATTTTTTAATTCTTTTGTAATATTGAAAATTTTGTTTCGTTTAATACTTTATTAAAATCTGTCACATTTTTATATGTTTTGTTTTTAATAAACTCCGAAATTTTTATGTTTGTATTTAGTTATTTGTAGATTCTATTCGTACCATTTTACCAGAAATATTGACTAAAATTGTAGAAGAATTTAAATTAAAGATTAAGAAGGAGAAGAAAGTAAAACCAGTGGTGAAAAGTAGAAATGTATAAGCTGATGTAAAATTTGGCAATACAATGGTGATTCGAAGGAAATGTTTACTACCTGAGGAGCGTCTTTATTAATCAAAATAAATGTAACAAAGATAAGCAGAAGAACAGCGCTAACTAAAAAAGCGTCAAAAATAAAAATAATTTACTAATATATAATCACATAAGCTTGGAGGTTAGACAGGTTACTTATAACTTACCTCTGGGCGTGTAAAAGAAATAGATACCAAGGTTTCCGTTTATGCTACGTTAGATAGACTGAATCGTCCGACGGCCGTTACACGCATGGAATGTTTCCTGATGTGAAAGGCATGCAGGTACAGAGTGTCCCATATAAAACGCAAACCAACCTTATATTGGTAGGTATTGAAATAATAAAAAGGCATGTGTAAATGTAAATGTAATTTTTATTATTACCATCCATTACCTTACATTTAGAGTAAACGTTGGAAGTTGCCGCCATCTTCTTGAATACAAGCTTCACTTCTTTTTACAGCGTATCATGCAAGTTTTTTCAAAGTTTGTGGCTGGATATTTAATACAGCTTGTTCAATATTGACTTTCAATTGTTCAAGTGTTCGTGGTTTGTTGCTGTTGGCTTTTTCTTTGAGGTAACCCCGTAGAAAAAAATCCGCCGCAGTCAAATCTGGAGATCTTGGTGGCCACAAGCCTCGACCGACAACACGATTACCAAAGAATTCCTCGACGAAATCAGAAGTTGAACCTGCGTAGTGCGATGTCGCACCGTCATGTGTCTGTCTTCCTCTTCCAAGAGTGCGATGAACTGAAATAAAATATCCTTATATCGTTCTGCATTAATGGTGTACTCTAAAAAAATAGGACCGATTATTTTCTTCCGCGATATCGCTCACCACATGCCCGACTTCTGCGGCTGTAATTGTTTTTCGTGATAAACGTGGGGATTTTCAGCGCTCCAAATTCTACTATTTTGGCTGTTTACGTAGCCATCCAAATGAAACCGTGCTTCATCTGTGAAAAATAACGAATCCATAAAATTAATTCCCTCGCGCAGAAATCGACGGAACCGTTGACAATATTGTAGCTGTTTTTCTTTGTCGGGCTCAAGAAGTTGATGAACCGTTTGAATGCGGTAAGGTCGTAATTGTAATCATTCGGTCGCCCGATGAACAGTTGATTTAGACAAATTAATTTCAGCAGACAAACATCCGATCGATTTATTTGGCGAGGCGAGTAATCGGTCTTTCATTTCAGTGTCTGTATCTGTATTCAACACCGACGCTGATCTTTTGTGTTCCTTGTTATTAACTGAACCGGTCTCTCTAAATTTTGCAACTAATCTTAATACTGATGTTATGTTAGGAGTTGGTTTATCTGGGTACTTATGGCGAAACAAATCTTGCACTACAACCGCTGATTTCGTACTGAAGTACGACTCGACAATGAAAACTCGTTCATCTAGCGAAAACACCAACTTGTTTCTAGCAATACACTGAACGTTATGATTGCATTGTTGTTACTATCGGTAGTGTTCTACTGCGTCGCCGCGATGTTCAGATGTTGGACGAGTCCATTTCAGTAACGAGTAAGGGAGTAAGCTTGACTTTTGAAATTTCAAGGATGAGTGATTGATGAGTTGCGTTTTATATGGGACAACCTGTAGTTAAGTGGATTTCTCCCAATAGGCATATTACACAATTTCTTTCTTGATATGGTGCTTTTCGAGATTGGTTGGCCAGATTTGGTTTGATTAATTCAGGCTTTTGTATCCGGAGTGTAGGGTCACTTATGACGTATACTATGTCTGCCTCACGTAAGAAGCTGAATACTAGATCGTGGATACCGGTGTTCTTTGGTGGTTGGTTTTCAATTAACCACACATCTCAGGAATGGTCGAACTGAGACTGTACAAGACTACACTTCATTTACACTCATACATATCATCCTCTGACGTATTATGTGAAAGGTAATTACCGGAGGCTAAACAGGAAAAAGAAAGAAAGTTACGAAACTGAACGTACCAAAGTAGCTAGAGAAACTTGCGAGAATCAATTGTGATCTGCAAATTAATTGGAAAACCGAAAGGGAATGGGACATAGTTTCTGGCTTCTTTAGATTCTTACCCCTATGGAGGATTGTTGAGGGGGTCTGATTGTGTTAAAGATGTAAAGATAGAATATTAACTTGGGTGATTAGCGTCCCGCCTGGGTGCTTACTTCGCCAAGATAAGCGTTTTGGCTTCGAGCCTCGGTTAGCTGAGTTATTCGCTGCTAGGATGAGATGAATGTATAGAAAACAGTGTGATGAAGCTGCGGTGTAGCTCCAACAAGTGTAGGCATTGACTTAGCTCCTGAAAGCGGACCAGAGCAGAAATAGGGTATGTTTTCATTAGAGGCTTATTAAATTTGCAAATCAGTTTCTTGATTTTTAAATAAATCAAGAGGACTTTGAATAAATTAAATTGTAGGATAAAATGATCGTTGTTGCGATCAACACTTGTTTTAGTGGTATGAGGATGGTATTTTTGGTGTTTAAAGATTCAATTTGAGTGCATAGTCTAATTGAAATTAGATATAGGAAGAGTTTTTATGTGTAACTTTTGGTGTTAGAAGAAGATACGGGGATCGCGCTTCTGCGAATCGGTTAATTTGTTAGTTGTGCGTAGTAGGTTAAGGTAGGGTGGTCGTAGTTGGAAGAGGCCATCTGAAGGCGATAGTAGGATGTGTCAATACACTGAAGGAAATGTCTGCCAAGGCATTTGAACTGGTGGCATCCTGACACAGACCAAACTGGTCTCTGGTGTTGTGTTATCAGGTTTATATAGTCTAAAAGACGACTTCCGGTAAAGATTATCAGGACTAGGAACGGAGGGGATGATATGGAAACCAGGATCGTTACAAGGCAGGGGTCTTCCCCTGCCTTGTAACGATCCAGAAAAAATTTACCAAAATATTAGTGGGCGTGGACTTTATTCAAACAATTTTACTCAAAATCGAACTCTCTATAAGTTTCATTTAAACCTGTTGTATGCTTATTAAGCATTTAACAATGTTTTTTTTTTTTTGTCTTCAGTCATTTGACTGGTTTGATGCAGTTCTCCAAGATTCCCCATCTAGTACCAGTCGTTTCATTTCGGTGTACTCCCTACATCCTACATCCCTAATAATTTTTTTACATATTCCAAACGTTGTCTGCCTGCATGATTTTTTCATTCTACCTCTCCCTCCAATATTAAAGCGACTATTCGAGGATGCCTTAATATGTTGCCTATAAGTCTGTCTCTTCATTTAACTATATTTTTCCAAATGCGTCTTTCTTCATCGATTTGCCGCAACATCTCTTCATTTGTCACTTTATCCACCCGTCTGATTTTTAACATTCTCCTATAGCACTTTTCAAAAGCTTCTAATCTTTTCTTTTCAGGTACTCCGATCGTCCAAGTTTCACTTCCATATAAAGCGACGTTCCAAACATATACTTTCAAAAATGGTTTTCTGTCGTTTAAATTAATCATTGATGTAAGCAAATTATATTTCTGACTGAAAGCTCGTTTCGCCAGTCCTATTCGGCATTTTATATCTCTCCTGCTTCGTCCATTTTAAGTAATTCTACTTCCCAAATAACAAAACTCTTCTACCTGCATAATCTGTTTTCTTCCTATTTTTATATTCAGTGGTCCATCTTCTTTATTTATATTTCATACGTTCGTTTTGTTCTTGTTTATTTTCATGCGGCAATTCTTGCGTAGGACTTCATCCATACCGTTCATTGTTCCTTCTAAATCCTTTTTACTCTCAGCTAGAATAACAATATCATCGTAGCATCTTTATCTTTTCACCTTGTACTGTTTCTTCGGATCTAAGTTATTCTTTAATATCATTAACTGCTAGTTCTACGTAAAGATTAAAAAGTAACGGGGATAGGGAACATCCTTGTCGGACTCCCTTTTTTATTACGACTTCTTTCTTAAGTTCTTCAATTATTACTGTTGCTGTTTGGTTCCTGTAAATGTTAGCAATCGTTCTTCTATCTCTGTATTTGAATTCTAGGTTTTTTAAAATGCTGAACATTTTATTCCAGTTTACGTTATGGAATGCCTTTTCTAGGTCTATCAGTGCCAAGTATGTTGGTTTTTTTTTCTTTAATCTTCCTTCTACTATTAATCTGAGGCCTAAAATTGCTTCCCATGTTCCTATACTTTTCCTGAAAACAAATTGCTCTTCTCCTAACGTTTCTTCCACTCTCCTCTCAATTCTGTATAGAATTAATAATGTTGTTTTACGCTAAATATAAAAATAATATGTTTATTGACCCAATCTTTTGTCTTTTACCCCAGATTTATCAAAAACTACTAAAAATAAAGTTATGGGACCTATTTTTTTTAATTTTTCTGGTCATATTTCACATATATGATCCCAGGAATTACAATCAGTCTTAATCTTAGCGGCTATCTTTTGATAGCCGACAATTGCTAACGAAACGTTTTCGAACTTATGTTTACATGAACTTTATTTTTTATTTTTAGCAATAAAACATGTCCTGAAAGTTTATTATATTCTTGGAGAAGAAATCTGTTTAAATAAAACAGTTAAGTATTTTTTGTATTTTCTATTGAATACAGAAATATATTCGTATTTAACATGAGTATTATATTAACATATTATAAATAACAGAAATGATATTTACCGGTAATTAAAATAAATTAACATAAGATATAAGAAAATCATGATAAACTAATAAGTTAAACGAAAAAAAAGAATATATATATATATATATATATATATATATATATATATATATATATATATATAATATAGTGCTGCGCTAAAAAAAAAAATTAACTAGTTGTATTCATCAGACAGAATTGTGTGTAGTTTAAAAAAAAGTGGAGGGGGAATTGAAAGTTAGACTGACGTTGTTGCAAGTGGTATTGCAGCGCTGTCGTCTCATTCACATCACCATAGTGGTTCTGTATAAGTGTATCGTGAATTGTTTGGTTAAAAACATCCGACCCACTTGTTAGTTCGTAGCATCTGTGTTGATTTTTAATCTGTTTAAAGACGTTTGTATGCATCTACATCCTACGACTGAGTTTTTATTTTATTGTTGTTTTACCATATATGGTTTATACAGGTGGTGTGCTATTTGTTTATAACGATGTAATTTTTAAATAGTTTGTGCCTGCGTAGTGTTTGAGTCACATTTATTTTTAATATTAACTGGAAAATAGTAGTGGTAATTAAATGAAAAATGTATTATCTATTTTAAGGAAAACTACGTCTGGTGCTACTGGATTGCGTCATAATTATTACCGGTTAATAATTAATTTTCACATGTATATTTAATGTAAGTTAATTTTCTTTTTAATTTACTTAATTTTGTTAAATAATTTATATTAACACTTATTTTATTTGGTAGCATATATTTTTATTTTCTTTCTATTTAATTAGTTATTAATCCATTTTTATCGGTTAGTTAACAACACCATAATTTCAATGATTGTAGGCGATCTGATATAAGACAAATTCATTTAAAAAATTTAATGATAATGCTCAAGAATGATAAGCATCCAATATCAGAAATTCTAAACCAATTGATAAGTAATTTCAAAAGTAAGAGAAGATAGATTTTTTAAAAATAATACAGTTTTTATTTATAGCCTACTTTAAAAATGGTAGGTCATTTTTGTTTTTAATTTATTTAAAAGATCTATTTTTAAAATCGGTTATGTTCACCTTATCTTTTGTAAACGTTTATATTTTTTAATTACTTTTTCGTCGAATGTGGATAAACAAAAACATAAAACGGTTTAGACATTTAGACGAATAAAGAGTGATTCATTTGTTTTGTCTTCGTACACGTAATTTATTACCTAGGTCTTTTTTGTCGTTTCATTTTTTGTTTGTAATTTTTTAATTATTTTGTTATATACACAGAAAATATGTTTACAATTAAATTATATAAATACATCATTAATATTATTTATTATACTATTGTTTTGTGTATTTATAGGAAAATTAATTTCGATGATTTTTTTTTAGGAAAAATAGATTATTTAGTTACTTATTATAGATAATAAATGGGGGATATCTCTAAATATATGAACATATATTTAGAGACAAAAATCTCATATTATCACACAACTATTTAACAAAAAAAATTGGGGATTTAGCAAAATTGAACTTTGTTAATTTTATACTACTTCATAAGATTTCCAATTTAGTATTTTTTGGGAATCTGACAGCCATTTTTTCAATCTTTTTTTCCCCAAATCAGTGGGTATTTACAGAGAAATTATAAATATAATCAAACCAAACTTAACCTACGATCGCTTCGCTCGCTAGTCAAGATTAGAGAACGAAGCGAACGTAGTTTGGTTAGATTATAATTATAAGCATAATGCTTATATTAGACCTCTTCAGGTACATTTGGAAGACCAATGTTTAAATAAAGTTGACAAGTAGAAATATTAAAAAATGGGTTAGCGAATAGGTAGAGGGAAGTAAGCGTAGGTAAGGTTGGTTAGATTTTATTTATAATTTATCTCTGCAAATATCCACTGTTTTGGAAGAAAAAATTGCTAAAAAGTGGTAGTCGAATTCCGAAAAAGAATTTTCAATTTATATAGAGAAAAATTGAGCGAATTATAATCAATTACATATAAAGAATTCTTCTTTTATGGATACTATAATTTTACTATGACGTTTTTAGTTATTGAAGTTGATACATAGTTAATATACATGATATATATTTTTAAAACGAACAAAAAATTATAAATTATTAGCAAATATGTAGAAAAATGTATAAATATATGAAAATTTTTAAGCAAATGTAAAAATAAAATTCTATAAGAAAATCAAATTAGTTAAAATTATAACATTTATCATGGTGGCCAGAAAATTATGTTTTGCTAAATTACCAAAAACAAATGTGGTTTCTTATACTGCTATCACCACAAAAATTAAAAAAACGGATAACAGTATTTTTTAAACGTAATATTCAGTTAAAATATTATCCATCTATATATATATATATATATATATATATATAACAGAACATGTCGTGAGTGATTCATTATCAACGCCCAACAAAAACTACTGATGATAAATTGATGTATATACGTTTTTACGGTGTAAGTATATACTAAGAAAGGATTTTTTTGAAATTCCAAGTTTAAACAGCTAAAATGGAGTAATAATAGATTTTTTTTTAATTTCTGTGTAACTAATAAAGATGTGAACTTGATTTTTGGTATATGTAATATTTCTATGAAAATCTAAAAATCCTGTTTCTAAATTTTTTGAAATTCTCTTTGAAAGAGGTGATAAAAAATAAAAACAGTGATTGCAAATTTTCCCCATTTCTAACTATACTTAATGAGATATTCCCTCGACTTGCAAATATTCTTCAGGTAAATATTTAAAAACTATTTTGAATTTTAATATTTTAACGGAAAAAAACAATTTTCTTTTAGAGTTTTTCTTTTTTATCCGATCGCTATTGAATTAATTTTTATGAGATTTGGTAAAATTATGATGGAAATTTATGTTTGTAATTCTGATTATGTATTTCGTGAGCGAAGCCGCGAAGGGAAATTTAAAAACCAGTTAGTGTTTCCTGTATTGATCAAACTGCTGTTCTGAAGAAATTATAATACACTGATAGTTTTTATAAATTGAACAGACTTTAATTTCTATTTATCATTATTGTTTTTAAAAGTATGAGTTGAATAACACAGAGGATCCAGGAGATAAGAGCCCTGTGGCTAGACAGGAAAGGCTTGCTTCGCTCGCCCTGATCAGCTAGACATCCTCTACAACGGGAAACGTAAATAATCATACAGAGTGGACAAAGCCGCCACGGGATGCTACTATATAATTAAATAAAATAAAAAAAAAATGATAAAGTGAAATGAAGTCGGTCGGTAAAAATCTTCGAGAGGTAGAATTGATGGTTGTTTAACCAGTAAGATCCAATATATATAAATTATTATTTCCTCCTTTCCCTTTTCCCCTCTTCAACTCTTCCCATCTTCATCCCTTTCCCTTCTTCCCTTTTTCGCAAAAATATTTATTTCTTTTCACGTAACTAATATATATTCTGAATATGAGCCAATTCGGACCATAAGTACAATTTTTTGAAATATCTCGACCCCGGCGCCACCTAGCGGGTCCAAACTAACTTAGAAAATTTTGAAAGCGTGCGCACAACAACTTACGAAAGTTTCATTGTAATCGGAAAAATGGTAAAAGAACGCATACGGGACAAAGACATACAAACACATACAAACATTGAGTTTTATATATATATAAATAAATCTAATGGGGTCTATGAGTGTTACTCTTTCACGCAAAACCTACTTAACCGATTGAGCTGAAATTTTGCTAGAACATAATTTTTATACGTGGAAAAAGAATAGCACTATTGCCGAAATTTTCCCCGTTTCAATATGGTGGCCGTTATAATGACTTGCGGAAACAACCGGATTTTATTCCTTGTCAAAACCAGCCAACCGTTAGTCAAATCGAAGACCACTTGTATTTGAAATTACATTTTCTATAAAAAAAGGTTTTCCTTTATCGTTTTCAGTATCCCTTTTGCGTATCGAGAAAAATAGTTTTAAATGTACGACGGTACATTTAAAACGCACGACGCGGTGGCTCAACCAAAAGAGTCACTCTTACCGTGTGTGACACGCGACTGGCTCTACCTTTTCTTTCTTTTTCCTGTTTAGCCTCCGGTAACTACCGTTTAGATAATACTTCAGAGGATGAATGAGGATGATATGTATGAGTGTTAATGAAGTGTAGTCTTGTACATTCTCAGTTCGACCAATCCTGAGATGTGTGGTTAATTGAAACCCAACCACCAAAGAACACCGGTATCTAGTATTCAAGTCCGTGTAAAAATAGCTGGTTTTAGTAGGTCTTGAACGCTGGAATTCTCGATTTCCAAATCAGCTGATTTGGGAAGACGCGTTCACCACTAGACCAACCCGGTGGGTGACTGGCTGTACCTACATCCGGTTACTTGACTAAAAAAAAACATAAAATAAAATGAGAAACGAAGTACGGTCACCCCCTCTTGGTGTTTATCGGGTAACGTAAAGAACAGTGCAAAATAACTTTGTCTGCCGGAAGGATGGGTCCAGTATAATATTATTTTTCTAATGGGAGTCAACTATTCTGAAACCCGTATACCTTAGATCACTCAGAGTTTCGAGTCTTGTACTGACTATTAGACAATAGACGTTATGACGTTATGACAATAGAGACTATTGCTCTGAATGAATTAAAATACACTGATAGTGTTTATAAAGTGAACAGGCTTTCATTGTTGTTTATTAGCATTATTCTCACAAGCATGAGTTTAATGAATACAAAGGATTCCATGGGAGGACAGAACCCTGACTGATTAGTCTTAAATAAAATTCATTTTTTCTGTGGAAAGCCTATAGAACAAACGGTAATGTGTTTCTGTTTATTCTGTTAAAAGATGGCATTTTATGTTTACATAGAATAAAAAGAATTTTTGGTGATATGCCATCAGTTGCGTGTTTTTTCTGTACATAGAAAATTTGTTTTATTCTCTTTTTTTGTGGTCAGTCATTTGACTGGTTTGATGCAGCTCTCCAAAATTCCCTATCTAGTGCCAGTCGTTACATTTCGTTATATCCTCTACATTCTACATTCCTAACAATTTGTTTTACATATTCCAATCGTGGCCTGCCTACACAATTTTTTCCTTCTACCTGTCCTTCCAATATTAAAGCGACTATTCCAGGATGCCTTAGTATGTGGCCTATAAGTATATATCTTCTTTTAGCTATATTTTTCCAAATGCTTCTTTCTTCATCTATTTGCCGCAACACCTTTTCAATTTTTACTTTATCCACCCATCTGATTTTTAACATTCTTCTGTAGCACCACATTTCAAAAGCCTCTAATCTTCTCAGGTTCTCCGATCGTCCAAGTTTCACTTCCATATAAAGCGACGCTCCAAACATATACTTTCAAAAATGTTTTCCTGACGTTTAAATTAATCATTGATGAAAGAAAATTATGGTTTTGATTGAAAGCTCGTTTCGTCTGCGCTATCCGGCATTTTATATCGCTCCTGCTTCGCCCATTTTAAGTAATTCTACTTCCCAAGTAACAGAATTCTTCTACCTCCGTAATCTTTTCTCTTCCTATTTTTCTATTCAGTGGTTCATCTACAATATTTTTACTACATTTCATTTCATTACTTTCGTTTTGTTCTTGTTTATTTTCATAATAATTATAGATTATTTATATATTAAAAAAAAATATATATATATAAACAAAGTAAAGAAATTTAGCTGTTTTTGCAATTACTCAGTAACTAATTTAGTAACATATTTCGTTGGGGTATTTAAACACTTAATACATCAGGTTACAGATAACCACCATGCACCGACTACGTTCACTCATATGAGAGAAGTTTTAATGGAACATAACTTTCGTTAAATTTAAAGTCTTACCTTAATGTCATACAAATAGAGATATCTCAGCAAATATTTATGATACAAAATTCTTTTGGGTCTTAAACAATTAATTAATAAGTCAAACACCATCAAATGAGACCACACTAACGTTGTTAACACAATTCCTAAAAGATTTTCAGGGAAAATACAAATTTCCTCACACTTAAAAATACATCCAAACCTCCGTATCTCAGAAAATAATTAAGATAAAGAATTTTCGTTTGGGTCTTAAAACGTTCATGTCAAGCACTATCAAATCAGCCCACACCGACTTCGATCTCTTAGTTTGTAAAAAAGGTTTTTAGGGAACATTAATTAAATTAAAATAAATTAACCAATAAGAAAGCATGTCTGATAGGTTTAATGGACTGAGAAATGATTTACTAACTGTATCACTTTAAATGTAAAAGTGTATGTGCATATGGTACGAATTTTGAACGATAATAATCTATATATACCGGGTGATATTTAAGTGTGGAAACAGCTTTATACTGCATATCTGGGAGGCCTTTGTAGGCAGAAGAAATTGGGTTCTACATAGTTAAAAAAAAATCTGCATTAAGATGGGTTTTTAATTTTTGTCCGCCATCTTGGATCCCCAATATTGAATCAAACTTAATTTTTACAATAATAATTAAATTAAAATTTTACAAGAAAAGCAATGGTGAAACTCGTTTTTCTTTTAATTCCTTGGTTGTCGAGTTATAAGCATTCAAAGTTGCAATAATGTAAAAATCGTGTAAACAATAAAACGAGGTAAAACGCTTTACATGAACAATTTTATTGCATTTTACATTCCTAATTCATACAATAACGAACTTTTAAACAGTGCAATAGTATTGATAATAAATGGTAACTAATAATTAACAAGAAATTAAACGGATTAATGAAATGAATTTTAAAAGCATACCATTCTAAAACAAATGTTCAAAATGATTCCTCTCTACAGCTTGACAGTGTGTTAACTACAAGTAATATATGTTTATAACTTGTATCAAGTTTTGGTACCCCCAAAAAACGCATACCATTCTAAAACAAATGTTCAAAAGGATTCCTCTCTACAGCTTGACAGTGTGCTAACTACAAGTAATATATGTTTATAACTTGTATCAAGTTTTGGTACCCCCAAAAAACGTAATCCATAGCAGACAGGTCTGGGGACCTAACCCACCGGGTTGGTCTAGTGGTTAATGCGTCTTCCCAAATCAGCTGATTTGGAAGTCGAGAGTTACAGCGTTCAATTCCTAGTAAAGCCAGTTATTTTTACACGGATTTGAATACTAGATCGTGGATAACGGTGTTCTTTGGTGGTTGGGTTTCAATTAACCACACATCTCAGGAATGGTCGAACTGAGAATGTACAAGACTACACTTCATTTACACTCATACATATCATCCTCTGAAGAATTATCTAAACGGTAGTTACCGGAGGCTAAACAGGAAAAAGAAAGGTCTGGGGACCTGGTAGACCATACTACGGCTCCTCTACAACCTACTCAGCGATTTGGAAATTGTTCATTTAAAATTTGTTGTGCTCGTAGATAATAATGAGGTGGTATCTCATCTTGATGAAATCATATTTTATAATTTAATTCTTGTCCAACATTTTCCTGGATATTTGGTAAATTCCTATCGGCTAACAAATTGCAGTAAGCATTTCCTGTTAGAATTCATCTAAAGTAAAATACGATGACCAACGATTCCCGCCCAAACGTTCACTTTCTGAGGGTGCTGTGTATGACCTTCCAACATCTGCGATTATTTTCGCTCCAGAATCGACAGTTTTGCTTATTCACATGGCCATTTAACATAAATGTCGCTTTATCAGTAAATATTAGTGAATTAGAAAAATTTGTGTTTATGTCTAATTTTTGCATTATAATATAATATTCAACTCGGCGGTCAAAATCATCTTTCGAAAGTTGTGTTGTTAATTATTATATTCTAGCACTGTTTAAACTTCGTTATTGTATGCATTATGAATGTAAAATGTAATAATATTTTTCATGTAGTGCGTTTTACCTTGTTTTAGTGTTAATACGATTTTTTCGTCATTGTAAATTTTAATACTTAAACTCGATAACGAAGGAATTAATAGAAAAACAGATTTCACCATTGTTTTTCTTGAAAAATTTTAAATTGAAATCACGTATCTTATATGGTTCACGTTCCTATTTAAAAAAATTAAGTTTTATTCAATACGGATCCAAATTTGCGGAAAAAATTAATAACCCATCATAATGCAGATTTTTTAAAGTATATAGAACCCCATTTTCTTTCTGCTTTCAGATATCTCTCAGATATGCAGTATAAAGCTGTTTCCATACTTAAATATCACCTGTAAATATATATATAAATAATTATATATACTAATATTTATAACTAATTAATATTCATAATTTACGCTTTCGTTGTAACCTACCCTACCAAACGGCATTTGTATGTGTGCGTCTCCCTTAGCTTAAGCAACGGAATGTACCGATCACTAGCGGAAAACCCCGATTGGTTAGTACATGTCTTGTGGTGGTCAGATGTATACTTGATATATTATTTTATATATGTATACACGTATACATCTATCGAAATTTTGGGAAAATTTAGCACTTTTTAACCAGATTCGAATTTTCAAACGAAAATGATCGGTCCTACCGCTCTGAAAATTCTTTTCGATCCTCCTCATCGATACCTCATCCGTTTTTAGTGGTACCCGACGGATAATATTTTCAAGTGCTTCCCTGGGCGCCATTCGGAAATTGGAAAGGGGGTACTACCGTAATATCTCGACAACCGCTCGTCCGATTTTCACAGTTCAAACGGCGTATGTATCAGCAGGTCGAGCGCTAACTGTTTAACTCATCGGGTATACTCTTGATCAATCGGATCTTGGTTATCCGGAAATTAAATTGTTTAGCCCTTTTTTTTTGGTTGCACTGCCCACCGTAACACGTATCGATCTTTCGCTAAATATTTTCAAACCTAAACCTAAATACTTTTAAGAATGGGGTGGTGCGGTACCCCACTCTTTAGGCCATTCATCACGCATGCGAAAAAATGGGCAAAAAAACAGATTTTTAATTTGAAGCTGTGACGTTTTCACATATCACCGTCAACAAAGGTTGTTGTCAAATCCATTCTGAGATAAAGTACTAAAATTATTTTTTACCTTTTAGTGCGTTTAATTTAAGAGTGGTGTTTTAAAATTTTTTAATATATTTTTATTTATTATGTGATTGTTTTTCTTCATAAAATAATGAACTATAACCAAAACGTAGGGACCGAATTGTACCGATCACTAGCGGAAAATCCCGATACGTTATTATCAGTTTCTTGAACTAATTTCTAATTTAACTTTCGCTATATCAATTTAAGTTATATCAGAAAAAATATTTTTACACAAGAGGTAATCAATTCTGAACACATAATAATCCCATTTCGAGACGCCGCACGTCAGCGCAACCCGCCCGGAGATCCTAGCTGCGGATGGCGCAGTATACAGTATATACATATATTTATATATATGCTAGCCTATACACGCCTCTGCAGCTAGTATATCTATATATATATATATATATATATATCGAAAGCGGGAAAGAATAAATGTGAACAGGTTTTATTGTTAATTTCTTATCGTTTAGGTCTTTACTGGTAATGTGAAAGTGGAGATGAAATCTATGGGTCAACGCACAGCTCCTCTGAAAGGAAGTGTTAACTACCACGCAATAAATTATCTATTGTAACTTATTTACTGATGATACTGCAGAGCAGCACGGGTCCCTTAGTAATAATAAAAGTCATTTAATTTTTAAAACGCCCATTAATATCAATAATATTTGTTTTTATATTAAGACTATTTTAATAGTTAAAAATCATATGTATCTTTTATGGCGTATTTGAAATAAAAATTCGTGAAGGGTGAAACCAGGAAAGCTATACAAACTTTTCCGTCTTTTTTGCTTATTATAATTATAATATAACAATATTCTTAATTCTTAAATTATAATTATGGAAGTTAAGATTTCTTGTAAAAATTGTCTTTTTATTTCTGCCGTCAATTCAAATGGTTTCTTAAATATTTAAAAAAAATTTATAACTTTGATCTTTATTTATTTATTTTTTGGATTTGGCCATACTTGGAACGAGCGTGAACAAACGCTCTGAGCTGATTTTTCTGTTGTTTTCACTTCCATCTTGAGCAATTTTAAATTTTTTTAATTCGTGTATTTTTTCTTTTTTTTTTAAATTTCTCTGTCTAAAATTTCTCCTCCACTTATTTCTACCACTAGAAACCGATTGTTATTTTTGTTTAGAAATTTTTTTTTTTTTTTTGTCTTCAGTCACTTGACTGGTTTGATGCAGCTCTCCAAGATTCCCTATCTAGTGCTAGTCGTTTCATTTCAGTATACCCTCTACATCCTACATCCCCAACAATTTGTTTTACATATTCCAAACGTGGCCTGCCTACACAATTTTTCCCTTCTACCTGTCCTTCCAAAATTAAAGCGACTATTCCAGGATGCCTTAGTATGTGGCCTATAAGTCTGTCTCTTCTTTTAACTATATTTTTCCAAATGCTTCTTTCTTCATCTATTTGCCGCAATACCTCCTCATTTGTCACTTTATCCACCCATCTGATTTTTAACATTCTCCTATAGCACCACATTTCAAAAGCTTCTAACCTTTTCTTCTCAGATACTCCGATTGTCCAAGTTTCACTTCCATATAAAGCGACACTCCAAACATACACTTTCAAAAATCTTTTCCTGACATTTAAATTAATTTTTGATGTAAACAACTTATATTTCTTACTGAAGGCTCGTTTAGCTTGTGCTATTCGGCATTTTATATCGCTCCTGCTTCGTCCATCTTTAGTAATTCTACTTCCCAAATAACAAAATTCTTCTACCTCCATAATCTTTTCTCCTCCTATTTTCACATTCAGTGGTCCATCTTTGTTATTTCTACTACATTTCATTACTTTTGTTTTGTTCTTGTTTATTTTCATGCGATAGTTCTTGCGTAGGACTTCATCTATGCCGTTCATTGTTTCTTCTAAATCCTTTTTATTCTCGGCTAGAATTACTATATCATCAGCAAATCGTAGCATCTTTATCTTTTCACCTTGTACTGTTACTCCGAATCTAAATTGTTCTTTAACATCATTAACTGCTAGTTCCATGTAAAGATTAAAAAGTAACGGAGATAGAGAACATCCTTGTCGGACTCCCTTTCTTATTATGGCTTCTTTCTTATGTTCTTCAATTGCTACTGTTGCTGTTTGGTTCCTGTACATGTTAGCAATTGTTCTTCTATCTCTGTATTTGAACCCTAATTTTTTTAAAATGCTGAACATTTTATTCCAGTCTACGTTATCGAATGCCTTTTCTAGGTCTATAAACGCCAAGTATGTTGGTTTGTTTTTCTTTAATCTTCCTTCTACTATTAATCTGAGGCCTAAAATTGCTTCCCGTGTCCCTATACTTTTCCTGAAACCAAATTGGTCTTCTCCTAACACATCCTCCACTCTCCTCTCAATTCTTCTGTATAGAATTCTAGTTAAGATTTTTGATGCATGACTAGTTAAACTAATTGTTCTGTATTCTTCACATTTATCTGCCCCTGATTTCTTTGGTATCATTACTATAACACTTTTTTTGAAGTCTGACGGAAATTCCCCTTTTTCATAAATATTACACACCAGTTTGTATAATCTATCAATCGCCTCCTCCCCTGCACTGCGCAGTAATTCTACAGGTATTCCGTCTATTCCAGGAGCCTTTCTGCCATTTAAATCTTTTAATGCTCTCTTAAATTCAGATCTCAGTATTGTTTCTCCCATTTCATCCTCCTCAACTTCCTCTTCTTCCTCTATAAAACCATTTTCTAATTCATTTCCTCCGTATAACTCTTCAATATATTCCACCCATCTATCGACTTTACCTTTCGTATTATATATAGGTGTACCATCTTTGTTTAACACATTATTAGATTTTAATTTATGTACCCCAAAACTTTCTTTAATTTTCCTGTATGCTCCGTCTATTTTACCAATGTTTATTTCTCTTTCCACTTCTGAACACTTTTCTTTAATCCACTCTTCTTTCGCCAGTTTGCACTTCCTGTTTATAGCATTTCTTAATTGCCGATAGTTCCTTTTACTTTCTTCATGACTAGCATTCTTATATTTTCTACGTTCATCCATCAGCTGCAATATATCGTCTGAAACCCAAGGTTTTCTACCAGTTCTCTTTATTCCGCCTAAGTTCGCTTCTGCTGATTTAAGAATTTCCTTTTTAACATTCTCCCATTCTTCTTCTACATTTTCTATCTTATCTTTTTTACTCAGACCTCTAGCGATGTCCTCCTCAAAAATCTTCTTTACCTCCTCTTCCTCAAGCTTCTCTAAATTCCACCGATTCATCTGACACCTTTTCTTCAGGTTTTTAAACCCCAATCTACATTTCATTATCACCAAATTATGGTCGCTATCAATGTCTGCTCCAGGGTAAGTTTTGCAGTCAACGAGTTGATTTCTAAATCTTTGCTTAACCATGATATAATCTATCTGATACCTTGCAGTATCGCCTGGCTTTTTCCAAGTGTATATTCTTCTATTATGATTTTTAAATTGGGTGTTGGCAATTACTAAATTATACTTCGTGCAAAACTCTATAAGTCGGTCCCCTCTTTCATTCCTTTTGCCCAGCCCGTATTCACCCACTATATTTCCTTCCTTGCCTTTTCCAATGCTTGCATTCCAATCTCCAACTATTATTAAATTTTCATCTCCTTTTACGTGTTTAATTGCTTCATCAATCTCTTCGTATACACATTCTCATTTCATGTTTAGAAATTATCAAAGTTGAAAATTTCTAGTCAAACTTTATCCATACATTCTCTTTAGAAGACTATAAAACATTATTCTCAGTTTTTTTTCTTCAGATTTCCAAAGAATTTGTGCAGGTATAACAGTCTGGCAGTAGGGTACACTTAAATAGTCTGGCAACATTGCGCCTCTACCTCATCACCACCATATGTAACAACGAAAATTTAATAAAAAAAAAAACTGCTCCCATAACCGCAATTAATTTTTTTAATTGAGTAGTAAAGTGGTAGCATCTCAGTTTTTCATTCGGAAGGTTTCGGGTCGAATCCTGATTATATTTTAACAATTTTCTATTTCATTTTCGCTTATGCATAAGCTTAACGTTTTATATTGATGAATTAATTTTCTACAAAGGAAAAAAATATATATATACATTTTTAATACTTTTATTTATAATCGCATCAAAAATTCATTAGTGACTTTTCACTATAGCTGTACCGATAAATTTGTAGTCTTGAACAAACTTAGGGGTCGACTTACTCCTGAGAAATGTGGTTAATTGAAACTCAACTACCAAAGAACACCGATATCCACGATTTAGTATTTAAATTTGAATAAAAGTAATTATCTTTATTAGGATTTGAACCTGAGAACTTGGATTTCGAAATCAGCTGATTTACAACGACGAATTTATCACTAGACCAACCCGGTGGGTTAATTTATAATATTTAATTTGTAATGAAGGTAAATAAAATCTCATATCTTTATACGTAGTAATTACAAAGATTACATGATGCTACAATGCGATCACTTTATCGTGCACTACGTGAATTACTTGAACAGTCACCAAGGAAAATTTTTTGTAAATTATTATCGCAGACAGGAATGTCGTGTACAGGACACAAAGGCCGTAAAAAAAGCCATAAAGAAATTAGGTCTACAGGCATACCGAATACATTACGTACAGGAACTGAAAACCCCGAACACTGTTAAAATAAGATATTGCTAGTAGTTTATTAACCAGGTGAAAAGTAATGGGATGGGCATAATGGATAATGTGTGTGTGCCCACATCTTATATGAATCACCGCTGCATTCATAAAAGGTTGGGGTTTTGGTGAGCAATTTCTCGATGACGAATATTGAGCCCGATTTTTTTTTTTCACGAAACCCTTGACAGTTCGGCATATCAAGATAATTCTTCTCCAGTCAGATGAACACTACTGTTACTTGTAACAAGACGGAGAAATGGCGAATTGATCATATTAATTATTTTTTTTCAAAATTCTTCAAGGGAATGGGGGATATCACAAAAAAACCCGATTTCGATTTTCTTCAGAGACATTTACGAGAAAACGTTATATTAAAGTAAATGTGTAACCTACAACGGATATATAAATCATCCAAATTTTTTTTTTCAGATTCATTCTCATCTCTTAAAATTGCTTTTTGCTTTATCTTCCTTAGATTTAAATATTTATTAACAATTTATTTTTTCATATATAGAGCTATCAAGAAATGGATTTTTTAAAATTATAGACTCCGTACCTAAAATGCTGAAAAGATTTTTTGAAAATTTTCTTTTTATTATTTTAGCATCTATCCAAGGGGATTGTTAGATTTAGAGAAAACTTTACATAAGTAAATTTGTTAAGCTTAATATACACATATGAATACTTTTATATATAGGTTAATATTTTGTATAATTATATTACATTACGAGGATAAGTCAATTATTATCCGCAATGTAGTTATAAATTTTATTGCAATACAAATAGGAAACTTACATGTACATCATTTTTCAACATAGTCCCCTGGCATTTCAACGCACTTGGTCCATCGTTGGACAAGCTTCCTGATGCCCTCATAAAAGAAAGTTTTCGGTTGAGCTGCGAGCCAGGAATGCACCGCTTCTTTCACTGTATCATCCGACGTAAATCGACGGCCCCTTAATGCCTCTTTGAGTGGACCAAACAAGTGGTAGTCAGAAGGGGCAAGATCAGGATTATACGGAGCATGAGCCGGTACTTCAAAGTTGAGTTTATGGAGCCCGTTTCAGCAGTGTGGGCAGCTGTATGTGGACGGGCATTATCGTGCAACAAAACAACACCTTTCGACAGCAGTCTTCAGCGTTTGCTTCAAATTGCAGGCTTCAGCTTGGTAGTAAGCATCTCACTGTAACGCGCACTGTTTATTGTCGTGCTCCGTTCCTCATAATGTTCCATTACTGGGCCTTGTGAGTTCCAAAAAATCGTAAGTATCGGTTTTCCTGCGGACGGTTCGGTCTTGAACTTTTTTTGCAGGATGAATTTGGATGTTTCCATTCCATATTCTGCCATTTACTCTCCGACTTGTAATGATGGATCCATGTTTCGTCACCAGTGATTATTCTGTCTAAGAAGATGTCCCATTCGTTACCATAGCGATCCAAATGTTAATGGCAGAAGCGCGTTTGTTTATGCGACTGTGTGAGTTGTTTTGGGACCCGTCCTGCACAGACTTTATGAAATGCAAGTCTGTTGTGGATGATTTTGTAGGCAGAACCGTGACTAATTTGCAGAGATGTGCCACTTCATCGATAGTTACTCGTCTTTCTAAGAAAATCATGTCACGTGCACGCTCAATGTTTTCCTCATTTGTGGCGGTGAACGGTCGTCCGGCTCCTTTGTTGTGCGTAACGCTTGTGCGCGAACGTTTTTGAATTTTTCAATCCATTCGTAGACACTCCATTGCGGCAACACACTGTTTCCGCACTGTACCGAAAATCTTCGATGAATTTCGGCCCTTGATACACCTTCCGACCACAAAAAACGGATCGCTGATAGTTGCTCTTCTTTGGTGCAAACAGAAAGCGGAGAAGCCATGGTTAACGGCAGGGCAGCGATAATGGAACTAACCTAGCAGCATCAAACCTGCACAAACATAACAATAATTAAACCACGCATGCGTCATCTACGCAACACGACAGTACTACCAACTTAAACAAAAATATAACTAAATTGCAGATAATAATTGACTTACCCTAGTATAAATAGCCGGTCGGGGCTCGCTTCACTGGACCGATCACTTGGCCAGGAGTTCATGCAGCATACAGTCAAATAAAACATGTTCTACGGTGTCAGGTACGTGACACGCTGTGCACAGATCATCCTCCGCCAGTCCAAATTAATATCTTTGAACGGAAAGCACCGTGTTCTGATAGAACCTGTGCTAACTCACAATCTGGTTGGATATAGCTTAATCAACCAACATAGCCACTGCCACCGTTACTGTATCTGTGATCGGCTAGACCTGCCTACGGTTACTTGACTAAAAAATATAAAATAAAAAAGATTGACCGCTACGGGAAACGCAAGTAAACAGATAGTACGGACGAAGCTACGACGGGGAGCTAGTATATATATATATATATATATATATATGTATATCCACAGTACAGCTAATTTCATTTTAATGTAGTTTTTTTAAAATATATAACTAATTATGGCTTACACCGAGATTTTGCATTAAAACATTTAAAAGTATATTTTAGTTGTATTTTTGTTACTTTAAAGGTATTTAAAGCTTTTTAATATTTAAAGGGCTCATTTCCTACATGTTTAAATATACGTTTTAACTTTTAATAACTTAAAACTATTATTTAACCAATATTCTATTTTTGGTCAAAATCAATTAGTAGATTAAAAAAAAAAAATTATATTTAGAAATCTAAAAAAAAAAGACCAAAACTTTAGATATTTCTTCCTTGTCTACCGGTAAACATGTAAAAGTGAAAGTAACTTGGAGTAATGTAGTACTCGCTCAATTACTGGCTCAACTACTATTAATCTAACAGTCATTCGTTATTAGTTAAATAACGAAAGATGTGGGTCATTGAACCTTATTAAATTTTATTGAAATAAAAAATAAATTTTAACTTTTTATTTATTTCACTATTATTTTTATTAATGGAATTAATAGTAATTTTATTCCCCAGTTATAAATTGAAAATAATTATACGGGACCATTACTATCTCCCTTTATTGAAGTAAAAATAAATGTTTTTATTCTTAATTATTTAATAAATGGGGGAAATTCTGAATTCGACCAATATGTTTTTTTTTTATATATATGTTCAAGCTTTATACTCTTCATTAAATGGATCATTTTCGATAATTATTTTTTTTTAATTTTATATAATGGAAGTTCCTGTAATGGTCCTGTTATAAGTTCTTCTTATATAATTTTTTAGAAGATTGACGTAAGTGATTTAAAGATGTTTTTACAGTTTCTTTTTCTCATTATTGCTTACATTTGGATTTTTTGTGGTATAATGATGCATGACTTGATATCGTTTTTGATATTAATAATGAAATATATATTTTTAAAAAAAATATATTTAAATTAAGAATACAAGGAAATTAATTGGAAAAATTATAAAATATATATATTGTCGCGTGTTCGCGGCTCGATCAGGATTATTATGAGATTATCAAATGAAAATGTTTATATAATTATAATTAATTGGTTTAAAAACATAAGTGGATTAAAAAGAAAAGTGGATTAAAGAAAAGTGTTCAGAAGTGGAAAGAGAAATGAACATTGGTAAAATAGACGGAGCATACAGGAAAGTTAAGGAAAATTTTGGGGTACATAAATTAAAATCTAATAATGTGTTAAACAAAGATGGTACACCAATATATAATACGAAAGGTAAAGTCGATAGATCGGTGGAATATATTGAAGAGTTATACGGAGGAAATGAATTAGAAAATGGTGTTATAGAGGAAGAAGAGGAAGTTGAGGAGGATGAAATGGGAGAAACAATACTGAGATCTGAATTTAAGAGAGCATTAAAAGATTTAAATGGCAGAAAGGCTCCTGGAATAGACGGAATACCTGTCGAATTACTGCGCAGTGCAGGTGAGGAAGCGATTGATAGATTATACAAACTGGTGTGTAATATTTATGAAAATGGGGAATTTCATCAGACTTCAAAAAAAGTGTTATAGTTATGATACCAAAGAAATCAGGGGCAGATAAATGTGAAGAATACAGAACAATTAGTTTAACTAGTCATGCATCAAAAATCTTAACTAGAATTCTATACAGAAGAATTGAGAGGAGAGTGGAGGATGTGTTAGGAGAAGACCAATTTGGTTTCAGGAAAAGTATAGGGACACGGGAAGCAATTTTAGGCCTCAGATTAATAGTAGAAGGAAGATTAAAGAAAAACAAACCAACATACTTGGCGTTTATAGACCTAGAAAAGGCATTCGATAACGTAGACTGGAATAAAATGTTCAGCATTTTAAAAAAATTAGGGTTCAAATACAGAGATAGAAGAACAATTGCTAACATGTACAGGAACCAAACAGCAACAGTAGCAATTGAAGAACATAAGAAAGAAGCCATAATAAGAAAGGGAGTCCGACAAGGATGTTCTCTATCTCCGTTACTTTTTAATCTTTACATGGAACTAGCAGTTAATGATGTTAAAGAACAATTTAGATTCGGAGTAACAGTACAAGGTGAAAAGATAAAGATGCTACGATTTGCTGATGATATAGTAATTCTAGCCGAGAATAAAAAGGATTTAGAAGAAACAATGAACGGCATAGATGAAGTCCTACGCAAGAACTATCGCATGAAAATAAACAAGAACAAAACAAAAGTAATGAAATGTAGTAGAAATAACAAAGATGGACCACTGAATGTGAAAATAGGAGGAGAAAAGATTATGGAGGTAGAAGAATTTTGTTATTTGGGAAGTAAAATTACTAAAGATGGACGAAGCAGGAGCGATATAAAATGCCGAATAGCACAAGCTAAACGAGCCTTCAGTAAGAAATATAATTTGTTTACATCAAAACTTAATTTAAATGTCAGGAAAAGATTTTTGAAAGTGTATGTTTGGAGTGTCGCTTTATATGGAAGTGAAACTTGGACAATCGGAATATCTGAGAAGAAAAGAATAGAAGCTTTTGAAATGTGGTGCTATAGGAGAATGTTAAAAATCAGATGGGTGGATAAAGTGACAAATGAAGAGGTATTGCGGCAAATAGATGAAGAAAGAAGCATTTGGAAAAATATAGTTAAAAGAAGAGACAGACTTATAGGCCACATACTAAGGCATCCTGGAATAGTCGCTTTAATATTGGAAGGACAGGTAGAAGGGAAAAATTGTGTAGGCAGGCCACGTTTGGAGTATGTAAAACAAATTGTTGGGGATGTAGGATGTAGAGGGTATACTGAAATGAAACGACTAGCACTAGATAGGGAATCTTGGAGAGCTGCATCAAACCAGTCAAATGACTGAAGACAAAAAAAAAAAAAAAAAAAAAAAAAAAATCATAAGTAAAATAAGGCAAATATATATAATAATAATGACAATGGTAAAAAATATTAAAAAAAGTATAGTAATCACAACCACGATAATATCAGAATAATAGTAATAATAATAATTACTAGATAATATAAAAAAACATCTCACAATAATATTTAGAATAATGACAATAATGGCAACAGTAAACAATATTAAATGTTTATAACAAATAAATAATTATAAATGTCAATAATAATTGATTACATACAAAACATAATTTAAAGTAATCGCAAAGATTTATTCACAGGGAGATAATAATGAAACCCAAAATTCAGTCCCATTGGCAAAAGACATTACATGGCCGCTAGTCTTAACAGTTTAACCACTAGTCTTGTATTAACATCAATAGTACAATAAATAAGATAAGTATAAAGTTCTTTTACTGCAAATACCTTTGCTGTTCACAAATAAAACTACCCAACAGTTTATGAATGAAATTTAATAAATTATCTCTTTCACATATAGTCTTGCAGTCACCCAACCATTCATGTTAATCGCGCCGACTTAGTCTGAAATTCGCATAAATGTCTGTAAAACTGTAATTTTTCCCCCGATTAAGACCCCCTATTTTTTTTGTATATTTGTAAATTTCTTTTTCACTTTTCAATTTGTAAATTCCATTTTCATATTTTGGTCCATAAGCTTTTCTTAAAATTCTTTTTTCTTCTGCTACTTTTTATTCTGAAAAAAAAACTGCAGACATTCTGCCCCATAGAGAGTTTTTAGTAGGACTATAATTTTATAGTTAGTATTTCAATTTGGAATTATATGTCAGGGATTTTTTATTGTAAATTTTATTCATGAGATGAGAGGTGGTTATCATTTTTCGTACTTTATTCTTCATACCATTTTTTCAGTTGTATTCGGTGTTATGATATCTCTCAAATATTTAAATTATTCAACTCTACTTATTTGTTTGTTGTCGGAAATTTTAAGGATTTCAGTTCTTTCCTCTTTGTTATTAGAAAACCAGTTATTCATAAGAAATATGAAGACCAATTTTGCTTACATATACACTTAGTTTTGAATTTTGATTTTATCCTCGTCTATATCTCTTGTGAAAATTGTAATATCGTCTGCGAACGGCAGAATGTTTGTATTTATGAATTTTAGTGTCCGTTTTCAAATTTTCATCTATGTTTAACTTTTTAAGTTCTTTCTCCCATTCTCTTATAACTTTTTCAAGGTCACAATTAAAGAGGACTGAAGATCTTCTTGCCTTTCTCCAGTTTTAATTTCGAATGGTTTTGGATTCATGAGAATTTCACGTTTAATTCTGTGTATGTTAATGCCTTTTCTGTGTATATTTTATTTGCCATCAGTTTATTATAGATAAAAAAATTAATTAAAAATATCATTATTTTTAGTGTTTATTTAAAATTGTTTACTATTCTTCAAAAATTTCACGAAAAATTATTTAATAAAGATAAAATTTGAAAAACAAATTTCTTATAATACGAAGCATATTCATAAAGTAAGGGCCGTCGGCTTATATTTAATATTAGCGGGTCTGAACACAGTTTCACGCATGCAGAACCAGCTATCGACTATTTATGTAGCCACTACAGTAGTTGTTTTTGATTCGGTGTCGTTTCCCTGCCGGTGAATGCAGATTGCAATGTACGCGACAATCTTTTCTCCCACCAGTTGTGAAGTGCGCGCTGTGATTCGATTTTTGTGTGCAAAAGGAACTTCAGCTGCTGAAATCCATCGAGAGTTGTGCATAGTGTATGGACTTGCAGTAATGAGAAAGAAAGGTTAGACAATAGTATCGAGACTTTAAATATGACCGCACAAATGTGCATGACGAAGAGCGGAGTGGCAGGCTTAGTATTCAGACCGACGAAAGCGTTGAACAAGTGAACCGAAAACAGCGATGTGATCGGCGGTTGACTATTAGTGCTCTGGCCGATGAATTTCCGCATGTTGGATGCACCTCTATCTACACGATTGTCACAGAAGAGCTTGGATATCACAAATTGCGTGCAAGGTGAGTACCAAAAATTCTCACCGACCAACACAAAAAGCAAAGAATGTTCAGTGGACAAGCGTTTTTGGACCGCTATCGACAACATGGAGACGATTTGTTTTTTCACATTGTTACAGGCGACGAGAGGTGGATATCATACACCAACGCAGAATCGAGAAAACAGTCAATGCAGTAGACCCATTCAAGCACCCCAAAACCAAAAATAGTTTAAGCAGTCTCCGTACTGGAGTCGAAAAATGCTGGCTACCGCTTTTTTTTTTGGGGACGAAAAGAGCGTCATTTTGGTTGATTTCATGGAACGTGGATCAATAATTATAGCTGAACTGTACTGCGAAATGCTCACCAAACCGAGACGTGCGATTCAAAATTGAAGACGCGGGAAACTGTCGTCCGGTGTAATCCTCCTTCACGACAACGCCTATCCTCACACCGCTGCCTTAAACAAGAAGAAGATTCAAGATTTTCGTTGGTAACTTTTTGACCACCCTCTATATAGTCCTGACCTTGCCCTACCTCTTCATGCATTTCAAAAAGTGGCTTTGAAAATGACGAGGAACTAAAAACTGCTGCCGTTTTCAGCTGGTTCAATTCCCAGGTGGCGAACTTCTATGCAGAGGTTTAAAAAAACTGGTATATTGTTACGAAAAGTGCTTAGAACTGAATTAAAAGGCGATTACGTGGAAAAGTGAACTAAATACGTAGTAACCTAAAACTGTAAGAAATAATCTTTTCCCACGAGTTAATTTTTTTAATCACAAAACGACCCTTACTTTATGAATATCTCTCTTATAACCTTTTTTGTTTTATTTATTTTTGTTTTATAACGTAATTTACCTTTTTTATTGTAACATTTAATGGTGGTTTATGTATTATAAATATTAGTAAAGCTCGATTAGTAAAATTAATTTGCGGAAACACTCATATCTTATTTTAATGAATTGTAAATAATAATTAATAAAAAAAAAGTAAATATGTTTATTGTTAAATAATTAAAACTAATTAGTTTTAAATAATATTAAAATAACTTTTGTATACGTTGTAATTAATTTTAATTACTTTATATTATTTTACGACGTGTTAATTATTTTTAATTTAGTTAGTTTTTTTTTTTTTTAATTTGAACAGAATAACTATGATTTAAAACAAATGGTTATTTTCATACTTGTAACAATTTTAATATTCTGGCTATTAGCGAATATAAAAAGCTGAAAGCAAAGTTGTTATACTTTCCTGGGATTGGTTATTTATTCGTATATAGTGAAAAAATAATAATACATGATAAAAGTTAAAAAATTAAAATAAATAGATAATTTTCTACTTTTTTTGCTACCCCACCCCCAGAATCACCTTCCAAGAAAGATTTTTGTACTATTCTACGTTAAATGGAAAACCTAAAAACTAATTCCACTGAAAAATGTACAACCAATGAAAAATTATCTAAGATTTATTTATTTTTTTTTGGGGTGGCGTGAATTATGATGAAATTTTATTGTGATATGATTATTAAAAGTTTAAATAAATTAAAAAACCGTTTTCAAAAATTCAAAAAATCTGTTTTTTTTAAAAATCTGATCGGACCTTTACCCCGAATATTGCAACCATCTGGATAATTTTCCGGTATTCATGCACATCAGCCAATCCAATTTTATTTACTTTACCATTAACAACATGTTTGTCAACTCTCAAATTAAAATAAATTTTTGGTTTCACCCGTTGTAAATGACTGGCTGAACAATAACAGCAAAAACACGTCTTAAATGAATATTCAGATGCAAAGACTAAACTTAATTGCTGATCAGCTGTTATAAAAAAATGTAATATGTTTTAGAAGGACTTTCAAATGCTGTTATAAAAAAATGTAATATGTTTTAGAAGGACTTTCAAATTTACTTTTATAATTTTCAGCACTTGATGTAAATCCTATTTAATTAAAATCGTTATCACTTTTCCTATCCAGTTTCCAGTTACCAGTTGTTGGTAAATTAACCAGGTTATTTTATTGCAAACCTAAAAAAATGTATTTAACAACAAAACGTTTTCATGTTTTATTCCGTTTTTTAAAATCTAAGTGAGATAAAGATCTGGACTCAGTTTTATTTAATTTCTCTAAGATAAAAAACGATAAGGATGCATCAAATTTACCACTCGATTTGTAACCCAAGAATTCTAGTACGGTTTAATTTTTCAGAGGGAGCAGAAAGCAAAGGATAAATGTTTTCCGGGCCGAAATTCGCTAACGAACCGTTTTCTGACCTATGTTTATATGTACTTTTTTCTTATTTCTGTATATAGAACCATCTCACGAGAGATTGCCATGCAATTTTGAATCTCTCTCTCTCTCTCTCTCTCCCTCTCTCTCTCTGTGTGTGTGTGTGTGCGTGCGTGCGGTTATATAATTATATATATGATCTTTAAAGTTATAATTTTACATACTTTTTTTATTTAAGGTTTTTTTTTTGTCATTATATGCTATGAATAGAAAATTAGGACTAAAATCAAATAATGATATCATCACATCCTGTCTTCTAATTTAGTTAACCTACACCATAAATTTATTCAGGAAGAAGTTCGTTTTGTTATCTAATCTAGATGCTTTGAATTGAAAATTGTATTTCCGGTGTACTCCTTATCACTTTCTTATGATATATGATGCATATAATTGTAATTAAAGGTTTATTTATTCGTAAATAAATAAGAAAAAAAAATTATTTGGAATTTTAACAACTTAAAAATATGACAGAAGTTTTCAAATTAAATCGTAAATAAAATGAATTTATAAATCTTACTTTTTTTTTGTCTTCAGTCATTTGACTGGTTTGATGCAGCTCTCTAAGATTCCCTATCTAGTGCTAGTCGTTTCATTTCAGTATACCCTCTACATCCTACATCCCTAACAATTTGTTTTACATATTCCAAACGTGGCCTGCCTACACAATTTTTTCCTTCTACCTGTCCTTCCAATATTAAAGCGACTATTCCAGGATGCCTTAGTATGTGGCCTATAAGTCTGTCTCTTCTTTTAACTACATTTTTCCAAATGCTTCTTTCTTCATCTATTTGCCGCAATACCTTATCCAACCATCTGATTTTTAACATTCTCCTATAGCACCGCATTTCAAAAGCTTCTAATCTTTTCATCTCAGATACTCCGATCGTACAAGTTTCACTTCCATATAAAGCGACACTCCAAACATATACTTTCAAAAATCTTTTCCTGACATTAATTTTTGATGTAAACAAATTATATTTCTTACTGAAGGCTCGTTTAGCTTGTGCTATTCGGCATTTTATATCGCTCCTGCTTCGTCCATCTTTAGTAATTTTACTTCCCAAATAACAAAATTCTTCTACCTCCATAATCTTTTCTCCTCCTATTTTCACATTCAGTGGTCCATCATTGTTATTTCTACTACATTTCATTACTTTTGTTTTGTTCTTGTTTATTTTCATGCGGTAGTTCTTGCGTAGGACTTCATCTATGCCGTTCATTGTTTCTTCTAAATCCTTTTTACTCTCGGCTAGAATTACTATATCATCAGCAAATCGTAGCATCTTTATCTTTTCACCTTGTACTGTTATTCCGAATCTAAATTGTTCTTTAACATCATTAACTGCTAGTTCCATGTAAAGATTAAAAAGTAACGGAGATAGTGAACATCCTTGTCGGACTCCCTTTCTTATTACGGCTTCTTTCTTATGTTCTTCAATTGTTACTGTTGCTGTTTGGTTCCTGTACATGTTAGCAATTGTTCTTCTATCTCTGTATTTGAACCCTAATTTTTTTTAAATACTGAACATTTTATTCCAGTCTACGTTATCGAATGCCTTTTATAGGTCTATAAACGCCAAGTATGTTGGTTTGTTTTTCTTTAATCTTCCTTCTACTATTAATCTGAGGCCTAAAAGTGCTTCTCTTGTCCCTATACTTTTCCTGAAAAGTGGTCTTCTCCTAACACTTCTTCCACTCTCCTCTCAATTCTTCTGTATAGAATTCTAGTTAAGATTTTTGATGCATGACTAGTTAAACTAATTGTTCTGTATTCTTCACATTTATCTGCCCCTGCTTTCTTTGGTATCATGACTATAACACTTTTTTTGAAGTCTGACGGAAATTCCCCTTTTTCATAAATATTACACACCAGTTTGTATAATCTATCAATCGCTTCCTCACCATCACTGCGCAGTAATTCTACAGGTATTCCGTCTATTCTAGGAGCCTTTCTGCCATTTAAATCTTTTAATGCTCTCTTAAATTCAGATCTCAGTATTGTTTCTCCCATTTTATCCTCCTCAACTTCCTCTTCTTCCTCTATAACACCATTTTCTAATTCATTTCCTCCGTATAACTCTTCAATATATTCCACCCATCTATCGACTTTACCTTTCGTATTATATATTGGTGTACCATCTTTGTTTAACACATTATTAGATTTTAATTTGTGTACCCCAAAATTTTCCTTATCTTTCCTGTATGCTCCGTCTATTTTACCAATGTTCATTTCTCTTTCCACTTCTGAACACTTTTCTTTAATTCACTCTTCTTTCGCCAGTTTGCACTTCCTGTTTATAGCATTTCTTAATTGCCGATAGTTCCTTTTACTTTCTTCATCACTAAATCTTACTACGTTAAGAATAAATCGATTTCCAAGACTTTACAGAAATTTTGTTTTTCAATGTAACAAATGATTTTTCAGCATTACTATTAAACTAATTAAGATAATTATTAAATAAGATGATATAGTTTAGTACCCGATTATTTAAATTTATTTGCGTTAAAATAATAAGAAAAAATCGTAAGTATAAAAACGTGGCTTAGTTGTTCCGTCTTGGCGTTTCATCCGGAGGTCCCGGGTTCGAATCCCGGTCAGGCATGGGAAAATGTTTCATACGTTACATAATTCCATTTTCATATCCCACGCACAAGCTTTAAACTTCAACTTACGTGACGATATCGTTAAGTAAATAAAAGTAATAAAATAAATAGTTTTAAATTAATAGAGATTTTTTATTTTATTTTGTAAGTTGGCAGTATTTACAATTAAAATTCTTGAATTCCATTTGAATAATTTTGTATGATTGTAATACTGAAAAATATTACTATTTTAGTACATTATTTTCTAAATAAAATTCCTTTCAAATGAAGAATATTCAGATATAATTTTTGTATTTTAATGGAAATATTCTAGTCATTTATTTTTCCTAATTATTAAATTTCTAATCGAAAAACTATCGCTCTTCCGTATATCAATCCTGTTTACTGGGTTTCACAATACTGTGTTTTTAATCCATAATATTCATATTGCGTGAACGATAATAATTGTCTTATTGATCAAGAGCGAGTGCAATTCGATAGATTCAACGAGGCTCAGTGCTATACAAATTTCAAAACGCACCCACCGGTTGGTTGGACAGCTAAGTGTGGCGAATACTTCGTGAAGGAACTTTCTATTCGTGTTAAACCTAAGTATCATCTTTCGTGGACATTTAAAACTAAATAACATGTTTGATTATTAAATGTATACTTATTGAAACTAACATAAATAAATGTATATATATATATATATATATATATGTGTGTGTGTGTGTGTGTGTGTGTGTGTGTGTGTACAGAGCCCACTCGTATATTTCAAGGTTTTTTTTAGGTCAAAAGCCATGATGATAAGAATATAATCGAAAAAAGAATTTTGTTGGAGGAGATATAGTTAATGGGTGTGTGTGTTGTGTTGTGTGAGGGCACAAATATATATATATTAAAAAAAAACAACATTTTTTAATGTACAGAATTTTATTCTTTTACTAGACTGCGGTCGGAGAATAATAATAATAAAATATTTGGTGATATATTTTCTACTCCTTCCGTTTCCCCTTCAATTCTAGAACAGCTGAACCGATATTCATTAAACAGGAATGAATAATTTATCTAAATCATTTTAGTTACTCGTGAGTAAATAAAAATATGAAAAAAATTGAACTAGTGGAAGATAGATAAAGTACAATTAACTAAATTAAAAAAAAATAATCAAATAAAAAAAAAGAAAAGACTAGAAAAAACTAACTAAAAAGAAGAAAAAAACCATGTCAGTCTTTTTCTTTTGTCCGAAAAAAACAAAATTGTTTAAAAAAGTTACATTTATTTTTTTTAGGAAGTAAGGAACTTTGTGGAAAGATATAAAATCAGGCGTATCGTTTTAAATAATGTGCTTTATTTTAATTTTTATTTTAAGTCTTTGCTGTGGAGGTGTTTTGGTTAGTAGCTTATGTAATAAAATAAACAAAATTTCAGATAAAACAAATCGGTCAATATAATAAATAAATATTGGTCAAATGAAGAAGAAGAAATTCAAATTTATAGTCACAAATTTGCAACTTTTTCAAAAGTGAAAAGAAGTCTGCAACCACCGTAAAGTATTGCTTGAGAGGATGAATGAGGATTTAAGTATGAATGTAAATGAAGTGTATAAGTTTCAGGTCGGTCATTCCTGAGTTGTCATATCTGAAATCCGATAAAATTCCAGAATAAAATACAAGCCGATAACACATTAGTTCCTTTGAATAATATTTATATGCTTTATATTTATACCATTTATATTTAAAAAGGGTATAAATATAAATACCCTTTATATACTTGAAATAAATTTTATGGTTCACTTCTTTTTACACGACTGCCCAAAAAGGAGTGTAATGTATTTATAATACACACATTTATGTGTGTGTATGTATAGCGAATGGTGTATGTTTGATCCACGAGAGCAGCTCAACGGCTGGATCGATTCTAATGTATGACCCAGCGTTGGAATCCGTACGTTATAGGGAATATATGCTATATATTTTAGCATATATATATATATATATATATATATATATATATGCTAAAATAAATTTAACAAATTAAAAAAAAAGAAATTATACTGTATACAAAATTGTCACCCGCACGCTTTTAATTATCCTACATTAAAAATTTGTTTTTGTCTTCTGTCATTTGACTGGTTTGATGCAGCTCTCCAAGATTCCCTATCTAGTGCCAGTCGTTTCATTTCGGTATACCCCTAACATCTTAAATCCCTAACAATTTGTTTTACATATTCCATACGTAACCCACCTGTACAATTTTTTCCCAATTTCCTGTTTCTCCAATATCAAAGCGATTATTACAGGATGCCTTAATATGTGACCTAAAAGTCTGTCTCTTTATTTAACTATATTTTTCCAAATGCTTCTTTTCTCATTGTTTTGACGCAACACCTTTTAATTAGTAATTTTATCCACCTATCTGATTTAAACATTCTCTTATAGTACCGCATTTCAAAAGCTTCTAATCTTTTCTTATCAGGTACTTCGATCGTCCAAGTTTCACTTCCATACAAAGCTACGCTATAAACATATACCTTCAAAAATCTTTTCCTGAAGTTTAAATTAATCATTGATGTAAGCAAATTATATTTCTGATTGAAAACTCGTTTCGCCTGCGTTATTTAGCATTTTATATCGCTCCTGTTTCGTCCATCTTTAATAATTTTACTTCTCAAATAACAAAATTCTTCTACCTCCATAATCTGTTTTATTCATATTTTTATATTCAGTGGTCCATCTACAATAATTTTGCTACACTTCATTACTTTCGTTTTGTTCTTGTTTATTTTCATGCGGTATTTTTTGCGTTGGACTTCATCCGTGTCATTCATTGTTTCTTGTAAATCTTTTTTTACTCTCAGACAAAATTACTATATCAACAGCAAATCATAGCATCTTTATCTTTTCATCTTGCACTGTTAATTCAGATCTAAATTGTTCTTTAACATCATTAATTGCTAATTCTATGTAAATATTAAAAAGTAACAGAGATAGGGAACATCCTTGTCGGACTCCCTTTTTTATTACGGCTTCTTTCTTATGTTCTTCAATTATTACTGTTGCAGTTTGGTTCCTGTAAATGTTAGCAATTGTTCTTGTATCTCTATACTTCAACCCTAAATTTTTAAAAATGTTGAATATTTTATTTCAGTCTACGTTACCAAATGCCTTTTCTAATTCTATCAGTGCCATATATATTGGTTTGTTTTTCTTCAATCTTCCTTCTACTATTAATCTGAGTGCTAAAATTGCTTCCCTTGTCCCTATACGTTTTCTGAAACCAAAATGGTCTTCTCCTAACACTTCTCCTACTCTCCTCTCAATTCTTTTGTACAGAATTCTAATTAAGATTTTTGATGCACGACTAGTTAAGCTAATTGTTCTGTATTATTCAGATTTATTTGCTCCTGCTTTTTTGGTATTAATTATCTTATATTAAGAGCATTGTTTTTATTTTGGCAGTCCTGTTTTTTAATTTTTAATATTTATTTCTTGTTTTGTTCGGTTTTTGAACGATAAACTCTGATTTAGATATTGGATATCATCAAATCAATTTTGCCTCATTTAATAATGGTAGTAGAAACTTCTAAGAACTCGATCAATCTTTATAGTTTTGTCTGGATTTTTACAAAAGACCTGTAAACTCATTAAAATTTCCGATTCATTCAAAATCTCTTACAACTCTTAAAACGTTTAAGTTTGTCTGTTCTCTTAAATTTGTTGCAAATTTATTTAAATCATGAAAGATCTTACGGCAATATTTGTATTTTAGACCTTTTTGTTGTGGTAAATTACGTATAAATCCTTTCAGACCAGAAGAAATTTTTTGAATATCAATTATGACCTCTACAGCTATAACGAAAGATCGCCTATTTCGTTTTTCGTTTTACATTATCCCCATTTTACTTTGTTTTTTTTTTTTTTTGTTTTTTTACTGAATCTTGTTAGTTACTCTTTTGTGGGATTTTTACGCGAATATTTTATGCTTTTTTTTAAAAGGTTTCAAAATGCACATAAATATCCATTATACTAATCCTTTTCTTTATCGAATAAAGCTTTTTGTACTGAAGCATGAACAGTTTATAATTGTCAACAATAAACGAGAGTAGTAACGTATATAACCAATACTGAGCTTAGTGTAGCAGCGTTAAAGGTGACACTAAAATAACTGCAGTTTGAGAGCCGGTAGATTCGTTTTTATATTGCTCATTCTGTATTCAAATTTATTTTTTTTAATCTTATTTTGTTAGCAGGAAGAGCTTAAATGGTTCTACCTTCCAATGAAATTTCAGGTACTTACCAGGAATTGAACCCAAAACCTTATAGTAGTCATTTAATCTTCTGAATTGTCTAAGCATTCATTTATATGAACATATAAAAACTTGATAGTAGTATTATGATTATAGTTCTACAAGGCGCAGTATCTCATTAATTTTAGTATAAGTCTTTTTCAGTAATAAAACGTATAAAATTAAATGTTTAATTATATTTTATTATTTTCTTTATAGAGCTATAAAAATGAAATAAATATTAAATGTGGTTTGACATATCAATGTGTTTACTTGACTTTTAATGAAATATTTTGAATTCTTTTGTACTGTCCTTTCTACACTGATGGGAAGGTCGCATAATGTAAACCGTAATAATACAACGGAATATGAAATAAATAGAGTAGAAATATTCAAACTGTTTTACTATTTTGGTGCTTTTGATTATCATAAATTCTTCAACTAGGGGGATTTCATTTAAATATTTCACATGTATATTTTAGCTGCAGAAGAGGATATATTTTCTACGATTAAATATTTTATCTTAATTAAGAAGTCTATCTTTGAAACTGGAAATTGTTTTTATATTTGGAGCTAAATTGCCAAATATGTAATATGTTATATTTGCATGTAAATCAGACATTCCGTATATTTATTTTTTTAAATACAAAAACCGTTGAATCGATCTGAATGAATTTTTTTTTCGCTTTATGATATTGCCACATAAGCTTAAAAGCTTGTGCGTAGGATATGGAAATGTAGCATATGAAAAATGCCATGCCTAATCGGGATTCGAACGCAAGACCTCCGGATGAAAGGACGAGACGCTACCAATCGCACCACAGAGGCCGGAAAAGTATTTATTAGTTTGAGAATAATTTTAGATTTAAATTTACCCAAATATTTTATTACTAGATGATTAGTAAAGATTAATTAAACTAGTTATAAAGAACTTAAATTATCAAGAAGTCTAGTTTATTGAGATTTTTTATTTTTTTGTCTAATATTTTCAATTTTTATTTAAAACCACATTTCTGTGAATACAGAGTATGATTTCAGGAAACTAATTTTGAAAATAAAAATTATATTTTGGTTAGGCTTAACAAATTTACTTAAGTAAAGTTTTATCTAAATCTAACACTTCCTTCGATAGATGCTAAAATAAAAAAAAGAACATTTTCAAAAAACTTTTCTGTTTTTAAGTCCGGTGTTTCAGGAATGGTCAACCCGAGACTGTATAAGACTAAACTTTATTTACATTCATACAAATCATTTTCTGAAATAATACCTTATTGTGGTTCCGTATGGTAAACAGAAAAAGAAAGACGTTCGCGGTCTATAATATTAAAAAATATTGTTTTTTGATAGATCTGTACATGAAGTATTGAACTGTCAAAAAAAAAAAATTATAAGTATTTAAACGAGAGGGAGGTAGATAGAAAAACAAAAAATATATTTTAATTTTAACAAGTGGGGGTTGATTTTTTAAAAAACAAAAATTGGGGTATTTATATATGCAATGTATGTATCAAATTTCCTTAATAAAGTTTCTCAAAAATGTCTCTGAAGAAAATCGAAATAGGTTTTTTGCGAGACCTTCTTAACGAATTTAACCCCAATATTTTAATATTTTACCCCAAGTGTAAAAATATTAAAACCTAATATAAAGAAAATTAGTTTTGTGAATCCTGAGATATAAGGCCAAAGGCAGTTGACATATGCAAATACATACATCGATATTTTTTTTTTGGTCTAAATTAAATACTTGGACTCTTAAAACGTAAAGATTTGATAAAACTCCGATACCCAATTATTGAAACGATGATCATACTTTCCCCTTTAATATGTGGATTCTTTTGCTATATTCACCAGCAAAGAAATATTTGTTACAAATTTTTTTTACATAAAAAAATTAATTTTTCAAACTGAATTCAACATACACATACAGAATAATTTAAAAACGGACTTTAAAAATTAAAAGGTGTGTAGAAGAATTTATTCAAAATACTTATATAATCGGAAATTATTATTTTATGGTGAAACATATATTTATACAATATTTTTACGTGTTGAACAAGTTCTGTAATTCATTCCGTTTCATCGAGTAAAAAAAAAAAAAATAAAAATAGCGTTTAAATAATAATATGTTTTGATGTTAAACATGTTTTATTATTTTTTTATTGTTATTATATAAAAGAAACAAAACATTAAAGAAAAATTAGTAGCGTAATATTTTGATAAAAACGTAGCTGAATGAATAGTTAAGTTAATGGCAAGGCTTTTAAGTTAACAATCAGATAAAGGAAAATTTATATAATGTGTATTTAATGTTAACACAACCATGTCGTTCGTGATAAAATAATAATTTGATAAATGGATAAAAATGTTTGACCGTTTGGTTACTATGGAAACGTATAAAATTAACAAAGAAGATCAACTAACAAATTGACCGTCACAATACTACGATCGAGTAAAGTTAGTCACTCAATTGTTATGTGAACACTATATATATATATATATATATATATATATATATATATGAAAGAGAGGGAGCGAGACAGAGGGAATAGGATATAAATATAACACAGTAACAACTACCATAAAAAGAAAATTACTACTTGCCATTACACGTACAGCAGTAGACATAAACTGATAGACAATTGCAAACAAAAAAAATTCGTTTTCAAACTTTATTAAATATTGATATTTCAATTCCGTATTTTTTTATTGTTTTTTTTCCTGTATAACCTCTTGTATAAACTTCATAAATATCAATATATTTAAATAGATGGAAAAAATAACAGAAAGAAACACTCTGTGTTTACCTTTTATATATTTAATATGTGTTTATTCCTACCACAAAAAAAAATGCTAACACATAATATAGTGACGTTACTAACTTATCCAATACACAGAATCATACTTAAAAAATTTATTTCTAAGCTCTTTATCGATTGATTTTAATCAAATTATTTTTCTTTATGTTTTTTTACTGACTTTTCGAAGAAACTTACGGTATTATTTTTGGTTGTACAGTGGGATTGTAGGGGGTAAACTTAAGTTTTCTTTACGTTTTGAAGTATGAAGAGTACAAAAATATCATTTACTTAAAATATAATTTCCTTTTATACAATTATCCCACGAAGAAACTTTCAGGATATGTTCTACTAGTAAAAATAATGAAAAAATTTCCATATAAACATAAGTCTGGAAAAGCTTTTTTTTTCGAGTTACGGCCAGCGAAATAATTCGCTCATATTTTCAACTCTTTTAATAAAATTAACCCCTTTTTATAATTTTTGGGACCCAAATTAAGAAGTAAAGTTGGTGGTTTCTTACATAATTTAAGCTGGGAAATAGAATAAAATAAGTCCCAGAACTGTAACTTCAATAGTTTTTAAGATATCCGACGTAAAACACAGAATTCGGTGTTGGAACAACAATTTTTTTTTTTAGGTTTATAGTAAGTATAATAGCTTTATTAAATGATTAATAAATGCGGAAGATTTACTAATAAAACTTGTAAAGAATTTAATTTTGAGAAAATTAATGTAAATTTAGCCAATAAAAAGTAAAAAAAAAAAAAAACGTTTAAAAATGTTTTTTTTTAATGAAATAAACAGTCGAAAAATGAACACAGAATAGTATTATTCTCTCTGTACCTAATAAAAATTCTTAATACAACAAAACAAAATAATCTGATATGGACACCTTGTACCTTGACATGACTTTCTTGTACGCTTATGACAAATTACATATACACATTTTTTTTTTTTTTTGAATGAAAAGTACATACAATTTTATTTCATTAATAATTCTGACAAATGTGGATATAGTAGGAATTAGTGAGGTTCGGTGGGAAGAGGAAGGCGACTTTTGGTCAGGTGATTTTAGAGTAATTAACTCAGCGTCAAATAATGGGCAGGCAGAAGTAGGTTTCGTGTTGAACAAGAAGATAGGGAGGAGAGTGGAGTATTTCAAAACGCATAGCGATAGAATCATTGTAATAAGGATAAAATCAAAACCTAAACCGACAACGATTGTTAACGTCTATATGCCTACAAGCGCCCATGATGATGATGAGGTAGAGTGTGTATACGAAGAGATTGATGAAGCAATTAAACACGTAAAAGGAGATGAAAATTTAATAATAGTTGGAGATTGGAATGCAAGCATTGGAAAAGGCAAGGAAGGAAATATAGTGGGTGAATACGGGCTGGGCAGAAGGAATGAAAGAGGGGACCGACTTATAGAGTTTTGCACGAAGTATAATTTAGTAATTGCCAACACCCGATTTAAAAATCATAATAGAAGAATATACACTTGGAAAAAGCCAGGCGATACTGCAAGGTATCAGATAGATTATATCCTGGTTAAGCAAAGATTTAGAAATCAACTCGTTGACTGCAAAACTTACCCTGGAGCAGACATTGATAGCGACCATAATTTGGTGATAATGAAATGTAGATTGGGGTTTAAAAACCTGAAGAAAAGGTGTCAGATGAATCGGTGGAATTTAGAGAAGCTTGAGGAAGAGGAGGTAAAGAAGGACATCGCAAGAGGTCTGAGTAAAAAAGATAAGGTAGAAAATGTAGAAGAAGAATGGGAAAATGTTAAAAAGGAAATTCTTAAATCAGCAGAAGCAAACTTAGGCGGAATAAAGAGAACCGGTAGAAAACCTTGGGTTTCAGACGATATATTGCAGCTGATGGATGAACGTAGAAAATATAAGAATGCTAGTGATGAAGAAAGTAAAAGGAACTATCGGAAATTAAGAAATGCTATAAACAGGAAGTGCAAACTGGTGAAAGAAGAGTGGATTAAAGAAAAGTGTTCAGAAGTGGAAAGAGAAATGAACATTGGTAAAATAGACGGAGCATACAGGAAAGTTAAGGAAAATTTTGGGGTACATAAATTAAAATCTAATAATGTGTTAAACAAAGATGGTACACCAATATATAATACGAAAGGTAAAGTCGATAGATCGGTGGAATATATTGAAGAGTTATACGGAGGAAATGAATTAGAAAATGGTGTTATAGAGGAAGAAGAGGAAGTTGAGGAGGATGAAATGGGACAAACAATACTGAGATCTGAATTTAAGAGAGCATTAAAAGATTTAAATGGCAGAAAGGCTCCTGGAATAGACGGAATACCTGTAGAATTACTGCGCAGTGCAGGTGAGGAAGCGATTGATAGATTATACAAACTGGTGTGTAATATTTATGAAAATGGGGAATTTCATCAGACTTCAAAAAAAGTGTTATAGTTATGATACCAAAGAAAGCAGGGGCAGATAAATGTGAAGAATACAGAACAATTAGTTTAACTAGTCATGCATCAAAAATCTTAACTAGAATTTTATACAGAAGAATTGAGAGGAGAGTGGAAGAAGTGTTAGGAGAAGACCAATTTGGTTTCAGGAAAAGTATAGGGACAAGGGAAGCAATTTTAGGCCTCAGATTAATAGTAGAAGGAAGATTAAAGAAAAACAAACCAACATACTTGGCGTTTATAGACCTAGAAAAGGCTTTCGATAACGTAGACTGGAATAAAATGTTCAGCATTTTAAAAAAAATAGGGTTCAAATGCAGAGATAGAAGAACAATTGCTAACATGTACAGGAACCAAACAGCAACAATAACAATTGAAGAACATAGGAAAGAAGCCCTAATAAGAAAGGGAGTCCGACAAGGATGTTCCCTATCGCCGTTACTTTTTAATCTTTACATGGAACTAGCAGTTAATGATGTTAAAGAACAATTTAGATTCGGAGTAACAGTACAAGGTGAAAAGATAAAGATGCTACGATTTGCTGATGATATAGTGATTCTAGCCGAGAGTAAAAAGGATTTAGAAGAAACAATGAACGGCGGCATAGATGAAGTCCTACGCAAAAACTATCGCATGAAAATAAACAAGAACAAAACAAAAGTAATGAAATGTAGTAGAAATAACAAAGATGGACCACTGAATGTGAAAATAGGAGGAGAAAAGATTATGGAGGTAGAAGAATTTTGTTATTTGGGAAGTAAAATTACTAAAGATGGACGAAGCAGGAGCGATATAAAATGCCGAATAGCACAAGCTAAACGAGCCTTCAGTAAGAAATATAATTTGTTTACATCAAAAATGAATTTAAATGTCAGGAAAAGATTTTTGAAAGTGTATGTTTGGAGTGTCGCTTTATATGGAAGTGAAACTTGGACAATCGGAGTATCTGAGAAGCTTTTGAAATGTGGTGCTATAGGAGAATGTTAAAAATCAGATGGGTGGATAAAGTGACAAATGAAGAGGTATTGCGGCAAATAGATGAAGAAAGTAGCATTTGGAAAAATATAGTTAATAGAAGAGACAGACTTATAGGCCACATACTAAGGCATCCTGGAATAGTCGCTTTAATATTGGAAGGACAGGTAGAAGGGAAAAATTGTGTAGGCAGGCCATGTTTGGAGTATGTAAAACAAATTGTTGGGGATGTAGGATGTAGAGGGTATACTGAAATGAAACGACTAGCACTAGATAGGGAATCTTGGAGAGCTGCATCAAACCAGTCAAATGACTGAAGACAAAAAAAAAAAAAAAAAAAATAATTCTGATATTTTTTAAATATTTTTTGTTGTTATTATTTATCGTAAAACTTTTTTATAATCACTTTTTTTATAAATTTCCTGAGTTTTTTTTATTTTTATTTTTGCTTGATGAATTAGTTCATTAATTCACCACAGAAGCTTTGAAGCTTGTACGTAGGAATATGGAAATGGAAATTTGTAGCATATTAAAAATATCATATCTCATTGGGATTCGAACCCGAATTCTCCGGATTAAAAGCGATGACACTATCACTTTACCATGGAAATCGGCTTATGTCATTACTCTTTTCTATATTTCTGAGCTTCTTCTTTCTTGATTTTGAAGTTGAGAGTTCTAAAGTTAGTTACTTTTATATGGATTTGAATACTAGGTTGTGGTGTTCTTTGGTGGTTGGGTTTCAATTAACCTAACTCACCAAGTTGGTCAAGTGGTGAACGCGTTTTCCCAAATCAGCTGATTTGAAAGTCGAGAGTTCCAGTGTTCAAGTATTAGTAAAGTCAATTATTTTTACACGGATTTCAATTCTAGATCATGGATACTGGTGTTCTTTGGTGATTAGGTTTCAATTAACCACACATCTCAGGAATGGTCGAACTGAGACTACACTTCATTTACACTCATACATATCATCCTCATTCATTCTTTGAAGTAACACCTTACATTGGAAGAAGTATATATTTATTTCTGTACAATTCTATCGTGTGGTTTTAATTCACCGCTATAAAAAGGTGGAAAACATATCTTTACAATTGCAACTTCATTTTTGTTAACAGTTTAACTATTATAATAATTTTTTGTTACACACATCTCAGAAATGGTTGACCTGAGAGTGTACCAAACTACACTTAATTTACATTCATATATATCATTCTCATTCATTCTCTGAAGTAATACCTTACAGTGATTCCAGAGGCTAAACAGAAAAACAAGAACTTTTTCTTTCTAGAAAATCCTTCTTTTCAAGATTATTTAAGCATTTTTCATGATTAATTTCCAATTTAAGTCCAGAATTTCTATTTCTTCTTGTTTAAATCTTCCTTAATTTTATAATATTTTTAATTTTTTCTTTCTAGATAAGAGGAGGATTTTTTTGAAATTCTATTAACAAACAACCTTAAACCACATCCTGTAAAAGCCAATCCTTTTTCATATATTATTTCATTAAATTTCTGGTATAGCGTTTTATAGAATGATGTCTCAGGAATGGTCGGCCTGAGTCTCTTCAAGATTACACACGTTTACGGGTACATTTATAGTTTCATTCCAGTCACTAATGACTTTAATTGTCGATGCTACTATAAATAAATAGTTAATAATAAAAAAAGGTACTTTTTTATTTTTCCCTCTCCAAACGTTTGTAAGTTTTACACCTGAAAATAACTCAGAATAGTAGGAAATATTGACATTAAAAATAACCAGTTTAGAGAAATAACCTAATATTACCATTTTTATAACCACTATGTTTATTTTATAAATATAATCTAACCAAACTTAAGCTACACTCTCTAACCTCAACTAATTTACAGTAATGTTTTGAGTATTTAAATTATTCATTCACTAATTATTGCAGTTATTTATTATTTAAATAATCAAAACATTACTGTTAATCAGTCGAAGTTAATGAATATAGGTTAAGTTTTGTTAGATTATATTTATAATTATAAGCAATAATACTTATATTTTAATATGTAAAATATGTTAATATGGAGAATGTTTAAAATGACTGGTATAAAACAGCATGTTAGTGAGTTATCAGGTTATTTCTTCAACAGGTTATTGTTAAATATCAATGTTTCCTTCTATTTTGAGTTATTTCCAAATGAAAAAACTGCAAACTTTTGATAGGGAAGAAATGAAACAGTACCAAAAAATAATTATTAAATTAAGATTATTTAACATTATTATTTATATTTATTGTTTTTCTTTGTTTTTTTACAGATTTCAAAACAACAATGTCAGACGATATGGAATTATCAGAAAAACAGTTATTAAGAACTGGAAGTTTATGTTCACCAGATCCACATTCACAATTATTAATATCATTTAACGATAGAGATTTTGATACTTTTCAGAAAGTATTAACAACCGGTATTAAAAACAGTTATATAGATCCAAATTACTTTTACGATGATCCAGAAAATGGTACGTTATTAGATTTAGCATGTCAAAAACCTGGTAATTACAAATATATACAAATTTTATTAAATTGTGGTGCCGATCCAAATAAAATAAATCGTGTACATAAAAAGTCACCGTTACATTTTACCGTTGAATTTGGTGATATATCTTATATTAAATTATTAATAGCTGATGTAAGAACAAATATAAATGTACTAGATAGAACTGGTTCACCACCTTTACATTATTCAGCAAAATCAAATAATATCGATGCTATGATGCTGCTATTAAATCATCCAAAAATTAATGTAAATCAAGCGAATCGTAAAGGCCAAACAGCTATACATATTGCTGTTTTAAGCGATGCAAAAGAAGCAGTATTATGTTTATTACAAAAAATTAATGTTGATATTGATAGCTTTAAAACGGCACAAGGTAAATCTGGTAGAGATCTAATATTAGAAAAATATCCTGAACTTGAAGATAAACTACCAAAAATTTCAGATAATACTGTAATGGAAAACGGTTCTGATAAATTAGTAAATAAATTATTTCATTTATTACATCAACGAGATATCGATAATTTTATAAGATCGATTCAAATGAATACAGAATGTGTTAATTCAAATGATGGATTACATACATTTTTACAATACGGTTGCGAGTTTGGTTTATATAAAATAGTTGAGGTTTTATTACGTTTAGGTGCAAATCCGAATGCAACACATGTTAATAATAAAAAAACACCAATTATGATAGCATCATATAAAGGATATGTTAATATAATTCGGTTATTAATACATAATGATTCGACTGATTTTACACCTATCGATGGTGAAACTGTATTACATTATGTAATAAAAGGATTTGGCGATAAAATATCACAAACAACATTAGGTTCATCGAAACAGGAATATTGTGACCATTATGAATCATTAGAATTATTATTAAAAGACGTATCAAATAATAAATTAAATATAAATTCCGGTGATATCAAAGGTAATACAGCATTACATTATGCAGCAAAAATGGGAGACAAAAATTTTATATTATTATTATTACAATATGGAGCATATGTTGGACAACGTAATATTTTAAATGAACCGGCTTTAGCTGATGTAAATCCAAAAATATTTGAAACATATTTGGATAACTGTTTAACAACAAATGATTTATTACCAAGAGAAGATAATTACGAAATAATATTTCGTTATAATTTTTTAGCACCCCCTAAAAAAAATATATTAAATAATTCAAAATTAACAAATTCACTTACCACATTAAATATTGAACATAATATTAAAGATACAGAACCTGAAGATGAAATAATATCTGAAACTGATCCTTTATTATACATGAGTCGTTCATCTGATTTAAGACCATTATTAAAGCATCCCGTATTAACAAGTTTTCTACATTTAAAATGGCATAAAATACGTTGTTTTTTTTATTGTAATTTAATATTTTATGTAATATTTTGGTTACTTTTAACTTTATATATATTAATGGCATATTTAGCTATAAAATCTGATACAACTAATAATAATGAAGATGATGGAAAATTGAATGGTAATAGTACAAATAACATGGATAATGATATGTCAATGAATATAAATTCAACAATTTTACGTATATCTGTTGGAATATTTTTAATAATTTTAATAATACGTGAATTATTTCAATTGACGATATCACCATTACGTTATTTAGCTAATCCAGAGAACTGGTTAGAAGTTGGTTTAATTGGTATTACGGTATCCATATTATTTTGTGAATCTTGTGTAAATCTACGACATCAAATATCAGCAATCGCTATATTATTATCTTGGGCTGAATTAGTTTTATTGATTGGACGACATCCTGCATTATCTACAAATATAGAAATGTTAAAAACCGTTTCATGGAACTTTTTAAAATTTCTTGCATGGTATTCTATATTAATAATAGCGTTTGCTTTAAGTTTTTATACATTATTTTGCGATTCAGAAAGTACTGATGATGAAGAAAATTATTTTGTAGATCCAGCAATGTCTGTTTTTAAAACTGTTGTAATGTTAACTGGAGAATTTGATGCCGGATCGATACCATTTGTTGCACATCCAGGTACAAGTCATATATTATTTGTATTGTTTGTTTTCCTTATAGCGATTGTATTATTTAATTTATTAAACGGTCTTGCTGTAAGCGATACTCAGTCGATTAAAGCAGATGCAGAACTAGTTGGATATGTATCGCGTGTAAAATTAGTTTCTTATGTTGAAACGATGGCAATGGGTGATCCAGTACCATACCATGGATTTTTAAATAAAATAAGACGATTATTTTGTTGTATACCGAATATTAATTGTTGCGCTATAAATTACGGTTGTTTAAAATTGTTTTCAAGAAAAATTAATCTTTTTCCGGATTTATATCCAGATTGTGAAATTCGAATACTACCGAATCAAGAATCACGTATAGAAATGTGTCATCGTGGTCATAGAAGAAAACGACAAGATGTAGAATCAGATGATAATATTTGTTATAATATGTGTTATAATAAGACAATGGATCCAGAAATTGTACGTGCTGCTAAACTGGTTTTAGCTAAAAAAGAAGATGAACGAATTACATTTGATGTAAGTAAAATGTTTCAAAATTATAAAGAACAATTAGAATATTATAGAAAAGCATTGGATGATGTTATAAATAAATCCTCAAATAAATCTAATGATTTAAAAATTATAGATTATACTGATGGATCAAAAGATAAAATAATACAAGATTTATCAGACCGTCTTGATTATTTTAACGGAACATTAAATAACTTAGTAAAAAATTCACAAAGAACAGAAGAACAATTAAATCAAATATTAAAACTATTTCAACAAAAAAAACCTATATTAAGTACATCATCATCTGAAGAAGATAATCAGTAGATATGTAAAGAACAATTTTTATGATAAGAAAAATGGCAAGAATAAACAATACAGCAGTTTATTGCTGTTTAAAATTTATGTAAATAAATAAATTATCGAATATCTCTATTATTAGGCAGAAATGTATGAATGAATACTTTTTTCTTTTTTTGTTATCCCAAATGTTGCTGTGCTTGTATCATTAGTAATATAATTTAGTTTATGGTTTTTTTTTTGTTAATTTTGTCTATGAACACTGTTCAGGTTATAAAATAAATGTTTGTATTATGCAGTAATGTATTCATGTATTTATATTACGTGTTGTTATAAATCATTCATTATCAATTTTCTATTTAATAATTTATAAAAATATATGCTTCAATCAAACTATACTCAAGATATAATATTGCACTTTATGAAAAAAAAACTTTTTTTTTTTTTATTTATTATAGCCAGTCCAGTGAAAACATTGATTCAGTTGAGTAATTCTAAAAAGACATCAAAACTTTAAAAGCATATAAATATATTTATAATAAAGACCTTAAAAATCCATTGATGTATCACTTTGTAGTAAAACAATCAAGTTTAACTTATGTAGTACAATAACACAAGATTTCTTCATCGTTATGTCAATAGCATGAAGTTTAAAATGATTACTTACCTTGGTGTAAAGCATTTTAGTTATGTAGTTTTGATTTTTATAAAAGTGAAAGTTTTCTAAATAAGAATTGTCACAATAGACCAACAATTTATTATTGGCATCAAAATTTTATTGTTTGAAATAAAAAATTAAAAGTGGAAAGTATTAAATGTTCAATAATCAATATATTTTATAATCCTTAATAAAGTTAAAGTATTCACATGTGGTGCTTTTTTATACAAGGTCATCACACTATTATTTTATTCTATCATATCCCTGAAAATGTTGTCAACCCTTACTTATAAGATGACAAAGCAGGACACGTATTTGATAGTGTCCATACCTTTACGGTACCATAAAGGTACCATACCTTTATGGACCTTTGATACCATACCTTTACTAACTACTTCCGTTGCAGGTAAATCGACTGGTAAACAGGGTTAAAATAACTACCACCTTATTTGCCAGATTTAATGTTATTTAATTTTTTTTTAATGTTGTCATTAAAATATTGAGATTTAATCTTACATGCTAATTTTGCTGAGTATGAAAATTGGAATTCTATACAATATGACATTTTTAAGTAAAATAAAGTTTGGGAAAAGACTAATTTAGTTGGGATGTGTATCTTTTGGTTTAATAGTACCCATATTAAACCAAAATAATTATTTCATTAAACAATTTAATATATTTAACTGAAAAATTGATGTTTTTATACTGGTTTTATAAATATTTTGAATAAATTTCTTATTAAAATTGTTAAATTATTGTACACAATCAAATTATATATAACAGTGATTATTTAACGTGGAAATATAAGTGGAATTTTTTTTAAGAACAGTACTTTTATAAGAATATATATATATAGAATATAAAAACAACTGTTACAAATACAAACGCCACATATACTCGAACACATTTTAGTAATTTTAATTGTCTATAAATAGTATTATTTTGATTCAGATAGTGAGTCTGAAGTATTTTAATTTTCCCTAATGTATTTGCATAAAAATAGTGATTTCATGATCATTAGTTTGTTTTTTTTTTTAATTTTGTCTATGAACACTGTTCAGGTTATAAAATAAATATTTGTATTATGCAATAATGTTATTCATGTATTTATATTACGTGTTATAAATCGTTAAAAAATGTATTATAATGCTAAAAATTTTGATGAGTAAGATAAAGCAATATGATAAATATTCTAATAGAATGTTTTGTTTGAATTTCTTTACTTTCAAAAACTTTGAATGATGCTATTAAATTAACTGCCCCTTTAATTTTAATGTTTTAGTTTAATAATTTGTCTCCTTAATTTTGTTATAGTTGTAAAATAATTCAAGAAAAAACCTATTTATGTTTTTGGTTGTGTTAACTGGTATCTAGTAATTGTATACAGTGACAAACTGCTTCCTGTAGAGTAATTTTAAAAGGTCTTCACAACGCTGAAAACATCTAAATATATTTATTACAAATACCTATAAAATCCATTGAGGGGGAATTTTGTAACTAAACAATCAAGTTTAACTCATTTAGTACAACATCACACATTTCTATCGATAGCATGATATTTAAAATAGTTACTGCTTATACTGGTACAAAGCATTCTAGTTTATATCGTTTTGGTAATCATAAAACTGAAAGTATTCTACTATTTACAATAAGGATTGTCATTATAGATCAATTTATTATTTGCATCAGAATTTTATTTAAAATGAAAAACTAAAATTATAAAATGTTAAAAAATAAGTCTATTTATGTCCTTAATAAACATAAAGTTCATGTTGGTCCTTTTTTTTATTAAGAAGACTGTTAACACCATTATTATACATTTCAGTATGCATGAAAATGTTCTTGACCCATTTTTAAAAGAAAATAACCACGCAAACACCTATTATTTTGGTAAATAATTTTAAGTAACCTATCCTTTTATTCAAAATAATATAAATTATTTAAATTTCAAAAAATAATTCTGAATTTCAAAAGTAATAGTTTTTGAGAATCTTTTTATTTTGAAAATTATTTACTGTTTACCATGAAATTACCTCTCTTCTCATGAATATTCATTATTTTTCTCAAAACATGTGACTCCACCATCAAACTTTATCTATATAATTTTATCTATTCTTCAAACATTTTCACCATTAATTAGTTATAAATTTCTATTCCAGTATCGATTTATATCATTACGAATCAAATTAGAGACCAAATTTGGCAGGGTTTTTTGTTCTATAATTTATTATAAACTGATCTTATGAAACATCCAACAATAAAACAACTGCACTCGTAAATAAATATATAAGTCTAAGTTTATAAAAAACAGTAATATAACAAAGTTAAGAAGATTTTTCTATAATATAAAGAAATACAAAATAAAGACCTTGAAAAAATTTGTTTTTTTAATTATTTGATCCATTCAGAATTTTTTCAAAGATTGATAGATATTTAATTCTTAAATTAAATTAGAAATAAACTTTCTATTAATACATTGTGCCTCTAAAAGAGGGATGAAAAATTGCAACCTTGTATACTACAGATTTGTAAAATCAGTTCTATTTGTAGAAATTGATTTCATTCATGGGAAGAAGTAATTTGATTTAATTCATATTCATTCAGAGAAACATAAAACCGATGAAAAGAATTCAGCTAACTGGCAATTATGCTAATTAATGTTCTAATAATATGTTTATTAACAGATGGGCAAAATATTTTAAAACTTTTTTTCTTTAAATTCATAATTATTATTTAGATTGTTACCTCCATCTTTAATAGATATCATAATAAAATATGTATGTGTTCTTAAATAAATAACATTCCAAATGATTATTGTACTTTATAAATATATATTATAAAAATAATTAAATATTGTAAATCAATTTTTTTTTATGTTAATGGTGTAATATATTATTAATGGCTTATTATACTGATTTAATTAGTTTATAATATATTTTATGAAATTAAATGTATATATTTATATATAATATTTTAATTATCCTTTAATTTGATAGTTTTTTTTTGTAATACTAAAAAAATTAATTTTTTAAGTAAAGAAAGAAGCATGAATTTAAGTGCTTAGCATTTTTTTTTTTCAATTATTAATTTTACTAGTTTAATTTTTTTATTGTTATTTTATTATAATTTTTTAATCCTTACATACCTGCTACATTTTTCAGGGTGAATAGATTAAAACAGTTTTGTAAAAGGCCTCCCTCTCTGCAATATTAATATTTAATCTTCTTATTAAAAATCTTCTAATGTCACCCATAACACATGCAACTCCCTCCAGAAAAGAGAGCACATTCCATCCTCCAAACACTAGAGCCCACGAAAGGCGCATTCCTGCTAGGCCAGAAGGCTCTAGCTCTGAAAGGACTGAAGTGGAAACATGCTGGGAGAAAGAAGCTCATATACAGCTAGTCACCCATGGTAAGCTTCGGTCAAAAATTTCTCTCTGATCGGAATGTAGCAAATAAATAATTCTGTCCATAAATTTAAAAAAAAACAAATATATATAACCGCTACTAAATAAATAATTAACCGCCTGATAAAAGAAAGGCACAGAAGCAAAGGACTTTTGTCCAGGTTCTGAGATTAGAAGGAAATGTAAATTCTCCCACTATCCTTGCGTTCTGTTCCGTTCTGACTAATGTTACATTACCTAGAAAGAGTTACAAAACAAAGGAGAGTTACCTTGAAATAAATTTTTTCCAGTTATGTGATACATTCAGTATTTTTTCAAAGATTAAATAATCTGTATACTAAATTCTAATTAAATATTCTAATAACAGTCCCTTCATTTTTTAAGAGAGATGAAAATTACTCCCTTTATAGAACAGGCTTATCTCAAGCAGTTTTTAAACCATTTAACTTCAGTATTAAATGAAAGTAAAAATTCTGTTGTTTTAGTGTTGATATCACTAGAACAACAGAATTTTTCGAATAGATTTTTAGAACAGAATGCTATCATCATAGGATTTGGTTGATTCATTCAGTTGTAAAACGTAATTTGTAATCTCTTTGTTTTATTGCAGAATGCACAAAGTGGATAACTGTCTCAGAGATTTACAAAAAAATTATTCCTATAGCTTAACATTCTTAACATTCTTCTCGTACATTCTTCTCTATATTATAAAATTTGAAAAAATTAATTTTTGAATTAAAAAATATTTTAACTTGTTTTAATTATCAAAGTTATATATTATTATTATTATTAAAATTGCTCAAGTAGCATACACAAAGCTGTTGTTTTCTTTCTTTATGATTTTCAGTTTCATCCTTTTTTCTTTCTACGTAATTACTCAACATTTACAATATAATTTTTCCTTTATTGTTGGTTATGTCAATCCAAAACTTTTATGACAATGTGACATTCGACTGTTCTTTATTGTTGTACATATTGATCAAAAGCGATAATTGAAGTTTCCAAATATTTCTGCTAAAACTATTCCACAAGATTTTTGAACACAGTTTGGATTTTTTATATTTACTTTGGATCTGGCCATATGAACTATGAACTTTTAATGGCATTTTGTGTCTGTAATTTCTGTTACCTTTTTAATGTTTTTATTTATTCGTGTTTTAAAGGTAAGAATTTATATTTAAATTTCTTAGTATTTAAAGATGGCTTTGTATATGGCTACCTGAGATTTCCACAAGCTGTTATTTATGACAAAATTCATCTGTGAAAATAGACATCCAACCAAATTTTTAAATCTTTATTCTTGACAACTTCGAACATTTTATTACTTATTTTTTGTTGAAATAATAAAACAAAAATGTAATGACACTAACTTTTAGAGAAAAGTTCAAGCAAGCTAAAAAGATTTGATGAAACAAAAGAATTTCTCTATATATTTTGGGTTATTGCTGGTTCATATTATTAGAGTCCACTAGTTTCAAAATTCTTTTTTATCACTCGCTTCACATTGTCACACCTCTTTATTTATCTTTCCTCATCAATCTGTAGTTCCTGGGAATATTTCTTGGAGCTCCCATTTAAAAATTCTTCTAACAATCCTTTTTTCCTTACAATGTTTACTTCCGCAAAGCCATCTGAACTTTCATCAAATGAACTCTTGCCCAACTTTTTCATATGGGTAACTTCTCTAATAAGTTTGTGAATAATGTTTAATTAATTATCTCTGATTAGAGGCAATCCATGTGTGGGTAGATCAATTCCTTCCTCTTCCCTTTCCTTTTTTGAACCTTAATTTCTTCTTCCTTTGATCAGGATCATGTGATTTAGGTCAGCTGCTGTCCTGTTTCACTTGTGGTATGCTCACATCTTCTAGTAAGCAGCAGAGTAATCATTTCTGTATTGCAGTTTTAATGGGTGACTCTGTACATCTTTGGAATTATTGAAGAACTCTGTTTTTAATCTGAAAAGGAATTAAACAAAAAGCAGAATTAATGACTGAGATGTGTTAAATGTAAAGACATTTTGCTAACTTCTTAAAAACCTAATTTAACATACGTAATAATAACATTTCTGATTTTATTTTGTTTCATTTTTCTTAATGTGATTAAGAGAAATTCTTTGTTCATTGTCTGGGTCATGTTTTCTCTTTTTTTTGCATTATTATCTCTGATATGTATGATTACATAAAAACAAAATTGATTTTATGTAACATATTATCCTAAATGTTCTTATACTCTAAAATCTCTGATTCTGTAACTGCCTCTTAAAAAAACCCTCTAACACATCTTTCTCCGATTAACTTTCCAATTTTTGCACCTGATTGCAATAAAATGTTAAATACTCTTTATTTCTTACCTATCTTTCTTTTCCTTTTTCTCTACCTTTATAATCAAACAATTATCCTATTTTTCTCTACATTCATATTTATTTTTTTTATTCCCATAGTGTAATTATTTCTGGCTCTTTATATATAACACTCAATAACTTCATTATTCCATAAGAAACCATCTAAAAAAATGTTGATTAAAATTAAATTTATATTATTATATTTAAATGTAAATATTTAATCATTTATAAAAGCTATAATGTTAAATATTAAGTTATTTAATTAAATGTATATTAGCTCACCAGGCTGTTCAAGTGGTAAACTCATTATTGCAAAATCACTCGTTTAACAGCTGATTTTCGAAAAATCAAAGGTTCTGAGATTCGAATCCTAGTAAATGTTAGTTGCTTTTATATGGGTTTGAATACTAGATAATGGATACCTGTGTATTTTGGTGGTTGATGTTCAATTAACCACACAACTCAGAAATGGTCAGCCTGAGTCTGAACAAGACTACATCTCATTTACATGTCATAATGTCATCCTCATCTCACTGGGCCATGGGGAGGTTGCTTATTGTTTTTACTAGTTGAAGAGTTTGTAACTTATACAATAAGTAATATAAATATAACAAATAAATGTATAATAATTTTAAATTAAGGAAAGATTTAACTATTAATTTAAAATGTAAGTTTTTATTAATTATGATGATTATAATTCTGATTGTTTACAAAATATTTAAAAAAAATTAATTTAATTCTTTTTTTTAATAAATTTGTACATATTGAATAAAATTATATTATGTATAAGTATTTTTAGTAGTTGTTAAGCTTTTTTTGTAATTTATGTGTTATGCTAAATAAATAATATATGTTTTTCTAATATCATGCTTTCACAGTTATTTATCTTTAAATGTGTTGTTTATGAATACTAGTAATCGTATTATTAGTTTTTATTCAAATTGGCAAAGTAGTAGTATAAAGTCCCAAAAATTATAAGTATATTGATTATTCATTTATTTGTTATTTAATTATAGCTTCCTATTTAATTTTACAATGATTTCTTTTATTATATTAAATATAAAAACAAAATTATGCTTTGAATATCAGTAATGTTACAACAATTTAAAAATAGAGTGAAAATAGGTGAAATGTATTTGAACAAAGGTGTAGGCACATGTCATTTCTGTAAGCCGTAAGAGTTGTAAATGTAATAAGCGAATCATATCTATTCTGATGGAACTCCCCAGGTCATCTACCCGCTTATCATTAATTGTAACACTTACCTATTATTACATACGATTACCTGTGATTTGATTATCTTGAAAGTAGTTTCTACTATGTGTAAATGTTGAACATTTATTGGTCAAATCACATCCCTTGTACATTTTACTATCTTGAATTTATATTGTACTTTTGTAACCATTTACTTCATTCTTTATTTTTATTTATTTCTCTGTTCATAATTCACAAACCCAAATCTGATTATGTATGTCAGCCATCACCTCATTGTGTAATGGGTTATACTAGATTCACAAAGAATGTAACAAACTTACAGATATGCTCTTGTGATGAAAATAAAGAAGAAGGTTCATATAAACATAGGCTTGGAAAAGCCTTTAGTATTAGCAACTTAGAAAATAAATTTTTCAAACAAATTTAGATAAAATTAATTTTTAATTAGTTTTAAAAATGTCAAATTGTTTTGAGTTTTAATTTTTTAAACATTTTTATTGTTTATTTAAAAAAAATTTCTTTTGTTTTGTAACATTGAAAATTCTGTTTTGTCTTCACATTCTTTTACATTTTGATACATTTATGTTTTTAATAAACTTCAACATAAGAGAGAAGCCGTAATAAGAAAGGGAGTCCGACAAGGATGATCCCTATCCCCTTTACTTTTTAATCTTTACATAGAACTAGCAGTTAATGATTTAAAGAACAATTCAGATTCGGAATAACAGTACAAGGTGAAAAGTTAAATATGATACGATTTTCTGATGATATAGTAATTCTAGCCGAGAGTAAAAAGGATTTAGAAGAAACTATGAACGGCATAGATGAAGTCCGACGCAAGAACTATCTCATGAAAATAAACAAGAACAAAACAAAAGTAATGAAATGTAGTAGAAATAACAAAGATGGACCACTGAATGTGAAAATAGGAGGAGAAAAGATTATGGAGGTAGAAGAATTTTGTTATTTGGGAAGTAGAATTACTAAAGATGGACGAAGCAAGAGCGATATAAAATGCCGAATAGCACAAGCTAAACGAGTCTTCAGTCAGAAATATAATTTGTTTACATCAAAAATTAATTTAAATGTCAGGAAAAGATTTTTGTAAGTATATGTTTGGAGTGTCGCTTTATATGGAAGTGAAACTTGGACAATTGGAGTATCTGAGAAGAAAAGATTAGAAGCTTTTGAAATGCGGTGCTATAGGAGAATGTTAAAAATCAGACAGGTGGATAAAGTGACAAATGAAGAGGTGTTGCATGATGAAGAAAGAAGCATTTGGAAAAATATAGTTAAAAGAAGAGACAGACTTATAGGCCACATACTAAGGCATCCTGGAATAGTCGCTTTAATATTGGAATATTGGAAGGACAGGTAGAAGGAAAAAATTGTGTAGGCAGGCAACATTTGGAATATATGTAAAACAAATTGTTAGGGATGTAGGATGTAGGGGATATACCGAAATGAATAAGGACTAGATAAGGAATCTTGGAGAGCTGCATCAAACCAGTCAAATGACTGAAGACAAAAAAAACTTCAAAAATCTTTAAGTTGTATTTAGTTTCTGGAATCTTAATTCATAGCATTTTACTCAGAAACAAGTTCTCTTCAATTTTTTGTTTGAAACTTCAGTGCGTTTATTACTCATTTAACATAGTTATTTTATGCCAAACATAAAATAGTGTGTTTTTCAATCCCAATCTTTTGTCTTTTACTCCATATTTCTCAAAAACTACTAAAATTCCAGTTCTGGGACCTATTGTTTTTCCTTAAATTTTTCAGTTCAGATTTCATATAAAACCATTAAATTTATTCCTTAATTTGGTTCCAAGAATTATAATCTGGCTTAATTGTACTGAAGGCACAGAAAATAGCAAAATCTTTTGCTAGTTTGGAAACGAAGCTTTCCAAACCTATGTGTATTTAGATTGATATAGTACTTTCTTCTTTATTTTCACCAGTAAAACATGTTTTGAAAGTTTGTTTCATTCTTTGTGAATCACTATCTACACAGGATAACATATGCTATCTGAATGTAATAAAATTCAGATAGTACATGTTATTGCTGAATAAAATTAGCTGCTATTCACTCACCACTGGCTTACCAGGTTTAAATCCAAGTTGATCTGCAAATCAATCTTCTCTCTATATTTTATTACAAGCAAAAATGATGGATTTAAAACAATAAAAGAACTGGTATAAAACTGAACTTGGGTTTTGTGCATGGTCGAAGTGCATGGCTCCAACCAGATTATTGTATAAGGCAAAACAACTTCAGTGAAAACAAGTAGCCATAAAACTCAAATCCCACCTTAGAAACAAGTTTTGCTTCTGTGGCTAAAAGTATATCAGGAGTTTGAAAAATGATTATGTGTAAGTAAATAAATAGTTTCCAGAAAGCATAGTAGTAGTGGATTCAGTCAAAGTTTTTTTTTTTTTTTTTATAAATAAAACATAAAATTAATGACACTAAATTTTTTCAATTGTACAGATAAGAGACACTGTATAAGTAAATGAAATTAATATACTGTCAGGTAAGCTTACATACAAAATTGTTTAATACAAATGGATCAGCAAAAATTGTTAACAACTAAGAAGTGATTGCAACATTGACAATACAAATTTTTCTGTTAGGGGCATTTCACTATAAATAACTTTCATATTTTGATACATTTATATTTTTAATAAACTTCAAAAATGTTTAAGTTTGTATTTAGTTTCTGGACTCTTTATTCATAGCATTTTACTCAGAAACAAGTTCTCTTCAATTTTTTGTTTGAAACTTTTGTGCGTTTATTACTCATTTAACATAGTTATTTTATGCCGAAGTTAAAATAGTATGTTTTTCAGTCCAAATCTTTTGTCTTTTACTCCATATTTCTCAAAAACTACTAAAATTCCAGTTCTGGGACCTATTGTTTTTCCTTAAATTTTCAGTTTAGATTTGAAGATGAAATTGACGGTATGAGGTCTGATCCAGATTATATTCCTGTGGAATTTGTTGATGTAACTCCCTAATTGATAATAGGGAAAATATATCTGAAGGGAGGAAACAAGAACGTAAAGCTTATCAAAGTAACTGGAAGCAAAAAAAACAAAAATGTTAAGGTTAGAAGGGAAAGCATACCTTGTTAACATACGTACATTTGTACAAAAATTACCCCTACTCTTTTTTTTTTTTTGTTTTTTGGGGTCCCTGGGTCATAAAACATTGAGAAATGCAAAAAACCTATACCTCATTTTTTGACTGATTACTTTACTTTCCTTCTTTCAGCATAGCTCCAAATCTATGTTGCCAGAAAACTAATTGTTAATCATGGTACATACAAACAGCCATGTTTATTAACAGACGTGACTGAATAAATTATTACCACAATTACAAAAGAAAAAATGTAATTATAAATATCACAATCATAATATTAATTATGACTAAGAGATGGCAGAACATTAAAGCCTCAAAAGAAAAATAAGTTTGTTCAAGCAGTTCAGGATAGCCAGGTCAAAAAAAAATTATGATAAAAAGAAACATTAAAAAAATGCACTTAGGGTGCACCCAAGAGGCATCCTGCAAACCAACAATGTTTGAAGACAGATGATGCGAATGATGCCAACCATCTTTCTCATCCCATCTGGCCTGCCACAAGGTATTGCCATGTTGTTCAATTTCTCAATGTTTATTCAAAGTCAACTAATCTGACTTCTTAGCAAAATACCACTGCTGCTTCTCAGATGCAATCAAGTCTCTCATTTTCATGCCTGCAATCACTAAAACTGCCTCCCGTGACATAGTACGGTACCCACCTGTTACCATTAACAATATTAGGTATTGAGGTCTTAACCCACCGGGTTGGTCTAGTGGTTAACGCGCCTTCCCAAATCAGCTGATTTGGAAGTCGAGAGTTACAGCGTTCAAGTCCTAGTAAAGCCAGATATTTTTACATGGATTTGAATACTAGATCGTGGATACCGGTGTTCTTTGGTGGTTGGGTTTCAATTAACCACACATCTCAGGAATGGTCGAACTGAGAATGTACAAGACTAACACTTCATTTACACTCATACATATCATCCTCATTCATCCTCTGAAGAATTATCTAAACGGTAATTACCGGAGGCTAAACAGGAAAAAGAAAGAAAAGGTATTGAGCTCTTAATATGTTCTGATAATTTTATATTTTAGCCTATCTGCCCAACAGGTGCCGTGTATCACATAACAGCATTGCACATACCTTTATACAGAATGCTCATGGTGTTAAAATTAAGGCCCCAATCAGGATTGACCACACGTCGAATACCGAAGAAGGTGTTGCAGGCCATCTCCGTGATGTATTCAAGGTGCTTCTTAAATTGCAGTTTCTTATCAAGAAACATCCCGAGGTACTTTTGAACTTGAACATACTTTATACACCGGCCTGCCATCGAAACACGGTCACACTGACTTACTGCCAAACACCGTTTTTAGGACCATGATCGTGGTCTTTCCCGGGCTAAACATCATTTTGTGTTGATTACCCCACTGCTCAAGCATCTTGCAAGCCCAAGTGGCTCGGCGTTCTACCTCCTACTGCGAGCTTCCTTTGACCAGCAGGAGCCCATTGTCAGCACTTAACCACCCTGTGGCTGTTATGTGATAAGCCACTTTGAACACCCGCTGGACAACTTCAGAATCAAATTCAAGAATCAAACTTCACCCCTCACAATAATGGATCCAACACGCTGCCCAGGGGACATCCCTTTGACAGCAACTTGCGAACCTCATGGCTGCCCTCACAGAACAGCACAACCCAGTGGCTGAAGTAACTTTGCATAACTTGCAATTCACTTACAGTACAATCTGTTTTTTGAAGTTGGTAAGTAGCAGAATATCACCATAGATTATTAAATGATCTGGAAATGTGTAGGAAAATCCCCACGACATATTCCGTCCCAGTGGTTGTTACCACACTCATCACGCAGAATATGGCGTCCTCCATGAATGACAAGTCAATACAAATGCGTGAAGTCATCTAATTGTAGTAAACAAGGACTTTGAATATTTTTTGTATTTGATCTGAATTACTGACAATTGTATTGTAAAGTGGGTACATTACGGTTTTAGGTTGTGATAGAATGGTAATAGAGTTAGGTGCGCGGGGTCTTTGATCTTCTGTGGTTAGGCAGTTAGTTTTAGCAGTTTCTGAGTGCTACGTGGTAGCTAGGTGTCTCTGATGTCTTTTAAAAAGGCAAATTTTGATGAAGGCAAAATTTACTGATGCGAATGTCTTTCGAGGCATTTGCATCAGTGACATCTCATCGAAACCGACTAATGACTGTGGAGTGTGATCTGTTTGAGAGCAAGAAAGTGTCCTCCGATTAAGCCACTAATGACTAGGGACAGAGGGGATGGTGTGGCAACCAGAGATGTCACAAGGCGAGTGTTCTTCTTCCTTGGAGGGGAATTGAGATAATGGTATCGTATATACATTGCAATTTAACACCAGCCATAAAGCGGTTCATTTCGATCTTCCGCTTTTATTGCGGTACCAGTGACGCATAACTGTGGCATTTTAGCTGATGACATACAGGTTGCGATGTCACATGATCTTTGGTAAATGAAACTTTGGTTTTTAATTTGTGGCACGGTCAAAGGTCAAGTTTGTAGCAGAAGAAACATATCCTATTTATTGAAATATTTATTTAAAATTACATTTGTGTTATGAGGGATAAAAATGGTAAAAATTGGGGTTAGAGCAGTGTTAAGAAATCACAACTCAAGAAACAGCTAAAAATGTTCAGAATTTTGAAGCTTTTCATTATAAAAAGTTTTGTTGTTGTTGGTACGCTAAATTCATAAACGTTATTTAGATACAATTGGTAAAAATATTTATCAAAATCATATATAATGAAACATAAACCATGTAACATTCTTGCGGCAGGCCATAGGGTTACCTTTTTTCTAGTTTGGCATAAAATTTATTTCTGACAAAGTTATTTCTGACAATTATGGTAATTGGCAGACACCTAGCTTGAGAATTTGAAATACACAAAAAAGAAGAAGACAGCTGTCGTTGCCGATGATTTAGACATAAAGTTATTTCTGACAACCTCGATGTAAGTAAAACCCACATGAAAGAATCGGCTTCCAAATGTCATCGTGTATGATATTGATAGACGTTTATTTGAGGAAGAGTTATTGTCGTTCATACATGAGTGGAATACTCAAATGGCCTTCAAGGTTGATTGTCAACTGTTGTTCAAGACAGATAGATGCCAAGCAGAGCGTTACCATGTTGTATTTCACGTGAGTTATGTACCATTTTATGGCCTCCAATCTGTGGCCAGGTTGTTTACTGATATCACTTCGTGTTAAGGCCCAAACAATATATATAGATGTTTATCGTTGTTACAAGTGCTCCCAATTTGGAGACGAGCTGACCTTTTTATACATCTGGTGGTAGTGTGCTTTCACTTTGGGTATGAAAGACATAATCGTGATAAGTATCCAATGAAGTCGGAGGGCTCGACTTCAGTTAACTGCAGATGTCTTCGGAAATAAATTCAATACTTGCATCACAATAAATTGTAATGCAACTATTGAAACTGTTACTGTTAATCATGATTGTAATGATAGTAATAATGAATTTGTGAATTCTAAATTTAACAACTTGAATTCTGTTGAAGATGAAATTGACGGTATGAGGTCTGATCCTGATTATATTCCTGTGGAATTTGTTGATGAAACTCCCTAATATATAGACAATAGGGAAAATATATCTGAAGTGAGGAAATAGGAACGTAAAGCTTATCAAAATAACTGGAAGCAAAACAAAACAAAAATGTTAAGGTTAGAAGGGAAAGCATATCTTGATTATTATTCAAGAACAAACGAAATTAAGAATCCATTCCATAATACTCCAAGAAAAAAGTGTACCTACATTAGGAAAGAAGTGAGATTCTGTATTTCGTAAAAAGTTGGATAATAGAGAATGTAGCAAATTAATAGAAGGAGAAATGGAAAAAATATATTTGTTAAATTCTGTAATGACACTGGCTGGAACCATAGTAAAGTATTTGTTGTAATTAATGTCAGAAGTGTTCTTCCAAAAAGGTGTTAGACAAAAGATGACGACTGATAAAGGCAAGATACATTGCATTATCAATTACCTACTCCTACAGGAATAATTAATATATGCAAGAAAAAATTATTGTTAACATTAAGTAGTAGTATAGGTGAAATTTAATGTATATATTAAGGCTGAACATGGTGTAGTGGTAAATGTGAAATAAAAAAACATGGACAAGTGAAAGGAAAAATGTTAAATGACAATTTTGATGCACTGCCTAAACTATTGTTGAAAAGAGTCATCCAAGTTATATTTTGAAGAGTTAGTTCTGTACAGCATTTGTACAATACGTATCAGTAATTCTGCCAAGAAAAGGAGGTAAATTGTCCCCTCAAGAAAGTGTTTTCCAGAAATGTTTTATGAGAAACATCTTCCCTGTATGAAATGAAAAGATAAGTGTGATATCTACTGCCAGAATGAAGTGAATAAACTATTTGAGGAAGAATGGGCCCAGCAAGATAGTTAAAAAGAAAGGGCACATCAAGAAAAAGATAAGACAAATTTTTAGTACAAGAAGGTAAGCGGATGTCTCTGTGTATTGATCATTAGGAAGTAAAAGTCAAACCTTCACTACAGGCCATTGCTACATGAAAACAAAACTGAATTGTGACAATTTTTCCATACACAATCTTAGAATTCACCGTGCAAAATGTTACTGGTTTTCTGAATGTGACAGTGATCTAAGTGCATCAACTTTTTCAATATGTATTTGAGATTTTCAACAAGTCCATTGCTAAGAAGAAAAGAACAGAATTGTATTTTTCAGTGACGAGTGCAAGTATAAAAATAGAAATTATTAGAGTACTTGGTTGTGAATAAAATTATCATCCATCAGAAGTTCATTGAATGTTCTCTGTTTTTCATAAAAAGATAAAAACTATTAGTTTACAAAAGTGTGCTCACCTGTGAAAGTTGAAGTGACAGGCGGGTCAACCTGCAGACTGCCACTATATTTATGATTACTTGACCGATGACAACTAAACTAAAATGGCATGGTGTATTTCTTTGTCAATGAAATGTAAGGTACACTGTATTCTTACTGGTTTGTTAACGTGCATTATTTTTATTGGATTTTAGAAACATGAGATACGTAATTTTTCGTTACTTTTATCTTTAGTTTAATGATAGTAAGTAATAAACACCTGTTTAAGTAAAAATTACTTCAGTGTAAAGCTATTGGTAAATTTAGCAAATAAATAATAATTAAATAATATAAATAATAATTGGTAAATTAGCAAAGGCTTATGAATATCTAATCATATATATATAGAATTTTGTCAGAAAGAAATGCACACTGCCGCAAACTGATGAAACTGATGTACTGTGTAAGACTTAAAATCCCTCATAACAACATCAACTGTTGATGCAAGATATCATATGTCACACAGTTTTTCCAGTATTAAGTAAAAAATAAGAATTACCATGCCAGATTGAAAATACAGGTAATACGTTATATAAAAATGCAAAATTGAACAGTTTTGAAGATATTATTCAAACTTCTAAGGTTTTTAGTGCTTCATAAATTAGACTTTTTTGGGTTACAAGTTATTGCAAGTACACCTGCGTTATGTGTATGATAAATAGAATGCAGACAAAGCGATTGTTTTTTTTTGGTTTGTTTTTAATTCATTCATTTTTAATGTTCTGCCATTAGGGAAAATACTGTTACGACTTCTGTTCTCCACCTTGTTTTTCTGTTTAGCCTCCGGGTGTTACTGTTCAGGTATTACTTCAGAGGATGATATGTATGAGAGTAAATGAAGCATATTCTTGTACAGTCTCAGGTGGACCATTCCTTAAATGTGTAGATAATTGAAACCCAACCAACAAAGAACACCAGTATCCACGATCTAGTATTCAAATCCGTAAAAAGTAACTGTCTTTACTACGGCTTGAACGCTGGAACTCTCGATTTCCAAATCAGCTGATTTGGAAAGTCGCATTCACTTCTAGTCCAACCCGGGCGGTTTCTCCAACATTTTCTATCCTTTGCTAACCTGTTTGTTTCCAAATATTTTCCCTTTTTTATAATCCCATTCATCATTTGAAATATCTTCTTTTCTCTTCCTGTCCTTCCATTCACCATACCTTCTATTTCATCCAATAAAACCTTCTCATACAATGCAATAGCCAGTTCCTTTTCCTATATTCAATCACCATTAGCATTTTCCTGTTCTCTCTGATCCTCCTTAATACTTCTTCATTTGTTACATAGTCTTGCCATCTGACATTTATCATTCTGTGCCACACACTCATCTCAAAAGCCTCAATTCATTTGCTCTCTGACTTTCTCATCATCCATGTTTTAATATTATGTAAAAATTAATCATCCGAGTAATATGGTTTCCGTAAAAATAAACGTTTAATTGTATTTAAACAAATTCGTAGAATGATTTTTCAAATGATTCAGCGATTTATTAATAATGGCATGGGTACTTGTTTACTAATAAGTCCTTTTCTTTTAAGCTGAAGTACAGTTTTCATATAATAAAAACAGTTTAATTGTCTAGCACATGGTAAACTGAATATTGTTTTTTTTTTATTAATATAAACAACTTGAAATAAGACTGACATCAAGAATGGATTCATTATAGCTAAGATCTCATAATCATAAATATAAATGCAAGGTTACATTAATATATTTAATTTTCTAAATATCAATTTACATGAATTCATACGTATGGGTGTCACTTAATGATCTACCAGCCCAGTTTTTTATCCTGAAAAATAATTCATAGTTTTGGATAGAAGCTGAAGAGATTAAATTATAGTTTACTAGTATTTTAGGTTTTGTCTTATTTTTTTATTGTTATTGAAATTAAATATTTTTTTTTATTTTATATTTCAAAGGTTATAAATGTAATTTTTTTATGTTTCAAACATTTTATTCTGTTTGATAATCACTCTTTATAAATCGTGTATATAAAATTAAAAATTATATGTGGAAAATAATTGGTACAATATGGTGTATTGATCTTTAGGAAGTAAAAGTCAATCCTTCACTACAGGCCATTGCTACATGAAAACAAAACTGAATTGTGACAATTTTTCCATATACAATCTTAGAATTCTCCTTGCAAAATGTTACTGGTTTTCTGAATGTGACAGTGATCTAAGTGCATCAACTTTTTCAATATGTATTTGAGATTTTCTACAAGTCCATTGCTAAGAAGAAAAGAACAGAATTGTATTTTTCAGTGACGAGTGCAAGTATAAAAATAGAAATTATTAGAGTACTTGGTTGTGAATAAAATTATCATCCATCAGAAGTTCATTGAATGTTCCCTTTTTTTCATAAAAAGAGAAAAACTATTAGTTTACAAAAGTGTGCTCACCTGTGAAAGTTGAAGTGACAGGCGGGTCAACCTGCAGACTGCCACTATATTTATGATTACTTGACCGATGACAACTAAAATGGCATGGTGTATTTCTTTGTCAATGAAATGTAATGTACACTGTATTCTTACTGGTTTGTTAAGGTGCATTATTTTTATTGGATTTTAGAAACATGAGATACGTAATTTTTCGTTACTTTTATCTTTAGTTTAATGATAGTAAGTAATAAAACCTGTTTAAGTAAAAATTACTTCAGTGTAAAGCTATTGGTACATTTTTAGACAATGGTTTAATAAACTGCCTTTTTAAAAATAACGGTGTAGCTTATTTCAACAGAGGACTTTCTTTTCCCCTTGTATATGCATCTCATCGCAAAAAGAAATTTAGAAACATACTATAAGTACGTATTTTTATGTAATAATTAGCAAAGGCTTATGAATATCTAATCATATATATATAGAATTTTGTCAGAAAGAAATGCACACTGCCGCAAACTGATGTACTGTGTAAGAGTTAAAATCCCTCATAACACCATCAACTGTTGATGCAAGATATCATATGTCACACAGTTTTTCCAGTATTAAGTAAAAAATAAGAATTACCATGCCAGATTGAAAATACAGGTAATACGGTATATAAAAATGCAAAATTGAACAGTTTTGAAGATATTATTCAAACTTCTAAGGTTTTTAGTGCTTCATAAATTAGACTTTTTTGGGTTACAAGTTATTGCAAGTACACCTGCGTTATGTGTATGATAAATAGAATGCAGACAAAGCGAGTGTTTTTTTTTGGTTTGTTTTTAATTCATTCATTTTTAATGTTCTGCCATTAGGGAAAATACTGTTACGACTTCTGTTCTCCACCTTGTTTTTCTGTTTAGCCTCCGGGTATTACTGTTCAGGTATTACTTCAGAGGATGATATGTATGAGAGTAAATGAAGCATATTCTTGTACAGTCTCAGGTGGACCATTCCTTAAATGTGTAGATAATTGAAACCCAACCAACAAAGAACACCAGTATCCACGATCTAGTATTCAAATCCGTAAAAAGTAACTGTCTTTACTACGGCTTGAACGCTGGAACTCTCGATTTCCAAATCAGCTGATTTGGGAAGTCGCATTCACTTCTAGTCCAACCCGGGCGGTTTCTCCAACATTTTCTATCCTTTGCTAACCTGTTTGTTTCCAAATATTTTCCCTTTTTTATAATCCCATTCATCATTTGAAATATCTTCTTTTCTCTTCCTGTCCTTCCATTCACCATACCTTCTATTTCATCCAATAAAACCTTCTCATACAATGCAATAGCCAGTTCCTTTTCCTATATTCAATCACCATTAGCATTTTCCTGTTCTCTCTGATCCTCCTTAATACTTCTTCATTTGTTACATAGTCTTGCCATCTGACATTTATCATTCTGTGCCACACACTCATCTCAAAAGCCTCAATTCATTTGCTCTCTGACTTTCTCATCATCCATGTTTTAATATTATGTAAAAATTAATCATCCGAGTAATATGGTTTCCGTAAAAATAAACGTTTAATTGTATTTAAACAAATTCGTAGAATGATTTTTCAAATGATTCAGCGATTTATTAATAATGGCATGGGTACTTGTTTACTAATAAGTCCTTTTCTTTTAAGCTGAAGTACAGTTTTCATATAATAAAAACAGTTTAATTGTCTAGCACATGGTAAACTGAATATTGTTTTTTTTTTATTAATATAAACAACTTGAAAGAAGACTGACATCAAGAATGGATTCATTATAGCTAAGATCTCATAATCATAAATATAAATGCAAGGTTACATTAATATATTTAATTTTCTAAATATCAATTTACATGATTCATACGTATGGGTGTCACTTAATGATCTACCAGCCCAGTTTTTTATCCTGAAAAATAATTCATAGTTTTGGATAGAGGCTGAAGAGATTAAATTATAGTTTACTAATATTTTAGGTATGTTACTTTAAAAAAAATAGGATTCTTCATTTCTAATAGAATACGTTTTCAAAAAAAAAAAAAAAATATTAAGAATAAATTATTTGGTAACTTGTAAGAAATTAATCCTTATGATATTCCACCAGATTCGTCTAGTGGAAACCTGTCATCGTAAATCAGCTGATTTCGAAGTTGGAGTTCTCACAGGACCAAATCCAAATAAAGTTAGTTGCTTTTATTCTGATTCGAATACTAGATCGTGATTGCTGGAATTCAATTAACTACATCATGATTGGGTTCAATTATCTATATGTCTCACGAACGGTCGGCCGAGTTACTTCAAGATTTCACATTTACTATACTGTTACATTACACTGATAATTACTAATTGTTGATGCAGCTATAAAAAAAAAATTGATTATGATTGGGATGCTAGCATATGTATATTTCAGCTTTAAAATGTTGAGAAATAAATATAATATTTCCTGAAAAATTTTATCTTCATTTCTACATTGACTTGTCAAATACAAATTAATTTTTGATGTGATTATACATGGAACTCTTGGACAATTCCATTTTGAAAAAAAAATTCTTGTGATGATGAAACGTAAATTATTTTTTATAATCCAAACAATCTTTGCAACATATTACCATTTTTTTCTTCAATTTTCTATTTTGATATTTCTTCACAGATATTGTTTACAGATTTAAAGGTTGTATTAGTAATTGATTGATTTTCAGGAAAGCATGATAGTAATGAAATTAATATTTTTTTTGATCTTTTATTAATGAATTTAGTTTTGTTTTATTTTTTTATTCTTATTGAAATTAAATATTTTTTTTATTTTATATTTCAAAGGTTTTAAATGTAATTTTTTTATGTTTCAAACATTTTATTCTGTTTGATAATCACTCTTTATAAATTGTGCATATAAAATTAAAAATTATAAGTGGAAAATAATTGGTACAAAAATTAAAAAAAACATTTTAATACAAAACAATATTTTTTTTATTAAACTTTTTAATGTCCTACATGCTAAAAAAGAATAATGAATATATTTACAATTATTTAACTTAAATTAAAAACATACAACTCTATTTTTATTTACAAAAAAAAATGTATAGTTCTGTGTTTATTTCAGAGGTTATTTAATAATAAAATATAATATTAAACAATAAATCATACACCTTTCTAAGAAACAAAATGAAAATTCTTATAATTAAAACTGTCTTTGGTTGAAACCTGGTCTTTCATTCATATATTTTTATTTATTTGTCCTTTTTTAAGCTCTTTTTTTACTTTTCTGTTTTGTTCCATATAATCTATATTTTACATAATATTTATAATCCAATAAAGAATGTTATAAGCATTGTTACTCATCGAGTTATTTTGATGTTAATAATTATAAATTTCTAATTTACTAAAGAGTAACCATGCTTTTTCAAAACAGAAATTTATTTTCAAAAGTAGTAATCACTTTTTTATACAAAAAAAAACATTATTTTGGAGCAAATATGACTTTATCTACATGGAACTCTATGGACAATTCCATTTTCAACTCTATGCGGAAAATGAAATCAAATCACATTCTGTCAAGCTTAAACTTTCATTCAGTCATTATCTTTCAAGTTTCATTTTTGTTTCAATATAAGAATTTTTATTAACTCCACATACATCTTCAACTCTTATTAACTAAATAAGAAAAAATTACTGAGAATAAAGAATATTACTTAAAAAAAAAGATGTTTACTCTAGGAATTTAAAAAATAAATTCATAGAATCATAAATATTGTTACAAATATGTAATTATAAAAAAAATAAGTTAAAATACCAAATACTAAAACTCTACTTTACTAGATTTATTTTAAAATTCTATTATTTCTATAATGTTAAATTTCCATGGTAGAATAGAAGCATTTTTATCTTTTATCCAAAAAAAATTCTAGATTCAAATTCTGCTCAGGATTTTAGTATTTTTTGTTACAAAAAAAAAGAAGTAATTAGGCGTCAGTCTATATATTCTGAAGAGGACACATAAATATAAATTACCGGATGCAAGTTCAACAGCATTTGATATTGACAACCTTCAGGTGTGTTACATATTTTAAGTTTTATCATTCAAAATAATTTTATAAATATATAAAACCTCTTTAATCAAAGTTGTTATACCTTTCTGGCATTTTTATGAATTCTTATATTGTGGAAATATAATGATACATAAAAAAAGTTAAAAAATCAAAAAAAAATCAGTATTTTTTATGTTTTTCTGCACACCCATCCCCAAAATTAATTTCCAAGTAAATGTTTTTATTTGTCTACATTTGCTATAGTACATGGAAGAAACTAAAAAAATTCTGTGAAAAATGTACCACCGATAAAATATTAACTAAGATTTCTTTATTGAGGGTAGGGGTGAATTATGATGAAATATTTCTGTAATATAAAATTAAATGTTTAAATAAACCAATGAAAGTTTTAAAAAATTAAAAAAATTGATATTTTTGAAGTTTGTTTCGCTCCCACCCCAATTTTGTTCCTAAAGTAATTTTTTGCGTCATTTGCACTACTAATATGACTAGGAAGACAAATATAAATAAAAATACAATAAAATAAAGTGATACCATTTTTGATTTTGGGGGAAGGGTAAGAATTTTGAGGGTAATTATTTTTTTTAATGTTTAGATATGCTTGTATGCATGTACTGAACTTAATATAAAGTGGGGTTATGTTCGCAAAATTTTGAGAAAATTTACACCAAATAAACTATCTACCTCATACTCCTTGAGATATTGATCCCAAACGTTTACTAATATATACAAGACTGTATGATAAATTTCATAAAAATTGTTTTATCCAGTCAACATTTATTGAGATTCAAACATATTAACATACATTTGTACAAAAATTACCCCTACTCTTTTTTATTTTTTTGTTTTTTGGGGTCCCTGGGTCATAAAACATTGAGAAATGCAAAAAACCTATACCTCATTTTTTGACTGATTACTTTACTTTCCTTTTTGCAGCATAGCTCTAAATCTATGTTGCCAGGGAAATAATTGTTAATCATGGTACATACAAACAGCCATGTTTATTAACAGACATGATTGAATAAATTATTACCAAAATTACAAAAGAAAAAATTTAATTATAAATATCACAATCAAAATATTTCTCACAAAAAAAAAAAATAGTACCTATTAACTATTACCATTTATAATATTATCTTTATTAAAATAATTACTATTATTTATGTTATTTGTGATTGTCACTGGTATTCCAGGAGCTATTTGTGATAATCCTACATTATTTCCACCATTCATTTGTTGCTGTGGTACTTGCTCTAGATCAGAATGTTTTGGAGGTTCTCTACAAAGAAAAAAATTAATTAGTAAATTAGTTCATACATAAATAAATCAATATAATATATATTTATTTATTTACACAGTAAATAAACAGTACAGTACTATATTACTATACAGTAGTGTGGACAGTACTGTAGTATTTGGCTAGCCATATACATGTTATATTAAATGTTTGTTTTTAGTTTATTTTTTTTAATGACTTCATATAGTCTTTATATGAAATAGCAATTTTAATCTTTTAATCCTTTAATTTATGTTTAGTATGTAATTTTATAAATATTATACATAATTGATGATGCGGGATTCCGTGAAAGTACTTTTGTGATAAATTATATAAATTTACAAATAAGGTAAGAGTTGTCTTATATCTGTACTTGGATGGATTAATTATATATATATATATATATATATATATTATTAATCATTGTTCATACAAACAGCCATGTTTATTAACAGATATATGACTGTAATAATGTAATAATTCTTTTATAACTTGTGAATAAAATTTATAAATAAGTAGTATAATATATTACCATAAAAGAAAAAAATTAACTTACCTTCTTTTCCAACCGTTTTGTAACCATAACTTTGATACTGTTCTAAAAGGTGCTTCTACTAATAAATATAAAATCACGGATAATAATAATGACACAGTGAGATCACCAAGCATCATCCATACCTAAAAAAATTTAAAAAAATACAGTAATAGATTTTGATTAAAGACTTACAGGTTCAAAACCCTGCAAATTTTTATGCGGAAAAAAATTTAACATTAAATAATCAAGGAACGCTAGAGAATATTGTGAAAAAAAGAAAATATTAGGCCTGAAATGTAATAACAATAAGAATATTTTAAGATCAAACAAGGAATTTTATTTAAAATGAGAAAAGATAATCAACAAATAAAAAAAAGAATAATGCTTTACGGTCATTTAAACAAAATGTACTTAGAAGAATTGACAAAGAAGATTTTCAACTTTTTTAATAATTTCAAAAGTAAAACGAATTGGCTTCTAGGTACAGGAAAGTGTCTCCAAGAGACTGGAATAAGAGAAAAAGAAGAAATTTTAGACTGGGAAATTTATTCATGTAAAAAAATACATGAATCTTAAAACGATCTAAAGCGGTTGAAGACAAAAAAGGAAACAACAACAGGAGAATAACAGAAAAAAGAGAAAGATTAAGAAAAATTATGATTAAGAGATGGCAGAACATTAAAGCCTCAAAAGAAAAATAAGTTTGTTCAAGCAGTTCAGAGATAGCCAGGTCAAAAAAAAATTATGATAAAAAGAAACATTAAAAAAATGCACTTAGGGTACACCCAAGAGGCGTCCTGCAAACCAACAATGTTTGAAGACAGATGATGCGAATGATGCCCACCATCTTTCTCATCCCAGCTGGCCTGCCACAAGGTATTGCCATGTTGTTCAATTTCTCAAAGTTTATCCAAAGTCAACTAATCTGACTTCTTAGCAACATACCACTGCTGCTTCTCAGATGCAATCAAGTCTCTCATTTTCATGCCTGCAATCACTAAAACTGCCTCCCGTGACATAGTACGGTAACCACCCACCTGTTACCATTAACAATATTAGGTATTGAGCCCTTAATAATATGTTCCGATAACTTTTATATTTTAGCCTATCTGCCCAACAGGTGCCGTGTATCACATAACAGCCTTGCACATGCCTTCATACAGAATGCTCATGGTCATAAAGTTAAGGCCCCAATCAGGATTGACCACACATCGAATACCGAAGCTGTTGCAGGCCATCTCCATGACGTATTCAAGGTGCTTCTTAAATTGCAGTTTCTTATCAAGAAACACCCCGAGGTACTTTTGGACTTGAACATACTTTATACACTGGCCTGCCATCGAAACACGGTCACTGACTTACTGCCAAACACCGGTTTTAGGACCATGATCGTGGTCTTTCCCAGGCTAAACGTCATTTTTTTTTGATTACCCCACTGCTCAAGTATCATGCCCAAGTGGCTCGGCATTCTACCTCCTACCACGAGGTTCCTTTGACCAGCAGGAGCCCATTGTCAGCATAAAAGCCACTTTTTGAACACTTGCTGGGCAACTTCAGCCGCAGAAAAGAATCAAACTTCACCACCAACAATAATGGACCCAACACGCTGCCCTGGGGACATCCCTTAGACAGCATCTTTCAAACCTCATGGCCGCCCTCACAGAACAGCACATCCCGGTGACTGAAGTAACTTTGCATAACTTACAATTCACTTACAGTACAATCTGTTTTTTGGAGTTGGTAAATAGCAGAAGACTACCATAGATTATTAAATGATCTGGAAATGTGTAGGAAAATCCCCAGGTCATATTCCATCCCACTGGTTGTTACTACACTCATCACACAGAATATGGCGTCCTCCGTGAATGACAAGTCAATACAAGTGCGTGAAGTCATCTAATTGTAGTAAACGAGGACTTTGAATATTTTTTACATTTGAGCTGAATTACTGACAATTGTATTGTAAAGTGGGTACATACGGTTTTAGGTGGTGATAGAATAGTAATAGAGTTAGGTGCACGGGGTGTTTGACCTTCTGTGGTTAGGCAGTTAGTTTTAGCAGTTTCTGAGTGCGTGGTAGAGTTAGGTGTCTGATGCCTTTTAAAAAGGCAAATTTTGATGAAGGCAAAATTAACTGATGTGAATGTCTTTCGAGGCATTTGCATCAGTGGCATCTCATCGAAACCGACTGATGACAGTGGAATGTCATCAGTTTGAGAACAAGAAAATGTCCTCCGATTAAGCCACTAATGGCTAGGGACAGAGGTGATGGTGTGGCAACCAGACATGTTACAAGGCGAGTGTTCTTCTTCCTTGGAGGGGAATTGAGATAATGGTATCGTATATACATTGCAATTTAACACCTACCATAAAGCGGTCTTATTGCGGTTCCAGTGACGTATAAGTGGCATTGTAGCTGATGGCTTACAGGTTGCGACATCACATGATCTTTGGTAAATGAAACCATGGTTATTAATTTCTGGCACGGTCAAAGGTCAAGTTTCTGGCAAAGGAAAATATCCTATTTACTGAAAGATTTATTTAAAATTACATTTGTGTTTTGGGGATAAAAATGGAAAAAATTGGGGTTAGAGCAGTGTTGTGCTCTAACTCAGGAAAAAATCACAACTCAGGAAACATCTAAAAATGTTCAGGATTTTGAAGCTTTTCATTATAAAAGGTTTTGTTGTTGTTGGTACGCCAAATTCGTAGACATTATTTAGATACAATTGGTAAAAATATTTAACAAAATCATATAAAATGAAACATAAACCATGTAACATTCTCGCGGCGGGCCATAGGTCCATCTTTTTTCTAGTTCGGCATAAAATTTAACATTGCTTTTGCCATGTGAAACAATCATTTTTGTTATTTGTATATATATATATTTTGTTTTTCAATATTTTTTAGTGTATTTTGTTTTTTTTATGTTCTTTAATTTTTCTGTTATTCGAGAAGGGGGCCTTTTACACCCCTTCAAACTGTTAAATTCTATTTATCTTTATTTAAATTTTTTATTTTTATATTTTGCATCTTATTGTTAAGATTTCGACTGTGATATCAGTTTTAAGTAAATTTTTAGTGATATCTTATCTGTGTTATTAAGTTTTAAGCTGTGTAAGTTTTAAGCTTTTTAATATTCAGTTTCAATCTTATTTCGGTTTTTCTTTTTTGTTGTTATAATATTTCGAATCCTAGTAAAGGCAGTTACTTTTATATGAATTTGAATTCTAGATTGTGGATAGCAGCGTTCTTTGGTGGTTGGGTTTCAATAAACCACACATCTCAGGAATGGTCGACCTGATACTGTACAAGACTGCACTTCATTTACATTCATACATATCATCCCCAATCATCAGCTGAAGTAATAACTTATAGTGGATCCGGAGGCTAAACAGATAAAGAAAGTGATGATAATGTGAAAGCGTTTTATACTCTCAAAAAAAAGTTGAAAGTTTTTTAATAATTTTCGTTGCTAAACATTAACAAAAAAAAAATAAAAATCAGATTTAAAATCAACTTTTAAGACATGCAACTTAACTTCAATATAAATTACTTCATAATATTGCTATTTTGTAATACGATATAACAAAACATACCATTTTGGGATAAGTGAGGTATTCAGATGTTGGATTCGATGAAACTTGTGCCAACTGAACGGCTGGGTGTATTAATACTATACAATAAGCTAAACGGCTAAGAGGTGTATAAATTTTTTGAGCAAACAGCCATGTAAATAGACCTGAAAAATATATACAAATTACCAACGTTTTTATTAAATTTATTTTAAAAGTTAAATAATGTTATATCTTGAAATAATCTATGTAAGTCATTAATTTTTTTTTCTTATATGATTTGTAACTCTTATCTACCTTATATTTCTTTATAAAATTATGCATCAGTTATCGTGGCCTGCTTTTCATTAGGAAATGTATAATAAAAAAAGAGTTGTTTATCCATTACATACATACTTGCTCGTAATAACATAACCATAATATACATTACATAACATAAAATAACATAATAACAATAATATAATGACAATATATAATACAATAACATAACCATAACATACTTGCTCCTCTCTATTGGTGATCTTTTTCAGTGAAAGAAACTATATTTACTTATAATCAGTGTGTAAATTATTATAATTAAAACATTACAATATCTGATATACTATGTAGCTTGCATACTGTTGATAATAAACTCCTTCAATTTATTTCAATTTTACCAATTAATTTGTTTTTTGTAAATCCTAACACAAATCGACATATTTAAAAAAAGATGAAACAAAAAGGAGGCTATAATTACTAAAATTTGGTATTACTGATTAGATTAAAAAAATTATTTATTAATTAAAAAGTTCTTACCAAATCCAGTAGTATAAGAAACAAGGATAATCCATCCAATTCCAATACTCCAAGTAAGTGGTAATAGTGCAGAAAATATAGCATTCTCCAGAGCACTATAAGGTCTTCCAGGTATATAAAGAACTAGACAATATGCTTGTATACCAAACGCAATAACAAATAATAGTATTCCAGGATATATAAAAATCTAAAAAAAGACGAAAGACTTTTACTTAAAATTAAAATTCTAGATGATAAGATAATATATCAAGGTAAAAACAACATTAATCCTTTTAAGATATTTTACAGATGTATATAAAAAAAATTTTCATATTTTTTTTTGCTGAGATGTTCAAAAAATTTTTATACATTCTGTTTATTATGCATATTTTAATATAAATACAAACTGTAATTTTCTTTATTTAATCTCCATTTATGTCTTATTTTTATTTTATGATGGAATGCGAGTAGTTATAGTTTGTATTAATATCAAGTGATAGTTAAAATTTAATTATTTTATTTGAATTACTTATTTTCCTTTCTGATTTGAAATAATATATATAAAGCATATTTTCACGATATAAAAAGATATATTAATTAATTTTTTTACATTATCTGTTAAAATGTTTCATATAGTTGTGACAGATGTAAAACACCTGAATCTATATGAGAAATTCTTTCTCTGAGAATAATGATTTCAACATTCTGTCAGTCAACAAAGTGAAGGTATAATTTTTTAGGGTTGGATAACATTATATGTTTCATTTGTCGTATACATCTGTCTTTATTCCCTCTCTAACAGGAATGGATAAGGGAATACCTCTGTAGTAGCACTCTTCGATTAAAAATATTTCTAATTAAGCAGATATATATTTAGAATGTGGTTAAAAAATGCATTTGATTTGAATTATGTCTGACCATAGTTTACTGTTGTTGTGTGTCTATTATAATAATAATAATACAATTAATTTTAGTTTCAAAATATTACAAAATTTTAATAATATTTATACAAATATAAATATAAATTAACTTCTAAAGATGTGTTTACTTATACACGATTAAAATTACAGCATAAACCTAAATTACTGGAAGAGAAGCTTCCAGTAAGGGAAAATGCCAGAATAAGAAAGAGAAAGAAAATTAAAAACGAAAACAACAAACAGATTGAAAAAGAAAAATCAAAAAACCAACAACAAAGGAATTCTTTCTAGAAAGAATTTCTAGAAAAACTTAGAAGATTTAGACAATAGAAATCATTAACTTAAAAGAACAAAAGTATAGGTCAGCTGCTATTATTACAGGTCAGGCCCAAGGCCCAGTGGTACTGCCACAATAAATACAAGACAATGTGTGATAAATAAAGAAGTTCAGTGTGAATTAATTATGAAATGTGCAAGAGCATTCAAAGTGAGTGTATGGTAACAGCTAAGTATATAAGTGAAGAGTGTATCACTAGCGTATTCTGTTTTGAAGTAGTGTTGTCTGCGGTAAAGTATGGAAAGCTGTTCGGTGAGTTTGGAGATCATTGTGAAAAGGGGACAATGTGACATAATTCACTGATAGAAGTATGAGCTAATTTTCTCTTCTGATTGTATTAAAAGCAAATAATTATGTATAAAGTTAATCATTGATTTTGTAATTGTTATTTCACTTGTTAATGTAATATAATCGCTTTTAATTTTGTATTAATTTTTATTAGCTGTAATAGAAAGTTTATAGTAAAATCAGAAATGTATTTTGTGATTTATAATTGAGTTATTTTATATATAGTAATTTAAGAGTAAAAAAACTGTATTTGTAAGAATTTTCATGTTTGCTTGGTCTTAATATTGCTGTTGAACTGGGAATGCTGACAATGCTCTTATAAAACTAAAAAATTGCATTTGTAATTATAAATATGCGAAGTTGTTTGTAGTTGTCCTTTTTCTGTTCTAATCACACTTTCTCTTTAACCAAAACACCAAATTAAACAATATAACACCATTAAACAATACTTTTTTTATGTGTTTATTTGTTTCATAATAAAAAGAACCAAGCTTTTTACACATCTGAACATTATGAGTTGTTGATAAATACAACAGCAATTTATTAGATGAATTAATATATTTTAAATTCATCATATTTTTTGATCATCTTCTATTATGTGTTTGCCTAAAAAAAAAAACCTGTCATAACCTCAGTTTACACCAGTGTGAGAACAGCAGGACCAGTCCCTGAAAATGGCCATAAAAATGGCTGAAAATATTTTAAGTAAGTTATTAAAAAATTTTTAATTTGGCTCAGTTTGTCATTTTATGAGATTTTTTATATTTTAAATTAGAAATAACATAAATTTAATACTGATTTGGATAGACAAAGATTGAAAAGTAAACTGGATGGACCCTGTAGAGTGGAACAATTTGGTGGTTTGGTGTGTTTCTTGTTATGGGGTGTATAAATAATTTCTACATGAAGTATCACTCGGATCAAAATTTGATAATTAAGGATTAAATTTACTTAAAAATATGAGTATTTATCTTAAGTGTTTTTATATGAAAAATAGAATATAAAAATAAAAGAACCAAGAACAGAAATAATTTTTTTGTTTTTGATTCTTTTTAATAGATTAAATCTAATCAAACAAATTTTCTTACCTTAGGTATAGTACATTTTGCTATTTTCATTCTGTGACTAATATAGCCTATAATAACTCCAGCTAAATATGGTATACTGCGTGAATGCGATCTTATATAAACTGAATTATATTCCTTATCCACATATGGATTAACTAATAATCTGTAATTAAAAAAATTATTAATAAATAAAACTGAATTGTAAATAATAATATTCATTCTAGTTATGATTATTTAAAAAAAAATATTTCATGACATTAGAAATTATTAAGGGCTAGATAATATTATCAGCAGTTGCAGGTTAAGATCAAACAGGCCCCTAGGTGGTTCACACTAAACAGCTCCCAACAAATAATTATAAACTAAGGAAAACAAATTTAAGTTCAGTTTTTTAAAAATAAGATTTTATTTATAATCACAGCTAAACTTTTCAAATATATCATATCATCTAACTAAATTTTTTTGTAAAGTTTCTGATTTGATGGCATAGAAGACTCAATGAATCTAAATGCTCTTGTTGTATAGTTGCTCTTTGAGTAGCAGCAATTTTTGTTTTTTTGTGCAGACAAATTGGTTTTCCATGATTAAATTTTAATTTAAAATCTGAAAGTGTTCTGTTTATAATTAATTGAATTTGTTTTATTTCTTATTTTTGATTTCCATTTCTTTAAAGGCCCCAGGAATCTCACATTTTTTATGACTACACTTTTTGATGATCAAATTAATTTGTTTATTTTAATTTTATACATTTATATAATTTTTTAAATTTCCAAATTTTAATTGAAGAAAAAAAATTATTTTTTTAATTATTATTATATTTTTCAGAATGTTTAATTTTTGGGAGCCCTAGGCAACTACCTACCTAGTCTTGGCTATTGGTTAATCTTCCACTATTTAATTAATCAAATGGTAAAATAATTTGTGATTTAAAAAAAAATTGATGGTCGTAACGTATTTAATGTAACAGACTCTTGATTTTTCATTCAGATATAATTCCCATTTAGACATAATATCATTCATACATAAAAAAACTTTACATGGCATTCTTTTTAAGCAGTTTAGTATCAGGTAAGACAAATGGTCTTATATATCCTGCAAAATTCCATTCATACAATCCTAGATAAAAAAACCTGGAAGAAGGGCATTAAAACACAAAAAGAAGATTAAAATGTTGTCAGAATGGTGGTTTTGTTTTTTTTTTTTGTTAGTGAGCAAAAAATGAGTGAGTGTTATATTTATCCTAAAAGAAAACTCTCAATTCAACATCATATTAAAAATTAATTAAAAAAAAACAAAAAACAGTTAATTTTGATCTGAAAAACAGTTGAATAAACAATAGTCTGTTTAATCCAATTTCTTTTAATGACTAAATGAGATTTTGTTTTATACTTCCTTTTTTCAGGAAATTCAAAATATATTGTACTCTTTGATTTGCACACGAGAGATTGTTTTTCAGCAGACATTTATTTTAGATGTTCATGTCATCCAACATGATATAATTAAGTCAATTCTATTATTAATGGCTTTAACTTTGTGATTATAACTGGTAATCCTGTTGTTTATTCATCTTACCATAGAATTTTATTTTTTTCAGAAAAACAAAACAGCAGCACAATTTAATGTATACTAAAATGTTTAAAGTTAAAATCACATTAATTGCTGACTAAACTACTAACCTGAAAATTTTTAACTCCAGAAACCTGTTGGTTCTGTATGTTACAGATATATTTTTTAATAAATTGATTATGCATTTTAGTTGATCATAATTTTTATTTTTTATATTTTTTTAAAACCAGTCATTTGACTGGTTTGATGCAGCTCTCCAAGATTCCCTATCTAGTGCCAGTCGTTTCTACATCCTACATCCCTAATAATTTGTTTGTTTTATATATTCCAAATGTTGCCTGCCTGTTCAATTTTTCCATCTAATTGTCCCTCCAATATCAAAGTGATTATTCCAGGATGCCTTAATATGTGGCATATTTTTCCAAACGCTTCTTTTCTCATCGATTTGCCACAACACCTCTTCATTAGTCATTTTATCCATCCATCTGATTTTTAACATTCTCCTATAGCACTGCATTTGAAAAGCTGCTAATCTTTTCTTCTCAGGTACTCCGATCGTCCAAGTTTCGCTTCCATACAAAGCGATGCCAAACATATACTTTTAAAAATGTTTTCCTGACGTTTAAATTAATCATTGATGAAAGAAAATTATATTTCTGAGTGAAAGCTTGTTTTGTCTGCAATATTCGGCATTTTATATCGCTCCTGCTTCGTCCATTTTAAGTAATTCTACTTCCCAAATAACAGAATTCTTCCTATTTTTATATTCAGTGGTTCATCTACATTATTTCTACTACATTTCAATTTTTTATTACTACTACAGATTTTTATTTATAGTTGCATAACAAGTTTCATAAAATGACAACTACTGTAAAGCTGTCAAGTAGGAGTTGAAATCAGTTTGTGGATGGAGAAATGAATGAGAAGACAAGAAGGAACCAAATGAGGTATAAGACATGATCTTTAACAGGAGAATGTATGTGAGAGATAGTTGAGTGAATGAGATTGTAATAATGTAGCAAATCTACATTATTAAGGACTGATGAGGTAAGGTTACCATGAGTGAAAAAAAAGCTAGAGATAGATGAATGAAAATTCAGAACTTTTACTAATCTAAAAAGGGGTTAGGAAAAGTATAGAGAGAAGAGGATGTATCTGGCAAGAGGAGGATAATTGACGCAAAAGTAAGAGAAAATAGAGAGGCCTTGAAGGAACTTCAGCTGTTAGTCTTTTTATGCAGTCCCTGGACAGATCCACAAGTAGCCACCCGCTTGTGGAAGTTGTACCAGCTGTACAGTCCTTTTATTCTCAAAATGGAAACTGGACTACTCTTAATGAAGCCTTATAAAAGAAGAGATCAAGGATAAGGGAAGGCATTAGATGATGAGGAAGGATAGTAGATGATATCCCTACAGAGATATCTTCAAGATCCCCTCTTCAAATAGTGGATTCTATTCTGTCCACAATACTGTCCTGTCCAAGCAATGGAAGATTGAAAATTTGTATCCAAAATCGGAGCAGAACAATATTGATAAATAGTTTTATGTTTGTCATATTAAATACATTTACAAAAAAAAAAAAAAATGTTTTTCATCAAAAATCTTATAAGTATATAATTTGAATGTTTTATAAATATGTATAAACTTGAAAAGAAAAGAAAGAACATTTTATATATATATATATTTTTAACTTTTGAACTGACTGTGGTTTTGGGGTCTGGGGGATGTGAAACACAGTGATACGTAGAAATTTTCCAGAAGTTGAATCATGGCACCATTACAATAGCTAGCTTTCTTATGAAATCTACCTAATACTGCAGATTGTATAAAGATTATATCAGTTTTTTGTATGGAAGATTTTTTATCATTCTCTCTACAGGTTGACTCCAAGGTACTCTTCACAAAGATGAAGGTATGCTAGATCCCAACTTTTTGAACTCAATAGAAGGCTCATGGATGAAATTAATAACTTACAGAATTGTTCAATCTCTGTACAGAATGTACAATCTCTGAAAGCTTGTGTTGTGATATGATAAACGTATGAATTTGGATGGAGAAATATAGAAAACTTATAAATCATATAAATTTTATATGTTTTAAGTAAAATCTATTTCTCTCTCTCTCTATATATTTTTTTTGGAGGTTATATAAAACCCACAAATTTTGAGAAGATTTGACTAATAACTGAATTTAATTTAAATATTATTGAAATAATGATATATATATAGATAGAAGTTAGATTAAAATGAGAAATTACCACGTATTGGTGTATAATGATTTTACGTTTTAATTACACTAAAACAAAATAAGAAACAGGTATACATCGGTACAAAAAATTGTTATATGATAACAAATTCAGATAAAAGTATAGATACAGTGGAATACTCACTTTAAATATAGTTTTAATTTTCCGTCATGGTTTCCCATATATGTAATTGTAAATGGTATAATTAAACTAATAATAAATATGATACCGCAGACTATTTCACCATAAAATGGTGATTTCCATAACAAATATATAATGCAAGCACTGACAATAAAAAAATGCATATCACATGCTAGGTACCAAGACATTAAAACACACTGAAACAAAAAGATATTACCATGAAAAGAGGTTGTACAAATATAAAAAAGATTTATAAATTCTTTTTTTATGAATTCTTGTATTGTTCAATTAAAATTATAATTCTTCAAAACTATTATTATTAATTGTATAGATTATATTTGTATTAGTAATAATTATACATAGTGTAAAAGTTTTGGGCATATTTTTAGATAATAAAGTTTCATGGAATAATCAGAATAATTTAATTTTCAACATCAAATTTACAGTTTCACTTTGAAATGTCTTAATCAATCACTAGCTTATCACCAGATATTTATTATTTTTATATGTGTATATTATCATCTAATATACAACATTATTTACTTTGAAAAGACAGGACAAGTTTTCTCAATGTAAAAATTAGCTGTTGCAATTTTGTTTAGTTTCAGTAATAATTACTGATGTTGACTGATTATTAATAAAATAAAAATTATAATAAAATGTCCATTGGATAAAATAAATTTTCTGTTAAAAGAATAACATACAAATTTTGGATCAAATTTGACCCCTTTATCAGATGATATTTTTATCTTATTAAAAATTATGCATGATTAAAGAAACAATTGAGAATAAAATTAAAAATTCTTAGGAAAACAATGTTCATTTCTTGTTTGATAGGTACATCACATAACAATTTTAATAACAGCCACACACCTTGAAAAATAGATGCAGTATCAAAAATTATAAATAATTAAAAAACGTTTTTAATTCTTAAGTTGGATCCTGTGTGACTCCCTATATTTTAAAAAGTTTCCATCTCATCTACATTAATATTAGATACGGTTGGATTTTCTATCTTGAAAATTAAAATTTAAAAAGTCTGATATTTTAAGTATAGGTTTAATTCCATTCAGCCCTTGCCTTATACGATGGTGTAAAAAAATTACGCCAAAGCTTGGATATATATAAAATCAGTGTCAATCAACATTTTTTTTTTTGATCAACAGGTTTTCAAGATATGAGACAAAAACTATTTAGAAATAATGTTGAATAACATCCAATTTCTAAATGAAGTTGGCTAAAACTTTGGAATTTTAACAGCTGAAGTTGCGATAATGCATCATAATTTGTTTTGCATCATTATCATATGAAATTAATATTTTTTTTATTGTTTTTAAGTAGACTATTTTAATAACAATCTTGCAAATTATTAAACAATAACAAAAACCTTTTTCTTGGTAATAAGTATTTCATGTTATTTTTCACTAAATTTAATCATGTTTTCCTTCTTCTGAGATGACCTATAAATAATTTATATAAGAATAAACTCTGATGTACAATATTATTTTAACTAATTATTATGTACTCAAAAATAGCAATAGTTTTCAAACGTAAACTTATCTGTTTGTCAGTTATTTATTTTGTCTGTAACTAGACAGAACAAAATTAACATTATGTTTTCACAACTTCAACAGCAATTTCTGTTAACTGCAGATGTCTTTGGAAGGACCAAAATTTCTCAGTAAATAGTAAGTATTGAGCTTGCTGCAAGGTGGCTGTCGTAATGTATTACAATTTGGATATATTTAGGTTGTTCAAATTTTGCAATTAAATGTGTAGGATGCTTACATTGCACATATTGAACTTGATGGTCAGTTATTGTGAGTTGTGGAGTTAGATTCACTTCTTTGGCTGAGGTTGCTCAGCGAGTGTCTCATCGTGGATTATGCTGATGATGTTCTCCTGCTGGTCAAGTGAGTCTACTGGATGGAGGTTGAATTCCAAGCCGCACTATCATGTAGGATACTTGAGCTAAATATATATCAACATAAAACGACGTTTAGGTCGAAGAAGACCTAGATGATGCTCCTCAAATGACGTTTGGCTTTGAGGCGGTGAGTCTGCCTATCCACGTCTCGAACTCGAAAATTATTCAGTCCTCACAGAGCCAATTATAAGGGGGATCAGTTTTTGTTTTTTTCTAACGTTCCATTCGTCCTAGACTAAAACCGCCCTGGATCTCCACCGATCCGGGCTTTTGCCCGGATCGGTGGAGATCATCTGAACCTAAATCCAAGTTCTTGGATCAAGTTCTTGCATAGGAATTCATCTATGCTGTTCATTGTTTCTTCTAAATCCTTTTTACTCTCGGCTAGAATTACTATATCATCAGCAAATCGTAGCATCTTTATATTTTCACCTTGTACTGTTACTCCGAATCTAAATTGTTCTTTAACATCATTAACTGCTAGTTCCATGTAAAGATTAAAAAGTAACGGAGATAGGGAACAACCTTGTCGGACTCCCTTTCTTATTATGGCTTCTTTCTTATGTTCTTCAATTATTACTGTTGCTGTTTGGTTCCTGTACATGTTAGCAATTGTTCTTCTATCTCTGTATTTGAACCCTAAAAATTATAAATTATAAAAAAATTGAAAGAACATTTTAAATTTTATGTTGGATTCTATAGGACCCTCCATTTTTTAAAAAGTTTCATGTCATCTACATTAATATTAGATATGGATGGATTTTCTAAAATTAAAGTTTAAAAGATTTTATATTTTAAGGACAGGTTCCATGCAGCCCCTTGTTTTTTTGGTGGCTTAAAATCTTATTTATTTAAAGGTTAAATAATACTATTCCATCTTACGAGTAGTACATTTCCTCAGATCTGTTGTGAATCGTATAATATATTAATTATAATATATTTCATAATATGGAACTAAATAATATGGATTAAATAAAATATTTATTTATGTATTTAACTTGTACGTAAATGACATATATATCCTACATTAAATCAATCACTCCATTTGAAGGAAGCAGCAAAATTTACTGTTTTTACAATTCTTTTCTTTTAAATTAATTATCATTGAGCAGATGAGATTTTTCTTATTTTTGAAAACATTTTTTTCTTTACTACAGGTTATCTTCAGTAAGTGTATATACCTTAATTAGACTTTTCCATTGATTTGAATTCATCGCATTTACTACTAATGAATTAACAATTGTTGATTAAATAAAAAGGATTTACATACCTGTTTTTCTGGTTGTATATAATTATTAATAAATAATGTATTTAACCACCATGTTTCACGGCAATTTTCACTTTCTAAACCAAGTTTTATATTCCATATCGGACCAGATCCTAAATGGATGAGTAGTAAAGCATAGACACCCATGACAACAGCGTATACAGGCATTAACCTTTATTTGTAAAACAAAATGAATTTATATTAATAGTAAACATCATTAATTAATTTGTAAATAAAATTTTGATTTAAAAAAAATACACTATAAAAAATAGAATTAAAAATTTATCTCTGTGTATATATATATATATATGTGTGTGTATGTGTGTGTGTGTGTGTGTGTATATACATACAATATGTATATGTAACATGACTGTATATTGTATGCATGTGATATTTTCATGAGTTTCCTGGATACAGTGGCTAAAAAATCATTAGTCTTATTTTTATAATTAATGTTTAAATATAAATAACAAAAAAAAAATCAAAATTTAAAAAAAATTATGGGTCCACCTTGTATCAATGGGTCTTTTTTTATTACAATGATTACCGAAGGACCAAAATTTCCATATTTCAAATAAAACAATTTTTGATTTTGAGTGCTCTTTTACTGTATACAGACAATTTAGTAAATGTTTTTTTTTTCTAAAGAAGAGATCCTTAACAAAAAAAAAATAAATTAAAAAAATTGTTTAAAAATACTGAAAAAATTAAGTGTAATTTAAAAAAAAAATAAAAATATAATGGAAAAAAGTAGTAATGAAAAAAATTGCTTCTTATTTTGGGTCTGTGGTATATTACAGGCCCCAATATTACTTAAATTTTAATTATCCTTAAAATTTTAAAATATAGAAAAAACTTTTCAGTGTTTAAGGTCCAGGGGTTTATAATTTTTCAAAATTGTAGACATTTTTTGATAGCCTTGTCTATGATATATATAAAATATCAAAAAAAAATTTTTAGATATTAAAACTCAAGGGAGATAGAGCAAAACAAAAAAAACATATTCAACTTTAAGAGGTTATATTCCTTTGTTTTGGGGAAGACATGGATTGGAATAGCCCTGTCCAGGAGGGGTGGGCTGCTTAGGTGTCCTGCTGCCAGTGATTAGACAGGGATTCGCTTAAGGGGATCTCTACAAGGTCCCGTCATTAGAGGCATGGTGACTAATTAAAGACCAAGTCCCGGTTTTCTGGGGGGAACATCAGTTCCTGACTAGGCAGTTTGAGGCAATGGCACCACATAGAGCTGTGTTCATGCTTGGTTTTGGGTCTGGCTCAAGGGGGGGAGATAAAAACTTATGAACTCAAAAAAAAAAAATCGTAAACATTTGCATAAAACTTGACACCCCATTTTTGAAATGATCACCATAATTTCTTTCCCGTTAATATACTTGTTATATTTACTGCAAACTATAGAAGTTAAATTCAGAAGTCTATGAAGTTATATTCTTCCATAACTTACCAACAATCAATATTTACATGGTTACTTTAAATGTTATACTAATGGGACAGTTTCTGATTTAATCAGCATACAAAATAACTTCTTTTCTTAATACTATAATTATTCTAAATATGAATTTATAACATATTTTACCTTTATTAAGTCATACAAAATTGAAATACAAATAACACTAAATAATTAAATAGAAATATATGTTTATCTGTATAATATGTATATAGATTGTTTGCTTATTCAATTATTAAAAGATTAATGGCCAAGTTGGCAGAGCATAAAATGTTAATTGGGGGGAACCATACAAAAGGGAAGGGAAAATATACAAATACATATGCTTATGTTACTTATTAAAAATAGTTCTGTGAAAACTAATTCTAAAGAATTCTGCCAAAACTTCAAAATGGGTGAAAGGTCAAATTTAAGAGACTTGAATTTTGAAATGAAAATTCATGAATTTTTAATCCATGAAGTACTATTTCATCTAAATAATTATGTTATTTTATGATCTTTCAGTTCCTAAATGTGATTCTGTCCTTTTTATCAATATGTATCACTCTTATTCGATTTAGCCATAAATGACATTAAATTGTATCATAATTTATAATAAACAGTGTAATAAAGATATAATATTAATGTATTCTTTAAATTCAAAGTATTGTATGTAAATAAAAACATTAATGTTACCTGATCCATCTGAAGAGAACTAAAAGTAATAGATTAAATTTTTTTGTTTTTTCTAGTTGACCATGTACTCCAAAAAATGCCAAAAAACCACCGATTAAGAAAAATGTATCGACCAAATGTGTTCCATTCATAAATGTCATATCCCATTTACTAATTATAGACTAGAAAAAAAAATAAAAAACAAAAAATTTGTAAAAATGAATTAAATATCATTATTATACTGTAAAATAATATCAGATCAAAATAGCAGAGGTAAAAAACGAATATATAAACAAAATTTGAATAATATAGTTAATCCAGTTATATAAATTATAGTAATCCATTTCAGTATAAATGTCCTTGTTATTGCGATTATAGGATTTTCATACCTTTTTGAAGTATTCTGCAGATTGAAGAATTTATCAACATCTGATTATTAACTTGAGTATTTCAATAAAAATCAGTTCTACAATGTGCAGCAAAGTTGGGCTTGAAATATGTTAACTTTGAAACAAGTAGCTCCTTGCCATGAAAAAATTTATTTGTTTTTGGTTTCTTCTAGGAACAAAAGTATAAAATTTTCTAACAGAATGTGACCACACAATTTTCCAAATTTTTAATATTTTACCTCAGACTCCTGGGAAAGTTTTATTGTACCTCTGTTCTTTCTTGTTTTAATGGTTCATAAACCATAAACTATAATGGTTCATAAATAGTTCATGTAAGCTTACTATACAACATTTTAATAGAAAAAAAAACAAAACCAAAAAATACATGAAGTTATAGTGTATAGAATGTGTTAAAATTAATAAACATTATGATTTAAATTAAATTTGAATTTTATTCTATCATTTATTATTTTTTTTTGTAAAAAAAAACTGGCAAAAGTTATAGTAAAAGCAAAAAATTAAACTTATAATTATCTTTCCCTTAGCCCTGAATGAAAGTGGGCAAATATATTCCCAACGATAGAAAAAAGTAATTTTTAGCCCCTCTCCCCTTTATGGAGGTTTGAATTAGATCAAATACCAATAAAAAATAATATTAGCTACCTACGAGATATTAGATTTTATGAAAAAATTTGCCTACTTTTTGAGTAAAATTCTGAGTTATAGGATAATATGAAATTTGTTTCTAGCTGAGAGTAAAAAAGATTTAGAAGAAACAATGAACGGCATGGATGAAGTCCTAAGCAAGAACTACCGCCTGAAAATAAACAAGAACAAAACGAAAGTAATGAAATGTAGTACAAATAACGAAGATGGACCACTGAATGTGAAAATAGGAGGAGAAAAGATTATGGAGGTAGAAGAATTTTGTTTTTTGGGATGTAGAATTACTAAAGATGGATGAAGCAGGAGCGATATAAAATGCTGAATAGAACAGGCGAAATGAGCCTTCAGTCAGAAATATAATTTGTTTACATCAAAAATTAATTTAAATGTCAGGAAAAGATTTTTGAAAGTATATGTTTGGAGTGTCGCTTTATATTTAAGTGAAACTTGGACAATCGGAGTATCTGAGAAGAAAAGATTAGAAGCTTTTGAAATGCGGTGCTATAGGAGAATGTTAAAAATCAAATGGGTGGATAAAGTGACAAATGAAGAGGTTATGCGGCAAATAGATGAAGAAAGAAGCATTTGGAAAAACATAGTTAAAAGAAGAGACAGACTTATAGGCCACATACTAAGGCATCCTGGAATAGTCGCTTTAATATTGGAAGGACAGGTAGAAGGAAAAAATTGTGTAGGGAGGCCACGTTTGGAATATGTAAAACAAATTGTTAGGGATGTAGGATGTAGAGGGTATACTGAAATGAAACGACTACCACTAGATAGGGAATCTTGGAGAGCTGCATCAAACTAGTCAAATGACTGAAGACAAAAGAAAAAAATGAAATTTGTATCTCAGTACCCCCTTGACTGATTATGACCAAAATTATGTAGCATCAATGCCCTTTAGATAGAAATCACTGGGACAGATTTCATCAAAATTGATCCTTCTACTCTGGAGATATCAAGAAAAAAATCATGTCAACATACATGCAGATACAGGAAGTTTTCAATGCTAAAATCGTTTCATTGCTAAAAAGAGTTGAGATCTGATACCCAAGATTTTCACAAAACATCAAATCTGCAAAAACCATAACATGCAAAATTTGACTCCATTAGTATATTTTCCTTTATATAATGTATTTTACATCAATCAAGTTATTACCGGGAAAATAAAAATTCAAGTAATTATTTTTTTAGTGTTGGAGGGAATAATGTAATTCCAAGATCTAGGTTCTCAATCATCAATAACCCTTATTTTTCTAGATTTAAGGGACAGGTCCTAGCTAAGACAAGAACTACCCTATAAGCAAGACTTGGAAAGTCTTCTCCTAAATATTTTATTATCATTCATAATATTTAGGTATTGTGATAAATTATTAAACGTTTTTATACATGTTCACTTTGGAGATTTATTAACATGGTTCTGTCATTATGTGTATAATAGTTCTCAGTACTTCTTATTTTATAACGATAAACATGTTGAACTTATTCACTCATATATTATAGGATGTCTAAAAAATAAACACTCAATATTACCAGGTCAGGTAAATTCCAGAATGACTCTATGTGGTAACTGGAATTTGAGAGCAGTTATACAATTCTGATGATAGCTTTTTTTTAGAAGTTTACAAATCAATTAAATAAAGCTATTCAGTATTTACTTTGGTTAATATAATTTTAATAACATACTTAAAATATCACTAAAAAATTTTAAACCCAATTAACTACCTTTCCCCCCTACTGTTATAACAATCTCATGTCCCTGATATGTCCATGTATTGAACAGAATTGACGAAAATTAATTATAATGTAAAAAGTAAAATAGGGAACACTCTCCTAAAATAGCTGAAAGCTGTGCTTAGGAAAGGAGCTCCACGTAACAAAAAACCTTACATTAGATTCATATATTCTTTTTCATTTTGAATAGGATTTAATGCTTAGAATTATATAAATATTAATAATTGTAACAGTTTTAAGCAATAAAAGATTCAAATATATATTTCCAGCAAACAAAATAAAATATATAAAACTGAACTTACAAAAATAAATTAAAAATAAAGTCAATACTGTTTACATAACATATAACAGTACTATATACAATATTACAATATAAAGTATTTTACATACTATACATTAAAAAAATACAACATGTATGATCACAGTTTGGTATTAAACTGCATGTGTGTGTGTGTGTTTGTGTGTGTATGTGTGCGCGCGCGCACACACACACACACATATATATATATATCTTAGAATGTGTATGTAGATGTGGTTAACTATTAAATTTCTGGAAATCATTATAATAGGTATAATTTTACAGAATTCTGAATTGTAATAATAAGTAATAAATAAAAAATAATTTTTTTTTTACTCATTAAAAGAAAACTTCTTCCACTTTAAAGTAAGATCCACTAAACTGCAAGTACTTCTCTCATCCCCAAATTCATCAATCCTTTCATCTAAAATATTGTCCATATTTCACAATATCATATTATGTATTTAACAAATCATTTTTTAGTAGAGATTTAAAATTCTTTCTCTCAACCATTAAAAAGAATTTCTCTGTAAGAAATTAAAACATTTAGGAGCAATCGCAGTTAATGTCTCTGACCAAGTATTTTTTTTTTCTGGAAGGCTTCATTCTATAAATGTCTAATTACATTTTGAAATGGAGCAACACATTAAACAATTCTATACTATAAACCTGACTTAAAAACAAACCAGTTTTAGTAATGGATCTGGAAAAATTGCGTTTAGATTAATGAATATAATTAACAATAAAAACTTCATTAATTTACCCAATCATTTTTAGGGTGAAAACTTCTGGTTTTATAATTATTGGAATCGAATTTAAAAATCTATCTGATAATTCTACTTTTAACCATTTCTTTTAAATTCATGTGTTCTTTATTTTTCATTTTATTTTCATCAGCTTAATAAAAATAAGTAAATTTAAATTTATTAATAAATTTAAATAAATCAAATTTATTTATCAACACTTATTTTAATATTAATTTTGTTTCTAAACTGTGATTCATACATGATATAGAAATTTAAAAAAAATAATAATAAAGAAAAAACTAAATAAATCATACCGTTTCCCAGTATTCTGGATTTTGTAAAGCAGATCCAAGAGAATAAAGAGTTCTATGGCCAAGCATAATGAAAACTAATGAAATAAATTTACCACCATTTAATACATCAATCGATGAATTAACACCATCTGATACCAATTCTTTCACATTTACTTTCATTGAAAATGCTAAAAATGTTTCTTCCAATTTATCTGTAACATAAATAATACATACATAGCAACACAGCAATTTTATTGTAACACAATTAAGATATTTTAACCCTTCTCAAGAGTTAAAATAAAAAAAATTAATTATAAAATAATAAATAAACAATAAGCCAGAAAAATTTGTGTGAAGCAAAGCTGGGGAAGTTATGCAACTAAGGTTACTGATGACTTTCTTTCATGAAGGAGGAAAATTAAGGGGAACATTAAATTATGTAAGTATATATGTAAAGAATTATGTAGTAAAATTATGTTACTTTCTGAGTAAAAGTTTGAGATTACTGAACTTATGATAACTGTATCTCTTCACTCCCTCGATTGATTACAATCAAAATTAAATGATATTATGAGTCATACTCAGAAATTATCAAAGAAAATTTCATAAAAATTGATTAGTGTAGTAACAAAATGTACATACTAACAGAAAATAATGGACATACCATTCAGAAAATAACCAAACTTTATTTTTTTAATCTTTATTAAAAATTTGAAAGATTATTGGTCTTTGTCCTCTTCAGAGTACTTTCTTTTTTTTGTTTAGCCTCTGGAACCACCATAAGGTATTACTTCAGAAAATGACATGTATGAATGTAAATAAACTGTAGTCTTGTACAGCTCGGTCGATGATTCCTGAGATGTGTGGTTAATTGAAATCCAACCACCAAAGAACACCAGTATTCACGATAATATATTCAAAATCTAACTGCCTAAATCTAAATATTCAGAAGTAACTGCCTTTACTAGGATTTGAACCTTAGAACTCTTAGACTTCAAAATCAGCTGATTTGCAAAGATGAGTTCACAACTAAACCAACACGGTGGGTCCTTCAAAGTATTCCCCTCCCCTGTTCACATACTTTTCCAGGGGTGTTTTCATTTTGCGAAGCAGTCCTTTGTAGCTTCATGTAAAATGGTCTTTAAGATCCGTAACAAATTTGCTTTAATATCATCAATAGTCTCAAAACGTCGTCCGTTCATCACTGATTTTAATTTCGGAAATAAGAAAAAATCGCCAGGAGCCAGATCTGGAGAGTAGGGAGGCTGAGGGAGGACAGCCATCTGATTTTTGGCACAAAACTGACAAATTGACAAAGCTGACTGTGCGGACGCATTGTCGTGGTGAAGGAACCATGTATGTCTCGCCCCAACTCTGGTCTCATGTTGCGGATTTTTTCACGTAACCGTTGTAAAACGCCTTCATAGTACGCAGGGTTCACTGTTTCACCTTGAGGCAAGAATTAAAAATGCATAATTCCATTAAAATCGAAAAACAGAGAGCATTACTTTGATATTGGATCAAGACAGACGTACTTTCTTGGGCGTGAAGATCCTTTGCCAATCCATCGTGATAATTGAACTTTTGTCTCGATGTCGTAGCCGTAAATCTGGCTTTTGTATCTCGTTATGATCCTTTGCATGAATGTTTCATGGTCATCGGTTTGTTCAAGAAGTTGCCGACAAACGTCCACTCGACATTCTTTATTTGCTGTTCCGTTATCAAACGAGGAACAGACTTTGTTGCAAATCGATGCATGTCCAATTTTTCAGTCAAAATGTCATAGCATGATCCAATCGATATGTTAACTTCTTCTGCAAGTTCTCGCGTAGATGACCCATGCATGTTTAATTGTTGTTATGTCTGTGCAGGTTTGATGCTGCTAGGTTAGTTCCATTATTGCTTTCCTACCGTTAACCATGGCTGTTCCGCTTTCTGTTTGCACCAAAGAAGAGCGACGTTCAACGATCCGTTTTTTGTGGTCGGAAGGTGTATCAGGGACCGAAATTCATCGAAGACTTTCAGTACAGTATGGGAACAGTGTGTTGCCGCAACGGAGTGTGTACGAATGGAGTGAAAAATTCAAAAACGGTCGCACAAGTGTTACGCACGACGAAGGAGCCGGACGGCCATTTACCGCCACAAATTAGGAAAACATTGAGCGTGCACGTGGCATGGTTTTCTTAGACAAACGAATAACTATCGATGAAGTGAGTGGCACATCATTTGCAAATTAGTCACGGTTCTGCCTATGAAATCATCCACAACAGACTTGGGTTTCATAAAGTCTGTGCAAGACGGGTCCCAAAACGACTCACACAGTTGCATAAACAAACGCGCTTGGACATCTGCCAAAAACATTTGGATCGCTATGGTAACAAACGGAACATCTTAAACAGAATCATCACTGGTGACGAAACATGGATTCATCATTACGAGCCGGAGCGTAAACGGCAGAGTATGGAATAGAAATATCCAAATTCGCCCTGCAAAAAAGTTAAAGACCCAACCACCCGCAGGAAAACTGATGCTTACGGGTTTTTGGGACTCACAAGTCCCAGTACTGGACCATTATGAGGAAAGGGGAATGACAATAAACTGTGCGCGTTACAGTTAGACGCTTACTGCCAAGCTGAAGCCTGCAATTCAAAGCAAATGCCGAGGAGTGTTGTCGAAATGTGTTGTGTTGTTGCACGACAATGCCCGTCCACATACTGCTGCCCACACTGCTGAAACGCTCTAGAAACTCAACTTTGAAGTACTGGCTCATCCTCCGTATAGTCCTGATCTTGCCCCTTCTAACTACCACTTGTTTGGTCCACTCAAAGAAGCATTAAGGGACCGTCGATTTACCTCGGACAAATCAGTGAAAGAAGCGGTGCATGCCTGGCTTGCAGCTCAACTGAAAACCTTCTTTTATGAGGGCATCTGGAAGCTTGTGCAATGATGTACCAAGTGCGTTGAAATGCAAGGGGACTATGTTGAAAGGGGACTTACGTGTAGGAAACTTATATGTAATTTTCCTATTTGTATTGCAATTAGATTTATAACTACATTGAGGATACATTGACTTACCCTCATCATCTCTGTCTTTTATCTGGAAGTTCTAAAGTTGAATCCCAGTAAATCATGGCATTTTTCACATCCTACAAAATTGATTAACATCCATTGGCAGTTGTTTATAACTACATTGACTTACCCTATGTGTATGTATATACATATATTGTTCTGAAGATTTTTAATTCTGTGTTTTTTTTTAGTAAGAGAAGTTTATAAAAAATCGATTAGCATGAGTTTCCTTAAAATTTACTGTACAGCTATACAGTACAACTATATAGCTTGGAAAGTAAAAATCATACTTAATAATGTGAAAAGAATGAAAAAATTATTACTTACTTGTTTTATAGTTTTGTTCATTACCGTATAATTTATTTACAGTTGAATTAGCCATGTCGTGTTTACTTGGTACAACAAAATAATCATACATTGTTGCAGTTATTGTTAATATAAGCATTGTCAGTAAAATAGATCTGAAAAAAGAAACATAAAAATATAAATCATAAAATTAAAAAAAAATATTTAAAACTTTTAATTTTAATCTATTTTGTTCTTCCCACAATCATTTTACGTGTGAATTAGTCACAGATTATTCTTTGAATCATAATCTAAAATCATATTACTTATAAATATGTAATTTATAATATTTTTTAATTTACTTAATATCTCTTTTTCTAAATATTTCTATACCATTCTCCAAATCATACTCTGTAGTAAGTCCTAAAGAAAGTTGTAACTTATTATTTAAATTTACTAATTTCATGTTATTGTAAGTTTCATACATGCCATTCACAGATCAGCATTTTTCATTTTTTGCTTTGATTTTTTATAATATAACAGAAAATTTCTTATATTTATTTTTTCTGTTTTCTTTTTAGGCTGTTAATTAACAATTATCCCTTCAAATCCTAACCTTTTATTAAACCAAATTTTACCCTTTCATTATCAGTGTTATTACATGTTACTTGAATTGCGAGTCATCCATTTCATCAGCCGTCTACTATTGCCATATGGTAGTTATTTTAACTCTAATACTGTACTTTATCAATTTTTAATTGATCTTTATGAAAAAAATTATGTATTAATTCTAGTGAGCTCTGTAATAAGGTGGTACCATCATTTCTGTCTTTTATCTGGAAGTTCTAAAGTCAAATCCCAGTAAATCATGGAATTTTCCACATCCTACAAAATTGATTAACATCCATTGGCAGGTTATTAACCTGTTTTTGTTATTGTATAAGAAAATAAATAATTATTATTTTTTTAACGTATTATCTATTAAAAATTGAAATTTTATATCATTTTTAATGACTTAATTTATTGTTTTTATTTTCATATCATATGATAATCATATATATCTGTGTACGCATACAAATTTCTGTCTCATAATAAAAAATATAAAAAATAATTAACCGGTTATAGAAATATTCACATTCCATATTAAATTATAAAAATAATAATTATAAGAAGTAATAAAGTGACGTTACAGTGTGAAGATTTTATCTGTTCTTTTTGTATTATTGCTTTATTTAATAATTATATCATATATTAATAACAGAAAATTAATAGTAAAATATCAATTTTTAAAGGCATAAGTTATAAATATTGAAATAAATTTTAAATAAATTGCAGAAAAACTGATCAAAATAGTAATATTGTTAAAAGAAAATTGTTCAATTCAATTTTAAACAACTGGTTAGAAAATCTACTGGATCAGTAATTTATTAAAAATAGAAATTGAAGGACACAGCACTTTGCTACACGATGTGAAAATGATTCTTTTGTCTTCTTTGACATAATTAAACATTTTTACTTCTTTCAATCATAATTATTATATTACTATTTTAATATAACAGGTGTACAAAAAAGAATATTAAGGTTTTAATTTGCTATAATATCTCTTGGATGATGTATAAAGTGTTAAGTTAAGGGTAGAATCAAAGAATGAAAAGGGTAGTTTTAGTTGTATGCATGACCATAGGTTGATTCCTTATTATTCCACTTGACAGTGTCACTGGAAAAGATGGCAACTCCTGAACAGAAAACCTTCTGTGTTTTACAATTTGCTAAATATAAATCTGTAGCTACAGTTCAAGTTCATCCCATAGAAAGTTTAATTACATTCTTTAAGTGACAGTGGTATAATCAGTATGAAATGACCAGATGTCTGTGTAAAGGTAAAAGTACAGAATGACTAAGGATGTCTGAAAAAAAATGTTGAACATCTCATCGAGTCTTTTATATGTAGTACTAAAAAATCTTTTAGAAAGCCCAGCTGCTAAGTAGCAATGCCCGTGTGAAACATTTTAAGGAAACACTTACATACACATCTGCATCGTTTACAGCTGTTACAGGCTTTGAAGCCTACTTACTATACTGTGCATGCAGCAAATTCACAGCTGAAATGTGCAGCATGTACAATGAGTGTACAGGAGTGGCTTATTTAGATGTGCTGCAAACATGGCTCTTTCCTGAACTGCAAGATGGACCATAGGATTTTAATTAGTAACAAAATGGTAAGCCTCCTCACTGATTCTAAAAAAGTAATTTATGATTTGAATCTCAGAACCTTTGACTTTGATAATCAGCTGTTAAGTGGCCTAGTGGTAAAATCGTTTCAAATCACCTGTTTAACAGCAAATTTTTGTCTATGGTTCTGAGGTTCAAATTGTAGTAAAGGAAGGTTACATTTACGTGGATTTGAAGAGTGGATTAAATTAGCAGAACATTAAAGAATAGTACATTACACAGTGGATACTGGTGTACTTTGATAATTGGGATCAGATTAATCACACACATCTCAGGAATGGTTGGTCTGAGTCCAACAAGACTACACCTCATTTACATGTTATAAATGTCATCCTCATCTCATTAGACTATGGAATTACTTATTATTCATACAAATTAAACAGTTTGTAATGCGCACATTAGAAATAGAAAATAAATATTAATAATATAATTCTTCCTTTACTAATATTTTGACTTATCAGCTGAAAAATTGATATTTTACAAATGAGTTCGATTTTCCTTCATCATCTTTCATTATTTCACCATTTAATAACAATTAACATATAAAAATAATATTTTATAATAACTTACACCATTACATAAAATCCAGAACTCTTTTTATTATCACCTTCACTAAAACATGCTGACTCATTAAGATATATTTCTCCATATAAATTATACTTATTAAATGTTGTATTTACGGTGAAATTTAATGAACTTTGTACATCATTATATGAACATGAAGAAGGTACACACATTCCTAAATAAAGAATACTTCTTGGTTTCATACGTGGATCGAGTGTATGCTGAAAAAAAGATTATTAATTATAAAAAAATTATTTTTCATTGGCTCAGTCAGTAGTTTGAAAAAAGCTGACAACACAGTTGTAGGACTTTCCTGTTACATGGTTTTTTTCTGATGCATGGCTTACACACACAAAACTTAATTTAAAATATTTATCATTTTATTTAAATATAATATTTTTTGTTTATTTAATTCAATGATTCTAACCAAAGCGCTATGCATAACGCGGGTGTAGTGGTAGTAGCGGTCACTTTAATTACATTTTTATGCTTTAAATATTATTCATCTATTTAATGCTACCATTCACCTGTGACGCCATAACCTAACAGACAACTACAACAGCTGTACAACATTGCTACACTAATGCTTCTTATGATGAGAGAAGGTACTATTGATGCAGTATACCCACTTAGCCACTAGTTTATTTAAAGTATTTTTTGGGGTGGGGAAGCAATTTTGCAAAAATATTTTTTGCAAATATTATTACTTTTAATTGTTAACTAATGGGCTTAAGAAAAATTAAATCAGGTGATATCTCAAGATACTGAGATGACCTTGCTCTATAGCCTCATCACCCCTTGACCTTTTCAGTTGAAAATTTAATGGTATCAATATCCCACATATAGAAGTTATCTGACTAAGTTTGGTCAAAATCGATTCATTAGTTATAGAGATGTAAGGTGATTTAGAGGCCAACACCACAGACACACGCACCCATGCGCACACACACACACAAACATCTGAAAAATATCAATCTGGTTATTTGGGTTCCTTAGTGTCAAAATGTCAAGATCTGGTAAAAACTGCATATGCCCAAACTGGACTGATTACAGTACTTTCCCTTCTACGGCTACAGTGCTAGACAGGAAAGTAAAAATTTTACTGTAAATTTTAAAGTATATAATATTTTATTCATGAACCATCATCACCAGTAGATAATATGAAAGTAAATAATTTAAATTAAAAAAAAGAGAAAAAATAATAATTATAACAAAATATTATTTAACAAATAAACAGTACTAATAAAATGCTGTAAAATAAAATGTGCACTTTAACAGCATTTAGAATAAAAGTAAACAGTACAAACTACTGTTGTAAAACCAGATAATCATGAAAGAAAATTAACATTTACCTTAAAAATATCTAAACCAGTGAAACCTTTATCTTATTGATTGTAGATGTTTCATCAAAACAAAAAAAAATTACTGTTTCTAAAAAAAAGACAAACTTCTGACAACAGTTAAGATTTTATTATTATTTCAACTTTTTTTAACTCCTTTCTTATATACCATTTCCTCTGTTTCAACTTATGATAATTGTTTAACAACCAAAATGACCTGGTTTTAGATTTTAAGTAAAATTTTTGTATATTGTTTTTTTTTTATTATAATCTCGTTTACCAGTTGTTTCATTAATTACTTTTAAATTTAATTTAAATTACTTTTAAATTACTTTTAATTTCTTTTAAATTAAAAGAAATCAGTTTCTTTGAGAAAGACATTAGGGCAAAGAAATGGTCTCTTTAACACAAAAATTAGAAACTTAAGTCACGAATTTTATTACTTTTTTCCATAACTTCTTTTTTACTGCCATTTTTACACAAAAGATTTATAAGAAAATATTATCAAAACTAGTCAAAATCTTTCAGAACTATGTTCTCTAATATAGAGAAACCATGGAGTTGCTACATTGACCTGAATTTGGATAGCATTCAGGTCAGTTGTGCAACTGGTGACTAGATATTGATCTGTACACTGGACTGGAAGCACAGAAACTAATGTTGCTGTGTTTATCTAATCAACCTGTTTTGATGTTGTTTTTAGTTTTTGCCTCATTATTTGTTGTAGGTGAGATTCTATGAGTCAGGACAGGTCAGATAAGTTTGAATGACCATTGTGTTGTAGTCATCTGCTCTCATTCATTATAGTCAACCATATAGCAGGACTTATAATCTCTGTGTAGTGTTTGCCAAACATAGAAATTTGTTTGTATAATGTTTCGACTTTTATACTAAGCATTTTGTATACTCTGGATGCCAAGCAACATTAATCTTCTTCTACAGCCCCTGGTAAAATATGAGTAATAAAATCGTAACCTACTCTGAACTTACCAAAGTAACAACTGTGCTAACTTAAATATGATAAAGGACTGTTTGTCAAACATTCTGGTATACTGATGAATGCAATGTTGCGATCTTAATTTTGAAGTTGACATATTTCTGGTTAAAAATTGCTTACTTTGGTGTTAAATATTTTTCGGTCATATGCAGTACTATTATACACCAGGGCACTTTTCAAGAACATTTCTTTCCACAAAGAATCTTACAACGAGCTCTAATTTTAATTACAGTCCAGTAACTATTGAATTGTTAAATTTAATCACAGATAAACAATTACTGAAATGGTACATATGTCCTGACAACAAAGTTATACAATAACAATGGAATTTAAATCTAGTTTTATGCAATTACACCTTTAAATGTGTTTAAATATTACACACAAAATATTCTTAAAGCATCAAAGAAAGACTAATGATTTAAAATGTTCGTCATTCATCCTAAAGAATGTTATATTTTTCACTTAATTCCATTATGTTTACTTCTATAAAAATACAATTTTTAAATTATTAAAAATATTTACTTTGAAACAGTATATTTATTCTCAATGAAACTGATGTACTGACCAATGTTCTGTTGTTGCTTATTTTCAGTATTCTACTGAATTAAATAAGAGATTTGATTTAAAATGGCTGAAACTACATAAATATTACCACTTCTTGAAAGGAATATGTTAAGTATGGTTATAAGAAGAAGAGGAAAGTTATGAAACCTAGTGATTTTATCATTGAATCAAAGAATATGAATTATTTAAATTGTTTCTCGTAGTTACGTATATTGTTAAGATAGTATATTCGTTTTTATTGTTTAAAATAATATTTTTATTTAAAAATCACCTGTTCACACTAAAATCATAATGAAACAGTAAAGTAAACTTTCTAGAATAAGAAGTTATAAAAATAAACAACAAATGTAATTTCAAACTACTTTTAAATGTGGCCATAAAATCAATGGCCACAGATGCCACTGTTATATACAGAGTAGTGTTATATACAATACTGACTTATCTATTTAAATTCTTTATTATATTCTCTTATTGTCACCCCTACAACTGAGGATGACTTGAAAGATGAATTCAACATAATGCCCAATTAAAAATACGTTTGTTGAAAGTACATTTCTCGGTGAAATTACTATAGTCACGTAGTTACAGATAAGCTTTTACATAGAAAAAGATAAATATCTAAACACAATTGTAACTTCATTGGAATTTTTATTAGATCATCTTAAACAACAATCTAGCTGTTTTAATAAGTAACTGGCTTAACAGGTTAACTGGTACACTCAAAACAGCATTGCTTGCCTACACTTCAACAAACATTTATTTTCCTTCAGTTTATATATTTTTTTATACAAAATTTCATTCTACTTTAAATTTTGTGTAATTATATTAAAAAAATGAGACATAAATATGGGCCTCCTAGAGTTTCAGTGAATGAATTATTGGGTCTCATAGCATTGAACCTGTTAAAGCATTAAATATATATTTCAAACAATAGTAAAAACTACTTACACAACACAATTTACAAACTATATAACACAAATAGACTAATAAAAAAATAAATATAGATGATATTTAACTATTTCATGAAAAGAAAATATTGTTTTGTAAGCACCACAGCCCATAGTATGCCTTTGGTTTCCTCCATAACAGCCCTACAGATCTCTCTAACATTAACAAATTTAATCAATTATCCGTATCCTATCCAAACCATCATTTCTTTTAGACATTCCAAGTATAATTAAAAATATTACTTTTCCAAAATGGTACTTGTTTTCACAATGACATATTTTGACATGTAAAGCCATTAATACTATGATCTGGAGGTCTACGATTTTCTTGTCAGAAATTTTATTTTATTTGTAAAAGAGAAAAACTCACTAAAAGGAGAACAGTTCAAAATATATAACATATATAAATAACACAACAACTAGCAGTCCAGTAAGATATTTAACAATTATCTACAATTTATAACACATATTCTGTTTGACAACCATTCTAAAATCATAAAGTTGAATTACTTCATTTTCCATAAATTATATCAAAATATACTACTTTACTTTTACAATTTTTTCATAGTAAACATATTTTAAAACAAAATAAATACAGCAAAACATGGAAAATTTCAAATTCTAGAACAAAATGTATTTGTTTCAAGAAAAAATTTGGTACTACAGTGTTTTCAAGAATTTTAGATCTATAATTTTCTTTGAATGTAACATAAATAATCTTTTTAAAAATGATATATCTTGAAATAACTGATATATATAAATTAATTTTCTTTAAAAATAAAAATTAATTACCTTAATTTTTTCCCATACAATAGAATCAGATGGTGGATCGTGAAAATATGCTTCAGAAGGTGTATAAAACTCTTTATAGGCTGATAAAGATGGTCCATATTTAAGTGTGGTCAAACAATATTTTCCTTTAATATTATTAACTGGATATGAAACATTTAAACATTCGTCAAAATGACCTAATTGAAATGTGTCAGCAGTAATTACACCACCAACACTATGCACATTGGATTCATACACTAAAACAAAATAAAAAATGTAATTAAATATTAATATTACAATAACGAACAAATAAGTTAAAAAAAAAAAAACTGTCAATAAACAATAACTAATATTAGCATTTGCTTAATAACACTAGCAAAAGAACATATTAGGACTTTAAAATTGAAATTTCTAATAGCAGCCATAATTTCTTTGTATCTAATGTCATATTCTAATTCTGTATAAAAAAATTGTTACATAATGTATTAATATTTTGTATCTAAATTAGTATACGGCCTAATTTATATTATAGCTTGTAGGTAGTAAAAACCATGGCAAGTGACATTAGTACTTAAAAACTGTCAGTCCCAAACTGTTGATGTATTGGAGTATAGTAGGTCCAACTTTACATTATCTATTAGTCAATAATTAAAAAAATTCAACTAATATGCAGGCATAAAAAAATTTCATTTGAATATTTTTTTTTAGCTTATAAAATAATACTTATAGGCCTCAAAATGTTCCAAAGCAGAATTTGTTAATGAAAGAAATGTTCAGCCTAGTGTCACTGATAGAAAAGTTTTTTTTTTTTTTAAATAATGGCAACTAGTTTAAAAATATAGCCTACTAGCAGACCCATCGCGGCTTCGCCCGCGCTATACGGTTACTTGTGTTCCCCGTCGCGATCAGGGATGATAAGTCAGCCAGGCTAGCTTCACTTTATTTTTTCACGGATTTGAATACTAGATCGTGGATACCGGTGTTCTTTGGTGGTTGGGTTTCAATTAACCACACATCTCAGAAATGGTCGAACTGAGAATGTACAAGACTACACTTCATTTACACTCATACATATCATCCTCTTAAGTATTATCTAAACGGTAGTTACCGGAGGCTAAACAGGAAAAAAGAGAGAGAGGCTAGCTTCACTTGCCGTTCCCGCTTAACCAGGGGGCTCTGCACCCTGGGCTCCTCTGTATTCATTAAACTTATAAAAAAAAACTATAATAAATAAAAAATTAAAATCATAAAAAAATAAATAAATAACCTAAACTTCTTTTCCTAAATTTAATATAGAGATATATATCGAGAGATATCGTCTAATCTATTGTCATTGTCTATATCGACCGTTGTCTATGTCAATATCGACTTTCTCAGACAGTAATGCGATTAAATTTTTCTAAATATCTCAACCCCAGCGCCATTTTTTGCAAAATATCCTCTATCTGGTCCATTTTTTGCAAAAATATTTATTTTCATGTAACAAATATATATTCTTAATATGAGCCAAATCTAACCAAAAATACAATTTTTCGAAATATATCGACCCCAGCGCTACCTAGCGAGTCCAAACTAAATCAGAAACCTTCGCGGGCATTCGCACAACCATGATGAAAGTTTCACCAAAGTTTCAACTGTCTCGAGCAGGATGGTGAGGAGCCACGAACTTGCCCGAAATGAGCCGATCACTTGCTCGAGTTCTCACAGTCGAGCCACGCACGTATTTCAAATTCAACTTCTAATAAAGAAATGACTTGAACGTGATTACAATGACGGCTTTTTGTTTATAATTTTAACATTTAAATAATTATTAAAAATTCAAAAGTTTAAGTTATACTTATTTATTAAAAATTATTTATGAACAAATTATTTACAATTATTTTTGAATAAAAATTAAATATTTGATTAATTATAAATGTATTATTTCCTTTATTTTAGTATAACTAAAGTTTAGTATAATACCATTATAGCAACTTTAGCTATAGTTAAGTTTTAAATTTCTAATAGCATCCATAATTTCTTGGTATCTAATGTCATATTCTAACTCTGTATAAAAAAATTGTTAAACATAATGTATTAATATTTTGTAACTAAATTAGTGAATGGTCTAATTCATATTATAGCTTGTAGGTAGGAAAAACCATGGCAAGTGACAGAAGAACTTAAAAATTGTCAGTCTCAAACTGTTGATGTATTATGAGTATAGTAGACTCATTTAGTTAAGTTTTAGTGTAATTTTACTAGTGTGGAGAGAGTACTTAAAGCTCAGAAACATTGTAAAAGAATAATTTCATTAATTTACTAATATGAACTTTTTTAGGCCACTGATAAACTTTGATACTTTAAGTTTACCAAGTCTTTATATCCTGGAAGTATTATGAGAGAAATACTCATATTATTATGAGAAAGTAACTCTTAAAAAATTCTCCACTAATTGTAAAACAGTAAAGATAATTTGCTGTATCTCATCTGCACATTAGTCCTGTGTGAAAAACTTCAATTTATTGTACAACATGAAGTAGTATAATAGTATTAATAAATTATTTTGTGTTATCAGAGGGCTGTCAATGATGAAATTAAGGAATCTACAAGTTTTTTTTACATAAAAAATGCTTTTTACAATATTGTTATATTGGTAGTTTGTATCATATTTAGTATAATATTTATTTATTTAGTATGATATTAGTACTAATATATATTGGATATTGGTTTTTGAGTAGCCTAATATTGCAGGGAGATACAACCGTTGAAAAGAATTAATGTGTAATTTTATTTATTTCTGTTAATTTGTTGTTTTTTTTTGGTTGTTTGATGACATCACCACAGTAAGCTTGAAGCCTGTGCGTGGGATATGGAAATGTAGCGTATGAAAAAATGCCATGCCTTTCAGGCATGGCATTTTTTCATACTCCGGGGTGAAAGGCCAAGACGCTACCACTCGCGCCACGGAGGCCGGCACCTCCATGGCGCAATTTTTATTTCTATTTCTAATTGTTTTCCTCGTTTTATTTATGTAATATAAATAATAATAATATATTTATATCAATATTTTCTTGTGAATATGATCTATTGAATCTGCTTTATCTGACTACATTTGATGATATAAGCTATAATGAAGAAATTGCATCAATTACTGCTACTTATGAAATGTTTGTAACATATTTTACAAAAAGATATATCATCAGAAATACCTTCATAAATAACTATTGAAAAACAAAAACAGTTCATCCCCAAAATGTTTGATTAATAACAAAGTTTTCTAATTTTTGACTGTTTACTCTATTATTTTGAAGTTTTTAAATATTTTTTCCAAATCAGTCATTGTTATTGTGGGAAAAGTTTACAAATCTCATCGAAGGATTATGTTTCCTTACCCAAAGTTTGGTTACCCAGAAATCATCCCTATATTTAAAAATAGAATTTCTATAATTTAAAAAAATATACTTTACTGCTTCATTTTATTATTATTTAACATTTTATTATTTTTTCTAAATTAAGGATTATATGGGCGGCACATTTGGTAATATTTAACATTAGGAATGGTAAAATTATATATAAAAAAGGAAAAAAATATGTATATGTGTGTGTGTGTGTGTGTGTGTGTGTGTGTGTGTGTGTATGTGATTGTGTGTGAATGCTCATATGTTTTCCCATACCATAGGTAAAATGTAAAAACAGACTGGTAAATTCTTGAATATTTATAATACATATTTTAAACTTATTTCTTAAAATGTCAGTAGTTTTACATACATACAAAAAGGTTATATATATGTATCACAAGTTTTTTATCTAATGAAAAAACCTTGAATTGAGACTTTGATCTGGCTTGATATCAAAAATTCTGAAATAAAAAAAATCCTTTTCTTGTAATAACTCAAACTAAACATAAACAATTATCTTTTCCTGTTAAAAAAAAAACCTGTAATATATACAGTTATTAATAAGATAAACACTAAAACAAAACACTAAAACATTAGTTTTATTTTGAATATAATTTGTTTTTAGAGGTTAACAGATTAATTAAATTGTATAAAAGCAACTCTTAACATTAGATTATAAATTAAAAATGTGTTAAATTTTGTATAACATGCTATGTATTAATGCCATTCAATTTTATCACTCTTCCGTATAACTGAATTATATTAATCAGCATATATCATAATCTGTGTCCCCTCCCCTCCAAATACAAATGTATAATAAACTTTCTTATCACTTCTCTTTTTGTTTTCAGTAAAAAAAGGAAACATTAGATTGTAATTTTCTGGTATCTGAATCTGTATTTCTTGTACCTGTGGTACGCGAAACCAACTGAGGAATTATAAGCATTAATTAAAGTAGCTTTCTTTGTTTTTAATGATGTTCATAATATAGCCAGTCCTTCTGATGAAAGAATGTTTCAGTTCTAGGACTTCTAGGAATATCATCTGCATTTTAGTGGGTTTGGCAAATGTTGTTTAGGTGATACACACAAAATATTCAGCTTAGTAAGGAAGGCAATAGAAATCGCTTTATTTGACATTCTGTTTAACAACCATTATATATATACATATATATGGGTTAATTTTGGAGATAACTTTTATCTCACGTTATGTACCCTATAACCATTACAGTTATGGCAATATTCCCTTATAAATTACCATTAATCCTTGTTTGGAAATTATAATTTGTAATTAATTTAGTAATGATGAAATTAATTTCATTTGTGTTAGAATTAAACCATAATGTTTTTCTTTTAAATGACTTAATAAAAAACTAAGCTTGTCATCTTTATTAAATATTTATTATGCTTATATCTGTGAAAATTCCTGTCTGTAGTGTAATATTATCTCTTGGGCTTCATCAAAAAGTCAGAATAAATTTTCAAGTTACAATAAAGAGCTGAGATTATTTTTTGGTACCTAAAAGTCTGAATCATTTAGATTAATATTTAGAAAAATAAAAATATTCATTTATTCTTCTGTTTATATTTTTGAATATGGAATCTTTGCTAAAAAAATACATGCGTATTTAAAAATAAATATATATATATCATTCACCTCTATCAAACTAGACAACAGAACTATTATTGTGTATTGTGTAACTAACATAATAATTTGGTATGTAAGACAGGGCCTTGTTATGCTTCTGTTGCCATTTTTAATAAACTACTGAACCATTTAAAAAGGCACTATCAAAATTTATTTAAAATGCAATTAAAAAATTTCTTTAACAGAAATCATACATTTCTACAAATTTTTAAATAAAATTAATTAACAACAATTAATTATTACTAATTAAAACAACAATTAATTAATTATTAATTAAAACAACAATTAATTAATTATTAATTAAAACAACAATTAATTAATTAAAAACACAACAAAAAACCTTGAATTTTCTGCATCCTGTCAGTGTGTACATAAATAATTTTCATGAATGCCTTCTGAATTAAGAATTATTTTGTAGTAACTTTTTATATTTAGTATCCTCATGTATGTAAACATTACTTCAAGTTTATATGTTTTAAATAATTGATATCAATTTTAATAATATCTATTTCTTATTTTATAATTAATTGTCTTTTTGTTTTTTTTTTTTTTTATGATGCTGCTCTAAGATTTTCCATTTATCCATTTAGGAAAATTTTGATACAGTTCCGTTTTGTATCTCAATATGATGACATAGGCCTACCAAAAATCCATTCTTGTGATGGATAAAAACTGAATTTAAATAAATTTAAGAAAATTTCTATTTTATTTAATGTTAACATAAAAACTAGAACTACCTGCCCTGAAGATCCTTGGGAAGGAAATAGGATGCGGTGCCCCTTGGTTACACGCATCTCCAAAGATCGTAAACTTACCATCTGGGAGTCATAAACGGGACTGACATTTCTAGTCTGCTAGAGGCCAATTTAACAAAATGGTTAAGAAATACAATGTATACACTCTCATCTATACAGAAGGCGCTATTATATAAGGTTAATGCCTGTTCCTCTTCATTCTTTTGCAAGGCCTATGCAATCTTCTCCACCATGAAAGTTATCGAGACCCATAATGATGACTGCTTCCTAGTAATTACCAACTCTAGGACTGTACTTGATAGCTTGAGCTGCAGATGTTCTGAATCCATCTCTAGATTTTTCATGATATTCTTTTCAAGGATAAATAAGACTGTAGTATTGGTATGGGTCCCTGGCCATTGTGACATCCTCAGGAACGAATGGGCTGATAAGGCTGTCAAGAGAGTAGCAATAAATAGCCTCCAAGTACAACTGACATGTGAAAGAGACTTCATGAAATCTGTCCATGTAAAATTGTGAGCACAGTGAATAAGTTCTGGCTGCTGAGTCCTCCCACGTCATTACATAACATCCGAGAGAATATGCTTGAAAACCTCTTTTCCTGAGCAACAGATGAGACCAAGTTATCTTAACTCGGCTAAGGATTGGACACACCAGCTTACCCATGTTCATTTATTTGGCTCTACTCAGCAGATCTGTGAGACATGCAAGATCAAATGGTCCATGCACCACCTGCTCTTTGATTGTCCAATATTTTGAACCATCCAACAAACCTTAGACCTGGGTTCAGATATGAAATCTCTACTATACCGGAAAGAAGGTAAAAAACATCTGTTGTGGTTCCTCTCCTACAGTGGAATGAAGAATATAATTTAGTGGTTTTTGTCTGATTTATGTATTTTAGTTTGTGTTTGTTGTTTCTTGTCTTTGTTTATTCTTTATTGTTCCTGTTTCTTTATTACTTATTATCATCTAGTGTTATTTTAGTTGCTAATGACTAATTGCTGATGCGACTCTGAATAAAAGCATTAAAAAAAAAATACAAAGAAAAAAAGGGTTATGTTAAATAGTTATTGAAATAGATTTGTTAAATAGAAATGCTTAAAACAATTTACAAGAAATTAAAAAACTTAAAAAAAGAAATATAAAAGAAAAATTGAAATAAAATTTAATAATGAAAATATTATATATAAATGTGAAAGTCTGTCTGTTTGTTAGCAATAGAATCATGCAAGAACCAACTGACTAATTGCTTTCAAATTAGCAGGATACATTTGTGTTACCTCAGGGGAGGCTTTAAGCCATAGGTCAAGGCCCAAGCCACCATGAAAGTTAAGATAATCCTTAAAGAAGAAAAAATTAATCCTCTTACTTCATTATTATATTTCTGACATCGTGGAAGCAGAAATATAATGAAGTAAAAGGATTAATTTTTTCTTCTTTAATGAATGTATGTAATATTCTCATGAGGGTAATGAATGCATCGGGGGTCCAGAGGTCAGGCAAGTGAAGTGAGTCCTGACCGGCTAATTATTAATAAAAAATAACCAATAATTTATTATAAAATATTATAAAAAGATTTTTATAGTTATGTTCATGAAATAAAAATCAAATCACAGATGATTATAAAAATTTTCCAATATCCTTTAAAGCATGAAGTTTGAAATGAATGTTCCATTATCATAAATAAATAAACATCCATAGATATACATATTTTTATTATTAATTCACCATATAACTTAAACCTTGAGCATGGAAACATGGAATAGGAATTTTGTAGCATCTAAAAAATGCCATGTTTGACTGCTGACTGGTATTCAAACCTCCTAGATGAAAGGCTGATGACAGTACTACTTTCTGTCTCACTGTTAACATACATATTGCTCTAGTGAGCAGAGGTTAACAACCACAAGTGGTGTTACAGTGGAGGTCAGCAGAGTGTAAAATAATTACATATGCAACTTTTTCTGTTTAATTTCTTTCCCCTGTTATTTTGTTTTTTATATTTTGTACCACTCATTTCAGTTTATTTTACCTTAAGGTGCAATATATTATTTTAAATTTATTCTAAAAATAAAATATTGTCATAATATTTAAAAAAAGTTTACACTTTGTGGATAAAAAATAAAATGTTTAATTTATTTGAAAAAAAATTAATTTGTTAAAGATGTTTATTATCTAAAATAGTTTGTCATTGTGTTTAATACTATTATTATTTCTTTTTTACCAACGAACTCTGCCAATACTGGACCCAAGCCAGAATTGAAAAAAAAAGTATGAATGAAAAGTTCTTGATTGCTTTGTTGATATCAACTAAACGCAATCAGTAAACCTTTTTTCTTTTTCTTATTTAGCCTCCGGGAATTACTATTCAGGTATTACTTCAGAGGATGATATATAATGAGTGTAAATGAAGTGTAGTCTTGTTTTCAGTCCCAGTTCGACCATTTGTGAGATGTGTGATTAACTGAAACCCAACCACCAAAGAACACCGGTATCCACAATCTAGTATTCAAAATCTGTATAAAAGTAACTGCCTTTACTAGGACATGAACGCTGGAACTCTTGACTTCCAAATCAGCTGATTTGGGAAGATGTGTTCACCACTACACCAACCTGGTGGGTGGGTTGCAATTAGTAAATCTAAAAATTATTTAGTTATCTAAACAGTAGATTTAATTGTTTACACAATTAGGAAATCCTACCTTCATTCAAGAATGGGTGAAAGAGAGTCCAATATCTCTAAACTAGACTAAGGTAAAGGTATAGTAGAGTCCCAATTCCTTACACTGATAAAATTATACAGTAGGTTAATAATTGATTTGTGAGAAACTGTTGTTTATTTTCTGTTCTTGAAAAAACCTTGGATATCTTATAGGATTATTGTTTGAAAGATTAGATAGATATATGCCAAACTAATAGAAAATAACATAAGGTAATATTTTAATCTTACGATTTAAAAAATTAGGATTTTATCAATCAGTAATAGGATTGATGGATTGCACATTTACTAGTACAGAGGATGAATGACCATACATTTATCTCTTGATTAACCTTTTATAGATAGAAACTGACTGCAAAGCAGTTGAAAAAGTATATATAGAGAGTAAAAAGGTATATATATATATATATATATATATATATATATATATATATATATATATATATATACAGTGCTGAACTCAAAACAGCCACAATTGTGATTTCAGAAATTAAAAATTTATGAGAAACTTTAAATGGGGAACCTTCCCTACATTTTTCCCTACAATACCAATACAGTATTATAATTTTTTAAAGCTTGGCCCTTTACCAATCTGACAGCCAACTTCATTATTTCAAATGGAAACTTAATGTTTTTATTGCATTTTGAGATTGAAAATATTATTTTAAGACATTTGTATCCTTGGGTATTTTTCTGTAAACACACCTGTTATGGAGCTGCAGGATGAGAATTGTAAAATCAAACATAAGCAATCTTATTGTTTTAAATAGGAACCTAATGTATTAATGCCTGGTTGTCAAATAATATTTTGAAAGTTTGAAAATTAAGTAAAGTGGAAAATAAAGGTAAGATGAAAAGACCTGAATAGTATGGTTTTAGTTTTACTTATCTGTTATGCTGCATTGCGTTGCAAGTTTAAACTAAGGGCTAACATATGAACTATGCTAGGGTTTAATGAAATGATGTTATCTTATGTTTTATGATTTTTTAGAGCCAGTGCTGTAACGAGGGTATGAAGTGCCTGTGGCAAGTGTCTAACTTGTGTCTTCCCGTAATCCAATAATGAAAAAAAAAAATTAAAAATTTTAATGTAATAAGTTAAATTTTTGTAAATGCAGTATATTCAGTACTATTAACCTAATCAAAATGACTTACCTATATATTCAATAATGTATTTGTCAAGGTATTTGTTTTTTTTTTGTCTTCAGTCATTTGACTGGTTTGATACAGTTCTCCAAGATTCCCTATCTAGTGCTAGTCGTTTCATTTCGGTATACCCCCTACATCCTACATCCCTAACAATTTGTTTTACATATTCCAAACATGGCCTGTCTACATAATCTTTTCCTTCTACCTGTCCCTCCAATATTAAGGGACTATTCCAGGATGCCTTAATATGTGGCCTATAAGTTTGTCTCTTCTTTTAACTATATTTTTACAAATGATTCTTTCTTAATCAATTTGCCACACACCTCTTCATTTGTCACTTTATCCACCCGTCTGATTTTTAACATTCTCTTGTAGCACCGCATTTCAAAAGCTTCTAATCTTTTGTTCTCAGATACTCCGATCATCCAAGTTTCACTTCCATATAAAGCGACACTCAAAACATATACTTTCAAAAATCTTTTCCTGACATTTAAATTAATTTTTGATGTAAACAAATTATATTTCTGACTGAAGGCTCGTTTAGCTTGTGCATTTTATATCGCTCCTGCTTCGTCCATCTTTAGTAATTCTACATCCCAAATAACAAAATCCTTCTACCTCCATAATCTTTTCTCCTCCTATTTTCACATTCAGTGGTGCATCTTTGTTATTTCTACTACATATCATTACTTTTGTTGTGTTCTTGATTATTTTCATGCGGTAGTTCTTGCATAGGACTTCATCCATGCTATTTCATTGTTTCTTCTAAACCCTTTTTACTCTCAGCTACAATTACTATATCATCAGCAAATCGTATCATCTTTATCTTTTCACCTTGTACTGTTACCCCGAATCTAAATTGTTCTTTAACATCATTAACTGCTAGCTTCATGAACTAGCAGTTAATCCCAGTTAAAAAGTAACCAGGATACGGAACATCCTTGTCGGACTGGACTCCCTTTCTTATTACAGCTTCTTTCAACTGTTCTTCAATTATTACTGTTGCTGTTTGGTTCCTGTAAATGTTAGCAATTGTTCTTCTTTCTCTGAACCCTAATTTTTTTTTTTAAATGTTGAACATTTTATTCCTGTTTACGTTATCGATGCCTTTTCTAGGTTTATAAATGCCAAGTAAAAATTCCTTATTAATCTAATTTGATTAAGGCGGCCTGGGATTGCATCTATTTTTACTCCTATTGATGGAATAGTTCATGAGTGGATTAAATCTGATTATGATACAATATGAATAAATTATCTATAACCTAAATTACAACAAATTTTTATTCATATTCAATGACGACAAAATAAAAGAAATACAAAACACAGGTATATGCTAAAATAATATAATAAAAACATAAAACAGTTCAGCATATTTTACAAAGAAATTTTTCTCTCTTTTAGGTAGATCTCATAAGAAAGCTACCTATTGTAATGGGTACCGTGATTCGACTTCCGGAAAATTTCAACATATCTTCGCGTTTCACATCCCTCAGACCCCAAAACCACCGTCAGCTCAAAAGTTTATATATATATATAAAAATGAATGTTTGTCTGCCTGTATGTATCTTATGCCTTCCTAAACCGTTCATCTGATAGCGATGAAACTTTGGGGAATGGTTGGACGCATGCCAGGGAAGGTTTCTGACTTAGTTGAACCCGCTATGTGGCGCTGGGGGACGACATATTTCTAAAAATTTTATTTATGGTCCGATTTGGCTCATATTCATAATATGTGTTACATACATGGACAAAAAATACTTCTATAAAAATTGGACTCGCTGGATGGCACTGGGGTTGAGATATTTGGAAAAATTGCATTTACGGTCAAAGATTTGGCTCACATTCAGAATATATATTAGTTACGTGAAAAGAAAAATTTTTGCAAAAACGTATTCCCACTAGGTGGAGATATTTACGAAACAATCAAATACACAAACAGACTTTCTTCTTCTATATATATAAAACGCAATGTTCGTGTGTGTGTCCGCTATAGACTGAAAAACTACTGAACTGATTTACACTTGGGTTTTTGCAAAATGGTCCGCATTGTCGGGAGAAGGTATTGAAATCCTCTGACCAGTAGAAAGAAAGTTAGGGGTATTTTGAACCAAATATGTGTTTAAAGAATAATTTGAATTATATCCGATAGGGAGTGCTGCTGTTTTACTAATCGGATTTATTTACATTTTGACTTTTATAAAATGGAAGGTTAAATTTTATTAAGTTCCGTAATGTTCAGTTTTTTAATGTTTTATCAAACTTTCAATTGCGTTCATTTAATTTATATATATACTAAAATCTAGCAATAGCGAAGCTTTGCCGGGTCTGCTAGTATATATATATATTTCACTTTCTTGTGGACACAATAACTGCCGTAACTTTGCACCGATCACTTTCAAATTACTTCCTAAATATAAATCGACCCAAAATCTCGATCGAGTTTGTTAACTGCCAAAATCGGACCATGGGGGTGGAAATGGGGTGGCTTTTTTGAAAAAACAAAATATCGCTATAACTTTCTTATCAAGTAAAATATCGAATTCGTTTAAAGTTCCTACTATTTTTTTGGATAAGGGCCTAAAACCTATCTAAATAAAGATTTTTGATATCACAAACCATCGGCCCAGGGGGTAAAAAAAAATATATCTCACACAGGCAAAGTATCGGATCGGTTTAAAGTTATCGTTAGTCTTCTAAACATTACCTAAAAATATGTCTGAATCAATTTTTGATGTGACATACCCTTACGGCCACCAAAATGTTGTTGGAATTGTAAGATGGAGTATGCTAAACGCGTGAAACTTTTTTCATATGCAACCATTGTCGTATTGAGTAAATTTGAAGTTTTTCTTAACTTTAAGGTGGACAATTTTTTTACCCCCTACTTAACACCGGTAAAATTAAGTAACGCAAAGATATGTCGAAATTTTTTTTCTATTTAATACGCATAAATGTAAATATAAAATAAGAATACTAAAACTATATGTTAATGAAATAGTAGTAGTCAAGGAAAACTTCATTCTTTAACATTTTTTACCACCAAAATAAAAGTTCATTTTAAATCTACATAAATAAACAAGTCTATAAATAAAACATGTTTCGTTTTAAAACAAAGCGGACACAGATGTTACTTATATATTTTTATAACTAAATTTTATAATGTTATAAATTTTAAAAGAACTTCTATATGTGTGTCAATGCTTGAGTAAATATCAGCAAAATAAAAATAAAAGTATAGTAAATAACGCTATTAATTTCCATATTTACTCTTTATTAATAAAATAAATTTTAATCGATTAAAAATGAAATAGATGTCCCTCAAAGTTATTTTTTAATTTTCCTAAAAGATTAGCTCCCACCATCCTATCTTGTTTCAACGAACAAAAAACCAATCTGTGGGAAATTTTGCTCAATCGGACAACTGTAAGGTTATCCTTATCAACCATGAAGATAAATATTTGCCCAGAAAGTTATTGTTTCATATAAACATGGATTTTTATTGTTTTATTTGTAATCACATGTAAGCACTAGTAGTGGAAATTAATGGGTGTGATACTAGAAACATAATAATAAATTATATTTCTTTTCAACACCGTAGGAAAAGATTTAGAGAAACGAGACATAAAGAAATTCAGCACAAATTTAGCCTAAACGAGTGTCAAGAATTAGTGTTTTTTACCATATTGTTAACTTAATATCGACGGACGATAACGGTAGAAGCAAAGATGTCGGCGGGAGCACAGTATACGTATGCGCTGATAACAGCGTCACTCCCGCCACGCAGTTCTCCCACCATAGCGGCGCTGCGGCACCACAACCCTCAGGCTCCAATGAATTTTTAATTCATCGTCGACCATCACCTAGAGAAAACCAAGAAGAAGATGAAAGAAGACAGTTCCCTGGCCGCCTCAAGTGGGACCTCCCGACGGACGCCAACATTCCCGCCGGAGTAGCAGGCCTGACCAGCCCGCCGAGAGAGCCGCTAACACGGACGCTACCTTCCTGCTCCAGTTCATCGGGTTTCAATCGCCCTGGCCGGTGGACTCAGCAACAACAGCCGGATCGCTCGGGGAAAACCGCCTCGGCCGCGCCGGCGAAAGACGACAGACCCCGATCCGACACCTGCGGGGCTCAGGGGGCCACCACTGCCACGCTGTAATGGGGACCCAACTACCGTTGAGGGGAAGCCTGGTCTGATTTCAATGGACAAGCCGCAACTCCGCGACTTCGCCGGAGACCAGCTTCCGAACCCAACAGCTCTTCTCAGAGCTAATGTAAAAAACGGCCCTTCTCAGGGCTATCATAAGGTTATAAATTACAATGTGCCGTCGAATCCATTCGGTGACATGTTGAATTGGAATGGAAAGTTGCTCTCAGGACTCACAGGTGTTGAAAAGATAGATAAACTGTCAAAAATAGTAATTTTTCAAGGTAAGGAACACTTGTTAGGAGTCTCTGAAATCCAAACATCTTCAGGAGAAGAGCAAGTCATGGCTGTTTGCCAATCAGTGGAGAAACGGGTTATGGCCAACAAAATTCAGGCTGTGATACAACAGCAAGCAACACAGGCCGAGTAAATGGTGCCTGTACAAATCTTGAAAAATGATTCAAACATGACCTGTTGTACCTCCCTTGCCATTTTTAAGTTAGTTTTGAGGAGCTATTTCGTCTCACTGATGGGTGCAACTTCTAGTTCAGACAAAGGCTTTTCAAAGGTTTTAGAAAAACCTGGATGAAACTCAACAAAAACATTTGCATAACTGGGAACAATGAAATGCCTGATCTACTATTCTTGGATTTCTTGAAAACCTGCTTTCTACGCTGAAACAACATCAGGATGATTACCGGGAATTGGTGGAGTTAAACGATTATCTTTCTTGGCGGCATTTTGAAGAAGAGGATACAGTTTCGTATACCAGGAGCTGTAGGTCATGCTAGAAGGATGTCATTCATGCTAGAAGGCAATTTGTGCATTCAAGATATACCCGTTTCAAAATTAATCCAAAATCAATCAATATGTTATCTCATATGGAGAAGAATTCTTTAAGAAGAACAGGATTTTCTTGTTTGAGTGTATGTTTGAACCTGGTTTTTTTTTTTGTCAGATGTAATTAAATCATGAGGTTTTCCAACCATCTCTGGTATTTGGTTCCTAAAACTGTGATTTTATTTTCATTTGATAATCTACCAACAGTGGTTAAGACAAATATGGTTCAAAATATGCTGGAAGTAGATAAAGATGAAGAAGAAAAAATCACCTGAAGAGGTAAATTCTGCACCAAAATGAGTTTTCTTCCTTTATAAACATCAAGTTTTCATCTTTGTAACTACTGGTACAAAAACTTTCTGCAAAAGATTTTTTATCTGCATCGATTTCCTCAACAAAGATCTTTCAACATGAAAGGATAATCCCGATTATGAAAGTTGAATTGAAAAAAGTTGAGAAGATAGTTGTAAAATATATTGTAGAAAGGGTTTTCAAACTCATTTAGGATTACAATAACATTCTCATAAAAGATGAAACTGAGAAACAGTTTTTTTTATAGATCGTTATCAAAAACTGTAAAATTTACCTAAATCCTACTAAATTCTCTCTTAGGAAAGAATAATTTTCAGTAATCATTAGTTCAGATTACGTTTTGATTTTATAGAAATTATTGTTAACAAAAATGCGTTTCTCTTTTAAAATTTTTATGTCATTAAAAAGAACGTAAATATTTTTTTTTTTGGGTAGGGTATTTTGGGTCTGGGGCCGGATAGGTTAGAAATGGCGCGAAACGCCTAGAAACGGAATAATTTTACCTGGCAAGATATTTTTTGGTTGGGGGAGGGGGAATTTTTTGGGTTTTTTGGATTTGGGGTCAGGAGATAGCGAAGGCCCGGATCGGTGAAGATCCGGGGGGTTTTGGTCTGGGACGAACAGGAAGTCAGAAAAATTAGAAAAAGTGATCCCTCTTATAATTGTCTCTGTGAGGACTTACAATATATTGTAAGTCGAAATATATTTCGTGTTCGAGATATCGATACGCCGACTGGCCGCCTTACAGCCAAACGGTCTTTGAGGAGCATCATCGTGGTCTTCTCCGAGCTAAACGACGTTTTATGTTGATGACCCTTTAACCCTCCTCTATGAATCATGAGACCTTGCCGTTGGTGAGGGGGCTTGAGTGCTCAGTGATACAGAGTAGCTGGATCGAAGGTGCAACCATATCGGAGAGGTATCTATTGAGAGCCAGACTAAGGAATGATTCCTGAAAGAGGGCAGCAGCTCTTTCAGTAGTTGTTAAGGGCGTAAGTCAGGACGACTTAAACGGCCATATCATCACTCAGTTCTCTGAGTACTGCGCAGCTGAAAGCAATGGAAAACAACAGCTGCTTTTTTTCCAAGAAAATGTATCTCTCTGTATTTTCATATAGCAATGATGGAAGCGCCTTCCTTGGTAAAATATTCCGGAGGTAAACTACTCCCCCGTTCGGATCTCCGGGTGGGGACTACTAAGGAAGGAGTCACCAGAAAATTAAAAAATAATATCCTACGAGTCGGAGCGCGGAATGTTAGAAGTTTAAAAAAGGTTGGTAGGTTAGAAAATTTAAAAAGGGAAATGAATAGGATAAATGTAGATGTAGTAGGAATTAGTGAGGTTCGGTGGGAAGAGGAAGGCGACTTTTGGTCAAGTGATTTTAGAATAATTAACTAATAAATAATAAGAATAAAATCAAAACCTAAACCTAAACCAACAATGATTGTTAACGTCTATATGCCTACAAGTGCCCATGATGATGATGAGGTAGAATGTGTTTACGAAGAGATTGATGAAGCAATTAAACACGTAAAAGGAGATGAAAATTTAATAATAGTTGGAGATTGGAATGCAAGCATTGGAAAAGGCAAGGAAGGAAATATAGTGGGTGAATACAGGCTGGGCAAAAGCAATGAAAGAGGGGACCGATTTATAGAATTTTGCACGAAGTATAATTTAGTAATTGCCAACACCCAATTTAAAAATCATAATAGAAGAATATACACTTGGAAAAAGCCAGGCGATACTGCAAGGTATCAGATAGATTATATCATGGTTAAGCAAAGATTTAGAAATCAACTCGTTGACTGCAAAACTTACCCCGGAGCAGACATTGATAGCGACCATAATTTGTTGATAATGAAATGTAGATTGGGGTTTAAAAATATGAAGAAAAGGTGTCAGATGAATCTGTGGAATTTAGAGAAGCTTGAGGAAGAGGAGGTAAAGAAGATTTTTGAGGAGGACATCGCAAGAGGTCTGAGTAAAAAAGATAAGGTAGAAAACGTAGAAGAAGAATGGGAGAATGTTAAAAAGGAAATTCTTAAATCAGCAGAAGCGAACTTAGGCAAAACAAAGAGAACTGGTAGAAAACCTTGGGTTTCAGACGATATATTGCAGCTGATAGATGAACGTAGAAGATATTCTTATATTTTCTACGTTCTTATCGTACCATATTTCTTTTACGTTCTTCGTAAAAGGAACTATTCGTAAAAGGTTCTAAGTAAAAGGAACTATCAACAATTAAGAAATGCTATAAACAGGAAGTGCAAACTAGCGAAAGAAGAGTGGATTAAAGAAAAGTGTTGAGAAGTGGAAAGAGAAATGAACATCGGTAAAATAGACGGAGCATACAGGAAAGTTAAGGAAAATTTTGGGGTACATAAATTAAAATCTAATAATGTGTTAAACAAAGATGGTACACCGATTTATAATACGAAAGGTAAAGTCGATAGGTGGGTGGAATATATTGAAGAGTTATACGGAGGAAATGAATTAGAAAATGGTGTTATAGAGGAAGAAGAGGAAGTTGAAGAGGATGAAATGGGAGAAACAATACTGAGATCTGAATTTAAGAGAGTATTAAAAGATTTAAATGGTAGAAAGGCTCCTGGAATAGACGGAATACCTGTAGAATTACTGTGCAGTGCAGGTGAGGAAGCGATTGATAGATTATACAAACTGGTGTGTAATATTTATGAAAAAGGGGAAGTTCCGTCAGACTTCAAAAAAAGTGTTATAGTCATGATACCAAAGAAAGCAGGGGCAGATAAATGTGAAGAATACAGAACAATTAGTTTAACTAGTCATGCATCAAAAATCTTAACTAGAATTCTATACAGAAGAATTAAGAAGAGAGTGGAAGAAGTGTTAGCAGAAGACCAGCTTGGTTTCAGGAAAAGTATAGGGACAAGGGAAGCAATTTTAGGCCTCAGATTAATAGTAGAAGTTATCCGGCATTACTTAACATATACAGTTTACACAACCAACAAATTGCTGTATAGCTGAAATTGTTGTACAGGTGTATTCTGAAGTTATACTATAAAATTTTATAAAAATGTGGTTAATAAAGTCTAAAGATATCAAGCAAAACAACACCTGACAAAAAAAAAATCATAAAAGAATATTAGGATACACGCCCAAATAAAAAAAATAAAAATAAAATAAAAAATCTGAGAGTTAGTCTTACACAGATCACTATTTAGAAGAAGTATAAGGAACATTAATACAAGCATACAGGTAAAAAATTATTCTATTAGTTTTTTGAGTAGTTTTTAAATTTGGATTATATGATGAGCAAATCTCCCAGCAGTTGACACAGATGTGTTATCAAAATTAAATCGCCTCAATAACTTGTATTCAGAAATCATGATACAAATTTTCATAAAAAATCATTAATCCAGTCTGAAAACATAAAGCAAAACAAAACTCGCAGAAAAATTTATCTCCCATCCCTGAATGAAAATGTTAACAAAATAATGTAATGGAATTATCTAATTTAGTATAAAGAATATGACTCATTCTGTCATTTTCTTCTTAATTGTTAATGAACCAGCTGATTTAATTTTTTTTAGTACTATTAATATACGAACACTTATTTCTTTTACAATGTCAACCAATTAACATGAAAATTTATCTGTACTAATCAGAAAGTTTAATGTTTTAGTGTAATTAATGTAAATGTGAATAAAAGTATAAAATATCCATTTCTTTTATCCGGCAATACTTAGTGTATACAATTCACAAACAACGAATTGCTCCGCGGCTGAAATTATCGTACATTAATTTTGGTCCTTCGGGCCAGATGTTTAATAAATATGGATAAACCGGAAAATTATGAAATATTAGCAGCTACATGTGAAGTTCTTATATTACTATATATAAATACATTGCAGCTTAGCAAATTCGCTTTCAATTAGCGAGTTTCAATAATTAAATTATAAATGAACGAAAATATTGAAATGGGTTCGTAATTTACGTTAACACTATATAATCTATATAATGATTGTGCAATTTAGTTTTACTTTTGTTTTTCGGCCGTATTAGTTATTGTAATCATTATGGATACAGAAAAAATTACTAAGCAAAGAACATCAATTAAAGCCTCCATTACAAGAATTGTAACATGGCGAACAAATTTGACGCGTCAAAAGGTGACTGCCACGACGCCTTTCAATTCAGTTAGAAATGAATGTTCATGATGACAGTTTGGCTTCAGATCGAGAACGAAGAAAATTTATGGGATATAAAATGTAAACTGCAGCATTCATTTGATAAGTCAACATAGCTGTGTCTACATAATGTTGTAGATTATTTACTCCGTTGATTTATTTAATAAATGCTGCAGTTACAATCGCAACCTATCAATTTACCATTGTTTAAAGGTGACATTCTTAATCGGCCTCACTTTTTAATATATTATATTTAATCTACATTCAAAAATTACATTTACATTCGTCGCTAAAACAAGTTTTAGCCATTGTTAAAAATCTTCCAATAATTAATGAAAATTATAAAATTGCATTAGATTTTTGTTAAAATAAATTCGACTGCGTATTTTAATGCAGTTCACATTTTAAAAATAAATTTTTTGAAAAGAGAATCATTAGATCTTTTATCTAAATCAATTTCATTTGTCAACTCGCTTGAAGCAATTTAAGTTCCAGTTAACATATTCAAATTTATTGTAATTCAATGAGTTTTTATTGTAATTCTGGTTGAATTTATTGTATCAAACCAGACTATGTATCCTGGAAAATCTTAGTTTTTAGTACTACAAACTCACAATTCAGTATTGGAAATGTTAAAGGACATTACAATTCATTTAGATCTCATTGCAAACATCTTACTTCATACATTAACAAGAGTTATAAATATACTGTTATACATAACTATATAATAAATTATAATTTATAATTATATACATTAAACATTGTAAGCTGTCGTGTAACAAAAATGCTATAAATTTTTTAATTTATCCATTGATAAATTTCTAAGAGACTTCTTAGAAAATAACTGTTTCGTATGTTTTCACAGAGGTCATAGTAACAATCAATGTTGCTCAAATAACTTGCATGATTTATGTCAACAAAGATACAACACACTTGTTTATACTGATAAGATTGATTCTAAAATAAGTAATGATAAATTTAGTAATAACTATTGTTCACAATTAAACAAAAATGTAATTATCTTCTGCTGTATATAATGTAGATTATGTTGGTCATGTGTAGTCTTGTTACTCAGTTTGCATTATTAGGCATAAATAATGCATTAGTCAAATCTGATTATAGTGTAGTATTTACATTGCATTCACAATACAAAAAGTTTTCATTCAAGATGCATTGTGTGCTGTTTTGCCTGACATAACTAATTTCAAATGTATATAATGGAAGGTTCATTACATGCATTTGAATCTACCTCGAAATCTATTCTTTGCAGATCCTAAATCTAATATATCAAATAATATTTATATTTTAATCTGAGCCAAATTTTATTAAATCAACCTCAATAAACTTATTTGAGATTCAGGTTACCTTATTAGACACTAAGCTAGGATATATTCTTAGAGGTTGTCTTCTTACTAAAATTAAATATACTATTACATCCCTTTTTACAAGTAACAATGCAAATCATTCAACTATTCTTTGGAAAATACATGATTCTGATGTTTCAGTTAATGAAACTTCTGCATATGAAACACACTTCCAACTTAATACCACTAGGAACAATCAAGGCAGATTTATAGCCTCATTACCATGTTAATCTGATATACTTTGGCTAGGTGATTCTTTCATTAATGCTAGAAGTAGGTTCTTATATGTGGAATGAAGATTATGCAACTAAATAATCTTAAAAGGAAATATTCTGCCTTTATGCAAGAATATTCAAGGTTAGGTCATATGTTGCTACTTAATTTTGGCAATTTATTAATTGTTGAATCGATATACATTACTTATCTTGTCACCAAGTATTTAAGCCCACAAGTCTTACTACTAAAATGCGAGTTGTCTTCAATGATTCGGCTAAAATCAGTAATGGTTTATCTCTTTAACACTATTAGTTGGGCCTGTTGTCAAACATGATTTATTCCCAATACTTTTTCTTTCTTTTTCTTGCTTAGCCTCTGGTAATTAACATTTCAGATAATACTTCAGAGGATGAATGAGTGTAAATGAAGTGTAGTCTTGTACAGTCTTAGTCTCAGTCTTGTACAGTCTCAGGAATGGTCTTCGACCATTCCTGAGATGTGTGCTTAATTGAACACTGGTATCCTCAATCTAGTATTAAAATCCATGTAAAAATAACTTACTTTACTAGGACTTGAATGCTGGAACTCTTGACTTCCAAATCAGCTGATTTGGGAAGCAAATTGTTGACCATTAGATAAAGCCAGTGGGTTAATTACAAGTGAAAATGTGTATTGTCAAATACTAGTTTAACTTATGACACTAATTTAAAATGCGCATTTTGTGGCGTGAATCTCTAGATCAACTACAACATTACTTAGCCACTAGATATCTAATTTAAATATCAAATGAAAACCAAAGATTTCCCATTAGCATGTAATGCTATTAATAATATTTGTTTTATTTCAGGCTCTGACCATCTAAATGAAGCTATCGCAACTAAAAACTGATGTTTTTAATTTACTTCCAATGCTATGGTTTTCCATTTCATCAATGGTTCTCTAACAACAATAATATTGCTATTCCTGAGCATAATTGTTCTATTCCTTTAGCCCAGGAACATGAGTTAATGTACCTTAGGCATTTTATGGAACAATTCTACAGACAAATATTTCAAATTGCTCAGTCTATTGATACTAAAATTTATACTAAAAGAATTGTTCTCTTATTGCATGAGTATTTGACCCATTAGGTCTTATTGGTCCTATTGTTTTCTATATTTATGCAATCTTTATGGAACTTAGAATTAATTGGGATGATAGAATTGGGATGATAGATTACCCACAATGTTACCTCAATGGTTTAAATTATACAATCATCAGTTGCACTGAATTGAATTAAGATAAGTCATCCAATAAATTCAACAATGGCGCTGAGGTTAACTCAACCCAAATAGACTTATTTTCAGATGCCTCCATTAAAGGTTACGACTGTTGTATCTACACTTGAACTTTATTTGCTAATCAAAAAATTTTATGTAATTTACTTTATTCTAAATCAAGACTTGTTCCTTTAAAGAAAATAACACTACCAAGGCTTGAATTATCTGATTGTTTACTACTCTCTTGTTTATTAGTGAACGTAATACATAAATGCTCTGAATATACATACTGATGAAATAAATTTTTATTCAGATTCAACAACAGGATTGTCCTGGATTCATGAACATTCATCTCCCTGGAAGGTGTTTATTAGTAATAGAAGTACTGAAATTCAAAAACACTTCAAATGCTAAATGGCACTATATTAAGTCGTTGGAAAATCCAACTGACATATTGTCTATAGGTTGCTGCAATCCAGGTAAATTATTTGATATGTTGGATGCTGATTTGGTGGCATGGTCCTCCTTGGCTCTTACAATTTTTATCTCATTGGCAAATATTTATATTAACTTAAGGCAAATCATATCCATATTAAGGCATATCAACAGCTTTAGTACATATTGTTTTAGTTGACTACACACAAGTTTTCATCTTTATATTAGCTAACTGGTATATTCACCTATTGTTTTTGATTTATTCACAATCTTAAATTAAATCTGACCAAATGAATCACACTGGTCATTTAACTACAAGAGAATTCAATCAAAACCCAACTGTTTCATAAAAATCTCATGTACATTTAAGTGATGAAATAAACATAAGAACCAATTATTTCTAACCAAAGTAAAATCATTTCATTGACCCATTTCTGGATGACTTGGGACTATTACGAGTGGGATGTAGATTACAACACTCCAATTAGATAGGGTGTAGATTATAACACTCCAATTAGATAGGATGTAGATTACAACACTCCTATTAGATAGGATGTAGATTACAACACTCCAATTAGATAGGATGTAGATTACAACACTCCAATTAGATAGGATGCAGATCATAACACTCCAATTAGATAGGATGCAGATTACAACACTCCAATTAGATAGGATGCAGATTACAACACTCCAATTAGATAGGATGCAGATTACAACACTCCTATTAGATAGGATGCACATTACAACACTCCTATTAGATAGGATGCACATTACAACACTCCTATTAGATAGGATGCAGATTACAACACTCCTATTAGATAGGATGCAGATTACAACACTCCTATTAGATAGGATGCAGATTACAACACTCCTATTAGATAGGATGCAGATTACAACACTCCTATTAGATAGGATGCAGATTACAACACTCCTATTAGATAGGATGCAGATCACAACACTCCTATTAGATAGGATGCAGATCACAACACTCCTATTATCCTTCACTCAAGGTGAATATAACTAAATTATTATTGCTGACCATTTGTCTTTTACCTTCTGGTATACAATTAATGCATCATTCATTATACCAGAATGAATGAATTTTACATTTTAATGTAAAAACTAAAGTGCAACAATTAGGTCAGTTATCACCTTCCCATCCATTCTCTCTGTGCAATAGACTATGGAGGGTCCACTTATAATTTGTTATGGCGGGCAGCGATCCAGATCCATAAATAGATCTTTTCACACTTCTCACTCAGTACCGTCATTCATAGCAATACTCAAGAGGTTTATTTTACAAAGAGGTATTCCTACCCAAATCTTTTCTAATAATGATTCCAACTTCTGTTCTAAGAATATTTTATATGACCTATTTAAATTCTTAAAATAGGAAAACTAAAATCAAACATTCAACTCTTTTCACCCATAAAAACAGTCATTTATTCCACCCTCTTTACCCCATTTGGGTGGCTTATGGGAGAACACAATTATGTGTAAAATATCATCTATGTCATGTTTTAGAACAATCAATCTTGAACTTTTAAGAATTATATATGGTTTTGACACAGGTTGAGGCCTGTCTTAATTCTCGTCCAATTTTTACCCTTTCTACAGATCACAGGGACCCAGAACCACTATCATCTGGATATTTTCTTATTGGTTGTCCACTTATGTCTTTATCTGAACCAGATTACAAAGAAGTTGAAATTAACTGCCTAGGTCCAATAAATTCATCCAATCCATCTGGAAATTAAGGTCTAAGGACTATCTTCATTACCTTGAACAGAGAAATAATCCCTTCGCGTAATCTTGTCTATTGGAGACTTAATTTCTAAGGAGAACTACTCACAAAGGCAATGGAAATTCGGAACTATTACTTAAGTTTATCCAGGCCCTGACCACTTAGTTTGTCATTGATTTAAAAATTGGTAATGGTCATCTCCAAAAACTTGTGCATAAGTTGTGTTTGCTACCAGTTACTAATTGAGAATATTGTTAAAATAATTTTATTGATTATTATATTTTATTGTAATTTATTTATTGTATTTTATTAATGTGCTTAAAATTGTGACTATTATGATAAGCATTATGATTATTCTTGTTACATAAATGTGGCTATCTTTAACTATGAGAGCATTATGATATTCTTATATTATTCTTATTGTATTACTATTTTTATACATTGTATTTATTTGTGATTACTGTATATATTAATAAAATAAGTAAAATAAATGTACTTGATTTATCATGTATTACTGAATCATATTCATAATTTTTATTTATTAGTATAACTAACTATTGATATTCTCATGACTAAACAACCATAAGAAAAACTTCTTTTTTGACCCCATTCCTAAATGAAATTGTCCATCTACTTCCATACATCATCTAATTTGGTATCAAGAATATCCAAAAACAACAAAAAATAGTTTTTCACCCCCATAAAGGAAACAGGGGTTTTGAATAAGATCAAACACCATAAAACATCTTAGTTACATGAATTAAATAAAAATATATGAAAGAAAAATGTAAACGAAAGAATTTATCTATGGTTTGAGTAAATTTTGAAATAAAGAACCCATAAGGTCTAAATTTCATCAAATTGGTACATCCAGTCTGGAGATTCCTAGAAAATTTCAATGCTAATTTTTTTTTTTATCTAGAGGATCATGAAACGTGAAGATTTGCAAAAATTAGCATACTTTTAGATTAGCATACTTTTAGATTAGCATACTTTCACTTTCATAGAAAACTGTATTACTGCATGTAAAGACATAAAGATGTTTTTAGTCATTTGAAAGATATAATGTAAAGATTAATCAGTTTACAGAGCATGACAATGAAATGTTAATTCAAGGTAAAATCAAATTTTTCGATGAAAGCTGGTTTTTTAGTATAAGGTTTTATATAAGGACAACTTATAAAAAATTTAATTTAAACAATCGCGTAACTAAATTGATGTAGTTCACATTACATTTTAACATACTATAATATGTAAAACAAGTAATTGTTTCTATATTAATCTTAGAATGCAGATTTATTACTAGATCTCCTTGTACTAATTTAAAAACAAAAAAAAAAAATTGCATAAATAGTGCATTTAAATAAGAGAAAAAACTAGTTTATATTTTTTATATATCAAGCATAACTCATAATTAACTAAAACAAATATTAGAACAATTAATTACATAAAAAATATTTAGCATAAAAAACCTTTCTATAAATCCAAAATTAAGACATTATAGTACAATTGTAAAACTACTCTTCTTGTAAGGCATAGAAATTATAAATTTAACTAGAATAGAAAAAAAATCTGCTCTAGAAAGGAGTTTTAAGGATTTATGATACAAGAACAACACAAGTCCTGGAAGTAACAATAAGAAAACAATTAAAATTCTATGGACACTTGCTCCGAATGAAGCAATCAAAACTAAACAGATTTTCAGTTAACTCTGGAAACTAGAAAGTTCAAGGTGGCTATGTTAAACAGATGAAAGAACATCTAAAAATGTTCAGCATTACAGGAAAAGACTGTCTAGATTAAAAAGAATACAAAAAGAAAATTCTTGACTTAAAGGTATTCTGGTTTTTGGATTTTTTCTTAAGTAGATTTTCTCCTTTCTCAACTTAAGAAAAACGAGCTAAACAGTTTGAAAGAATGAAGAACTACTGGAAGAAAAAGAAACTGCATGAAATAATTGCATGGTCCTTCACCAATAATATTTGCATTCACAGAAAGAAAAATTTTATTAACAAAAAACAAAAAGTTCATGTCCAAGGTGATTATGAACAGTAAGTAAATTTTAGTTGTTCAGGTTATATTGTCATAATTAACATTACCTGGACAGAGGTAATAAAATTTTTTTCAGGGTGTCTATTTCCGTTCAATCCTCTCCATACCACCAAGCAAGCGAGAAAACAAAATATTCCTTAAGCAAACAACATATTGCCTTAAGCATTGCAATCATCTCTAAAGGGGATTTAAACAAATAATCATATACTGTATAATTCATTAACATTTACTGTAATTAATATTTACACCATATAGTTGTAGCAGGTACTACCAGGTTTGAACAATGATAAAACACAAATCATTGGATATTAATTTCTCATTCTGCATCAGTTTTGTTACGGATCTAATTGGTAATGTTGATAATCCAGCTAGTAAGAACAATCAGAGCTTTTAAGTATAATTGCTCCAGGCACAAATCTGGTTATTTCTTTAGTTTTGATTTGGTGATCTTTGAGATTAAAATCTTATAGAACATTAAATCATGTATATATATATCCTCGTCTTATAGATAGAACATTATATCATGTATATGTCCTCTTTTAATGAGACTATTTAGTCCCAAGAGAAATTACTTTATATATGTGTTGTTATAATCCCTGAAAAGCAGTAATTTAGCAGTGAAAAACTTCTATTTAACTGCTTCTATGGCAGTGAAATGTTTTAGTGTTATTAAACATAGATTTCTTCTAAATGCTTCAGGCAATATGATAAAATGTGCTTAGCAAACAGCTTTCTCATAAAGATCTTTAAGGTTAACGTCATAGAGATCTTCAAGGTCATTAAGTTGCATTCTAATTTGGTATGCAATACTTATGTATCAGTTTAAATGGTATACAGAATAGTATGGATACTTTTTTTGTAGACAATTTTGATCTTGCTACCAAGCAACCGGTAAATCATTGACAAATAACAAAATAGGAGAGATTATATATTAAGTAGTTTAGATTCTATTTAAGATTTCCATATTAGTTTCAATAATAAATAGTAGAGATTCTGATATTAATGAAATGCAAAAACAATAGATGACTTAAGGTTATTGACCAAGCGTTTCTATATAATAAAAGGATTTGTGGCAGTGATAGTCACATCACCAATCTCTGTGACAAGAGTGGTAGAATCTCAGCCTTCATTTGGAAGTCCTGGTTCGAATCCCAATCAGGCATTTTTCATTTACTATAAAATTTCCAATTTATATTCACTATAAAATTTGTTACTTTCACATTTACAAGAGAATGTAAATGTGCCACATGCTTGTGGCACACAAGCTTTGAGCTTATGTGGTGAATTATTCATAAAAAAAATAAAATTGAATGGATCAAAAAACTTGAAATATGTTTTTTGAAAACATATTTTCTACTTGAAAACTTCTACTTTGAATAATTGAATACTGTAAACATTAATTTTTTACAAAACTTTTTTTGTACACATATGATATATGTAAAAATTATTTATATATAAATTATTTATTTATAATTATTAGGATATATTATTTTATAAAATTTATTTATGGCTTGTTTTATATATTTAAATTTTTTTTAAATATTGTAAATTAACCAATATTGTAGTAGTAATAAAGTAGTATTGTAGTATTGTAGTAGTAAATTAACCAGTATTGTAGTTAATATTGTAGTATACCATTAATTTCAACTGGTAAATAGAAATGACTTATTTTACACTACTGTTGCTATTTACCAATTGAAATTTACTAGCTAGATTATAGTATCATTTTTTTTTTATTAGTAAATAAAAACACAGTGTTAAAATAAGTACAAACTGTCAAATTCTATAGCAGTGACAATATTTCTGCGTTTAATTCATTTAGATTCACATATCCTTTCAAGGTTGGTTGGTATTTTTTTATACAATGAAAAAATAATTTCTCATAATAAAAAAAAAAGCGTATGGTGACAATAAATCAAGATGACTGTAGTTTCCAGTATAAATAAATTCATTTTAATACACCCGTGTCTAAAGAAAAATTAATAAAAATTTAGAAGATAAAAGAGAAAAAGGATTAAATTTAAACATGACACAAAAAATTAAAAAAAATTTATAAAATCTTATAACTAATATTGTACAAAATTTTACACAAATAAAACTTCTTTTTAACTAATCTTATATAGAGTTCATAATAATTTCATTACCTAATTCAAACACTATCATGACATTTATTATATTAACATTCAGTCTCCAAAAGGCTGCCTCTGATGAAGTTAGGTTAAGTTCTGAAGAACTTAACCCAACTTAACTTAACCTTAAAAAAACAAGTTAAGTTTTTTGCACTTTCTAAATTTAAAAACTATTCATTGTATGAATGGTATTTTATAAGAAAAAAAAAAGTTAATTTGACAACACTCTCATATGACACAATAACAATGTCAGTGAATGCCGAAACAACACTATTGTAATATTTATGAATCTACAGTATTTATGAATCTACTTACTTTGTACAGCCCATAAAGTAAGGTTTTTAAGATGTTGTTTGTATTTCAATCCATCTTTAGTACATCCAGTAAAATTTTCTTTTTTATTCAACAATGATGAGGGTGTATATTGGGTTAATGCTTCATGTAATGCATCACTCATCCATACATCTGAAAAATAAATTAAAATTATCATATTACAATGTAAATTAATTTATTTTACATAGTTATATATTTTCAAATAACATTGATGAATAGTCATGTATTATTGAAAAATTATGGAAATGAACATCTAATACTAGGTTCTACAGAATAAAAGTTGTGAAATCCATCTCTCCATGATCGAAAGGAAAATGATTGTGTGACTTTGTTAGCATACTTTCTTTTTGTTTTTTTTTTTTACATTTTGAGGGTCATGGATCTTGTTTTAACTCCAGGACCACCATTAGGTATTGCTTCAGAGGATGAGATGAATAAATAGTTTGTGAAAATACTACGCCTGACCAGGACTCAAACACAGGACCTCCAGATAGGCAAAGATGCTACAACCCTCACCACAGAGGGTCATGGATCTAAAAAGGTTGAGACACTGATCTAGAATGTAAACCATCATTTATCCTTGGAACCACATGCAATCTTGACTATTAAATGAGCGAGAAGGAGGAGGCACTTCTATCCTCCTGAAGACAAGCCTCCTCCTGAAGACAAGCCGAATATATTTGCAAACTATGTGGGAATGCAGAAGGTAAAGGAGAAAATTATTACATCAAACATTTTAAAGGGTATTCTCTTTGAAGTTAGTGATGAAGTCCATATTGTACTTATTCTCTTAAACTAATTCTCAATTTCGGTCAACAGGCCTTCACAGAATTAAATGTAGGCCTTTTGAAATTCAGTTGAACATTGCAGTTAAACTGAAAGGAAAGAGTAATGAATAATTACGTACTTTGAATTATGTACTTTGAATGATGTACTTCAAATGAGGAACATAGATGGTTTATATTCTAGACCATTGTCTCAACCTTTTTAGATCCATAACCCTCTGTGGTGTGGGTTGTAGCATCTTTGTCTATCTGGAGGTCCTGTGTTCGAGTCCCGGTCAGGCATAGTATTTTTACAAACTACTTAATCATTCATCTTATCCTCTGAAGCAATACCTAATAGTGGTCCTGGAGGTAAAACAAGATCCATGACCCTCAAAATGTAAAAAAAAAATGTATAATGAATATTAGTGACGGGTATGACCATGCATGTATGAAATGTACAAATGTGAGCAATTTACTTGATATGTATATGCTCCTTGTAATTTGATCTGCTTACATAATATTGCTGTGAAAGCATCACGCTCAAATATGCATATGATCATTTCAACATGTGCTCTCAGCAGTATAAAAGAGGCAATAAGGGGTTGCAGAATCAATGTCAGTTTATTTCTAATGCTAGGTGAGCATCACGTTCAAATATGCATATGATTCATTTCAACATGTACTCTCAGCAGTATAAAAGAGGCAAAAGGGGTTGCAGAATGAGTGTAGGTTTATTTCGAATACTAGGTGCGCATCTGGTGCCTTTTTAAGTTTTTTAAAAGCTTAGTTTCATTAAAAATAATCAGTGTTTTTTAGCATGTGGTCAAACCATGTAATTTTTTTTTTCAATCAGATTCTATGCAAAATGGATAATGTGAACAAACAAGTGAGCCATATTCAAATTATGGTTTTGCCTCATTGGATGGAAACCAGTTTTTTATTATAATTTTTTTCTCAAATGATTTCATTATTGTTTACATGTAAAACTGCAAGCTAATTTCACCACCCCTCCTTTCGTATCACCACCGCTCTTTTTGTATCACCATCCCTCCTTTTGTATCACCACCTCTCCTTTTGTATCACCACCACTCCTTTTGTATCACCACCCCTCCTTTGGTATCACCCCCCCCCATTCGTATCACCATCTCCTTCTCCATTCATATCACCACCTCCTCCTTTCGTATCACCAAAGAAATTACTTGAGGATCCTGATCCATACCATATGTTTCATCCTGATCATACCTCTCTCTCTCTAGGGAAATATCCGTTGCTGATCTTGGGAGAAGTAACACTGGATTATCCTCCTTGTGTCTCTTCAGTGCTCAGAAAATCGTGCTCCACGTTACACTGTTAATCCTGTTTTTTACATCAAACAGGATCACCGCCAGAATAAAACGCATATGTCTTGAGCCCGATCTGGCATCCCGGAAGTTGATCATGACTCTAGATATATCTATAGCTGACGACCTGCCCTTATGGAAGCCAAATTGGAGGTCGCTAAGACCGTCAGTTGCCTCCAGCTCTTGGTTGAGTCTGTTAACCAGCACCCTCTCAAAAAGCTTACCTACATAACTGAGCAAGCAGATCGGCCTAAAGGATTTCTAAATACTGAAATTCTAGGAACCCAAATTAAGGAATAAATAAATTTGATTTCTATTATTTTTACCTGATAAATTGAATAAAACTGCTACCAGAACCATATCTTCAGTCTTTTCTGGTTTACGTCGGTTAACCAGAAAAATTTGTTGTCTAAAACTACTAATAAATGTTAAATAACTACTAATAAATGCGTTAAATTTATCAAAACTTGTAGAGAATTTAATACTTTGTAAACGGAACCCTCTTAATCCAAATCTTTTAATCCGAATGTGTTAATCCGAATATTCTGTCAATCAGATCCGAATAATGTTTTAAAGGATAATCTGAATAATCATTTGTATAAAGGATTACCACTGTTTTACTAAACATTTTTTCTCTAAAAAAAGATAGTTAAATCAGTAAAGTAAATAACAAATAGGTTTAATGTTTTTTTTTTTTGTCTTCTGTCATTTGATTGGTTTGATGCAGCTCTCCAAGATTCCCTATCTAGTGCTAGTCGTTTCATTTCAGTACACCCCCTACATCCTACATCCCTAACAATTTGTTTTACATATTCCAAACGTGGCCTGCCTACACAATTTTTCCCTCCTACCTGTCCTTCCAATATTAAAGCGACTATTCCAGGATGCCTTTAATGTATTCAACACATTGGAAAGGTTTTTTTAAATAAGTTTAACAATAACAAATTCCGTTAACAAATTGAGAATATAAAAGATAACTGTTCTTTAATTTTTAAATCCTGCTTTAAATTTTAAACTTACAATAAAATAATAAAAAAAATTTGAGGAGTTTACGTTATTTAAAAAATGAAAGGTATTTACGCAATTATGCAGGTTTTTTAATAATTTAATCATAGAAACATTCATAATTTTCAACAAGGATAACTAGTTTTGTAACTTGACTATGATATTAAACAAAACAAAAATTATTTCATTTGTCGTATATTTATTATATAAAGTAATATAGTAGTAGTTAAGATCCCTGTGAATTACAAAAATTATATCGGTTAAGATAAAATCTAAACTCTTTAAGTAATCTGTAATCTAGCATCTAGCCTTCAAATAATCAAGTCAAGTAATCAGCTTGAATAATATTCAAGTAATCAAGTAAGACCGTTAAATTAGACCGTAATCCCGGTGGGGGATCCCTTTGGGGTTTCTCACTTGAGGCGTGGCGTAAAGACAAGAGTCCCGGTGGGGAGATTCCTTTGGGATACCATCATTAGAGGCATGGCGCATAACTTAAGACAGAGTCGCACGTCCTTCAGTAGGGTAGGATAAATATATATACATTTTACATGATTAGAAATTCTATATATATATATATATATATATATATATATATATATATTTTTATATATACACATATGTATGTGTACAAGGAAGTCATGTGGTGTCCACATCAGATTTTTGTTTTTTTGTGTGGATGATTATGAAACATCAGCCAAATGCTTTAATTACGCTCTCTGTGGGACCCAAAACATAATTAAGATCTCATGCACAGACATAATTTTGTCCTTAATAGTGAAACCAATTCAAAAATACGAAGCTAAATTAAAAAAAAAATTATTTTAGGTACGGCCGTAACCTCTTGTTAGATCAGGGCTAAATTTTAACAAGTGTTTAAAAAGTGTTCGTTTATGAAAGTTAAAACTTTCGTAAACGAACACTTTTACGAGTTTTATGAGTTTATAGTCAACCGTTTTGGGAATACATAAGTAGTAGTTAAGCTAATTTCATTAGTTCGATCGATTTATCATTTCAGTACAGTAGATTACTGTACCCATTATACCAAAATTCGAGTTATTAAAGAGAATTTCCAGTTAAACAATCAAAACCGTAGATATCATTTTATTATACAGAATGATTCAGAAGGATAAGGCAATACTTTGACAATTCATTCTAGAGGCTAAAAATAAAAAAAAAAGTTCATATAAACATAGGTCCGAAAACACTTCGTTAGCGAGTTATACAGAGTGAAAGATTTCGCCCGAGTTTCAGTTCCTCTGGGTAAATTAAGGCTTTCTGAAATTCTGGAAAGGTTAATTAAGGGGCAAATTCAATTGTTTCTTATGGTTCTTGAGCTGGAAAATCGAAAAAATAGGTCCCAGAACTGTATCTCTTTTAGTTTCTAAGATATCCCATGTAAAACGCCAAAATAGGGTCAAAAAACACATTATTTTACGTTTGACGTACAATAACGTTGTTAAATTGGCAATAAATCATACATTTTTTCAACATAAATTGTAGAGAATTTAATTATAAGAAGAAAATTGATGTAAATAATGTCAACAAAAAATAAATGAAATTTTAAACATGTCGACTTTTATTAACAACAAAACCGACGAAAACTTAGAAGAAAATGTTACAAAAAAAGTAAACAGATGTGTCTAGTAGGGCCACCTGCCCAGCAGCCACCTGCCCAGCAGCTACTGACAGCACGGAAGAAGGAAGAAACCTGCACTTTCCCCCGTTCAGCCCTTCTGGGCCTCGGGAATTTTAAGTTAACGGTATGTAACTTCGGTTACTACAAATTCTCGGAAAGTGCAGGCCAAAGAAGAATGAAGAAGTCACCGGAAGAAGAAGAGGAAGCAGAAGAAGATGAAGAAGAAGGAAGACCCTCTACTCGCCCCAACATCACGGACTGGAGTCCGGAACAGAGCCCAGCAGAGATGCGTCCTGGAAGGCAGCCATAACAGAAGTGGATGTAGAACTTCTACACAACCTCTCCTTTAAAACTTACTAGTTAAATAAAATAAACCAGCAATTGCGACTCCTCCGGAGTAGGGGTCGCATTGCTCCCTCCTGACAGTTAGTGCCCCGTTGTGGCGTATTCCTGCTAGCCTATTAAGCGTTAGCACCGAAAGGACTTCAGTGGACGGTCTGAAGGGGAATTACGTCGGGAGGACAGCCTTTATAAGCCTAGCCTTCCGCGGTCGGCCCATAAAATGGGTTCGATAACGCTGGTTCAACAACGGATTGGAATGCAACTAAATCCGTCTTAAAATCACAAAATAATAAACAAAACTTGAAAAATTATACCCGCCATTTCAAATAACCCTTTTAAAAACACGCCCGATTAGAATCATCCAGCAGCAAGGGACTCTGTCCAGGTTCTGCGATACGTAGGGGGAAATAAACTCCCGCCAACTTTGCATTCCATTCCATTCCATGTCTAGTAGGTACAATAAGTATGTACGGATTTCAGTATTTATATTTTCATATATACATGTGTATATATGTGAATATAAATACACATATATACACACACATATATATATATATATATATATATTTCTCAATAAATAATTTATCACGAAAAACAATTACACCAGCAGAAATTGTGGGTGTGGTGCACGATATTGCGGAAGAAAATAATCGGTCCTATTTTTTTTGAGTACACCATTAATGCAGAACGATATCAGGATATTTTATTTCAGTTCATCGCACTCTTGGAAGAGGAAGACAGACACTGCCGGCTACAACATGACGGTGCGACATCGCACTACGCAGGTTCAACTTCTGATTTCGTCGAGGAATTCTTTGGTAATCGTGTAATCGTCGAGGCTTTTGGCCACCAAGATTTCCAGATTTGACTGCGGCGGATTTTTTTCTATGGGGTTACTTCAAATAAAAAGCCTACAGCAACAAACCACGAACACTTAAACAATTGAAAGTCAATATTGAACAAGCTGTATTAAATATCCAGCCACAAACTTTGAAAAAAGTTGCAAGTAACGCTGTAAAAAGAATTGAAGCTTGTATTCAAGAAGATGGCGGCCGCTTCCAACATTTACTCTAAATGTATGGTAATGGATGGTAATAATAAAAATTACATTTACATTTACACATGCTTTTTTTTATTTCAATACCTACCAATATAAGGTTGGGTTGCATTTTATATCTGTATACATATGCGATCGATGAAGTCATTGTGTTCGTAAGTTACAAAAATGTAAACGCAAATGTTCATATAATTGCGAGATAATGCAACATACAATTCGAGCCAAGAGAAGAAACGAAACAGATAACAAAGTGGCCCAACAAAGTGAAGGAAAGAGATTACATATGTCAGTTAAGGGCTACAGGATTAACAAAAGAACGTGATAATGATAGATTGCATTACTTGATCGTATTGCACTTTGAAACTGAATGTAGCTTGCATCCATTGGTTATAGTTAAAAGTAAAAATAAAATTTGCTTATATTGTAAAACATTAAAGCTTAATTTAAAATATTTATAATTTTATTTAAGTATAATATTTTTTCGTTTATTTAATACAATGATTCTACCTAAAGCGCGCGCACGCACAGTGTTTTAATTTGTATGTGTGGCGGGACTAGCTGCGACGGTCGGCACTGACTAAATTAATGTAATTTCACAAATTACATAGAACAAATTTCGCTCGTGTTAACGGCAGACTGGTGTAAACGCAAGGCTTAACGCACCAGGTACTGACTCAACCGGGCGATCGAGTTCAAGACCCAGCCAAACAGTTATACACTTTACAACGTCACAACATAGTAGTAGTTTGAAAGAGTATTTTTTGAGGTGTGGATACGATTTTACAAAGTTTTTTTTTACAAATATTTATTTTTTTTAAAAAGAAAAATAATATGACCTTAATTAACAGAAATTTCGAAATATTGAGGGTGACCTTGCTCTACAGCCTAACCCCTTGACCTTTTAAGTTGAAGATTTAATGGCATCAGAGCCCCATAAAGTAATCTGACCAAGTTTGGTCGTAATCGGTCGAGTAATTCTGAAGAAATAAGGTGATTTAGAGGCCAACACCGAACACCAACATTAACAACTAGAAAATATCCATCCGGTTATTAGGCATCAAAACGTCAAGATCCTGTAAAAATTGCTTGTCGGACAGATTACTAGAACTATAGCTATGCTATCTTGACGGGAAAGTAAAATGAAGCACTTGAAAGATGTTAATATCGTAAAGTTAAATAGCCAATATTGAATCCACCATCCGAACCGTTATTCTCATTGGTTGCAGGTATTACAACACAATCGAAACATTTCATAATTAACATAAACGAAAATATGCTTTCAAATGTCTTCGTTTGCTGCATCGAATCTAATAAATTACAATTATAAAAATCCAACATTTAAAATACATGTCAAATCATAAGGCAGACTCAAAAGGGCCCATAAGGGTCATTTTTTCAACCCATAAGGGCTGCTTTTTTATGCTTTTTTTTGCCTTTTTGCCTTTTTTTGCTTTTTTTGCCCTTTTTTTACCTTTCCCCCCTTTTTTCCCTTTTGCCTTTTTGCCTTTTGCTTTTTTCCTTCGCATTTTTTGCGCTTTTTTGGCTTTGCTCTTTGCTTTTTTATTTTTTGCTATTTTTGCTTATTTATTATATGCGCCATTCTTAATGCAATTTGTCAAATATACTCAAATTAAGCAATAACGAAGCATTACCGGGCCCGTTAGTTGGACTAATTAATCAGTAGTAACTTATTTATTACAGGATAAATAAAGTATTTATCCTGTAAGAGGAGAATACTCGTACTTAAACAGACGGTGTCTTGTAGAATAGATGTACGGGACATAGAAACTAATATTATTGACTGTATTATCCCTGATGCTAATTAATATTAATTATAATCAATCCCTGATAATGGATTTGCAACTACGAAAGTACTTTGAAATACATTTGAAAATTTTTGATGGATTACCAACTACGTAGAGTTGCGGCTATCCGTAATTACGGCTAGTGAATTAATAGTCGTAAGATGTTTACGACTATTTTATTAGTCGTAACTATTATAGCATAAGATTATAGTATGTAGTATACACGATAATAGTCGTAAACATCTTCACGGACATGACGTTGGTTTTATTGACGTATAAATTATTTTTTATTTCTTGATTACCGACTATTATGAACGTAAAAATTTTAATTTAAATATTTATACATATGATATATGAATTTTGAATTAACATCTTATAAGAAATTCCTGAAGATAGATTAACAACTCGTTGATGCGAGTAGGAATTGGAAGCTATTCATAAATTTTTCGGTATAGCCAAGTTCTACGGTAATTCAAAAAAGAATGTAACAATTTTCAGGGTTATGTACTGCTGGTGAAAATAAAGAAAGTTCATATAAATATAGGTTCGGAAACGCTTCGTTAGCTGGAGGAAATTTTCACCCTGATTTTTTTCGCCTTCGGTAAAATTAACCCAGACTGTAATTCTTTGGACCCAATTTAAGTGTTGAATTTAGTAATTTTACATGAAAACTGACCTGTATATGAAAACTTCTAGAACTGTATTTTTAGTAGTTCTCGAGAAATCTGGGGTAAAAGACAAAATATTTAAACCAAATTTTTGACGAATTTTAATTCTCAGAATAATGGTATATATAAAATTCACAGAAATTAAATACAAACATAAGAAATAACGAATATTGACCACTGAATGTAAAAATAGGAAGTGAAAAGATTATGGAGCGATATAAAATGCCGAATAGCACAGGCGAAACGAGCCTTCAATCAGAAATATAATTTGTTTACATCAAAAATTAATTTAAACGTCAGGAAAAGATTTTTGAAAGTATATATTTTGAGCATAGCTTTATATGGAAGTGAAACTTGGACGATCGGAGTACTCGAGAAGAAAAGATTAGAAGCTTTTGAAATGTGTTGATGTAGGAGAATGTTAAAAATCAGACGGGTGGATAAAGTGACAAATGAAGATGTGTTGCGGCAAATCGATGAAGAAAGAAGCATTTGGAAAAATATAGTTAAAATAAAAGAAGAGACAGACTTATAGGCCTCATATTAAGGCATCCTGGAATAGTCGTTTTAATATTGAAGGGACAGGTAAAAGGGGAAAATTGTTAGGGATGTAGGATGTAGGGGGTATACCGAAATTAAACGACTAGCACTAGACAGGGAATATTCGAGAGCTGCATCAAACCAGTCTGAAGACAAAAAAAATAAATTTGAAGAGTGTTAAAAACAAAACTTATCAAATTACGGCAGATTTTAACTAGGTATTAAATAAAATTGGAGTTAGCTTTATATGGAAGTGAAACTTGGACGAACCTGAGAAGAAAAGATCAGAAGTTTTTGAAATGTGGGGCTATAGGAGAATGTTAAAAATCAGATGGGTGGATAAAGTGACAAATGAAGAGGTGTTGCGGCAAATTGATGAAATTTTGGAAAAATTTACCAAAAAGGAGACAAGAACTTATAGGCCAAATCCTGGAATAGGCTTTGAAGGACAGATACATGGGAGAAATTGTGTAGGCAGGCAACGTTTGGAATATGTAAAACAATCTTAGGGATGTAGGATGTAGGGGATATACCGAAATGGAAAGACTAGCAGTAGATAGGGAATCTTGGAGAGCTGCATCAAACCAGTTAAATGACTGAAATATTAAAAATTTTAACAACATTTTTGATATTAAAAAACCAAAAAATTAAATATTTTATAAAAATAACAAAATGTAATTGTTGGAACAAGTATTACCAACTTAAGAAATAAATTATCTCAAACAAGTTTAAATTAAATTAATATTTAATAGCTTTAACTTATTTAAAGCTATTAAATATTAGTTTAATCTAAACTCGTTTGAAAAAATTTATTTCACACTTTTTTTAAGTAATTTTTAATATATTTTTTTTAATTTTTGTTTATTTTTCTAAAGTACTTGGAATTTGTTTTTTAATATTGAGAATTTTGTTTCGTTTACCTATTTAAAATCTGATATATTTTGTTTTAATTAACTTTGAAACTCTTAGTTGGTATTTAGTTTTTGTTGACTTTATTCATAGTTTTACTCAGAATCAAATTTCCTAAAAGTTATAAATTTTACAAGTTATTTTACGCCAAACATAAAATTGTGTGTTTTTCTACTTCAACCGTTTTTCTTTTAACAAATACTTCTCAAAAACTACTAAAAATATATTTATGGTCTAATTTCATATAAAATCAATAAATTTACCTCTTAATTTGGGTTTGAATCTGTTTTAATTTTACCGAAGGGAAAAACTGGGCGAAATGTTTTTTCAGCCGATACTCTATAACGAAATGTTTATATGAAATTTCTTATTTATTTTCATGAATAAAACATATCCTGAATGTTTGTTACATTCTTTTGAATCACTGTGTATATAACAAGCAGTTAAGAGAGTACAAATAATAATAATAAAAAATGTTTAAAGTAAAAAAATTGAGCTCCATAAAAGTAAAAGCTATTGAAAAATAACTACATAAATTATAATGTAATAAAAAAAAAATGTTATAAGATAAAATAAATAACAAGGTATTAAGTAATGTTCATTAATTAATGGTAATGAAAAACAGATAAAAATGAAATTAAAGGAAAAATGATATTAAACTACTGTAATTAAATAGTTAAAGAAGTAATTTTATACTTATAAAACTTACATCACGAAGTTCTCCTATTCTACTTAAGTTCATATAAACATTTATTCTAAAACGATTCGTTTGCGAGTTACGGGCTAGCGAAAATATTTCGCTCGGATTTCTGCTACCCGGATGAAATGTGGTCGTACTAAAGTTTCTAAGACGTTAATTAATTAGTTCTTGCTTATGATTTTTGATCTGAAAAATGAGATAAAATAAATCCCATAACGTATCGGCAGTACCAATGCCTGATCTGACACCTTTAAATTTTTGCGTCTAGTGATGGATGATAAATATTGTATACAAAACAAAAATTTATTCTTAAGGACAGCCCTGAAGAACTGAAAAGAGCAACAAAAAGCAGTACAGAAGCGTGTTATGAAATGTATTTAAAATGGCGGTACATAGTACGTATAAATGCACTTTGGTCTAGTGAGCTGTTTGTACATAAAATTTTATTTTTTCTACCTTATTTTTTTTTTCAGATTTAAATTCTCTACAAGTTTTCTTGTGTTTGTTATCCATTTAAAAAAAAAATTATTGTTAAATAAATATTTTTAACTCTACTGCAGTAGGGTTTTGGGACCTATTGTATTCGATTTTTAAAGTAAAAAACGATAAGAAAAATCCGTAATTTTCCCCTTAATTAACGTTCTAAAAATTTCAGTACGACCTCATTTCACCGGGTTAGTTGAAATCTAAGCGAAATCTTTCACTAGCCGTAACTCGCAAACGAAGCATTTCAGAATATATGAGTAGAAAACTTCATGATAAATCTGTATATAAAATTATTCACTTTTTTACGTTTTGCTCTTTCTTTCGCTTCGCTTCTCTTTTTTACGTTACGATTCGCTTCGCTTTATTACGTTTCGATTAGCTTCGCTTTTTTACGTTATGCTTCGCTTCGCTTTTTTACGTTATGCTTCGCTTCGCTTTATTACGTTTCGATTAGCTTCGCTTTTTTACGTTATGCTTCGCTTTGCTTTTTTATGTTTCGATTCGCTTTTTTTACGTTTCGCTTCGCTTTGCTTTATTTTTTTACGTTTCGCTTCGCTTCGTTTCGCTACGTTTTTTTACGTTTCGCTTCGCTTTGCCTTTTTATGTTTCGCTTCGCTTTGCTTTTTATGCTTCGCTTCGTTTCGCTTCGCTTTGCCTTTTTTATGTTTCGCTTCGTTTCGCGTCGCTTTGCCTTTTTATGTTTCACTTAGTTTCGCTTCGCTTTGCCTTTTTATTTCGTTTCGTTTCGTTTCGCCTTGCCTTTTTTATTGTTTCGCTTCGTTTCGCTTCGCCTTGCCTTTTTATGTTTCGTTTCGTTTCTTTTTACGTTTCGCTTCGCTTCTTTTTACGTTTCGCTTTGCTTCTTTTTACGTTTCGCTTTGTTTCTTTTTACGTTTCACTTCGCTGTTTTACGTATCGCTTCGCTTTTTTAAGTTTCACTCTCTTTCACTTCGCTCTTTCTGTTGCTTCGCTTTTCTAAGTTTTGCTCTCTTTCACTTCGCTCTTTCTGTTGCTTCGCTTTTTTAAGTTTCGGTTTTTTTACGTTTCGCTCCTTTTCGCTCAATTAGGCATAACAGGATTTGCAAATTTGTATATGCTGTGTACATGGCTCTTTCTACTGTAAGATGGACCAGAGAATTTTATTGGAATCTGAAAGATCATCCATCTGTATATAAAATGTTTCGCTTTTTTACGTTTCGCTCTTTCTTTCGTTTCGCTTCTTTTTATTACGTTTCACTTCGCTACTTTTTTATGTTTGGCTTCGCTTCTCTTTTTTACGTTTCGCTTCGCTTCTCTTTTTTACGTTTAGCTTCGCTTTTCTTTTTTACGTTTCGCTTCGCTTCTCTTTTTTACGTTTAGCTTCGCTTTTCTTTTTTACGTTTCGCTTCGCTTCTCTTTTTTACATTTCGCACTCCAAAGAACTCTTTTTTTCGCTTCGCTCTTTCACGTTTCTCTTCGCTTTTTTACGTTTAGCTTCGCTTCTTTTTACATTTCGCTTCGCTTCATTTCGCTCTTTCTTTCACTTTGCTTTTTTTTACGTTTCACTTCACTTTGCTTTTTTTTACGTTTTGCTTCACTTTGTATTTTTTTAATGTTTCGCTTCACTTTGCTTTTTTTTACGTTTCGCTTCAATTTGCTTTTTTTACGTTTCCCTCTTTTACGTTTCGCTCTTTTTACGTTTCGCTTCGCTTTTTTAAGTTTCGCTCTCTTTCACTTCGCTCTTTCTGTTGCTTCGCGTTTTTAAGTTTCGGTTTCTTTACGTTTCGCTCTTTTTCGCTCAATTAGGCATAACAGGATTTGCACATTTGTGTATGCTGAGTACATGGCTCTTTCTACTGTAAGATGGACCAGAGAATTTTATTGGGATCTGAAAGATCATCAATCTGTATATAAAATTTTTCGCTTTTTTACGTTTCGCTTTTCTTTTTTACGTTTCGTTTCGCTTCTTTTTATTACGTTTCACTTCGCTTCTTTTTTACATTTCGTTTCGCTTCTTTTTTACGTTTCGCTTCGCTTCTCTTTTTTACATTTCGCACTCAAAAGAGCTCTTTTTTTCGCTTCGCTCTTTCACATTTCACTTCGCTTTTTTACGTTTCGCTCTTTCTTTCGCTTCGATTTTTCTTTACGTTTCTCTTTGCTTCGCTATTTTTACGTTTCTCTTTGCTTCGCTTTTTTACGTTTCTCTTTGCTTCGCTTTTTTTACGTTTCTCTTTGCTTCGCTTTTTTTTACGTTTCGCTTTGCTTCTTTTTACGTTTCGTTTCTCTTCGTTTCGCTCTTTTTTTTTTGTATCACTTTTTTAAGTTTCGTTCACAAAAGACCTCTTTATTTCGCTTCGCTTTTTTACGTTTCGCTCTTTCTTTCGCTTCGATTTTTTACGTTTCGCTCTTTCTTTTGCTTCGCTTTTTTACGTTTCGCTCTTTCTTTCGCTTCGCTTTTTTACGTTTCTCTCTTTCTTTCGCTTCGCTTTTTTACGTTTCGCTCTTTCTTTCGCTTCGCTTTTTTACGTTTCGCCCTTTTTTTTTGCTTCGCTTTTTTACGTTTCGCTCTTTCTTTTGCTTCGCTTTTTTACGTTTAGCTCTTTCTTTCGCTTCGCTTTTTTACGTTTAGCTTCGCTTCTTTTTACATTTCGCTCTTTCTTTCACTTTGCTTTTTTACGTTTCGCTTCACTTTGCTTTTTTTTACGTTTCCCTTCACTTTTTTTTTTACGTTTCCCTTCACTTTTTTTTTTATCTTTCGCTTCACTTTGCTTTTTTTACGTTTCCCTCTTTTTCGTTTCGCTCTTTTACGTTTCGCTCTTTTAGGCTCACTTAGGCATAAAAGGATTTGCACATTTGTGTATGCTGTGTACATGGCTCTTTCTACTGTAAGATGGACCAGAGAATTTTATTGGGATCTGAAAGAATTTTACTCTGTACGGGATCGGTTGAATGATTTTCCCCGACTGCTGGATCGGTCGGACGGATTCGATGACAGAGCTTATTTTTTCGATGGCTTCCAAGGTCACCCGATCTGACTCCCATGTGAGGTTTTCGTTTGGCTTCTTGTAAAAGATCTTGTGTATGTCTCTCCAATATCTACTCACCTATCATGGTGACAATTGTATTTTTCTTAGGCTCAAGTTTCATGCCTCTTTCCTTGAGCCAACCACTAACTTGTTGACTGTCTCAGTAGCTACTTGTTCAACTTCGCGATCGGTACGTCACACAGCTAGCAGGGCTAGGTCATCCGCATACGCTATGAGGCAGACGTATCTCCTCTGAACTACAGCCCAAAGAGTTCGTCAATGATATATCCCATAGAATAGGGCCCAGAACAGAGCCCTGGGAGACCCCACCACACATTTGGAACTCCTTTAAGAATATAAATATATTTTTCATTGTATTTCTTATGTAGTACAGTGTGATTTAATTTGTATTCAAATTAATAGTATTGTACAATTTATGAAAACAAAAAAATTATTATTGCCGATCTCCGCGGCGGAGTGGTAGTCTCTCGGCCTTTCATCCGGGGTCCCGGGTTTGAATCTCGATCGGCATGCATTTTTTACACGCTACAAAATTTATTCATATAGTAACTGTGAGAGCGTAAGTCTGACTAAAATAAATGATTGTTCGATCAATCGTTAAATCATTATAAAGAATATTTTATGTATAATAGGAAGAAAAAATGGAAATCTTAAAGCCATGGTAATGATATAGGTCGATACACGTTGTATGATCTAATCCAGTGATTTTCAACCTTTTCAGCTCCACGACTCCCAAAACATAAAAAACAAAATATAAGGCGATAAGAAGAGAGAACCGTCAATTTCTGAAAAATTTAAAGTATCTTATACCAAAGGCCGAATGGACGCATTGCTTCCTTCACAAGCAAGTTTTTTTCATAAAAAATATGCCAGAAAATCTCAAATTCTTTTTCTGTAAAAATAATTATTGTATTAAAAGTCGACCATTACAGAATAGGCTGTAAATATTTTTTACAATATTTTTTCAAGATAAACAAACAAACAAACAAACACCATTCTCAATATTTTTACAGACTAATTAGTATATGTTGCTGTTAGCTTTAATATGAATTTACAACGACGTGATAAAAACAATTTATTAATGACAGACAAAGTTCACGCTTTCATTAAGAAGCTTTACATCTGGATTATTCGCCTTAAAAGCAAATATTTTCATGTTTCCACTCACTTTTAGACACTATTATTCACTACAGTTTGGATAGCATGAAAATGAATTTACGTGAGCTAAAAATTCAGTTGGCGGATTATTTCTCGGAAGATAAAAATGATTTCGATTTCTTGAAGAGATGGGTACTGAATCCATTTAGTGGAAAACGTTGTTAGATGCTAATTTAGTGGTTGAGATTCACGACCAGCTCATCGAAATGTCTGTCGAAAAAATTTTAAAAACTCACATCTGAAGATTAGATAACTTTTAGCTTGCTCATCGAAATGAATACGGAAATTTAGTCACAGACTCATTGAAAATCTTAATCTCTTTCACCACGTCTTACCTCCGTGAAAATGGTTTTTACCAAGGGTTGCGACAAATATTAAATATCGGAATCGTCTTTTATCACTTGAAAACAATTTGCTTTTGTGTGTTTCTAAAATACGAGATCTGTAAATAAAGTAACGAGACTAGTTTTTTTGACAGCCAAATGGCAATACTGTAAAATTACTAGTAAACATGTGGTTATATGAACAGCTGATTTATATTACGTATTAATATTTTTAGTCTATTTTTGCTATGAGAAACATAAACAAATTTTTCATGAAACGAGTTTAACGAGTGAAATGAGTGATATATGAACAAAGTTAATCAAGTTTTGTGTTAAACTCGTTAAGAATACTGCTGAAATTTTTTGAAAATTGAAAAGGACGTATGGAAATGACGCTCTGTCATAAGCCCAGGTTTTTTGGTGGTTTAAAGTATTATTTTTAGATAACCGGAAGTCAATTGTGGACGATCCACACTGAAAAAGACCGTTAACGTCAATAAGTGACGACAATGTTGAGCGAATCAGAGACTTGATACGGTACGACCGGTGATTAACTGTCAGCATGATTGCAAAACAGTTGAATTTGAACCATACCACAGTATATCAAATTTTGACAAACGAATTAGACATGAAAAAGGTTTGTGAAAAATTGGTCCCAAAAAACCTCACTGTTAAACAGAAAAACAACCGGGTGGAAGTGTGCCGCGATCTTCTACAGCGAATTGAAACTGATTCTGATTTTCTAAAAAATGTTATTACCGGTGATGAATCTTGGACCCAGAAACAAAACGCCAGAGCAAGGAGTGGCACACTTCAAACTCACCACGTCCCAAAAAAAGCAAAAATGAGCAAATCAAAACTATGCTAATTCATTTCTTCGATAGTAATAGCATTGTCCATAAGGAGTTTTTACCTACAGGGCAGATTCTAAATCAATATGTTTACCGATAAATTCTTGAGACTGCGGGAAAGAGTTGCTCGCGTGAGATCAGCCATCAAAGACAACTGGATGTTACATCATGAGAATGCACCTTGCCATAATACACTTTCAATTAATGAGTTTTTGGCAAAGAAAAACATTCCTGTAGTTTCTCAACCACCTTATTCACTTGACTTGAGTCCCTGAAAGTTTTTCTTGTTCCCAACTTTAAAAAAATACCTCAAAGGACACCATTTTGGAACAGTAGAAAACATTAAAAAAATTAAAACATTAACATTAAAAAGATATTCCGATTTCTGAATTCCAACACTGCTATGAAGAACAGGAAAACCGTTTGAAGCGTTGCGTGGCTTCTCAAGGGAACTATTTCAAAGGTGATAGTCTATATATAATTGGATAGTAAATAAAAAGTTATTCTGAACAAGTCTCATTACTTTGATTCACGTATGGAGAAACTTTTAACTGAAAAATAAACACAACTATCTCATTAATTTATCTCCTTGTGTAGTTGTAAATATAAGCAAAATGTTTATAATAAATGATTATTTTTTTTAATAAGATAATTTCATTATTGTTAACGTGTAAAGTTGTACGTGTAAGTTGTTATATCGACCTCCAGGTTGAAAAGCGCTGATCTAATCCATGCATTAACTATCATTATTTTTTCCATGAAATATTAATTTACATAGAATTTAATACTAAACGCATGCATGCTCGCGCGCTCGCACATAGACAACACACCTACGCATAAAAAAATAGGAAAATTATGTAAGAATAAATTTAACGTTACATTAGGATTGGCCGTCAAAATATAAATTAATGTTTTATTGTAGGCGTAAAATTCATTTTACGGAAGTTTAATCTGAAGAATAGTTCTTAACGTTATGATATTTAATAAGAATTCTATTAGTTTATTGTTAAATTTTTTAATTCCTACTTATTATTATTTATATAATAATAAAGTTAGATTATCTAACAGATTATAATTTAAATAAAATTAATATAAATTGAAAATTACTTCATAAATACTTTTATTGCACATTCCGTATACTCAATACAATGACTATTGTATTGTTCTTTTTTTATTGAATTTTTTTTTGTATGACCGTGAAGTTTTTTTGATAGATTTGACAACATTTCTTTCGAACTGGTTTGTAAAAACAGGGGGGTCCTGTACACCTTTTGTCATCCTGTGCTTCTTACAGGGTTTTAATATTCTACAAGAAGTTTGTTTTCTGGATAATCTGTGTTGACAAGACCAGTCTTCTGACTTGGTCACTATTTTTGATCAGGGTGAGAATGTTTTAATTTGGGGCAAGAGCTAAACCTCAATCCCCTCAATAACCCTCCAAAAAATAAAAAAAAGTAATCTAAAAAATAGAAAGAAAATACTAAGAAAAGAACCAAAATACCTTTAAATTGGGAATGGATTACAACAACTGATCATGAAAAAGGAAAAACTAGTAATGGTAAAACACATCATAAATTGACCCTTAAAGAATACAACTAAAAAATCACACTTAAGACGTCAAACACAAAAATTATACGTAGAAAAACGTTTTTGATCATTAATAAAAAAAATAAACTTAATCGAAGAACTACGAAAGAAAGAAGAAAGAAATAAAATTAAGAAAAATCCTAGGACCCAAAAAAATAACTCAGAAATTTCATCTTGGATCAAACAACGAAACTTACATTTTCAGTTCCCTTTAATTCAAGTTTCTTCGAGTTGGGCCTTCTACAAAATTCCTCGCATCTGCCACGATCCAAGGACCATCTTTCTTTCATTACTCTCACCAGATCTCTTGCGCACCTCCTCCATCACCATATTTATCCCATTACATTCTTGGATTACGGGTCTTCTACATGTATGCAGCGTCCATTTTGGTAATCTTTCCTCATTCATCTTTATGTCCAAACTACTTGAGCTTTGATGTTCCAATTGACTCGACAAGGCCTTTCAAATTTCAGTTCCTCTCTAATCACACTTCTCCTTACCCTATCCCTTCTTGTCTTCCCTACCGTGCTTCTCTTGAATTTCATTTCTGCTGCTTGTACTCGACCCTCCATCTTTCTGCTACCTGTCCAGGTTTCTGCCGCGTAGATAAGAATTTGTACAAAGTGTAGTCATTACTCCCTGTTCCAGACCAGACATCTTACACTCTAAAATAAAATCCACCTGCCTTTTGTACTCTTATACTTATCTCTTTAACCGTTCTCCTACCCTCAGAAAAAACTGTTCCCAGATAAGTACACACTTTCTATTTTTCTACCATTCATACTTATTATCTTGTACAATCCACTTTACTCTTCTCAACACTAAACTGCATGCCATATTTCTCAATTTCTTCACTCCATACATTTATTGCACAATCTACAACCGTCTGACTCCCCTCTGCATAATAAGATCGTCGGTAAATAACAATTTGCTCGTTCCTTTTGGTATTTCCTTTTTATCTTTATTTTATCCTTTTAACTTCAGTTAATATAAACAAAAGTGGAAGTATCACAGTTCCTTGTCTCAATCCATTATCTATCTCAAACCAATCTTCTTAATCTTGTCCTGACGCAACTCTTGCTCCTCTCGCACATAACTTTAACCGTCTGGATGTTTGCTTTATCCTCATTTCTTTTTTCTAGCAATTGCCACACAACTTCCCTATCCAGCTATCATATGCCTTTACTGTGTCCAGGAACGACATTACTAATTGCTTATTATAATCTTACTTCTTAGAACGAAACGGAACGGAATGCAAGGATAGCGGGAGAATTTATAACTCCCTACTAATGGCAGAGCCTGGAAAAAAGTCCTTGCTGCTCTTTTTTTCTTTTATCGAACGGATCGTTACTTATTTTGTGGATATTACAATTAGTGTATTTTATTTATGGACGGAATTATTTGGTACGTTCCAATCCTTTAGACTGGGAAGGAATTGTTTGACATGTGGAAAACTAATCGTGTTGTATGAGCTTCGTTCTCCCGGGGTGATTCCAATTCAGTCCATCGCATGATGTCCTTTTGGTGCTGGAGCTTTCCGGTCTAGAAGGAATGCGTCTTTTGTGGGCCCTAGTGTTTGGAGGATGCAATGCGCTCCCCTTCCGGATGGTGTCAAGTGTACTGGCGATCAGAAAAAGAAAACTAAAAGTTTTACGGTCAAGTCTACAGAATGAACAAAGATAAATTGAAAAAAAACGATCCTTGACTCTTTCGAAATATAGAAAAATATATATAAATCGGTTTAAAGAAGGATTTATCTTAACTAGAAACTAAAAAAGAAGAAATGAACAACAGAATTCTTTTTAGAACAAAAACAGAAAAACTTAACGAATTCCAGATTGAAACAACAAATAAAATAAAATGGGTAAATAAAAGTAAAAGAGAACACATTGAAAAAATAAAAATCTGTCAGGAAACTATTACAAAATTTAGCATCACATATGCTCTTTATATAGGATACATACTTACCATGAGTGAACAAAATCAGTCAGAAATATTTAAAAAAAAGCAATCCGACATACGTACGTACGAATACACACATATATCCATCCATTCATTCAGAAAAATGTTTACAGTTTTTGTTCTTAATGGACTCATTAGAGGATGGAAGATAAAATTTTTATTTTACTAAAAACTAGATTTTTGACTGATCACACCTTTCCTTATATTAAGACATAAGTAAACGGGAACGTTAAAGAAATAAATAAATCTAAATAAAGCCTTTTTGAAAGCTTAGCATGAAAAGATTGTAAAAGAATCGATGAATAAATAAAATGAAATAAAGGAGAATTAAAAAGAATTGAAAATTAATGAAAAAAATTCAAAATTAGATAACTAATTGGGTGGGTTTCTATACAGTGGGTACTATATAGTGGGTGTCCCTATACTTTTCCTGAAATCAAATTGGTCTTCTCCTAAGCCTTCTTCCACTCTCCTCTCAATTCTTCTGTATAGAATTCTAGTTAAGATTTTTGATGCATGACTAGTTAAACTAATTGTTCTGTATTCTTCACATTTATCTGCCCCTGCTTTCTTTGGTATACCTTTAACCTATACATGAATATTTAAAACAATTTTTTTTTTTTAATTTATCCCCCTCCCACTAATAAAAAATATATTCGGTTTATTCTTTTTCTGCCAAACTCATTAATTTTTATTATTAAACATATTTTTGTACTTTTTTTTTCAGAATTAAAGAGCTATTAAAATTAAACTAGTTTTTGCATGTATATTTTATTCTGAACCCAAAATGTGAAGCATTTTTTTAAAATTATCATAAAAATTAAAAAAAAAATTTAAATTAAATTAAAAAAATTTTATTATCATAAAAATTTTTTAAATATTTTTAAACAATTCTCTTTTAGATTATTTTTTTTATTTTAAGGGATCCCTTCTTTATAAATCATATTTTCCTTAATTTTTCCCACTGAGTAAGGAAGCCCCTAACGTCAAAAAAAATTATTCAAAATTTTGGAATTTGATGCTTAAATCTTATTTTAGTAATCATCATCAATAAAAAAAAAAACCATTAATATTTTTGCTCACAAATTTTAAAAATTCCCAAAAAAACCTTTGTTCGATCTTAACCGTTATAATATTAATTTTGGTGATATTAGCATAATTAAAAGTAATTTTAATACGGCAAAATTTTTTAAGAATTACTTTCTAAGGCTATTTTATTTTACAATTTCGTATAGTTTTTTACGAGTTTATTTTTTTACAATTTTTTATTATTTCTCTTTTACAACTCGTTAAAATAAAAAATTCTATTCTAATCTCAAAATTTATTCTAATAATAAGTTTTGACCGATATAGTCGGAAAAGTTATGCAATACTTTGTCAGCTTTTTTTTATAATAATCGGAAGATGAAAAACATTAATTGTAATACAAATGTTGGGTGATAATTAAAAATAAAAAAAATTTACAAATAAAAAAAGGAAATAATAATTATCTTAATAATAAATAAGTATTACTAATGTTTTTTTTAACAATTAAAATGATTATTAAATTAAATAACACATCTAATCTCATGTAATTGTCATTAACATAGATTTATGGAGTGATTTGGTAATAAATAAATAAATGGAAAAGATTAGCTTTATTTCTTTGATTTAGAAATAATTAGAGATCAATTAAATTGTACAGCAATTTTTTAAAGAAGAATAAGTCGTTAAATACAAACCTTGAATGGTATTTACTTTTTAAATATATTTAATTACTTCTGTATTTAAATATACAACTAATGCAATTCTAATGTACAATTATAATAAATAAAAAATAAAAATACTATATCCGGAAATTTTACTATAAATTACAAGAGTTATGTAACAATATCCAGATTAAGTAATGTATAATAAAAAACTGGAAAATTATTACTTGACTTTCTCGGCTAAGTCGGTCAAATATCCGTATCAACAAATTCCCACCAAATAATTTTGTCTAAAGTAAATCAATATTTTTAGCCGTATTAGACGCATAATCAGGATTTGACAGCCAATACTTTAAAGCGTATTTTTTTTACGAGTGACGATTTATTTTGTTTGAAATTGATTGAACAATGGCTTTGTGTTAACTTTTTCTTTAAAAAAGGAATAAAATGCAATCAAGTGGTGATGATGATCGAGAAAACTTCTGACGGTATAGTATTTCGACACCAAAACTTTATTTGACACTAAAAGAATTGGCACAAACGGTTTCAAAAAGACCTTGAAGACAACAAAGGACACATAACAATCAAATCATTATTAGATAAGTTACTGAAGAGGTGGGAATATCTTATGACTAGTATGAAACAATTTTAACTGGCATTTTCGGTATAAACCGAATTATAGCAAAATTTGTTCCAAAACTGTTGAATTTTCAACAAAAAGGATTGGAAAAAAATAAGCTTACATAGTCTCTCTCGTTTTCTCTCTCTCTTTTTCTCCTTTACTCTCTCTTTTTCTCTTTTTCTCTCTCTCTCTTTCTCTTTTCCTCTCTCTCTTTTTCTCTTTTCCTCTCTCTTTTTCCTTTCGCTCCTTTTTCCTCTCCCGCTCTCTCTCTCTCTCTCTGTATGTGTTTGTCTCTCTCTCTCTGTGTGTGTATTTGTCTCTCTCTCTCTCTCTCTGTGTTTGTCTTTCTCTATCTCTCCCTCCCTTCTTTTTTTCTCCCTCTATCTTCCCCCTCTCTCCCCATCCCTCTCCCAATCTCTCTCCCACTCCCTCTCCCCTCTCTCCCCCTCCCTCTCCCTCTCTCTATCCTGCTCTCTCTCCCTATATCTCTCTCTTTCTCTCTCCCTATATCTCTCTCCCTCTCTTTCTCTCATTTCCTCACCATTTCTCTCATTTCCTCTCCCTTTTTCTCATCTCCTCTCTCTTTTTCTCATCTCTCTCTTTTTCCTATCTCCTCTCTCTTTTTCTCTCTCTCTGTCTCTCTCTCTCTCTCTGTCTTTCTCTCTCTCTCTCTGTCTTTCTCTCTGTCTCTCTCTCTCTCTCTCTCTATCTTTCTCTCTCTGTTTCTTTGTCTTTGTCTTTCTCTTCCTGGCATCGCAGCGACAGTCTTTCCTGACGTGGCCAGCCTCCCTACAGTGGTCCGAACGCCAGCAGCGAAAGCAGCGGTCCTCCAGGGATCGCCGCACTACTTTGCAGGCCATCATTCTGTACGCACCCGACTATCAGCCAACAACTTGTCGGTGAGGATGGGTGGCACAGCCACCATCACCACTTATTGTGTCGCTCCATAGGGCGGCCACATAGACAATACGTCGAGCGTCACGCCTTCCCCATTCACTCGACGAAGGTCTGTTACAAATTCCTCTTGAGAAGTATCCTTTACCAAGGTGTGTACTCGCCGACCAACCCTTCCCGCCAGCTCCCGTTGTGACGCCCTCAACAGTCTCCGAAATTTCTCGACTGAGTTTTACAGCGGCGCCCCTTAGGCCAGCAGTCGGATATGGAGGTCCTCCTCCTGGCCCCGACGAGTCGAGAGAATTTCAGTCTCTCTCGGGGACACACTGCTCTTGACCTCCGCATTACTACAAGGTTGCATGTTAATAATGTAACTTAGTAATTTTATGCAGTTTACGATAGACATACGAAGAAAAGATCACAAATGTGGGAGAAAAAAAAAGTTTTGGATTTTACATCACGATAATGTTCCAACTCATGTTTCGTTATTTATAAAACCATACTGATGCCCCGTAGTCTCCGTATTTTTCAAATATGCCACCGAGCATATTTTTGTTTAATTTTTATTGATAAAGATAACATTAAAATAACACGATTTAAAAAAAAAAATTTTTTTCACTTGTTTAATGTGCTTTCTTTCTTGACGAAAAATTTTAAGGTAAAAACTATATTTTATAAATGAGGTACAATGCAAGATAAAAAAATCTTATGAAACTACTACTTTTTTTTATTTTTCTGTTTAAAGAATAAATGTAAATATAGTTTTGTCTTGTACAGTCTTAGGTCGACCATTCTTGAGATGTGTGGTTAATTGAAACCCAACCACCAAAGAACACCGGTATACACGATCTATTATTCAAATTTTCATAAAGTAACTGCCTTTACTAGGACATGGACTTTAGAACTCTCGACTTCGAAATACTACTTGGGATTTACTTTTAACCACTTACGAAACAAGCTGTGAAAAGTAATAAATGGCTGCCAATTAAGTTAAGATTGTTGTAGCCTGATAGCTTTTTAATATCAACATTTTTGTTTCTAATATAATTTTAAATAATGCTATTATCATCCAACCTTTTCTATTAAAAGGTTTGGAGTTGCCCCTTTCTCTCGTAAATTTTTATATGCCCCTTAAATTTTTATATCGTAAATTACGTAAATAGAACATTATCATGAAAATTTAAATAATATTTGTTTGTCTTTCTTGTAAACCAAAGTAGTAATAAAAACAACAAATATAAAACAAAATTGAATTAACTTGCAACGTTAAGATATCTTAAGCTCAACTATATAAATATATTTCATTACTATATTTATATAGTAATCAACTATATTGATTACTATATTGTTATATAATTCTCAAATTATATAACATTAAAGTACTAATAATTTTCTTCATGGTAACGCATAGTTTTTAAGAAAAAATACAATTTTCAGACGTCAGCTCAAAAATAAAATATATAATTATATCAGTCGGATATTCATAACCTATAATAAATGACGTAAAATTTGTTTTCGACAGTAAATTATTGTAGTAGATAATTTTCAAATTAAATTATGTCTATATAAACTTATAATTAAATAATATTTACCTTAAAATTATATTCAAGAAATAAGAATTATATTAAAAATAGCTTTAATTATAGTATTTAAACCGGATTAAGAACACTTGCTTTACATATGAATGTTTTCTACGCAGGGTTATTGACATTCAATGTAGCTCACGACTTAGACGTGATAACGTGGTGTTTCGCGTGTTTGTGCTTACAGTTTGTCGAAATAGATTGACTTAAGTATATTTTGGACAATATTTATGTATAAAAATTTAAAGTAAATACGTAAAATTCATTATGTCAGCTTCAGCCCGCGTAAAAGCCAGCCGGAAATATAAATTACGCACATCGTTGGAAAGGGAAGGTTATGGACCACGCACACGTCCGGTGCCGAGCGAACGAGAGAGACTGTTTCGGGAGCGTCGCAAAGCTGGAACAGCGCGCTCAGTGAACGACGCAGACGGCGCAAGCACCTATATCGCTGCTTATTATGCCTTATATCTCTTACTTCTCATATCACAGACCGATGTTGAACAAAATTGTCGTTGAATATTAGTCGAAATATCATGTACCGTTTAGCGTCTGTTTTATGTTAAAATTAAATTTAGTACGCATCCGATGTCTCGTTTTTATTTCAATCCGATACGCTAAAAGTGACTCGCTGAAATATAGATCGACTAATTTATCTGTAGAGTTGGCGAAATGAAGTTGTTCGGTCTGTAGCTCGGAGGAAATTCATCCTAGGTCAGTAACGTTTCACGTTAAAACAACGGCCGCTCCAATACAACCCCACCCGATTTTTTTTAAACTGGTTTTCTGACTAGATATAGATAGAATTCTTTTCGACATCTCTAATGTCAATGTTAATTAGTAACTCTTTTACGTAATAGGTTTTTTTTTTTTTTTTAGTTATGAACTGAATTTTATTTCGTTTAAATGTAAATATAAATATGATTTTAAATTATCTTGAATTTTTTTTACAATAAGATGAAACCATATTATTTTCGTTTGAAGAGACTTTTTCTTTTACATTCTTGTGTATTACTAATTAATTTTAAGTTCTAATAGCATATTTTAAGGAGGGTGAAATATACAGAATATAGAAATAAACAGGACTAATATATTATGAAATAAAAAATATTCATCTTATATGGTGGCGATTTAATATGAGTGATGATTTAACTGATCTTCATGGTGGAGAGATGGCGTGGGAAATTAAATTTTATTTACGTTTTGAGGTATGAGTGCGGAAATATACCATTCACTTAGAATGTGTATCCTTAGATATATATTCTCACCTTCGCCCACGTTATCGTTATTTGCATTTCCCGTCGCGGTTAAGGAATATTTCTCGTCTAGCCAGAGGGCTCTGCTCCCTGGATACTCCTGTGTTAAATATATTCGTGATAATAATGATAATAAAATTTTAAGTCAGTTCAATTTATAAAAAAAATCATTGTATTGCAATTTCTTAAGAGCAACCGTTTGGTCAGTTCAGGACTCGAAACTTTGAGTGATCTGAAGGATATTGATTTCAAATAGTAAACGTTTATCTTAAAAATATTAGTTATAGCTGGTTACCCGGATAAAAACATATTTTGCCCGGTTCTTAGCGTTACTCGACAAACACCACTAGGAGGTGACCATACTTCTACGGCTATCACGATCTAGTATCATAATAACATCGGTATCCACGATCTAATATTCAAATTCGTATAAAAGTAACTGCCTTTACTTGGATTTGAACCTTACAACTCTCGACTTCGAAATCAGCTGATTTGCAATGACGGGTTCACCACAAGACCAACCCGTAGCGTTCGCTGGATAACCTCTCTTTTTACAGTTTATTCTCCCAAACCTGAATGAAGATGATCAAAATCGGTCTACCTACCCAAAAAGATCTTCCACCTCTCATAAGTTGCAAAGAGAATATATTCGTTGTCTTTATTTTCTATTCTTCTCATTATTTAATTAAAGCTGCCCTGATCTAATCCTACTCTCGAAATTGTCAGTTTATCTCCAAAATTCTTATCCAGTCTTGAATTCACAAAATGCTGTGATATATTTGCTTTTTCATTCTAACGGGGTCATCAACGGAAATATTTAAGAAGTATTAAATTACGTGAAAAAATCACCTAAATTTACCGATCGCGGTCATCTTTACAAATTGTGACAATTTTAATAATCGAAAAATGGATAATTCAATGGAAATTTGTTCATCTAAATTTTCCAGTTTATTTACATATTCTACTAAGGCATTTCACTATTTGAGTTTCGTTATACCATATAATATATTAATCAATTAAACAATTTCTCGTCAATTAAAATCGTTCGTTTTACTTTCCGTCTAGATAGCGCTATATTAGAGCCGTAGCTCTAGAAGGGAAAGTATTGTAATCCAATTTTTTACCAAAGCTTGACCTTTTGACATCTAAGGAACCAAATAATAAAAAAACCGGATGGAAATTTTCCGGATGTTAATATTCGTGTATATTATGTGTGTGTGTGTGTGTGTGTGTGTTCGCTGTTAGCCTCTAAATAATCTTATACCTACAGAACAACAGGATCGATTTGACCGAACTTGGTCAGATTTCTTCTACAGAGTGTCCCATATAAAACGCAACCCATCAGTCACTCATCCATGAAATTTCAAAAGTCAAGCTTACTCCCCTACTCGTTACTGAAATGGACTCGTCCAAATCTGAACATCGCGGCGACGCTGTAGAACACTACCGATAGTAACAACAATGCAATCATAACGTTCAGTGTATCGCTAGAGACAAGATGGTGTTTTCGCTAGATGAATGTGTTTTCATTGTCGAGCCGTACTTCAGTACGAAATCAGCGGTTGCAGTGCAAGATTTGTTTCGCCATAAGTACCCAGATAAACCGGCTCCTAACAAAATCAGTATTAAGGTTAGTTGCAAAATTTAGAGAGACCGGTTCTGTTAATAACAAGGAACACAAAAGATCTGCGTCAGTGTTGAATACAGATACAGCCGCTGAAATCAAAGACCGATTACTCGCCTCGCCAAATAAATCGATCAGACGTTTGTCTGCTGAAATTAATTTGTCTAAATCAACTGTTCATCGGGCGACCAAACGATTACAATTACGACCTTATCGCATTCAGACGGTTCATCGACTTCTTGAGCCCGACAAAGATAAACGGCTACAATATTGTCAACGGTTCCGTCGATTTCTGCGTGAGGGAATTAATGTTATGGATTCGTTATTTTTCACAGATGAATCACAGTTTCATTTGGATGGCTACGTAAACAGTCAAAACAGTAGAATTTGGAGCGCTGAAAATCCCCACGTTTATCACGAAAAACAATTACACCCGCAGAAGTCGGGCGTGTGGTGCGCGATATTGCGGAAGAAAATAATCGGTCCTATTTTTTTCGTGTACACCATTAATATAGAACGATATCAGGATATTTTATTCCAGTTCATCGCACTCTTGGAAGAGAAAGACAGACACTGGTGGCTACAACATGACGGTGCGACATCGCACTACGCAGGTTCAACTTCTGATTTCGTCGAGGAATTCTTTGGTAATCGTGTTATCGGTCGAGGCTTGTGACCACCAAGATCTTCAGATTTGACTGCGGCGGATTTTTTTCTATGGGGTTATCTCAATGAAAAAGCCTACAGAAACAAACCACGAACACTTGAACAATTGAAAGTCAATATTGACCAAACTGTATTAAATATCCAGCCACAAACTTTGAAAAAAGTTGCAAGAAACGCTGTAAAAAGAATTGAAGCTTGTATTCAAGAAGATGGCGGCCGCTTCCAACATTTACTTTAAATGTAAGGCAATGGATGGTAATAATAAAAATTACATTTACATTTACACATGCTTTTTATTATTTCAATACCTACCAATATAAGGTTGGGTAAAACGCAACCCATATATGGGACACTCATATATATATATATATTATCATTAAATTTTGAAGTTAAAGGATCAAGGGGGTGAGACTGTACAGCAAGGTCACCCGCAGTATCTCGAAATTTAGCCTAATTAAGGTCATATTTTTCTTAGGCACATTTATCAACGATTAAAAAATAACAATATTTGGAAAAAAATTTAAAAATCGCACACCCATCTCAAAAAATTCTCAAACTTCTGCTATATTGTGACGTCACAGATGAGCGGTAGAATTAAATAAATGAATAATATTTAAAGTGCAAAAAGGTAATGTGATCTGGTTGGGTTTCGAATTGGATCGCCTGGTCGACTTGGTTGGTACCTGGTGTATTAAGCCTCGCGACTACACCAGTCTGTTGACTGTGCAAGCGAAATTTGTTCTATGTAAGTTGTGAAATTATTTTATTTTAATTAGTGCCAACCATCACCACTAGTGCCACCACACCGGCGCGAATTACATACGCTACGCGCGTGAGCTTCAATTAAAACATTGAATTAAATAAACGAAAAATATTGTAGCCGCATGATGGGAAAGTTTTTCAACTGTGTTGTCAGCTTTTTTTCAGTATTATTAGAGTTCGTAAATTTTTAGGTCAGAAGAAAATTCTGTGAGAAATGTTTTTGTCCTTTATTTTTATTTCCATCTTTTTTATAATTAAAATAAATATTTTTTTAAGCAGAATATTTTGAGCTTTTTCATTTTTTTTTTGTTTATTTGTATTTTTGAATTAAAATCACTCAGTACACTTCGTGACTTCCTGTGCGCCTTTGCGGATGAAGAGAGCACTGTCAAAACAAATATGCTCGTGTTTTTAAGAATTCGGCATGTCACGACGCACTGCTTGTTTGTAATCGATTGGTTTTCCATAGTGGATAGATTTAGCTCCAATACATGCCAATGTAATATCGTTCCCTTACATAGAAACTAATCATATCGTCGAATGTTTTAAGGCGTACCACATATACGTTTCAGCATTTATATTCACTCAAATTTTTTTTAAAGATTTTTAATAATATAAAGTTATAATTGAAAGTTAAAATATCATAAGTTAGACCTAAGCCTAAATCTGAACCTGAATATTTATTTGTGGTTAGCTATTTAACACCGCTATGGGTTGTAAAAAGTACTACTGTTAAAGTTTTATCTCGATTGGTGGAATCGTTTCTGAGATATCACTTTGGCTGAATGTTTACATACAAATTTCCAGCCATAATTAAAGGACATTTTTTTATAAATATCCACCAACAAAACATGCATTCGTTTGGTTAATGTGGATCGATTTTTAATTAATATGAATTCATAGTTGATCTCCATTACCGAGTAGGTAGCGTCTCTGTCTTTCGTGCAGAGATCCTGGGTTTGAATCCCGGTCAGGCTCGGCATCTTTTCATGCGCTAAAAATTTCTACCGGGCTAATGACCATAGCTGCTGATGCCCGCTCTTTCATAACAACAAAAAAGAAGTTTGTTTTAATTTTACATCCTATCATGAAATTGTGTATAGAATAAATTGGATATATACATATATATATATATATCAATTATATATATATATATATATATATATATATATATATATATATAATTGTCGTTAATTACTAAAAATGAGGTTTTTTTTATAAATCTAAATTTTATGAATAATGAGTAAAAGTATTAATTTTTTGTAATAATACCTTGAATGAAGCAAACTAGATAATAAATCATAATCAAATTAGATATAAATTATATTATTTTTATAAATATTGATGCAAGAAAGTAACAAACAAAATCAAGGCCGTTTTATATTGTAATTAAGAATTATGTAATATAAACAGGACGTTTATTCCTAAACAAGTTCATGAACTTAAGAAATAATTTTAATTTTATCATTTAGTTTTTCCTTTCTTAAAAAATACAATTTTAATAGTTAACTTGTTATAATAATTTTTAAGTTAAATTTCTGCTTAACATGGACTTAAACATTTGATTCAACTTGGACTGTAAGAAGTTTTCAATAACAATCGTAAAAAAAATAATATACAAAGTGTCCCCGAAAAAACTTTCAGGACGAGTTCTACTGATAAAAATAATGAAAAAGGTTCATATAAACATAGGTCTAGAAACGCTTCGTTTTCGAGGTACGGCTAGGGAAAGATTTCGGCAGGATTTTTAGCTCTTCTAATAAAAAGAAGCCATATTGTAATTTTTGGGACCTAAATTAAGGAATAAAGTTGGTGGTTTCTTACGTAATTTTAGCTGGGATGCTAATTTGTGGTCAATTTTTCAATGTTGTGGTCAATTTGTATTGTTCTTGATGTTGTCTGTCTTGTTTTTTATCATATTTTTCGCTCAATATTTTCCATTCTTTCATTCGACTTTCAGTCATTCAGTAATTGGCTGACGACCAGTGTGAGATATAACATTAACATCAAAATCTCCAGTTTGAAAACGCTTGAACTAACTTTGTGCCACATGTACTAATATCCTATCGTGTCCATAAATATCACAATTTTTTTTAACATCCTGAGTCGAATTCTTTACTTATATGTAATAAAATTTCAAAATGTATGGAATTTTTCCTTTATTATAAATTACTTTTAGATAAAATTATTTATTTATACTTCTGAATATTCCGGAAATTTTCATTGGATATCCCATGCAGTTTTCTACATTTGGGGGCCCATAAATAGCCACGTCACTTGTTCGTGACGTGATTGAGATGTAGCTTGTACAGACTGAGATCGACTACTCCTGAGACGTTTGGTTAATTGAAACCCAACCACCAAAGAACATCGGTATCCATGATCTAGTATCCAAATCAAAATAAAAGTAATTGCCTTTATTCAAACCTGAGAACTCTAAACTTCGAAATCAGATGATTTACGACGACCATCAGACCAACCTGGCGAGGAGGTAAATAAACTAATCATAACTGCTCTACTTTCTCAGTGATATGTCATAAAGCAAGCAAGAGTTGATAGATTTCATTAAGAAACCAACCGGGTTGGTTTAGTGGTGAACTCGTCATCGCAAATCAGCTGATTTCGAAGTCGAGAGTTCTAAGGTACGAATTCTAGTAAAGGCAGTTACTTTTATACGGATTTGAATACTAGATTGTGGATACCGGTGTTCTTTGGGTATTTTTCTAACCCATTCTCCCAAGGACGTACCCAGCTTTTTCAGCATAACTCGGACCTGGGGGGTTCCGTTGCCTTTAACCATCCGAGTGGCCACGCTGGGCTCTGCTATACCATTCCCAGCAGTAGCACCCGGATAGTCGGGACTAGGTCTTCTCTATTCCTCGCGTCTAGTGGAGTCTCCACGAAAGGGAATCCCGCCGGGTCTGGTGTCTTTCGTAAATCCCCATCATACCTAAGTACCCCTGCTTCTCTCCTGCAGAAAGTCGATTTTATCTACCATCCTCCTCGTGCACTAGCTCCTCAAAAGTCTTCGTTTTCAGTATACGTGCTATCATGTTGTTATCAAGGTCCATTTCCTAGGACTATGCAACATAGCTTCCTCTATATTTTATGGCGTAATCCTGCCCCGTATCTTTGGTGTTTTTTTTAAAAATTATTATGTGTACTCCCCTGGGCCGGACCGACTTGATGGTATTACGCCACTCAGGGGAGTGTCCGTTACTCTAATAGGCCCTTCCCGCCTACCGGCTATATACCGGCATGGCAGGTCAGGCCTACCGGTGGCTCTTTTGAGATTTATTATTCTCTATTATGTCCTCTATGGAACCACATCATACCTGCAAGTCGTGATGTGACCCCCAGATCTTTTATAATACACTCTTGTCCCTACAGCACACCCCAAGGAGTCCTCAGCGGATCATTGAAACCAGCACACCTAAGCATGCTGGCTCTCACCACTTAGGCTGTCCACCCAACCTACCATACTAGAAACCCATACTTTTTTCATCTTCATTCTTCTGTTTTAGTACTGTCTTTATATAATCAGTGACCTTCCTCCAGTTCTCCTTACTTCTGAGCATGAAATCCATGGTCTCCTTCGGCGTTTTTCCATGAATACCCGGGTCGTGTCTTAGCCTTATCCATTTATTACATACTAAAAACGTATGCTCAGAATCATCGTCCTGTTCGCAGTACATACACGTGGGTTCGTTCCTTTTTCCCGCCTTATGGAGATAACCATTGAAACACCCATGTCCCGTCAGGAACTGGGTGATCAAATAGTCAGTCTCTCCATGCCTCCTGTTAATCCATCCTGTTAATTCTGGAATTAAAGTTCTTGTCCATTCAGCCACTCCAGCCTCCGCCCATCTCTCCTGCCAGATTCTATGTATGTTTTCCCTGACTTCATTTTCTGCTCTCCCTAAAAACCTGTCAGTTCTATATCTGGCGATAAGGTCAATCGGTAACATTCCCGAGAGCACACAGAGGGCCTCGTAAGAAACAGTTCTATAGGCAGATACTACTCCCAGTAGTATCCCCCTGTATCTTTGGTGGTTGGGTTTCAATTAACCACACGTCTCAGGAATGGTCGGTCTGAGACTGTACTATACTTCATTTACAATCATACATATCATCCTCATTCATCTTCTAACGTAGTACTTACGGTGGTTCCGGAGGCTAAACCGAAAAAGATGATGGTAAAAATTTGATTAAAATTACCAGAATTTTTCGATCCTAAAGCCGTTTACCGGGATATTATAAAGAAATTTTTTCCTCAACTATATCGATCGCCAGTAATGTCAGTCTGTCATTACAAAAGAAGTCTATTTTTATGAAAAAAAATTATGCAATGATTTTTTGAGATCGGTTTAATAACCTGTTGATTAATTTAAATACAAGTAACGAATTTTACATTACAAATTAATTATGAAATTAGTAAATTGAATTTTGCGATTTAAAATCGGTGACGGTGGTATTTGAGAACTGGTTTTGTTATTGTTAAACAAACTAACAAATATTTCTTTAAGTTTTGACAAGTTATTTTATTATGAAAAATCGGATTGAATGTTTTCATTTACTCTCTACTATATTATAGACTTATCTTCGAATGAAGGATTTTTTTATGAAAAATTATTTACAAATGATTATAGATACCCTCAAGCAATTATTAAATAGAATTAAGCAATTAGAGTCAAGCAATTATTAAATAAGAAGTGAGTGCGAAGAGAATATTACAAGGAGATTCCAAGAATTATTATTATATTATTAATAAAAATTTGTGGTAGGAAAGTAGTCTTAAGGTGTGCAATTACAGTTACTAATAATAAATCTATCTGTAAAAAATGTAATTTTCCTTATATTTTCAAGGTATTATTTTTTGTATTTTCATTGGTTTTTCTTTACATCTCCCCTATTATTGACGTACATTTTTATGAAGAAGAATAAAATGGATGTGAATGACGTAACAAATCAAAATTACGCTTAGTAAAAACCACAAAACACTTGTTTTTAATTTATCGCAATTCTATATTGCACGTATTCTTAAAAAAATGTACAAAAAAATTTCAAATTAATGGTTGACGGATTATATTATAAATACATTTTTGAATTTTGTAATGGGAAAATTAAAAATAATTACACTTTTTTTTTTTTTTTTTTAATTAACATTATTAGAAAAAAAAAATTAAAATATAAATTCCTGTAAATCACATGATTTTAAAACAAAAAAATTATACGTTTAACTAATAATAAAAAAATCAGATGTGGACACCACATGACTTCCTGGTAAGCCTATTAAATTACATATACACAATTTTTAAAAATGAAAAGTACATAAAATTATATTTCACTAATAACTTCTTATTTTTTTCATATATACGTTTTTTATTATTATTTTTGAATTATTATTTATCGTCAATAAATAAATAATATATTTAAATAATTCAATATATTTCAATTTAAAAAAAAAAGGAGATGAAGTCGGATTCATCAGTTCGAATCCGACTTCCCCTTATAAGATCAAAATATTTCATTAAATAAAATTTTACTTGGCTATAACTCTGTAACCAATGAAAATAAGTACCACTTATGATATTTAGTTGAAAAGCTCTCAATGAGGGGTTATTAAAGCAGTTAAGAAAAAGTAAAAAATCCAACTTTTTTTGGAGTTTGGACACTTTTCCTTTAGTTGATTGCAATCAAAATGGGACGTGCACTACTAGATGTTACAACAGTCCTAAATCCAAAGTTTCAACATCCTACGGGTAATTATTTTTGAGTTATGCGAGATACATACACACATACAAACGTCACGCCGAAACTAGTCAAAATAGATTCAGGGAGGGTCAAAATGGATATTTCCGTTGAAATCTGAAAACTGAAGTTTTTCGCGATCACAATACATCCTTTACTTCGTAAAATATTATAATATATATATATATATATTAATTATATTAATATTATTATTAATTTATATTAATATAATATATATATATATATATTATATTAATGTTATTGAAAGGTTTTACAGTAGTATTTTTTTACGCAGGCAATTTTAAACTAAGTTTCTTGTATTAATTACTTTGATTACAAAAATTACTTTCTTTATATATATATATATATATTATATTATATTAATGTTATTTAAGGTTTTACAGTAGTATTTTTTTACGCAGGCAATTTTAAACTAAGTTTCTTGTATTAATTACTTTGATTACAAAAATTACTTTCTTTCATATGATTTATTAAAAATATTTAAAACCAGTTTATAAGCCATAAAAAAACTTCCATTCGTCACCTGGCTGAAGGATGTTCTAGTCGAAGCAAACCTTGCTTCGACTAGAAGCAATGTTCAATGATCTTCTGTGTTTAACCTAAACAGAGAAGATCATGACAGAGTCAAAATTGACACAAAGAAGTTGCTGTGTGTGTGGTGGATTCGGAAACAAATTGTTCTCTATGAGTCGCTTCACCAGGTCAAATGATTGTTTCTACTCTGTACTGTAGAAAGATATTCTTTTTTATTTTGATTAGATCCAATATTTTCTCCAATATGTTCATATATGGTTCATTATTGTCTCTTCTTTTGTATTCTTCTCCATCATTTTTGGGTCCTAGGATCTTTCTAAGAATTCTTCGTTCTTCTCTTAAATATCAGATATATAACGATTTTGCATAGTATCTTATTTTTATCATTTATTGGTTTCTGATTTTTTATTTAGGGGTTTACAGATAATTGATAGCTTACTTCAATTTTATTAATTGTTCTTGATATGATCGTTTCCGTTTCAGAGACATTGACTTCAATTATCTCTCATGAATTGAAAAATTCAACTATTAGTTATTTGAAAATTTTGATTTTATAATTTTTTCATGTGCCGTTATCAGATTTTTTTGTTGGGGGCGGGGGAGCTGAATTGATATTCGTCTTGAATTCTGTTTTCTCGAATAGCTGCACTCCTGTCTCTTCTGTTTGTTCTTTTAATGAAGTTATTTGCTTCGTTCTTCTCTATATTGAATATGATATTTGTGTTTATTGTTTTAATTTCTTTTCCTTTCTCTTATTTAAGTAAAAAAAAAAATGAAAAAGTAATCGATTTTTTGTTTTATAGTAGAACTTACTATAATAAAGTAATACATAATAAACAATCATTATTTGGATAGTTGTAATTTAACATTTTATTGGGCGTACATTTGCTGACGTTTACATTAAAGTTAAACAAGTGATTGCAATTTCGTTGTGGAAATTTAGAATTTACATTTAAATTTTGTTTATAATCTTAAATAAGAGAAACCGTTAGTATAATTGTGGGTGAACTTTGATTAATAAAGCGCTAGTCACCTTGAATGCAATACGTGGCACTCGATTCAGTTCATCCGGGTTGGTTTAGTCACGGTTGGTTGTTCGACTCGGGAAATTTCCCAAAACATGGAATTTAAATGTTATATAAGATTTATTACAAATATTTTATAATTATAAGAAAGTTAAAATTATATAATTTTTTAAAGTGCATATCTTTTTACTGCAATGTTCTTCCACTATAAATAAAAGATTTTATTTTAAGCAATGTGTAAAACAACAAAGCTATTTAAGACGAGTGTACAGTTATCATGATTTTAAGTTTTTAAAACGCTGTCAATAACTTTGTGAATCGAGAGACGTCGCTAGTACCCTTCTGGCAAGTATGACAGTTTGACAGAGAGGCGACATAGCTACCTCTTTAATCTTTAAAATAGCGGTTTTCGATACCTTCCGTACCTTTCTAATTCATTTATAAAAAAAAATAAAAATGATTTTTGGATACATGAATTATGTTTAAGAATCCTGAATAAAAATTTAATCTAATGCACAAAACAGTTTTTTCGATTAACATACTTGTTTTATTAACCACGAAAGAATGGAGATGGTATATGCGTTTGGGGTAAGAGGTTATGTGTGTGTTTGTGTATATGTCTGTTACCATTTTCCTCAAAAGATACTGGACCGATTTTGATTCGATTTTTATGCATTACATAAATATCTCTTCAGAGCTGGTTCTTGGACATGTTTTACGGTTCTAGGCCACCAGGGGGGCAGTAGATGTCTTTCTCTAAAATGGCTGTGCTGATATTGATGCGGTGTTTGGAGCGTCGCTTTATATGAAAGTGAAACTTGGACGATCGGAGTACCTCAGAAGAAAAGATTAGAAGTTTTTGAAATGTGGTGCTACAGGAGAATGTTAAAAATCAGACGGTTGGATAAAGTGACAAATGAAGAGGTATCTGGAAAATTTATGAAGAAAGAATCATTTGTAAAAATATGGTTAAAAGAAGAGACAGACTTACAGGCCACATATTAAGGCACCTTGGAATAGTCGCTTTAATATTGGAGGGGCAGGTAGAAGGGAAACATTATGCAAGCAGGCAACGTTTGGAATACGTAAAACAAATTGTTAGGGATTTAGGAGGTAGGGGGTATACCGAAATGAAATGACTAGCACTAGATAGGGAATCTTGGAGAGCTGCATCATACCAGTAAAATGACTGAAGATAAAAAATAAACATTAAGAAGATACTTATGTTTTAATTTTCTTAACATCGAACAATTTTTCCGATATGTAAAATTTCTTTATTACAATTTGACCGTGATTCTACATGAAATGATCCAACATTTGTTTTGGTAATAATTTTTTAGGTTAATAGTTAATAATATGTTTTATGTTGGCAGAAGTGACAGCAGTTCATGAATATTATTTTCTTCGCTTTCCGAATGTGCTGTTTGTGTGTCATTCCAAGATGGTTACAAAGGAAGACTGACTGTTGAACAGCGCGTAAAGACTGTTGTTTTTAAATGAAACGAAAAGTGGTGCTTGCACAAAGACGGTTTCATTCCCCTTTTCCAACTCGGTGATCACCCTCATTTAAAACAATACATAGACTTTACGAAACATTTAATAGTAATGGTTCAGTATTTGAGAGTAAGCGCGAACGGCCTGTCGATGTTCATACTCCACAGACTGTCTGAGGTGTCAGAGCAGCGTTGCTGAGGAGCCCGGAAAAATTAGCAGTACAACTTGTAATTTCTAGGCAATCTATGTAGCATATTTTAAAACCGATTTGCATTTATATTCGTAAAAAATAAAATTTTTGCCTAAATTAACGGTTGAGAACAAACATCAAAGAATGGCATTTGCTGAACGGGCTGTAAATCAAGACGTATTGCTGAACAATGTTTTGTTTTCAGAGGAGGCACATTTTCACCTAGACGAAATTGATAAAACAAAATGTGCGTTTTTAAGCTTCCGAAAATCAAAATGCGCTTTATTAAAAGGTGCATCACGCTCAAGAATTACAGTTTCTACAAGTCTTGGCGTAATAGGACTCTTTTTTTTATAGTGAACAGTGAATGTTATCTAAACATGCTGCATAATAATTTTGTTCTTAGAGGTATTATAAACCGTTTTTGAAACTATCTATGAAAAAAATTAAATGGTCATAATTTTGATTAGGACTATCGTAGTCCTAGAAGTCCTAGAAGTTTTTGTAGTTAAAATTTATTTTTGCATTGCCCTTTAAGATGATTTGTCCTAACTTTACTTTTTTAATTAAGATTCTTTAATTACCATTCATGGGCACTTGAAAAACATGATCATTTCAAGGTAGGAGTATTTGTTAGAAATTTCACTTTTCACGTTTAACTGTTGAAAGGTTATTTAACAGTTGTCATACTTTGTTAACATTCTGTATATATACAGATACATATCTATAGATCAGGTTCTTTACATCAATAATTTTATAATTATAATTTTAATTTTAACTAATTATAATTTTCTCTTCTTATAAGAGATAAATTTAATAACTTAAAATGTTTAATTGTTGAAAAGATTTATAAACTTTTCTCATATATTATTATTAAACGGATTGGCAAATATGTGTAAAAAACCTTCGATTTTTTCGTAATTAAATGTTTATTAAAACTTTATCGCTTATTTCTTTTTTCGATACTTCAAGAAACCCACCGGGTTGGTCTAGTAGTGAACGCGTCTTCCCAAATCACTTGATTTGGAAGTCGAGAGTTACAGCGTTCAAGTCCTAGTAAAAGCAGTTACTTTTACACGAATTTGAATACTAGATCGTGGATACCGGTGTTCTTTGGTGGTTGGGTTTCAATTAACCACACATCTCAAGAATGATCGAACTGAGACCGTAAAAGGCTACATCATTTTTACTCGTATATTTCATCCTCTTAAGTTAATACCTGAACGATAATTTCCGGAGACTAAACAGGATAAAGAAAAGATTACTTCAAGAATACTATTTTATGTTTTTTTGAATTCCACTCGGTAAGTTTCAAAAATATAAATAAGTTTCAAAAATTTCAATTTTTTATATTATAGAAAATAGGGTGTATTATCATCCGTTTAATTAATTATTATTGTTTTTTATTTAAATCTTCCTAAACTTGTATTCTACTGGTTGAGTAACACCATCATTTAATATATATTTCAATCACGTCGGTTTAACTGTTTTGGTATTTCAGGGTTATGAAAAGTAATACCAGTTTGATAGATTTTTCCTTTTCAGGTAGTCAGGTAAAAATAGACACACTACTTTTAATTTTAAAAACACTTTTCATCTATACAAATTAAACTACATTTTTCAACTACGTTAGATTTCATGAAAGCTTAATAATAAAAAAAGAATAAAGCATAGTAAAATAAAAATATATGTAAAAGAACTTCATAGATACTAAAGTCTGACCAACTAGAGAAGGAACTTGAGTTTAGTCTATTATAATTTTATATAAAAAAAATTTTATTCTTATACTGGATAAGGAACTTAAAATCAAACCGAAACATTCAAACTGTAATTATTTGAGATCACCTTTAACGCTATTACCACTGGTTGTGTGTATTACTACTCTCGGCTGTTGTTGTCAGTTGTAAATTGTTCATGTTTTAATGAAGAATAGTTTCATTCTTTGTAGTTATTTTTTTTTTGACGTCTTTATAATCACACCGAAACATACGGATACCAGAACAGAAATTTGTAGCGTAACGAAAAGGTCTATATCGTCTTACCTTAATAACTCCCTAAATATTAGTCTCAGAGACACGAATGCCGTGTCATTTTATAAATTACGTGGTCAGCTCGCCGATACGACTTTGTGTTTGCCTTACTGGTGTGCGGGTTGTCGAGGAGGGGTCACAGCGCAGATCGGCCAAAACTGGTTCTTTCGCTCTTTCCATTCAGTGTACCTCACGACTTAGATGGGATAGCACGGTGATTCGTGTATTTCTGTTTACAGTTTGTCTAGATAGATCGATTTAAGTTATAAAAAGTGTATTTTTGACAATATTTATGTGTAAAAAATTAAAGTAAACGTGTAAAAACTAATAAAGATTCAATATGTCAGTCCGTGCAAAAGCCACCGGAAATAAAAATTACGCATACGTTGGAAAGGAGAGGTTATGGACCACGCACAGGTACCTCGATGTCCGGTGCCGAGCGAGCGACGCTGTTTCGGAAGCGTCGCAAAGCTGGCATGACGCGCTCAGTGAACGACGCCGACGGCGCGAGCACCTCTACCGCTGCTTATTATGCCTTATGTCAATAATTTCTCACACACCAATGTTGAACAAAATTGTTTCGAATATTGGTCGAAATAAATATCATGTACCATTTAGTGTACGTTTTATGTTAAAATTAAATTTAGTATGCTGTTAATGTCTAGTTTTTATTTCAATAAAATACACTAAAAGTTATTCGCTGACCTACAGACCGACCAATTTGTCTGTAGTTGGCCAAATGAAGGAACTAAAATTTTCCATTGTAGACTTTAAGTTTTGTTATAAAAAAATACGATGGTGGCTCTCCCATTGGTCGGTCTGTAGCTCGGAGGAACTTCATCCAAGGTCTGTAATGTTTCACGTTAAACGTTGAGCTGTGCGCCCTGACACAGCTCAACCCGTGTTTTTTTTAAATGGTTTTTTTCGACTGAGGAAAGGGTTGCGTTATATTGGAAATTTATGTGTATTCGGAAAATTTTCCGAATATAGTATTCCAGAAAAGAGTATCATACACGATTTCACTAAAAAAATATTTATAATAGACTCGGTTTTTAATCCAAAACGAAACAGATAAATCTTCCGTTAGGAATTCAGATAAAATAGCCAGCATCTAAAGAAGAATTTCTTCCATTCCAAAAAAATATATAGATAAGTTGTCAAAACAAATCAGTATAAAATACACATCACGGTCAAATATTCTTCACGATTTAAATTTGGAACCGTATAGTGTAAAAACTATATAACAAGTTAAGATTAAAAAACAAACAAAATAAAATCTATTGCGACCGGCTCCTCAAAAATATTTTTAAAAGACAGATAGACTTAAATTATATTTCATGTTAGACAAAGCACATTTTTATTTACCTGAGCATAGTAATTGGTATATCAGACAATTAAAATCAATTTTACAACTTTCATAGAATAAATTTCGCTTGGATGGTCGGCATACTGGTGTAGCCGCGAGGCTTAACTTACTGGATACCAAATCTACCGGGCGATCGAGTTCGATACCCGGCCAAACCGAGTTACTTTTTACACTTTAAATATTATTAATTTATTTAATTCCACCGTTTACATGTAACGTCACAAGGTAACAGTTGTTTAAAGAATTTTTTTGGGTAGGAGTTCGATTTTGAAAAATATTTTTGAAAATATTATTTTTTAATTGTTAACAAATCCGCCTGAGAAAAATATTACTTTAATTAGGTGAAGTCTCAAGATACTAAGAGTAACCTTGCTGTACAACCTTACACTCTTGACCTATTAAGTGGAAAATTTAATGGTATAAATGCCCCATATATAGAAGTAATCTGATCAATTTTGGTCAAAAACGGTCCAGTTGTTCTGGACATATAAGGTGTGAGACACCGAAGACACCATACGAACATATACATTCGAACATCCGGAAAATTTCAATCTATTTTTTTGGGTTCCTTAGGTGTCAAACCGTCAAAATCCAGTGAAAACTGTATATACCGAAATTGAGCCAATTACAATACTTTCCTTTCTAGAGCGAAGATATACGTTGTAACGCTATAGACGAGAAAATATTTGTGTAACTTCACTTAATATTAAAATTTAAAAAAACAAGATTATATAAAAGAATAATTTAAAAACAGACATTTTTTATAGGATTATATACATGCTCCTGAATAAAATAAAAAGTAATAATATTTCTAAAAGTATTTTTTTTTTCTAAATGAAATCAGATTATTCTAGTTAGACTACTGAGTTTTATAATATTGTGGTGGTACAGTTTACGAAGTAACAGAGTGAACTTGTTTCAATCCTTCACTTGAAAATTCTAACAATTTCAAAACATCTTTTTATATTTTTTTAATAAACATATTTCTTACTTTATAGATTATAGATACTTTACACTTTAAAGTATTTTAAAATGTCTATTCTTTTATGACTTTATATATTTGCTTCTGTTCATTATTTCCTGTCCTTTTCTTTGCCACAAAAACTTTTTTATTGTGAATTATTGTTAGGAAGTTATCTTTATCGCCACTTCTTTCAAGGCAATCCATTGAAGGTCCTCTTCTATCTGTTTCAGATAATTCGATTTCTTTTTCATGTTCGACTTCTTGTCAAAGATTAGTTTATTTAACCTGTTTAAGTCCATCCTGATCATACATTCTAAAAAAATGTTTTATAATTAAAAAAATTACAGTACCGTTACTGAAAATAAAAAATTTTAACACTTATAATAAAAATATTTAATAAAAAAGACCTAAAATTTGATAAGGATGAAGATAAAAATTTACATTTTTTTATGTATATAAATTCAAATATTTTATAAAATTGTTTTTGTCGATATTACAGAACTTCGAAAAAAGCTCTTGCGCAGTACTGCGTCAAAAAACCAACTTTTTATTTCCGACGCCCTCACTAATTCGAAGTCAGAAACGAACTGATTTTTGGAGTACAAGAAATTCAATTAATCCGTAGATGCTACATAGAAGCATAAAACACCAATTCACTCACCACTGAGATTTACTGTATAAGCGCGTATGAAAAATACACCACTACACATTCAATGTAACCTTCAAATTGAGGTTATTTTGTCTGTTTTCGGCCTTAAATTTAGCGTAACTTAAGAATGACTTAAACGATCTTTATAAAATTTTCCCCCGCACAACTTAAGATACACTATTACATCATATCTTAATTTTAATGAAATTAATCTAGTAGTTTTGGAGATTTTTGTACCTCAGAATTTTATATATATAAGGAAACTCCAATTTAAGTGACTGGTATATTCGCACGCCTCATACCTCAAAACGTAAAGAAAATTCATTTTCAACCCCATTCCTACCATGTGATCAAAACTAATACTGTTCGAAAAGTCGATGTTCGAAAAGTCTATAAAATAAAGGAAAAAAAAAACAAATATAAGTGAAGTATTTCTAAATTATTTAAACGTGAATTTAAATATATATATATATATACATATATATATATATATATATATATATATATATGTAAAGGTTTTATTTTGATATATTATGTTTTATGTAATTGTTATTAATAACTGTAAAATTATAATAATTTCAGTTCAGGTACCTTCTTTTGTTAGTTAGAGTATAGTTATATGAATTATTTTAAAAAACTGACCTGACCAGATAGTGTTCTTTATCACATCTTTTTTTTTTTTTTTGCTAGTTGTTAAACATTAAGAAAAGCAATTATTTTAATTGATACCCAATTTAAATTCGTTGAGATAAAAACCTTTTTATATGATGTTGAAACAAAACAAAAGAAATTACGTTAGAAACATAATGACGTCAATAAGAGATCACAAATAAATAAAAACACACAAACAACGTAAATTGTGGTGGACTTGACCTTTACGTTGAGTATATTTCTCTCCTTAATATACAATGAATTTTTGAACAAGTTTTATTTTTCTATTCTAATGTCACTGACTTCTCTCTTCTTTGATTTCTCCATTTTTTTACTAGTTTAAAAGATCTGATGTGGACACCACATGACTTCCTTATACGCCTATTAAATTACATATACATATTTTTTTGCTGCACTTCTTTTAAACTTATTTCTTTTGAAAATGAGATACGATTCTCCAATTCTTTAATAAAGGGGAGAGTTAAAACATTTGATAAAATATTGGTTTTTATTAACATAAAATATTTATACAATTGTTAATTGAACAATCTTACATGAAATATTAGGATAGAGTGAAAGTCCCTTTATTACTCTTTAAATAAATGTAAGTCTTATCTCTATCTACACTAAATTTTTTAAATGATGTAATCACCAAGAAAATGAAAACAAAAACGAATAATCACATTTTTCTCCAAATTTGATGTGGACATTACATATCTTACTTGTATGCCTATTAAATTTCATATACAATTTTTTTTTTTAAATGAAAAGTACGTAAAATTTATTTCATTAATAACTTCTGATATTTTTCTTTGTTTTTATTGTTATTATTGAATTATTATTTATTGTAAAACTTTTTTTACGATCACAGATTAATAATTATTAAGAAATCAATATAATAAAATTAAAAAAAAAGTTAAAAAACGAAAAGAAGATGAAATCTGATACGAACCGGGATCCTATGCCTTCGTCTTATAGGATCCAAATATTTCATTAATTAAAATTTCATTCTGCTATAACCCAGGAACCATTGAAAATAAATACCACTTACGATATATCTTTAAAAAGCTGTCAATGAGGGCTTATTACTTCAGTTAAGAAAAAGTCCAAAATCTAATTTTTTTTTTGGATTTTGGGCTTTTTTGGACACTTTTGGTTCATTCAATTGCAATCAAAAGGGGAGGAGCACAACTAGATGTTACAACAGTCCTAAATCTAAAATTTCAACATCCTACGGCTAATCGTTTTTGAGTTACGCCAGATATATACGTACGTACAGATGTAACGCCGAAACTAGTGAAAATTGATACAAGGGTGGTCAGAATGGATATTTCCATTGAAATATGAAAACCGAAATTTTTCGCGATCACAATACTTCTTTTACTGGCAAAACATTGCATGATTTTTCCGGTTAAGTCGACAGTCATATGATACTTTTTGCAAATTTTTTTCATTATTTAAATTTATGAAACAGAATAATTTTCCAAACTGTTTTAAATTTTTATGTCGCCCATGTCAATGGTTTTTTTTATTGATTATGATGGTTATAAAAAAAAGAAAAGTTAAGCATTCAAAATTCTAAATTTCAAAAATTATTACTTTCCCGTCCATAGCAGAGCTATAGCTTTACAAGGGATGGTAATGTATCAATACATACATATTTTACTAACTCAGAAACCTTCCCTGGCATGCGTCCAACCATTCCCCAAAGTTTCATCGCTATCGGATGAACGGTTTAGGAAGGCATAAGAGACATACAGACAGATAAACATTCATTTATATATATATAGATAATTTTTTTGAGAAAAAATATACAAAACATAAAATAAAATGAAAGAAATAAGAGGTATAATTTTTTTATTTATTATTAGTCTACGAGATGTGATCAAAAAATACGGTGAATGAATTTTTATAGCGGCAACTGCCGACGCTACATCCATATACTGTAATTTGTCCAATAGCGTGATCAACAGGCAGGGACAAGTTGTAACACGTTCGAGCTTGCCAGTCAGCTGCCAGAGCCGCTAGAGTGAGGTTGTGTTTATCGTGTCTGTCGCGCAACATGGATTTTGAACAACGCATTAACATTAAGTTTTGTTTTAAGTTGCAAAAGAGTGCCAAAGAAACTCACGAAATGTTAGAATCGGTGTACGGCGATAATATGGTAACTTTGAAGACTGTGTACAAGTGGTATGACCGATTTAAAAACGGAAATGAGTCTGTTGAAGACGAGCAGCGTGCACTAACCTCAAAAACAGTTGAAAATGTGCAAAAAGTGGAAACAATGGTTCGTTCAAACAGGCCAATGATTATTCGAGAGCTATCGAAAGACCTTAACATCTCGTACGGATCTGTTCAAATCATTTTAACTAATGAATTGCAAATGAGACGAGTGAGTGCTTCACTCTAGTGGTGAGTTCTTCACCACGACAACGCACCGTGTCACACCTCGCTTCTCATTCGCGAGTTTTTGGCCGAAAAAAGTGTTCCTGTCTGTCCACATCCGCCATACTCACCGGATTTAGCACCATGCGACTTTTGGCTCTTCCCAAAAATTAAAACTGTGCTTAAAGGAAAACGTTTTGATACCATTGCTGACATTGAGAGGGCCACGACCGAGCAGCCGAAAGCCCTTCCTAAAGACGCCTTCCAAAAATGCCTCCAGTCATGGAGTCAAAGTTGGGATAAGTGCATTGCTAGCCAAGGACAGTACTTTGAAGGAGAGTAAATCGAATTCTATGTAACCTTATTACTTTTTTTAATAAAACATTATTCACCGTATCTTTTGATCACACCTCGTATATGGATTTTTCCACTATAGGACTGCACGGCTTAAAAGTTTTGATGGAAGTCAAATATTAAAATAATTTGAATTGAAGAAGAAATTACTGAATTTATAGTCCGAGAATTTTTAAAATTATTAAATAATCTCTCAACAATAAAAAAAAAATTAAATAAAAATAGATTAAGTTTGTTAATAGAGAAACGTTGTTAATAAATTCTCATTTCTCTAAAAGGAGTTACAGGTTATACACGTCACTTCCTTTGTCACTGGAATGAATTTTAAGTTGATTTTACACAGGGTACCTCCCTTCCGATCCTGTTATTATGCCAAAAACACAACACAAAAAAAGTTAGGCGAAGTTGAGGGGAAGGGCATGCATTCCCCTCAACTTAAACGTGTTTTAGGGCCGGGAAGGGTAGCTCCCCAGGGGAGGAACACCTAGGCTACAGAAGAAAAATTTGGGTTGTTCTCAAGATCCAGGGGGTTCTCGATGGGGTCCTCTGAAGGGGCCAAGTCAGAGTAGGTCAGTACGTTAGGGCCGGGAAGGGTATCTCTCCAGGGGAGGGTCATCTAGGCTACAGAAGAAAAATTCGGGTTGTTCTCAAGATCCAGTGAAGATCCCGTTGGGGACCGAGTCAGAGTGTGTTGGTATACACTAACACAGGGTCGCGAGACGGGCGAGTATCGTACAAAAGTTACACTTACATGGTAGAATACAATAACATACAAGTAGGAACTCATACGTAGGAGCTTGCCTGTCAAATGACGTAGATATCAAGTGTGTATTAGCAGGAATGAGTGGATGTTCCCTAACAATAATATTAATTTATGTTTTGTTTCGAGAAACAAAAATCAAAAACAAAACATTTTTAAAGAAAATAATAAATTTGCACTAATGTATTAATTGCATTTACAGCGATAACTTTTAGAATAACTGCTTTCCATTAGTATTATTAAAAAAAAAAAAAAAAAAAAAAAAATGTAAAAATATATAAATAATAATTATTTCTTATTCACTAGATACAATTAAAAGTTGAACATAAAAAATTAACTCCATTTATTCAAATAGTTCTATTTATTACTATAAACAATTACTCATGAAAAATACTTAGTTGATGTAGAATAAATTTACGAATAGAATATTACAATCACCTTCCTCTCACAGCCAAGCTTATATTTTCGTCTAGCGTACTCTACAAATAACTATAGTACTGGGATTTTTTATAAATTTACAGAACTGATCAAATTTGACGCACCTGAATAGCTTAAGAACTATTATGAAAGATACCTATACTTGTAATATTGCACTAGGCTTCGTGTAAATAACAAATATCATTTTAAACAGTATGTTCGAGAGTCAAATATAAACCGAATATATCCCCCTCAAGTTCAACACGAACTTTATCTTCAAGGCTCGTATATGAGCATGAGGGAGCTGCCGCAAAGGAAGATGTAAGAAGAGGCTGAAGATTCCAGCAGCCTCAGCTTCTGTATTTCTGATCAGCAGCGTCTTATCAGAGCAAAATATTATTACCGAGAATTATCTCAAGAATGAAGGCTCAAATCTCTGAAATTTTTACTTAATTTCTTGCGTAGTTTTGGAATATGATGTCATGTACCGAATTCTACGACTGAGTTAGCAAATTTAAAGAAGAGCAAGAAGCTCTAGAAAATGAATCGCAGTAGACGTTCAAGGTCAAGTGCGATAAATTGACAATTATCGATCGAACTGTGTGACCTTATTGAAAATGATTGGAATTGTATGATTGATGAAATTACTTCGGAAATGAAAGTGCCCATTCCATTATCACAAAGCACCTAAATTTCCACAAAGTCTTTGACATGTAGGTATCAAGATTGGGCATAATCGGTTTTCACCGTTATTTTACGTTTTGACACCTAAGGAACCCAAAAAATTAAAAACCGGATAGAAATTTTCCCGGTGTTCGTATATACATGTATATGTTCGGTTGTCACCCTCTAAATAACCTTATATCTCTAGAAGTACTCAACCGATTTTGACCTAAGTTCTTCACATTACTTCTACATAAGAAAAATTTATGCCGTTAAATTTTCAACTTAAAAGGTCAAGGGGATGAGGTTGTAGAGCAAAAGGTCACCCTCAGTATCTCGAGATTTCCCCTAATTAAAATCTTTTTTTTTTTAGGCACATTTGTTAACAATTAAATAATAATATTTGCAAAAAAATTTTGAAAAATCGGACGCCCACCACAAAAAAATTTTGTTGTAGTCATCCTTAATATTTATATTTGAGAAAACGCCCGGACTATTCCGGACCACGGACTATTCCGGTAGTTTTCAACAGCTGCAGTTCCCAGGCCAAAGCCTTTACCTGCAGTTCTTAAAAACCCTCGATACGTATAGTGTTGTAGCACTTGTCAGGGGTGCGATGTCCCCCCTCAACCATCCTCGGCATAAACCTCCGGCCTTTTTGGGTGGTGCCTTGAGTCGGTACAGTAATTCCGGCCCAGCCATCTAGTCCAACATTCCTCGCCGTCAGTACGGCCTTGCATTCTTCCTATCATTCCAAATCATCTGTTGTAATCGTCCGCTATGTTGTGACGTCACAGGTGAGCGGTAGAATTAAATTAATGAATAATATTTAAAGTGTAAAAAAGTATTTAAATTGGCCGCTAGTACTGCCACACCCGCGCAAATGAAATACCGTATGCCCTGCGCTTTAGTTAGAATCACTGAATTAAATAAAATTATTATATTTAAATAAAATTATAAATATTTTAAGTTAAGTTGAGGTTGTAAGCCGTCCATCAGAATAAAAGCTGCGTAACAGGGAAAGCCCTACAACTGTGAAATTTTGGTTGCTCCCTTACTCTTTAGGTAAAATTTAGGAAGAATTTATTTATAAAAAAATAATCCTTAACTAAAAAATAAAGTTTAAAAAAAAATGTTTAAAAAACAAAATATAACATTTATGAAAGTAACGAAAACATTTTCTTCTCATTTTGGTTTCTGAATAATTGTTGATGCTAAAATTAGTTTAATTTTGAACAGATCTTAAAAATAAAAAAGGTAAAATACAAAAACTTCTTAATAATAAAAATAAAAAGAATTAGAACGAAAAACAAAAAAAACAGGATATTATATTTTTTAGATGTGAGGAACAAATTAAAAAAAATCTTGTGCAGTTCTGCGAAAGAAGACAGATATTTCGTTTCCAACGCCCTAACAAATTTAATTTCAGATTTTAATGCACTACATAAGATATTTCGTTTCCAACGCCCTAACAAATTTAATTTCAGATTTTAATGCACTACATACGTTTAATTAACGATTAGATCCTATACACTAGTATCAAATTTCAACTCACACACCATGTGACTTACTACATTAGCAAGTACGAAAAATATACCATTGCACAGTCAACATAACCTCAAATTGAGGTTATGTTGTTTATTGTCATAACCTCAATCTGAGGTTATTTTGATTGTTGTGAATCTTAAATTGAGTGTAACTAAGACTCAACCAATCTTCATCAAATTTTCTCATGCATAACTAAAGATACACAACTACAGCATAACTAAATTTGAATAAAATTGATGTAGTTTTGGAGATTTGTAGTTTTGTGAGCCACTATACAAATTTTTGAGTCACATAGGTCTAAGTATAGATAGAAGAAATTAAACTTTAAGTGAATCACTGATTCGTATTCATCATATCTCAAAACGTAAAGGAAATTCAATTTACTTTCCTCCCAATCACACCGTGCCACCGAAAGTAATTAAGTATTTTATTAGAAAAGTGGGTAAAAAAATTTCTAAAATTGTTAACATGTAAGTTAAGCTTAAGAAATTTACTTAAATAAAATTTTCTCTAAATTTAACATCCCTTTCAATAAAGGCTAAAACAACAGGAATTAATTTTTTTTCAAATTGATAAATTTTAATTTTATAAATAATGTTATACAGGTAATAATTTTTTACTTCCTTGTACGAAGTAAAAGAAATATTGTAATCGCGAAAAATTTCGGTTTTCAGATTTCAACGGAAATATCCATTTTGACCATCCCTGAATCCATTTTGACTAGTTTCGGCGTGACGTCTGTACGAACGTATATATCTCGAATAACGTAAAAACGATTAGCCGTAGGATGTTGAAATTTTGGATTTAGAACTATTTTAATTTCTAGTTGTGTACCATCCCTTTTGATTGCAATTGACTGAACCAAAAGTATCCAAAAAAGCCCAAAAATCGATTTTTTTTTTTATTCTTAATGCAGTAATAAGCCCTTATTGAGAGATTTCAACGATATATCATATAAGTGGTACTTATTTTCATTGATTCCAGAGTTATAGCCAAATAAAATTTTAATTAAGGAATTTTTTAATCTTACAAGGGGAAGGTTCAAACCGACTTCGTCTCCTTTTTTAAATTGAAATATATTGATTTATTAATAATTATTAATTTCTGATTGTAAAACAAATTAACGATGAATAATAATTTAACAACAATAAAATCTGAAATTATGAATGAAATAAAATTTTATGTACTTTTCATTTAACAAAAATGTGTATATAAATTTAATAGGCGTACAAGGAAGTCATGTAGTGTCCATGATTTTTTTAAATTTATTATTTGGGGAATTTAAAAAAAAATATATATTATAGTTCATGTAATTAGAAAGGAAGTTTGTGAATAGAGTGATCAGGTTTTTTTTTGTTGTACTATAAATAATTTGTTTAATAATTACGCTTTACGCTGTAAAAGAATGTTCGATATAACATAAAGGAGAACTTTTTGATATCATAATTAACTTATAAAGTCATTAAAGAATAAAAACTATTTTACTCTTTATAGTAACTACAACTTTCAAATCATTTAAATTGATCAATTATCTTATCAATATATATATATACACACACACACACACACACACACACACACACACACACACACACAAAATTCCATACTTAATTTCTTTTAATTTACATCGTAATTTAAGAGAATTTTAATTTAAGACAGAAAATCATTTGTTTAGAACTCATTACGTAAATGAATTTCAGTTGCATTTGAAAATTTTTTTTTATAAAAATAAGTTTAAAGTAATTAACTTTTTCTTTATTATTTGTTTTTAAATGGTAAGAAGAGTTTTAAATAAAATATTAACAATTTTTCCCATGAATTATTTTTATTATCTTTTAAAAGATTTTATTTAACTCGCTTTAGGAATAATCAAATCTTTCAACTGCTATATCTTTTGATCTATCGTATGAAAATCAATGAAATTTGGTATACGTATGTAACTTCGATGACATTACAACACTACGGTGTCGGAATATGATATTACCCACCCCCACGCGCTACCTCTTCGCTAAATTCATGCATTTAGTTGAAAATGTTCATTTCTCATGAACTATCGTATGAAAATGATTGAAATTTGGTACACGTATATAACTTCGATGTGTAAAAATAAATATTTTTACTTTTTTTTAGTCTTAAAAAAAAACTACAAAAAAACAAAAATATATTTGATTATATATAAAAAATATTTTTTTAAAAAAGCTTTTATTTAACTAATATTAACATTAATAAAAAAAGGAAACAAATTAGAAAAATCCTCTAAAAAGTAAAAAATAAGAATTAAATCAAATTGAGAATTTTAAACAAAAAAATATAATATATATTAACAAATATAAAAATGCATTTAAAAATAAAAAATAAATTATATAAATATCTAATAAATAAAAAATAAATAAATGTAATAATTACTAAATTTAAAAATTAATAGTAATGAAAATATTTAGTTAAATAAAAGCGTGGCGCACGCCACGCCTATGTCCTTTGCGGCCTTAAAAGTTAAAAAAAAAATAATAAACAGATACCTTTTTCGATTTTTGGGGAAAGGGAAAAATTAGGGAGCAAATTTTTTTCTTTAAAAATAATAAGATTAGCATGTACATATGTTTGGAGCTTAACATAATATGGTGTTATATTTGCAAAATTTTGAGAAGATTGACCCCAAAAAATTATCTACAACACCCCCATGAGATACAGACTCCAAACTTTTACCAACAAATTGCCAAATTTGTCTTTGTGAAAAATTTCATCAAAATAATTTTTGTAGTTAAATTTTGTTTTTTAGTATTTCTAGATCGTGAAACATCGATAAATTTAAATAAACCCTTACGCCATTTTTGATTGATACCATACTTTCCTTTTTTTAGTATAACTTTAGAGCTCTATGATGCCATGAAAATAATTCGCAAAATTTGGAGTAATCCCAGATGTAATGGAAAATTCCAATCCGGTAAAGAAGTAATAAAAACAAACGATATTTGTGTAGGAATATTTTTCTTTTTCGTCTTCCTTGTTAAAAGTCACGGTTAATTCTCATGATCAAGGTTGATATATGTTAAATTGTTACAAAATATTCCATAACTTATTACTAAGTACATAAATCTCAAACTTATTTAGCAAACTATCTTTAAGATTAAAAAATATAGATAAAAAAAATCTTGTAGTTTTGTCATATAATATTTAGTCTTTTAAACTAAATATCTAAAAATATATGATGAAAATAGGATGGTCAAATAGATTTAGTAGAAGGTTAATAATAAATTCTTTTTTTTTAAACTTATTTCACCTTAATTTAATGTAATAAATTAAAACCGTTTGTTTGGTATACATAAACAGAGTAGGTTGAGAACAAGTGAAAGCAATAACCTTATACCTATTTGTTATTAGAAAAAAATAGTATTCTAATAGTAGTTGATAAATAACATAAACATTTTTTAAGGTAAACAAGTTGTTTAAAAAAAAGAGGATAAGAATAACAAGAAAGAGATAAAGAATAAACACAAAGAAATCAATATATTTACAATATATGAAAATATAGGAAGGAATTAAGAAATACAGTTAATTGATGAAATAATAAATAAGAATATTTAGTACAAGTTAATCCAGTATTGCTGTGTGCTTACGGCAAACTTTATTTTTATTTATCTTTTTTTTTTTTTAAATTTCTCAAAACATTTTAATACCAGTATTATTAATAATATTAATATATAAATGTTATTTATAATTATATATAATAAATAATATTAATATATATAAAATATTCTAGTAGGTATAGATAGAATATTCTAGTCAAAAGTATGAAAACACACTTGGTTGGTCTAATGGTGAACTCGTTTTTCCACATGCAGCTGATTTGGATGTCGAGAGTTCCAGCGTTCAAGTCCTAGTAAAGCCAGAGTTATTTTTACACGGATTTGAATACTAGATCGTGGATACCGGTGTTCTTTGGTGGTTGGGTTTTCAATTAACCACAAATCTCAGAAATGGTCGAGCTGAGAATGTACAAGACTACACTTATATTTACACTCATACATATCATCCTCATTCATCCTCTGAAGTATTATCTAAACGGTAGTTACCGGAGGCTAAACAGGAAAAAAGAGAGTCAAAAGTATGAAAACCGCTCAACTGTTCCAGATAGAATACTGTAACTTTCAGGGTAAGGTATATATCGGTCAACTACTTTAACTTTTGACGAGAAATAGAATTTCAACTCCTTCTTGGTGTTGGGTGGCGGCTCAAAGGTTATAATTCAGATATTTTAAATATTAACATCATTTGTGTGATATATCATTTTAAAAGTCTATTTAAAGCAAGAAAAATGGTATAAATAAAATGTTGGTATGATGTCTGTACTTAAAATGGCGGCGGAATAAAGTTTGGATTTTGAAAATTAATAAATTTTAATAAGTTCCTGTCTACTAGGGGCTCTCCCCCCATGGACCTCCCTGTGTTCATTAAACTATATGATTGTGAGAATAATAAGATTATTCTCTATATCTTTATCTCTATATGTATTATCTTTATTAGATTATAAATTTATGTATATAAAAATGTTTATTGGTTTGTCTATGCGTTCCTGTACCGTTTCTCCAATTGCAAGGAAACTTTGGTGAGTTGTGCGCACGCCCTCCAAGGTTTTTGAATTATTTTGGACCCACTAGGTGGCGGTGCTGGTCGAGATATTTAGGAATCAAACATACAAATATACAACAGATTTCTTCGTCTATATGTGTGTATATATATATATATATATATATACACACTAGCGGACCCGACAGAGGTTGTCCTGACGTGGCATTGTTCTGTAATAAATGCACAACACGTAAATATAAGTAGCTTATTTAAGTTAAAATTAGCAGGAATGGGGACGAAGACGAAATTTCATTAATATGACTATTAGTATGACTATTATCAGTTTGAGATTGTTGTATTATTGTAATGGGTTTATTGATTAATTATGTGTAGTATGGTTAATATTTATTTTCATTAAATATTGAGATGTCTGACAAAAATTGAATTAAAAAATCGAAACGTCGTAAAATTAATAATTAGTGTAATTAATAAAATTTGGTACTTACGTATTAACGCCACCGCAGCTACAGTTTTATTTAAAAACAAAAGTAGTCAATCGGATTTCGGTGGAAAATGGGCCGATATAGAGTTTAACATAGATTCAAAACAGTCTCTTTATTAATTTTAATAATGGTTATTTATATTTATTTATTTTATAAATATAATTTAACCAAACTTAACCTACGCTCGCTTTGCTTGCTAACCTTGACTAATTAACAGGAGTGTTTTGATTATTTAAATAATAAATAATTGCAATAATTACTGAATTTATTAAATAAATACTCAAAAAATTACGGTATTAATTAGTCAAGGTTAGCGAGTGTAGGTTAAGTTTGGTTAAATTATATTTATAAAATAAATAAATATAAATAACCATTTATTAAAATTAATAAAGAGACTGTCATTTTCCACCAAAATCCGATTGACTACTCTGTTTTTAAAAAGCTGTAGCTGCGGTGGCGTTAATACGTAAGTGCCTAAATTTTCATCCACGTTACTTCTAATTTTCACTTAAGATCATTTAAAAAAAGTACCTCCTCCATTTTTTTTAAATTTAATAATTTTGAAGTTGCATAACCATGTGATAGCTTAATTAATCAATTAATAAAAAATTAAAGCACTGCAAAACAAAGCAACGTTGTTAAAATTTTAGTAGAAATTTTTATAATTTTTCTCATTCTTTATTTTAACTTTCTTAATTTTAGATAATTGTATATTAAAAACAATTTTATAAATTTTTTTATAAAATTAATCAGCTACAAAAATTATAACTTAAATTTTTTAAATATATTTTAAACTATAATTATTATACGTAAATTATATTTCAATTTTATAAATGTTATAATTTATTTTACAAACTGACATTTTTATTTTCAAAGAGCCGTTCAATACTTCATAAGTTGCATAGAATCAAATGAGAACTGACAATTTAAATTTGTAGGTTAAGTTGATTGTTATTGAATGCAGGTGTATACATCATTAAAATTAATGAAAAATCATGCAAAATACTCACTTCAAAAATATATCTTACAAATTTGCAAAAATGTATATTTTTTAATCACACTTTAAAACGTTATTTCAACAAATAATAATATAATATTCTCAATAAGCGCCCAATTCTAGCACACTCGGCAATGCTTCGCTATTGCTAGATTTGAGTATACATACAAATTAAATGAACACAATTGAAAGTTTCATAAAACCTTAAAAACAATGAACATTAGGAACTTCACAAAATTTAACCTTTCACTTTATAAAAGTCAAAATGTAAATAAATCCAATTGTCAGAACAGCACTACCTATCGGATTTAATTCAAACTACTCTCTAAACATTGTAGACTGTAAAAAATACGAATTTTAATGTAATAACAACATTAAGCTACGACGCAAGTAACCGATATGCGAAAAAGCAACAAAATAAAAAAAAATCCTAGATTAATCGCAATAAACTACCTGTTGGTTCTGACTGATATGCCAAAAATTAAATAAAAAATTCTAAAACGCGATCGCAGCGTTGCCTACCGGATTTAATTGTGAATCTTAACCATCGCAACCACCTTAACCTCAACAATAACACATAAATAAATAAATTAATTAAAAAAACATGTTCTATCGGATCAAATTGTGAATCTAAATCATTCTCGAATCAACTTAATCACACACACAAAATTTCATCAAAATCAGTCCAGCCGTTTAGGAGAAGTTCAGTGACATAAACACGCACAGAAGAAATATATATATATATATATATATATATATATATATATATATAAAAAGGCAGTGTTCCTATGTGAATCCGATATAGACTTAAAAACTACTAGAACGGTTTACGCGCGGGTTTTTGTAAATGGTCCGCGTTTTCCGGAGAAGGTTTTAAGGTATTGAAATCCACGATCTGACCAGCAGAAAGAAAGTTATGGATATTTTGATCCGACAACTGTGTTTAGAGAGTAGTTTGAATTAAATCTGATAGGTAGTGCTGTTTTGACAATTGGATTTATTTACATTCTGACTTTTATAAAGTGGAAGGGTTAATTTTTTGTAGTTCCGTAATGTTTTTTAAGTTTCTTAATGTTTAGTATTAACTGTGATGATTTCGCAGCCATATCTCTCTTCCTTAAAAAGTTATTTTCCACCGACTACTTGTTTAAACAGTGGTTTGAATTAAATCCGATAGGTGCCGATTGGATTTATTTACATTCTGAATTTTATAAAGTGAAGGTTAAATTTTGTGAAATTCCGTAATGTTCTGTTCCTTTAATGTTTTATGAAACTTTAAATTGTGTTCATTTATATATATATACTCAAATCTAGCCATAGCGAAGCATTGCCGGATCTGCTAGTGATAAATAAAAATTAAACCCGGTTCAATTTATCAAAATATCAGTGTACTCTAATGTTTTCAGAGCAAGAGCCTGGTCAGTACAGGACCTGAAACTTGGCGTAACGTCTCTACGTACGTATGTATCTCGCACAACTCAAAAACGACTTACCGTAGGATGTTGAAATTTTGGATTTAGGACTGTTGTAACATCTAGTCTTGCACCTCCCATTTTGATTGCAATCGACTAAATGTGGGTTTCAAAATAGTCGGCATCCATTTTAATAATGATAGTTATAGCTGGTTACCCGTCTTTCGTACGGGTGAAAATGTATTTTTCCCGGTTCTTAGCGTTACCCGACAAACACCACTCGGAAGTGACCATAATTCGTTTCTAATTTTTTTCTTTTAATTACTTTTATTTTATGTTTTTATTTAAGGAAATAGAGAAAAGTGGGTCACGTCGCATATACAGTAAAAGTGTCAGTGGCTGAGTTGGTTGACGTGCTACATCAAGCACCATCGCATTCCTTAAAAAATCAAAATTCAACAAACCAGAAAATTGTTTTAAAATATTTATTTAAAAAGTATTTGCAAGACTAAATCTAATGAATATCTCGTTAATTATAGTCGAAAATGGGAAAAATTTACAATCATTGTTCGAGATTTATTCCTTACTTTACCTATTTCAAGGCCGAATTTCCAAAAATCTAGAGATTATTTTTTAGATATTCAAATTAAGATTGCACACACCAAAAATTATCTTGTTATCTTCATTTGTTAACGATAAATTCAAAGAATAACTGGATTTAAAAAAAAAATCAAAAAACCGTTCTAACCCTTTAATTTCGAAATTTCTAAAAATCTAGAAATTGTTTTTTAGATATTCAAATGTCAATTACACAAACCAAAAATCAAGTTGTTATCTTCATTTTTTACCTAGAAGTTAAAAAAATAGTAACATTGATTGTTACGCAATTTTAACGTTTTGAACTCAGGATTTAAAAAGTTCTTTGTTAGTGTGTACTTATACCGTAAGGAGAACATGTATTCAAATTTTTATCCATTTATCTTCAGTAGTTTTTGCTGGGCGTTGATTATAATTAACTCGCAAAAAAAAAATACATATTTATACATTAAATAGATCCTGTGGTAATAGAGCACATTACGGTAAACAATCAGAAAATTAAAATAGTAACACAATTTAAATATCTACGGGAAATAATAGCTTATAATTTAAATGAAAAAGTGACATGGCAAAACAGAACAAATAAAATGATAAAATCTCAAAAATTAACTTGGTCAACATATAACAAAAAATTCCTTTCGACTAAAACAAAACTTACTATTATAAAACTGTAGTTCAGACAGAAGTCACCTACGGAAGCGAGACCCTTTTCAAAATCACTCAGAAAAACCGAATTGATAAAATTTTGAAAATAGAGAGGAGAATTGTCAGAACGTGTATCAATAAAAAACACCAAAAAGAAGGCCAATTGTGGATTGTGCCAAATTTAATGGTGTATCGAGAAATAGGGCCTGTTACTGATACTATGCGGAAAAAAAGAATCTCTTTCTTTGATCATCTCATAAGGACACCGGAAACAAGACTGTCAAGAATTATCATTGAAAACTCCGGCTCCAAAAATTAGAAGTAGGATGGATCAAAGAAATTAGAGAAGATATGGAAGAATTGGGAATTTCCCTGTCTGACCTACAGAATAAAAGTGGAAAAATTACAAAGCTAAAAGACAAAAACATTAGATTTAAACAAAAGACAGACAAACGACAAAATACAACGAAGAGGATGTTTACAGATGAAGAAAAGAAAGCAAGATCTGAACGGATGAAGAAATACTGGGCAGCTCGGAAGAATAAAATAACACGCTTTTCTCAGATAAGATTTAATTAAAATTGACTTAAGTGGTCCCATGTTGGCCGTAAAAGCATAATAATAATAATAATATAATTACAAAAAAAAAACGTAAAATATATAGTATACTTTAAAAAAAAATCAAATCCGACTGTAAAACGTAGTACTAGGCAATCCAGAATAACAAATTAAATTTTATTCTTTAAAGTTCAACTTTTTGAAATTGGCCATAATTAAGATATATTCTTCCACCGACTTCTTAAAGTTATAATTTCAAAAATATTTATAAACTTCTGCATTTTCCCTGTTTTATTTAAAAATTGTTTCATTATTAAAAAAAAAAAAAAAAAAAAAAAAAAAAAAAAAAAAAAAAAAAAAAAATAGGATTAAATTGTATTTTTATTATTTATAAGCAAAGTTGGACTTATTTTATAAAAAAATGTTAAAGGTTTTTTTTTTTTATAAAAATATTCGTTTTTTATTGATTTTGTTTTTTCTTGACAAATTAATTCACAGAGAAGGTTATGAGGGTATATAAAAATGTTAACTTGTAGCATATGAAAAATGGTATGCCTGACCGGGATTCGAACCCATGACCTCTGAATAAAATGCTGAGATGCTATCTCTCCGTCACGGAGATGGGTTTAATCACCATCACATATAATTAATTATTTTTACTTCCTTGTACAAAGTATTGTGATCGCGAAAAATTTCGTTTTTCAGATTTCAACGGAAATATCCGTTTTTACCATCCCTGAATCCATCTTGACTAGTTTCGACATGACGTCTGTAAGTATCTTGCATAACTCAAATACGTAGGATGTTGAAATTTTGGATTTAGGACTGTTGTAACATCTAGTTGTGTACCTCCGATTTTGATTGCATCGATTGGACAAAAAGTGTCCAAAAAGCCCAAAATTTTAGATTTTGGCCTTTTTGTTGCAGTAATAAGCCCTCATTGAAAACTTTTCAACAATATTTCATAAGTGGTACTTATTTTTATTGATCCCAGAGTTACAGCCAAATAAAATTTTCATTAATGAAATATTTAGATCTTACTAGGGGAAGACACATTGGTCAATCCGACTTCATCTCCTTTTTTTAACTTTTTATTTTAATTTAAATATATTGATTTATTAACAACTAGCTCCCAGTCGCAGCTTCGCTCGCGCTATATGGTTACTTGCGTTTCCCGTGGTGGTCAATCTTTTAATTTTATATTCAAGTAACCGGAGTCAGGTGCAGTCAATCACACATACTGTAACAGTGGCATATCGCATTTCCCGTTTCTCAGTTGTTTCAGTCGAGCGGGATTGATCTGTGCGTATTCGGTCGCTTTCTAAACGTATTTCCCGTTTCTCAGTTGTTTCAGTCGAACGGGATTAGGCTGTGAGAATATTCGGTCGCTTTCCAATGACTGTCTTTCGTCTTCAGTCTCTGCCGCACGAACAGTTTTCATCATACGTGCTTTTTTTGTATTTCTTCCGATTGAAGAATGTCTTTTAGGCATGGTATGATGTTTTGAAAAAGATCACAGAATTTAAAAGATTGTAGTTAAATACTTTACACACTTTAAATTAGTAACACACACACACATGATAAACAAAAGCAGCTATTTATTTATGTTGTTAAACGGCTGTAAAAAATTGTAAATGAATGAATCGTATAAATTACATATGCATGTGTGCTAAATCAATTGAAACTTAGGAATAACTGTACGTTAAAACCTCAGCCCTTTTCAAAATTAATCAATTCAAATAAATGTTAGCTAAAAATTAAATCTTTCTTGAAAATTAAAGTCATTTTGAAAATTAAATAAGCTTTAAGGAAGAATAAAGTGTTTTAAATTTCGTTGTAAAATTTCGTTATGTCGGAGGTTCAAAAAAATTAGCCTATGTTCACCTCAGGGCTTCAAAGTGTAGGTGCGCAAAATTTTAGACAAATCTATCCGGTAGATCTCGAGTTAAGTTGGAACAGACAGACAAACATTGATTTTTATTAATATATAGATTATTAATCTGTGATTGTAAAAAATGTTAAATAAAATTATTCAATAGTTACAATTAAAAAAAAAAAAAAATACATATAAAAAAATTCACAAGTTATTATTGAAATAAAATTTTATGTACTTTTAATAATGTGTATATGTAATTTAATAGGCTGTGTATATGTAATAGGGTTGGTGAAACATCTGATTATTTAATATTAATTAAAAATTATAATTTAGAATCGTATTATTTTTGAATTTTCTAGTTTAATTTCTGTTTAATTTTATTTAATTATTGTGGAATTTCCGTTTAATTTTATCTACTACATTAAAATTAACTACAGAGTGACTGAAGTATAAAACCTCACAAGAACAACATATACACTGAGACATACATGCCTGATCTTTAATAAATTATAAAACAATTCTTATCTTTTAGTTCATTACTCCACTGACATTGTCAGAGAATATTCTCTCTAAGTCAGAGTTGATCACAGTTTCGTTTATTTAGTTTTTGTTACCAATAATTTAATTGCACTTTTGTTTGATGTAATTCTTCTGATCTTAATTTGTGAGCATGTTCTTAAATTGTGTATTATTTCTGTATAAATAAAGTTCATGTTTACAGGAACTTTATGTAGTTTATAAACTTCATGAACTTTAGATGATCTTAATTTTTGTATTATTATTGTAAAAGGTTTTACAATAAATAATTAAATAATAAAATTAAAAAAAAAAAATACAAAAAAAATCAGAATTATTAGTGAAATAAAATATTTTATTTAGTTTTAAAAATGTGTATATGTAATTAATAGTACAAGAGTACAAGGAAGTCATGTGGTGTCCACGTTAGATTTTTTTTTTAACCTATAATATATAAATCCTCTCTATTTCTATATCCTGTTAACTTATAGTTACAACTTATAGTTAACCACCAACACACAAGGATGTAAAAGAATTATAATTATTTAATGATACCTACAAATTTTAATATATTACGATAAAGTGGCTTCAAACCAAAGTAATATGGTTTCATCTTATTGTAAAAAAAAGAAAATATTTCAAGAGAATTTATTACTTTATATTTAAAGTTACATTATAAACGAAATAAATTCATTTTTCTTAGTTAAAATAAATTTAAACGTACAACGAAATACCAATTAGTTCATTTTAACATGACGGTTGAAAAAAAATTCGATATATTATTCAGATAACCGGTTTAAAATATTCCTGCGTCGAAAACATTCATGGGTAAAGCAAGTGTTTTTAATCCGGTTTTAATATTATAGTTAACTTATCTTAAATATAAATCGTATTTCTTGAATATAATTTTAATATAAATATTGTTAAATTATAAGTTTATATAGATAAAATTTCATCTGAAAATTATTTATTACGATGATTTTTCTAATATTTTACTTTTGAAAACATCATTTACGTCATTTATTTTAGGTTAAGAATGTTCGACTGATCTAATTATACACATACCTTCTAGGCTGACGTCCGAAGTTGTATTCTTTCGTTAAAAATAATGCGTTTCCATGAAGAGAATTCTTTATATTTCAATGTTATATAATTTCAAAAATTAAAACCAGTAATTTTATTAATTATTTACTAAATGTTTTATTATATTTTGTTTAGAATAATCTTTGTTTTATATTAATTTATGTAGTTGATTACTAACCATTGCAAATCTATTCAATTTATGTTTGTCAGTTTTTATTACTATTATATTTTACAAGAAAGACAAATAGAATTATTACATGAATTTTTATAATAATATTTTATTTAAGTAAAATAAAAATGAGGTATCTGGTTTTGTTTAAATTTTTTACGTTTTAGGAGCCAACTTGTTAATTTAGACCAAAAAAATATGTATGTACGTTTGTATGTACAAATGTATTGCTTTTGGCCTTATATCTTAGGATTTACCAAACCAATTTTCTTATTCGAATTTATCTAACATATATATCTATATATGATGCGAAGATCATATTATTTATTTTTTTCAGAATTCTTTAAGGGGGTGGCGGATATCACAAAAAAAAAACAATTTCGATTTTATTCAGAGGTATTCTTGAAAAAACATTTTTACTTACAATGCATATATAAATAATCCAAAATTTGTTTTCAAAAAAGTCGTCCCCAACCTGTTACAATATAAATATTATTTTTTGTTCTTTCATAATATCTTCCTTCGGTTTAAATATTTTTAAAAATTTTTGAAGTATAACTTTGTATGTAGAACTATCAAGAAATGTATATAATTTTTTTTTAATTATAGAGCCCAGACCTAAAATGCAACAACCTTTTTTGAAAATTTTCTTTTTCTTATTTTAACCTTTATTGAAAGGGTGTGTTAAATTTTGAGAAAACATTACTTAAGCAAATTTATTAAGCCTAAACATTTTTGTAAAAGTCTTTCATACTAAAAAATATATATTTTGTTTTTTATCTCTAACATTTTTATTTTTTAATATTCATAGCCGGGAATGAAATGCTATACTTCGCCAAGTTTTTGTTCATTGTTTTTTCCGGTTGTACAGAGTGTCCATTCGTCCCATGATTACAAAAAAAAATTTAAAGTTGTGAGGTTTATGACAAAAGAAAGAAAGAATTACCAAGTTTTTTTTATATTGGTTTGTTACAAGTAGAGGCAGAGTATAGGGCACTGCAATTAATTTTTTTATAAAATGGCGTCAATCCACGGGAAAGCGCAATATGTGTTGTGGTATCACGAGTCAAAATTACCAATTTACTGTGCAGTAAAATTTTAGAAGGAAGTACGGACGACCAGTACCTGATAGCAAGTGTAGTCGACCTTCCGTAAACAGGGTGGCCATCGATTAGTAAAGAGAAGGTTGAGTTTGTGTAGCAAGTATTTTTTCATGGTCCTTCCAAATCGTCGCGCATCTCGTGAACTAGGGATTTCCCGACCAACAGTGTCAAACTTGTGCACAAAAAACTAAGGTTGCAAGCGTATAAAGGTTAGATATTTCAACATCAACAGCAAGATGATTGCCTTCGTTGTTCTGCCTTTGTGACTGAGATTTTACAACGGATTAATAAAAAAAACAAGTACTTGCAGCGCGTGTGTTTTTCAGATGAGGCTACGTTCCACACCTCAGGGAAAGTAAACAGGCAAAATTTTAGAATATGGAACTCAGGAAATCCGTACTTTTTCAAGGAGGAAATTTGAGATTCCCCGAAAGTGAATATGTAGTGTGGTTTAATGCACAACAGAATCATCGGTCCTTTTTTTTTCATTGAGATTTTCAATCAATAACAACTAAAATTTACCTGGATATGCTGCAACACTTTACTATATACCTCAACTAAATGACTTGCAACCTAAGGTGGTTTTCCCGCAGGATGACGCACCACCACACCGGGGATTACTATTTCGAGATTTTTTGGATAAATTATTTCACGGGAAGATGGATTGGGCCCGACAGTCCCACTTCCTGGCCACCACTATCACCAGACATAACTCCCTTAGATTTTTTCCTCTAGGGTTATGTTAAGGACAACCTATGCAACACCCGTATACATGATCTGGACATATTGAGACAGAGTATAACTGAAACTGTTCATAGTGTTACCGAAGAAATATTGACCAACATATGGCGTGAAGTTGATTATCAATTGGACATTCTACGAGCGACAAAAGGCGCACATGTTGAAACTTATTGACATCGTAAAACAACTTGATAATTTTTCCTTTCTTTTCCCACAAACCGCCTAACTGTAACATTTTTTTTTTTGTAATAAATTTTTGTAATCACGGAAAAGCTTTTTGGTGTACTCATTATTAAAATCTTACTAAAAATATTTATTTGTATATCTCACATTTTGTTTTAAAAACATTTCATTGGCATCAATATACTTTCTTTTTCCTGTTTAGCCTCCGGAAACTACCTTTCAGATAATACTTCATCGGATGAGTGTAAATAAAGTGTTTTTGAACGTTCTCAGTTCGATCATTCCTGAGATAAGCGGTTAATTGAAACCCAACTATCAAAGAATACCGGTATCTACGATCTAGTATTCAAATCTTTATAAAGGTAATTTGCCTTTACTAGGACTTGAACGGTGGAACTCTCGACTTTCAAATCAGCTGATTTGGGAAGACGCGTTCACTACTAGACCAACCCGGTGATTTGGCATTAATATACTATCAAGTTATATCATTACAGAAGAATCGGAACTCGCTTCATGAGTACAATAAAAATTCACATTTTCTTTGTTAAGTCCCTTTCTTAACTTCAACAGAAATTTGAATAAGTACAATAATTTTTGACAATGGATTGGTTCCAAAACGCGTCAAAAATTAATAAAAGATTGAAGTTTTATTAATTTTTGACGCGTTTTGGAACCAATCCGTTGTCAAAAATTATTGTACTTATTCAAATTTCTGTTGATCTTTATATAGTGTTTAGTCAACGCCCCTCTTTGACGTCATGCCTTATCTGGCCTTCTTTTTGTTTATTTATTATTAACGGTTATACTTATCTTTTAATTTTTATTTATCTATTTCCTGTTTTCAATGAAATGAGGTTCTTTAAAGGGACATCGACTTGATTGTTGATTGTTCATTTATGATCGTTTTATTTTACTACTTTTTTAATTTAAAGATTTCTAAATATTTAAAAATGTTCATTCCTCTTTCTTTATTACAAGTGTGAATTAATTTCATTGATTCTTCTATTTTCATTGGGGTATGTCCTTTTTTTATTAAATTTGTTGCATAATTAGAACCTACTATTTGATTTTTAAAAGATCTGATGTGTTCCTTATAGCTATAAATAATATCGTTTTAACAATGGAGTGGTACTGAATGGTGTCAACATGTGATAAAAGAATGAAGCTAAAAAAGTAAATAGTACTCAACATTGAAACTATAGGGATTTTAGCAGAAAGATAATAGTAATTATTTTAATAACAAAAAATTTCAAATAGTAAATTATTATTATTTTTTTAATGTATTTATAAGCAGTTTGAATTTTTTTTTAACTGATTGAAGACAAACTAAATAAAACTGTCCTTTTTGATTACTTTTACGCTAATCAAAAATCTAGACATTAGTCAAAAAGACAGCGAACAGAAAAAAATCTAGTTATTTTAGTTAATTTCATAAGAAAGCTACCTATTGTAATGGGTACCATGGGTACCACATTCGACTTCCGGAAAATTTTGACATATCTTCGTGTTTCACATCCTCCAGCCCCCAAAACCACCGTCAGTTCAAAAATTTATATATACATTTATATTTATATATTTCATTTTCTTGCGGGCACGATAACTGCCGTAATTTTACGTCAGTCCCTTTCAAATTGGTACATAAAATATAACGATTCAAAATCTTGATCGAGTTCGTTAATGGGACAAATTGAACCATGTAAATGGTGGGGGGCTTTTCCATGGTGGTGTAAATGAGGGGGGGCTTTTCCGAAAAAACAAAATATCACTATAATTTTATTATTAAGAAAAATATCGAATTCGTTTAAAGTTCCTACTATTCTTTGAATAAGGGCGTAAAACTTATTTAAGTAAAGTTTTTTGATATTACCAACCATTGGCCCAGGGAGTGAAAAAAATGGAGTTTCGAAGACAAAATTCATATCTCTCTTAGTAGGCACAGTATCGAATCGGTTTAAAGTGGTCGTTATTCCTATAAACACTACTTAAAACTTTTTTTTGAAATAAGTTTTGATTAGATCAACCCTTATGGCAAGGGATGACCAAAATCATTTTGCTGGAATTATAAGAAGATGAGGCTTGTCGTATGCTAAACATCTGAAATTTTTTTTACATTTAACCATAGTCGTATTGTGAATAAATTTGAAGTTTTTCTTAACTGTAAAGTGGAAATATTTTTTATCCCCTACTTAGTACCGGTGATATCTATTTCCGCCTTCCGGCGTGCCGAAAGGGATTTTTTTTTATTACATCTCACTCAACTCATCTCATCTTTCAATTTCCAGTTTTGTTTCTTTTTGTTATTATATCTTACACTTGTTAATAACGTGATCTATTTAAACGAAATTAAAAAAAGTATTTTTTATTGTTAGCTATAGAATTTATCTTTTGTATAAATAATACTTATAATAAATATTTATAATATTTATAAATACTTATAAATAATACTTATAAAAAATATAACGTTATTTTTTGCATTACTGACTGTCTACAATCTGTCATAAATGCAGATTTATTGTCTTAATTGTTTTGATATGATAAAAAAAGGTATAATTGATGATCGACTGGTAAGTTGGTAAGTTAAACAAACTTGAATTAATGTAAATTAAATATTACAACACGTACAAACATAAAAATTAATTTTAATTAACTAATAAATTAAACGAGAAAAGTTTTCTCAATAATATTATTATTTTACATCATTCCAGGTTATAAAAACGGGTTACGTGTTTAATTAATAAGAAAATAACTTTGGTTGCATGAATTTCCTGCTTTACCTTTATCCATTTTTATTTTATAAACATTATAGGATATTTTAATAACTTTTATTTATTTATTTTTTCTGAATTTTTACGGGCATTTACTACTAAGGTCATTAGCCCTCGTCACGTTCTTAGAAAGAAGTTAGTATCAGGATCGTCATATGTAAGGGTGTAAAGAGCCCTTACATTTTATTTAAAAGCACAAACTACACAAACACATTAAGAAACAAACAACAAAGACAAACACAACACTTACGGGGTGTAAAGGGCCCCGATATTAAAATTTGAGATAAGGTTCTCAAAAGAGCATGAAATTAAAAATACAACTTATCAATACCATTTCCTTCTATCTGTCTCTTTTATAGTTTGTTTAAGCACCCTCGGGGCGACCAGAACCGCCGTTGAGCTGTATATCAGTCGCGCCAGGGCGCCGTGGCAGTTGACTCCTCCTTATAAATAGGCTACAGGCATTCACCACGCCCATCCATAGCCTCGCGCCCTCAGTTTACCCTTGAGGGCCCCCCATGGCATCATTGGACACACCCCGACTCACTGCTTTTGAATGCAGACGAGCCAGGATTGCCTAGGCAAGAGGGCTACCTGTATGTCCTGTATGTGTAATCCCCACGTAAGGGATTTATTCAATACTAGTCCTAAAAATCTCACGTTGCCTTTATATTGTATTGAATCATTGCCAATTCTCAACATAGGACTTTGATGACTTTGATGATGGTAAAATAACTTTATTTTACCATATTTAGAGTAATATTCTGAAAAATATCAAAATTTTCAGAAAAAATTTTGGATTCTATTTGATTACTTTGATCAAATAACTGTTTTGTATTAAAAATTATACAGGATTAAAAGTAAACATTTTAAGTAAAAATTTTGGGTCACATTCAATCCCTTTGATTAAAATAGTATTGCAAAACATTTTACTACATGAGTAAAAATATAAATTTTTTCTCTTATTTGCATCACTTTCTTGAAGCAAATTCATATAACACATTTATTAATAAAAAAGACTAATTTTTCATTCCGATCATAAGGGGAAACCACTTTAAAAAAACAAAAACCAAAAACGTTTTTACGTCTACATTGTTACTAGATATGGTTGGATTCTCGATTTGAAAATTAAAATTTAAGAAAACTGATATTTTAAGTTCGGTCATACAGACCTTTTTGGGGGTTTAAAAGTAATTATTTACTTTGATACGTTGGCCCGATTTGGTGAACTGTTATACATCAAAGTTAATATAAAAATGTGTTTACTAAAAAATAAAATAAATTATGTATACCATGGTAGCGGGAATATATACCCTGTGTCACACGAAGAGGTATACGCTTTTGATTTTGTATCACTCGCCCATTCTCCCACCAATTCTATTGAAACTTTACAGACCTTTTAACAAAGGTTCTAAAAATTTTATGTGAAAATATCAACCTTCTAGGATTTATAGAAACAAAATGGCGGCTTTCAAGTGTGGAGGGAGCGCGTAGAGAATTTCGCCGTCATTTTAATCTGGGACTGCACGACCGTGTTCCATCAGCACATGCAATTAAAACATGGATATCTAATTTTGAGGAAACCGGTTCGGCAATGAAAAAGAAACCTCCAGACCGTTAACGAACCGTCCGTACACCACAGAATGTTTAAGTTTTACAAGATGCTGTCATATGACGTCCACATCGGTCAATCCGTCGTCTTTCAGCATTTTTACAATTGCATAGTTCAAGTGTTCGAAGAATGTTAGTGAAGGACTTGCAATTCCACCCGTACAAGTTGCAGATCGTCCAGAAACTGAAACCGAATGATGCAGTTGTGCGAGCACAATTCTGTAATGTAACGCTTCAGAAGATAAATGATAACGAAGAGTTTGTTCACGAACTGTGGATGTCAGACGAAGCACATTTCCACCTCAGTGGATTTGTTAACAAGCAAAATTTCAGATACCGGGCCCAAGAAAATCCAACGCAGCTACACCAGCGTCCGTTGCACAGTCAGAAAGTGACCGTGTGGTGTGGTATGTCATCTTACGGTGTTATAGGCCCTTATTTTTTTAAGGATAACAACGGTCTTACTATTACAGTGACGTCGGCTCGTTACGTAGCCGTGCTTGAAACCTTTGTTGTGGAACAACAAAAGAGATTTCCACCGATTCTTAACACAGCCTGGTTTCAATAAGACGGAGCAGCGTCACATACTGAACGAATATCGATGGCAGCTGTACGCCGATTGTTTGGACAACGTGTCATTTCACGAAATGGTGACATTAGATGGCCTCCCAGATCGCCTGATCTCTCAGCTTGCGATTACTTTTTGTGGGGTCACCTTAAAAGCAAAGTGTTCCACAGTAGACCTGCTACAACGGAAGAACTGAATGCAAAGATCCGAGAAGCGATTGCGGAAATTCCAGTTGAGATGTTACGTCAAACCGTGAACAATTTAACGAAGAGACTTCGTGAGTGTTTACGTAGAAGAGCAGGTCACCTGCAAGATGTCATCTTTAAAAAATAAACTAAAATGAATGTATCCTAAAATGGCAACATTTGTACAATTACATGAAATAAAATTCATTTTCTAAAAAAAAGTTTCATTAACGTTATTTAATTTTAAAAATTTCCCGTTTCTTTGAATCATCCTGTATGTTGTTACTCTTATGATACACATTTCTCTCTTTCTCACACACCTCTCCTCAGTGTAAGTGGACACTGAGAAAGGAGTTTTTCAACAAGGAGAAAGGGTTAATTGAAAAAAATATATATATAATTATATATTATATTATTTTTTTGTATAACTATAGAAATCATAGAAAATTTTTTAACATACAAAGTTGATATTTAAAAAAAAATTGTTCTTTATTACTTAGTATATTATAAAATAATAGTAATCTTAATTTTAAACAACGAACTTATGGAATATTAAAGAAACTATAAATAAATATTTATATATATATATATATATATATATATATATAGAGAGAGAGAGAGAGAGAGAGAGAGAGAGGGAGAGAGTGAGTGAGTGAGTGAGTGCGAGTGAGAGGGAAGGAATGAGAGAGAATAAGGAATTTTTATTGCGTTGTTCTGCTTTTAAAGCATCCGGTCTATGGTAATAAACACGCAATCTTCTTTTCTGTTTTTATTACGTTTAAGGAGTAGTTCATATTTTTTCGTGGTTATCTTATTGTTTTAATTGTTACTTGTTGTTTTAATTGTTGTATTTTAATGGTATATTTTTAGTATATTTACATTACCGTAAATATACAATTTAAAATAAATTACTCAATGAAAATATTTACCTTTACTCTCTCTTTTTTTAATCTAATCTTTAATAATATAAGTTTTTTTATCATAGAATCAACCCTGACCTTGAAAAATGAATGATATAATTAAATTGATAGATTATGTAAAGTCATTGTTTTAAGTATATTATCCTACGCTACTCCTTAAGTGTGAGGGGAGTGAGAAGGTCTTAAAAGATAATACAGTTAGTAGTAATTTTTTTTATCGATTGTTACAATATATTTTAAATCTAACAAAGCAAATAATATATCCAGACGAGAGAATAATACTAATTCCATTTTTTTTTTATTAGAGAGGCAACGATTGACATAAAAAAGAGTGGTACAGTCACGTTTAGGGCTTGTATCTTTTTTTGTCTTCAGTCATTTGACTGGTTTGATGCAGCTTTCCAAGATTCCCTACCTAGTGTTAGTCGTTTCATTTCAGTATACCCTCTACACCCTACATCCCTAACAATTTGTTTTATATATTCCAAACGTGGCCTGCCTACACAATTTTTTCCTTCTACCTGTCCTTCCAATATTAAAGCGACTATTCCAGGATGCCTTAGTATGTGGCCTATAAGTCTGTCTCTTCTTTTAACTATATTTTTCCAAATGCTTCTTTCTTCATCTATTTGCAGCAATACCTCTTCATTTGTCACTTTATACACCCATCTGATTTTTAACATTCTCCTATAGCACCACATTTCAAAAGCTTCTAATCTTTTCTCCTCAGATACTCCGATCGTCCAAGTTTCACTTCCATATAAAACGACACTCCAAACATACATTCTCAAAAATCTTTTCCTGACATTTAAATTAATTTTTGATGTAAACAAATTATATTTCTTACTGAAGGCACGTTTAGCTTGTGCTATTCGGCATTTTATATCGCTCCTGCTTCGTCCATTTTTAGTAATTCTACTTCCCAAATAACAAAATTCTTCTACCTCCATAATCTTTTCCCCTCCTATTTTCACATTCAGTGGTCCATCTTTGTTATTTCTACTACATTTCATTACTTTTGTTTTATTCTTGTTTATTTTCATGCGATAGTTCTTGCGTAGGACTTCTTCTATGCCGTTCATTGTTTCTTCTAAATCCTTTTTACTCTCGGCTAGAATTACTATATCATCAGCAAATCGTAGCATATTTATCTTTTCACCTTGTACTGTTACTCCGAATCTAAATTGTTCCTTAACATCATCAACCGCCAGTTCCATTTAAAGATTAAAAAGTAACGGAGATAGGGAACATCCTTGTCGGACTCCCTTTCTTATTACGGCTTCTTTCTTATGTTCTTCAATTGTTACTGTTGCTGTTTGGTTCCTGTACATGTTAGCAATTGTTCTTCTATCTCTGTATTTGAACCCTAATTTTTTTAAAATGCTGAACATTTTATTCCAGTCTACGTTATCGAATGCCTTTTCTAGGTCTATAAACGCCAACTATGTTGGTTTGTTTTTCTTTAATCTTCCTTCTACTATTAATCTGAGGCCTAAAATTGCTTCCCTTGTCCCTATACTTTTCCTGAAACCAAATTGGTCTTCTCCTAACACTTCCTCCATTCTCCTCTCAATTCTTCCGTATAGAATTCTAGTTAAGATTTTTGATGCATGACTAGTTAAACTAATTGTTCTGTATTCTTCACATTTATCTGCCCCTGCTTTCTTTGGTATCGTGACACTTTTTTTGAATTCTGACAGAAATTTCCCTTTTTCATAAATATTACACACCAGTTTGTATAATCTATTAGTTTGTATAAGATTATATTAGTTTTGTCATTATTATTATATACAAAAGACTGTAAAAATTATTATAATAAAATTTTTATTTATTAAAGATTTTGTAATGTCTAAAGGGTAGAAAAATTTAAATATTTAGGAGAAATGATGAAGCAAAGTAGCTTAGAATAAATTGGGATCCATGAAAGAATAATGAAAATTGAGAAAGTGTGTGGTGTAAATAAAAGGATCTACAACAAAATATCCTTTTAAATAGGCTCAAAAATAAAAAAAAAATAAAAGAAAAATTTGCAGGATCCATAAAAGAGAACAAAACCTGTACAATTAAATGTAATTTTAAAATATACAAAAAAAGAACGGAAAACATTTATTATATTTGATAAGAAAAATTAATATTTTACGGACATTTTCCAAGAATAAATGAAAATATATCGAGAAAACAAATATTTGAATTTTTTTTTAAATAGTTAAACTGAATTGATTTAGTTTTTATAATTTAGAAAAGACTGCAAAATCTGTATTTTTATTACTTTTTCATGAAAATGTCTTTTCAGAAATCTATATCTTTGAAAAGAAAAACTGATATAAAGATTTTTAGGAGGGAAAACTTAAAAAAAAACTGGAATGTTTCCTGGTCAAAATCAAGAAACCATGAAACCAGATGTTGGAAGAAACAAAAAAACACTTTGTCAAAATGATGAAGAATTATTGGAAAAGAGAAAATAACAAAATAAGGCAAATAAAATTTAAAAAAAACCGAATCATAACGTGATCCATTGTGGCCAAATCGAAAAAAGATCAAAACCGTTATAGGCGGTTATAGAACAATTTCGCGGGAGACAGTCTGTGTTGTAGCCGGAGTCAAACCAATTGATATCTTGGCTAATGAACGTAAGGAACGCTGAATTTCAAAGGTAAATAACCTATTGAGGTCAGAACGAAAGCAGAAAATTGAAGACCGGGGCCTTGTGTCTTGGCAGGTTAGGTGGGACAAATCCACCACGGATCGCTACGCATGGCATATTTCCTATAGTGTCTGATTTAGTTGCGATTAACACAGTTTCTCTCCGGGCATGGTGCCTTTCGGGCGAGTTTGGCTAGGTTTCGTTTGGTGGATTCGAGCAATGCCCGGATTGTGAGACTGATGATACAGTGGATCACGTCCTCTATGTATGTCCCCGATATAAGGTCGAACGTTCACGAGCTGTTAGGATACTTGAGAGAATACATTCCTTTCTGGATCTCCTTATTAATTGGATGATTCGCGAGAAGTGGTCCATAGTGGTTGGTTTTCTTCGCGCCCTTGCGGTGTATAGGTCTGCACAGGAGTTTAATCGAAGTATTTGATCGTGGTAGGATCCATACCAGAGATCAAATAGAATAGTTTAGTTTAGTTAGTTCATCTAAACTAAAAAAAGAAAAAAAAACGCTGATATCTCAGGATTGACCGGATCGATTTTCTTCTAATTTTTCTCAAATATTTCTATATATAAAGCATTGATCATTTTTTTTTCAATATTTGTAAAAAGGTGGGGATATTTAATAAAAAAACAAATTTTATGATTTTCTTTCGAGACATTTTAAAGAAAAATTTATTAAACCAAATATGTTACCTACATTACATATATAAATAACCCAAAAAAAAAGTTTTTCATTACATCAGACCCACTTCTTAAAATTAAAATATATGCTTTTTTGTTGTTTTACTGTATCCTCCCTTCGGTGTAAATAATTTTCAGAAAGGTTTTGTAAGTTTCTATTTTTTCTTCTTTTTCCTGTTTAGCCTCTGGAAATTACCGTTCAGGTATTACTTCAGAAGATGAATAATAATAGTATGTATGAGTGTAAATGAAGTGTAATCTTGTACAGTCTCAGTTCGATCATTCCTGAAATGTGTGATTAATTGAAACCCAACCAACAAAGAACACCTATCCATGATCTACTATTCTAATCCGTATAAGAGTTGAACTCTGGAACTCTCGACTTCCAAATCAACTGATTTGGGAAGATGCGTTCACCACTACACCAACCCGATGGGTTTTGCAATTTTATACTTTCTTTTTCTTTTTCCTGTTTAGCCTCCGGTAACTACCGTTTAGATAATTCTTCAGAGGATGAGTGAGGATGATATGTATGGGTGTGAATGAAGTGTAGTCTTGTAAATTCTCAGTTCGACCATAGCTGAGATGTGTGGTTGATTGAAACCCAACCACCAAAGAACACCGGTATCCACGATCTAGTATTCAAGTCCGTGTAAAAATAGCTGGCTTTACTAGGACTTGAACGCTGGAATTCTCGACTTCTAAATCAGCTGATTTGGGAAGACGCGTTCACCACTAGACCAACACGGTGGGTTGCAAGTTTATACTATATACAGCGTGTATCACGAAGTTCTTCCGGGACTTTCATAACTTATTCTACTCGTTAAAATAATGGAAAAAGTTAATATAAAAATTTTCCTAGAAGTTTTCGTTTATGAGTTATGGCTAATGAAAATGTTCCTCGAATTTCATCTACCAGGTGAAATGGCAAAACGATCACGTTCAAACGAAAATTCAGAGAAAACCTTCGTCAACGACATCACAGTTCACAGTATCCGATATATTTAATTCACCTTACAGAATGATTTAAACACTAATACAGCATTGCGTATTGTTAATCAGCCGTTTTTATTATATTACCAACTTTGAAATAATAATTTTTCAAGAATTTATTGTATTTCTTTCATTAAAAAAAAATTATTTTCTAAGTAATTTTTATTTTACAGTTGTTGAATAATATCTTATCCTTTTTTTTATTTTTAACGATAAATTTTGTTTTTACAAATTTTCGTCATCACAAAAAAAGAATAAGAACTTTTCCGACAAAAGTTGTTGTATAGTTTCTAAATGAAATTCTAATTTTTCTAACTTTTCTTTGTTTAATTCAACTTATCCTACAGAATTTTATTCAAAAGTAAATTCTCTACAAGTTTAAAAAAAAACATTATTGTGTTTTATTACCAACTAGGAGACCCGGCAATGCTTCGCTATTGCTGTATTTGAGTACATATATATACGAGGTGCGACAATAAAGTAATGAGACTGATTTTTCTTTGCAAAATGTGGCAACCCTGCAGCTTGCGTAGGCACACCATCTTTGAACTTGGTCTATAAGCTACTTCTAGTCCAAGCGGCACATTGATGCAACTGCTCAGTCGTGAGTTGTGCTGTAATAAGTGAACACGTGTTTGTGTCTCTCGTCATAGAAATGAAACCGCAAAATATTGCACAACGGTATGGCATTTCTTTTTGCGTTAAATCGGGTGAAAACGTGACGACAACGTATGATAAGCTTCAGAAGGCTTTTGGAGAGGAGTTTATGTCAAGAACTCAAGTTTTTCGTTGGCATAAAATTTTAGCGAAGGGAGAACGAATGTTGAAGATGAAAACCACAGTGGCGACCATCAACCTCACGGACAGATGTCAACTTGACCAGGGTGCGTGAAATCGTACGATCTGATCGAAGATTATCAGTGAAAATGATCGCAGAATAACTCAACATTAATCGAGAAACGGTTCGTCTAATATTAACTGAAGATCTTGGTATGAGAAAGATTTGTGCAAAAATGGTCCCCAAAAATCTCACACAACAGCGAGAAACACGGAAAAATGTGGCCGCCCGTTCTGTTAGAGCAAACGGAAATCAATCCAGATTTGTTGAGCCGTGTTATCACTGGTGATGAAGGTTGGTTTTTCAATACGATCCAGAGACAAAACGCCAAAGTTCGCAATGGTACTCAAAGGGATCACCCAGACCAAAAAAAGGTCGCATGTCAAAGTCAAAAGTGAAATGCATGCTTGTGTGCTTCTTCGATTCCAACGGAATTGTTCATAAAGAGTGGGTGCCTCCTGGAATAACAGTTAACCGATATTTCTACAAAGACATTTTAGAATGACTTCGTAAACGAGTTCTTCGTGTCCGTGCCAACATTGCTGATAATTGGATTCTGCATCACGATAATGCGACATCCCATACTGCTCTGTCAGTACAGCAATTTTTAACCTCAAAACAAATTTTAGTACTACCACAGCCACCTTATTCACCAGATATCGCTCCGTGCGACTTTTTTCTATTTCTAAGAGTCAAAATGGCGGTCAAGGGACACCATTTTCAAACAACACAAGATGTCCAAAAAGCTATGACGAGGGTCTTGGAGGATATTACAGAAGATGAGTTCCAGAAATGTTACCATCAATGGCAGAAGCGCTGGAATAAGTGTGTGCAATCAGAGGGGAACTACTTTGAAGGAGACAACACTAAACATGACTAAAACGGTAAGCAACATTTTTTTTCACATTAGTCTCATTACTTTATTGTCGCACCTCGTATACATATTAAATGAACAAAATTGAAAGTTTGATAAAACATTACAAACTGAACATTACGAATCTTCACAAAATTTAATCTTTTACTTTTTTCCCTTCTCCCTTTCTCGTTTCCCCCTGTTCCTTTTCCCTTTATCTCCTTTTCCATTTCTCCTCCCCTTTCCCCATCCCATTTCCCCCTTTTCCCTTTTTCTATTATCCCTGTTTCCAGTTTCCCCTTTTCCCATTTTCCCGCGCGTAAATCGGTCAAGTAGTTTTTTTCTATAGCAAGCATTAAAAAACATTGCCTTTTATACATATAGAAGAAGAAAGACAGTTTATATATTTGTTTCGTAATTACCTCGACACCAGTGCCACCTAGCGAGTCCATTTTTCGCAAAAATATTTCTTTTTACGTAATTAATATATATTCTGAATACGAGCCAAATCGGACAATAAATACAATTTTTCGCAATATCTCGACCCCAGGGCTACATAGCGGGTCCAGACTAAATCAGAAACCTTTGCGGGCGTGCGCACAATAACTCACCAAAGTTTCATCGCTATCGGATGAACGGTTTAGGAAGGCATAAGAGACATACAGACAGACAAACATTCATTTTTATATATATATAGATTTAATAAAATTATTTTAAGTCAGGCATAAAATTTATGAATTTTTACCCCAATTTTATGATTTTCACCCCAGATTTCTCAAACATTATAGAAAATACAGTTCTGGAACCTGATTTATTCGATTTTTCAGATCAAAAACCACAAGAAATCATTAATTTTACCCCTTAATTTACGTCCTAAAAATTTCAGTACCACTTATTTCACCAGAGTAGCTAAAATCCGAGGGAAATTTTTTACTAGACGTAATTCGCAAACAAAGCATTTTAGGACATGTTTATCTGAAATTTTTCCCTCATTTTCATGTGTAGAATTGGTTGATTTTAGGTTGAAAGTTCCGGGAAAACTTCGTAATACATTATATATATATATATATATATATATCATGTATCATTTTTTTCCATTATAAAAGAATAAATAACCAATGTCAGGAAATTATTATTTTATCAGCAATCTTTTTCAAAGCTCATTAAGAACCTGACTGGATTGCGTACGACATTATGAGTGGTTAAAGACAACGTAAATACGATATTGAAGCTGCAACTGCCTTGACAAATATGGGAAAATTGATCTCCTAGATTATTTACATTGGTTTCAACACGTAGAAACAGAAACTGGATATAAAAAAAACGCAACAGCTGTAAAAATTCGCTAAAAATAAATAGTAATTAATAGATAAATTAGAAAAAATTTAAACACGTTTTTAAAAACTAGTTTAAAAAAATCAGCTAATATGAAAACTATATGAAAGTATAAATAAAAATTAATTTACCCATTAGCTGTATTTAGTAATTTATAAATTACACCTAAATCATATAATTTAATTAATATATATATATATATTTTATATCTATACATTATATAACAAGATTAATTGTAATAGAATTACTTTTTAATAAAATTTAAAATTGAATTTTAAATAAATAACATATATATATATATATATATATATGTCATTTGTTTAACTTGAATTCCAGAATTATTTACTGTATCTAATTTCCGTAATTGTTTGATTTTTTTTTATAATTGCCAAGGTTGTGTACTATAATTACGTATTCATATATTAAACAATTTTTGTATAAATTTTTAATTTGAAGTGAGAAGTTTATTAATAAATAATTTTTTTTTAAATATCTCGTTAACGATATATTACTAAATTTACCACTTTTAAAATATTTAAAAAGAACTTAAAATTTAAAGTTATTCAAGTAAATAATTTAAAAAATTATTTTAGAAAGGCCCAACCCGTTTTACCCATGAAATTGGTGGAGTTTTTTTCTTAGGAATGAAACAAAATTATATGTGCAGGTCTTTTACAAATAGTCTCAGCCTTTATAATGAAATAAAATAAAAATGAAGACGGATACTATTATTTAAAAAAAATTCTATTATGGTAGAATTATTGTTTAATTAATATTTTAGTGAAAATCCTCTTTGGGGAAGAAATTAAAAATGATAATAAACAGGTGTTTCAGTAATTCCCAAACTTTCTGTACTCTAAAGCATATTATAAAATTGATGTAATATTCTTTATGGTAATCTGAATAATACCAAACACCTTAAAAGTACCTTAGCTACCTAAAGGTAATGTTAAAAATATTCATCAATTTTTTGATTAAAATTTTGAAATATGGTACCCATAAGGTACCTTATCTCCCTTAACCGATTGTAAACAAAATTAAATAATATCAATGTATACCGATAATATCATATACCGAAATCATCGTACCGAAATTTTATTTAGATCGGTCAATCCGGTCTAGAGATATCAAGCAAAAAATAAGCCATAAATCTAATCGGAATTTTTCAATATAATTTTTTTTTAATTTTTTTTTTTTATTTTGTTGAAGGAAGCATGAAACGTCAAGATCTGGAAAAAAAATCCGATATTTAAATAAAATTTAATCCGGTCAGCGTACTTTTCCTTTTATAGTAAACTGAATTAATAAATACAAACAGCAAATTAAAAACAATTATTAAAATTAATAAAATGTTATTAAGTGAAGTCCTTTAAAAAAAATAATAAATAACCTATTTTGTTCACTTTATAAAATATTAAAAAAAATTAATTAATTAAAATTTCTTATTTAGTTGAAGAGGAAAAAAACAGAAAAATGTATTGTTCTACGACTGCTAATTGATTATCAGAAATATGTTACCATAAAAGGACATTTGACGCTGAAGTATGAAAAAACTGGAAATAAAACTGGTTCTTAAAAAAACACCATTCATAAACAAAAAGTAACAATAAATTGTTTTGCCAATATATATATATTAATTACGTAATATATTAGTAATTTATTATATATATATATATATATATATATATATATATATATTAGGTTTGAAAATTAATATCGCTGTGTAACATAACTAACGTACATTAAAAATACATCTAGGGTATCCCAAAAAATATTATGTAATTATTTCCGATAAGCTTTTTTCCAAATTTTCGAAAATAGTACTGCATTACTTTTGGAGCCAAGGTGAGATGGGGGGGATGAAATTGAATTTTCTTTACGTTTTGAGGTATGAGGGGTAAGGAAATACTATTCACTTAAAATATAATTTCCTTATAAAATATACTTGTGTATATATATATATATATATATATTGTTACTATGAAAGATAGAAATTAGAAAATATCAATTCAATATTCTCAACTGACTGTCGACTCATACCAAATACGTCGATGAAAGAACAAAATATTTGCTTATTCGGACCTTTGCCTGTATATGTCGACAAACACAGAAGCTCTGATGGGGGTTTAAACGATAACTAGAATTAAAAAAAAAAAAATTACCCAATACCAATCCCAAAGGTAAATACGAGAAACCCTCGTAAATAAAGGAGGTTTAAATTTAAGTCAAACATAACCTACGATCTCTTCGCTCGCTAAGCTCATTCAGTACGCACTGATGATGAAAGTTAAATAAAAATATTTTTATAAAAAACTGAACAAAGGACAAACCATTTGACCATTTATCTGTATCGTTAACGTTCCAAAGATGAGGCCAATTCTATTATAAGAGAATAATGGAAGGTGGCATGGGCGGGTTCAGCAGTGGCCGCATGGACAAGAAGAATTATCCCGGACCTGGATGCTTGGCTAGATCGCTCTCATGACGAATTAGATTACCACACAACGCAACTCATGTCGTGACATGGTGCGTTTGAACAACACCTGCATAGGTTTGGCAGGAGAGAGTCACCAATCTGTGGTTACTGCCATGCGATTGACGATGCCAAACACACTATTTTTGTGTGCAGACGATGGGAGGAACAACATATAAATGCAGGACTGATGCATATCCGACCGGAGCAGCTCTCGGAGTGGCTCTTGGCTATGTCCGGAAACTGGAATAATTTTGCAATATTTGCAAGAGCAGTTCTCAGAATAAAAAAAGATGAGGCAAGACGACTGGGATACTGAGGGGTGTAGTTTATAGTAGGGCTGGGCGGACAGCCCCGTTCCTGAGGGCTCACGTGCCCTGGTGTGTGGGTTCCCGTGATGGAGCGGGGACTCCTGGTGTCCGTTAGGTGTGAATGAATGAAAAGACCGAGACCCAGCCGGCTGTGTGGGTTCCCGGATACGCTTTGGCGGCTTCGGCTCCTGCGCCGTCGGTTTGAGGCTGGCAAAAGCAAAGACCGAGACCCGGTCTCCGGCGGGGGGGGGGGGGGGGGGGGGGTCTGGGAACGGCATAGCCCGGCCTGGTTCTTTCGTTGGAGATTAAAAGCAGGCAATTAAAAGATCCGGAAGGGATACGTCCCCGAGTCGAGTATACTTAATTGGATGTCCGGCTCGGGGATGTAGGAAAAAAAATTTATAAAATTTTATGCCTTAAAATCTTCAAAACTACTTAAAAAATTTCAGTGGGATTTAGATATGTATATTAGTGAAGTTGTGAATGTGAAAATTTTATTAAGATTGGTTGAGTCGTTCTTGAGTTAAACTCGATTTATTGTCGAAAGTTACATTAGAATTTTTATAAAAATATAAAGACAGAGCAAATAAATAACATTATTTCGGCTGATTTTACACCTTTACAAAATAAAAACTCTTATCAAGCACGCTATTTTTCCACATTATTAATTTCAAGCAGAACCGACATTTTTAAATAAACAAAAGAGAAATAATAATAATGAAATTATTTTTGAACAGCTGATATTTTGTATGTCAGGGGTACCAACTTGAACCTCAGAGAATTTCAATTTATTTTGTTAATAAGTTTTTCCAGTGTTACCATTTTTATCTTTAGTTAGTCCAGATGAGGACTGCAGTTAAGGCAAAACTTGAGTTATAAATCACCGATGTAAATGTCTACTGAGCCATTTACATCGGTGGCATCCCCGACGAGGCCTGGCTTATTATTATGAAATGAAAAAAGTTAGAGAGCGAAAGACGACTCCCGTTAAAGCCCATCAGGGCTATGAACGTGGTAGAGGGGGGGGGGGTGGCGACCAGAAGCGTCACAAGGTGGGTGCCTTCCGCTACGGGGTTGGGATATACCTTTAGTTATTGGGAAAAAATTTCGTGTGTGTGTGTGTGTGTGTATTTTTTTTTCAACAAGAAATTTCAATTCAAATTCGACGATCTCCGTGGCGGAGTGGTAGCATGTTGGCCTTTTATCCGGAAGTCCTGGGTTCAAATATTATTTACACGCTGAAAAATTCAATTATCATTCAACTAGTAAATATAAGAGGTTTGTTTTTACTATATAAATAAATAAATAAATAAGTTACGTAAGTTGAAGGAAAATCTTCTTTTTTTTAATATTAATAAATTTTAATTAATATTCAAAAGGATCGAATTACAATCTGGATTTTAATTACTTCTCTGTATGACTAGTTATGGTAACTTCATCTTGATTACGAATTTATTTATAAATGTATAAAAAAAAAAAAGCCCGGAAGAATGTTAAAAATATTGAATAGTAGTGCATGAATTAATTGACATGTAAAAAAAAAAATAATAATAATAATAATAGCTATTAAAATATCAACTTGTTATTTTATTAAATAAAAAATAAATAAATAAAATCAATGACGTTTTTTTTTTGTTACGAACTAAAATGTTAAAATGAATTTAAAAATTAATCAGGGAGAACGTGTGCTCATAACATTAAAATGTAAATAAATAAAACGAGTTAATACGTATAATTACCTCTATTATTTAATGAATATAATGTTAAATTAATCTGCTAAATAATAAATAACTTGTATTTAAATCCGTTTGATTGACTTGTCGAAATTTATCTTACAGAACATGAATTTGATAATATTTTAATAGGTAATTTTCAAAGGTATAATTACATGAAATTTCAGGTTATTAACTCCGTATAAAAGTAACTGCCCTTTCTAGGATTTGAACTTTAGAACAACATTTGGCTTTGAAATCAGCTGATTTTTGATGACTAGTTCACCAGTAGACCAACCCGGCGAACCTATCGGGTTGGTCTGATGGTGAACACGTCTTCTCAAATCAGCTGATTTGTAAGTCGAGAGTTCCAGCGTCGTAAGTCCTAGTAAAGGCAGTTTCTTTTATACATATTTGAATACTAGATCGTAGATACTTGGTGTTCTTTGGTGGTTGCGTTTCAATTAACCGCATATCTCAGGAATGGTCGAAATGAGACTGTACAAGATTTCACTTTATTTACATTCATACATATCTTCCTCTGAAGTCATACCTGAACAGTAATTCCCGGAAGCTAAATAAGATCAACCCGGCGGGTTACTTGTTCTATTATTACTATTCTTATAAAGACATAAAAAATAATTCGGTAAAAAATATGCAGTAAATAAAAAGATAGTTTTTCGATTTTTGAGGAAGGGAGAATTTGGAGGTAATTATGTTTTAAAATGGTAAAATAAGCATATACGAATGTACTAAGCTTTATATAAATTGGGGTTACATTTGCAAAAAGTTGAAAAAAATTGACTCAGAAGAAACTATCTAACCCATCGGGTTGGTCTAGTGGTTAACGCGTCTTCCCAAATCAGCTGATTTGGAAAGTCGAGAGTTACAGCGTTTGAGTCCTAGTAAAGCCAGTTATGTTTGCACGGATTTGAATACTAGATCGTGGATACCGGTGTTCTTTGGTGGTTGGGTTTCAATTAACGACACATCTCAGGTATGGTCGAACTGAGAACGTACAAGACTACACTTCATACACTCTCATACATATCATCCTCATTCATCCTCTGAAGTATTATCTAAACGGTAGTTACCGGAGGCTAAACAGGAAAAGAAAGAAAGAAGAAATTATCTATCCCACCCCCTTAAATATTGACCCCAAACGTTTACCAATAAATTACTCCATATAGAAGAGTTTCTGTACCAAATTTCATAAAAATCGGTTGATCCAATCAAAAGTTATTAAGCTTCAAACACACCAAGACAATACGTACATATGTACGTACGAACGTTATCCCCACTACGTTTTTCGTTTTAGTTGAGTTCCTGGGTTATGAAACGTCGAGAAATTAAAAAAAAAATTAAAACCTATATTTGTGACTGTTTACCATAATTTCTTGCAGTATAGCTCTACAATTATGATACCAGGAAAGTAGGAAAGTAAAAACTGTTAATGCTAACAATTTCGAGCTATAGCAAAACTTACCAAGTTGGGGATAATTATTTTTGTACAGCTAGTTTCGAAAGGAGCTTACGTTTACCCCAAATAGTGGTCTCATAATGAAAAGTAGATCATTTTCAGGTAAAAGTATTTTAAGAATTTCATTTTTCTATATTTAACCTTTGAAAAGTTATTTAATGGTTCCATGCTTTAATAACTTTGTATAAATTAATAAATAAGAATGTAATACATATTTTTTTTTGTACAGGTTATTGTTTAAAAATCTAAGACCTGAATTATCATTACATAATAATAATCGTACTGATTCCTCAATCAATGTTTTTAAGGTATTTTGAAGGTAATCTTGAGCCCATTTCTATAGCGGAGTAGTAGCGTCTGGCCTTTCCCACCGGAAGTCCCGGGTTCGAATCCCAATCATGTATGGGATTTTTCGCACGCTACAAAATTCATTATCATCCTTCAGTAACAGTAAGCAAGTGTAAGCCTGTTGTAGCTGTATAAAAAAATAAATTTTAAATATAAATTTATCTGTTGGTTCATCAATAAAAAAAAAAAAAACAAAACAGAAAGAGTTTCGTTGTATTTCACGCAGTTTAATTTATAAACTACATCATGTAATTTAATTCACGAAAGGTATATTTATAATTTTCGTAATGGCACTTAGAAAATAAAGTGAATTTTATGTTGACTCATGTTTGACGATACGCTATGTGAGTATGTGTGCGCGCGTGCGCATATTATATAATTTAAGATTAGCGTAAAATATAATGACTGAAACTAAAACTATTTAAATTACTAATGAAAATAATTTAATTGTGGAGTAATTAATTTAACAGATTTTAAGTACATTATTATTATAAAATTAATGTGAATATTTCAAATACAAATCAATCACATTGACCTACATTTTCTATTACATAATTTTTATTACTTAGTAATAAGTTTTATTACTTAGTTTTACAATTTTTATAGTTTTAATTAAAAAAATTTAATTTGCGATGGACAATTACGAAAACCTTAATTTCTTTTGTAGCCTTCCTGTAATGAGGTTGTTGATTACATTGCAATATTTTTTCCTTTTTTTAAACAGGATAAATTACGTAATAAAAAAAGAATTATCAAACGTAAACATTAAATATTGATGTAATTTGAGAAAAAAAAGAAAAGAAATAACGCGTAACTCTTACGCGTTAAGTAGTTTTTTTAAATAATTTTTCTTTCATGAAATACTAATTATTTCCTTGTACGCAGTAAATAAAGTTTTGTGATCGCGGAAAATTTCAGTTTTCAGATTTCAACGGAAACCTCCATTTTGACTATTTTCGGCATGACGTCTGTACGTATATATCTCGCATAACTCAAAAACAATTAGCCGTAGGATGTTAAAATTTTGTAATTAGGACTATTGTAACATCTAGTTGTGCATCTCCCCTTTTGATTGTAATCGACTGGACCAGAAGTGTCCAAAAATGCCAAAAAAAAAAAAAATGGATTTTGAACTTTTTCTTAACTGCAGTAATAAGTCCTCATTGGAGCTTTTCAACGATATGTCATAAGTTGTACTTATAATCATTATTTCCAGAGTTATAGCCAAATAAAATTTTAATTAATGAAATATTTGAATCTTACAAGGCACAACGGTTCGAATCAGACTTCATCTCCTTTTTTTAACTTTTTTTTAATTTAAATATATTTATTTATTAATAACTATTAACTCTGATTGTAAAAAAAAACTTTTATGATAAATAATAAATAGTTCAATAATAACAATAAAAAAAAATTGAAAAAATATCAGAAGTTAATAATGAAATAAGATATAATGTACTTTTCATTTAAAAAATGTGTATATGTAATTTACTAGGCGTACAAGGAAGTCATTTGATGCCACATCTGATTTTTTTTCTTATATAAAATTAATAAATCAGGTAAATAGATTTATAGCAATTGGTAGTAGTATGTAATATTTCTAGTAAATTATCACAAAAATTAAACAACCAATAATTATACAATTTTACATGTAGCTTTCTTAAGACCCCGAGAATATAAACCACAGTTTAAATTACACCGATCTAAATTTAGTAAAAGAACTTAAGTTCGTCTACTAAATTTAATATATTGTCTATATCGATTGTCATTATCTACATCGATAATTATCTATGTCAATATGGACTTCTTCAGAAAGGTATTACATGATTTACTCTCTTTTTTACTTCCTTATACGAAGTAAAGGAAGTATTGTGATCGCAAAAAATTTCGTTTTTCAGATTTCAACGGAAATATCCATTTTGATCATCCCTGAATATTTTTTGACTAGTTTCGGCGTGATTTCTGTACGTATGTATCTCTCATAACTCAAAAACGATTAGCCGTAGGATTTTTGAATTTAGGACTGTTGTAAAAATGGAGTTGTGCACTTCCCATTTTGATTTGTGTTCAAAATTCAAATGATTTGGATTTGGACGTTTTCTTAACTGCAGTAATAAGCTCTCATTGCGAGCTTTTCAACGATATATTATAAGTGGTACCTAATTTCATTGGTTCCAAAGGTATAGCCAAATAAAATTTTAATTAATGAAATATTTAGATCTTACAAGGCACTTAGGTTCGAATCAGACTTCATCTTTTTTAATTTAAATGTATTGATTTTATTAATAATTGTTAACCTCTGATTTTAAAAAAAAATTACAATAAATAATAATTCAATAACAACAATAAAAAAAAGAAAAAATATCAGAAGTTATTAATGAAATAGAATTTTACGTACTTTTCATTTTAAAACAGTGTGTACATGTAATTTAATAGGCGTACAAGGAAGTCATGTGATGTGAAAATCAGATTTTTTCTGTTAACTTCCGGAACTACCGTAAGGTATTACTTCAGAAGATGAAATGTATGAACATAAATGAAGTATAGTCTTGTAGAGTCTCAAGTAGACCATTACTGAGATATGTGGTTAATTGAAATCCACCTACCAAGGAACAACGGTATACACGATTTAGTATTCAAATCCGCATGAATATAACTGCCTTTACACTAGGATTATATGATTTCCCAAATTTAACGTAATTGTCGGGAAAGATCAATTTGTATTACTATCCTAATATATATAACATATTTAATACCAGTAAGACAACAACGACATAAAACATGTGATAACGAACACGCACTCAAATCAGTTTGCACCGGATCCGCTACGGGAACTGGATTCTGTTTTCCAGTTGTTGGAAGACCGGAATGGGCTAACTATCTTCTTGGTTCTTGTGAATACGTCGAGTCAAGTTATTTGAAAGACGATATGGTCAAACAAATTGACCATATCAGATCAGGATTACAAAGAAAAAACAACCTGGATACGACTGGGACACAAGGATACCTGGATACGACTGGGACCGGACGAGAACACAGGAGGAGGCGATATCGAGGATAACAAAATCGACAACGGACCTGATAACTCTACTACAGAGTTATATAAATATTAATAATTTAGTATTTATTCATTTTTTTTTTGTCTTCAGTCATTTGACTGGTTTGATGCAGCTCTCCAAGATTTCCTATCTAGTGCTAGTCGTTTCATTTCAGTACACCCTCTACATCCTATATCCCTAACAATTTGTTTTACATATTCCAAACGTGGCCTGCCTACACAATTTTTTCATTCTACCTGTCCTTCCAATATTAAAGCGTCTATTCCAGGATGCCTTAGTATGTGGCTTATAAGTCTGTCTCTTCTTTTAACTATATTTTTCCAAATGCTTCTTTCTTCATCTATTTGCCGCAATACCTCTTCATTTGTCACTTTATCCACCCATCTGATTTTTAACATTCTCCTATAGCACCACATTTCAAAAGCTTCTAATCTTTTCTTCTCAGATCGTCCAAGTTTCACTTCCATATAAAGCGACACTCCAAACATACACTTTCAAAAATCTTTTCCTGACATTTAAATTAATTTTTGATGTAAACAAATTACATTTCTTACTGAAGGCTCGTTTAGCTTGTGCTATTCGGCATTTTATATCGCTCCTGCTTCGTCCATCTTTAGTAATTCTACTTCCCAAATAACAAAATTCTACTACCTCCATAATCTTTTCTCCTCCTATTTTCACTCAGTGGTCCATCTTTGTTATTTCTACTACATTTCATTACTTTTGTTTGAAGACAAAAAAAAAACAATAATAATTATTATTTATTTATTTAGCTTTAAGTATAATTTGATTTTTTTTACTATTACTATTAAATAGATTATATAAATAAATATTTCTTTCTTGGCATGAAATTTTAAATTATTTTAGACAGAAGACAAAGCGGAAAATATCTAAAATAATATTAGTAGATTTAAATTTATGCTTATATACTCGCATATATAAAAAAATGAATGTTTTTTGTTTGTCCCGTATGCGTTCCTATACCGTTCATCTGATTGCGATGAAACTTTTGTAGTTGTGCGCACGCCCGCAAAGATTTCTGATTTAGTTTGAACCCGCTAGGTGTCACTGGGGTCGAAATATTTCAAAAAAATTGTATTTATGGTCCGAATTGGCTCATATTCAGAATATGTGTTACTTACATGGAAAGAAATACCACTGCAAAAATGGAAGGGGCGCTAGATGGGGTGCTGGGGCTGAGATATTTCGAAAAATTGTATTTTTATGGACCGATTTGGTTGTTATTCAGAATATATATTAATTACGTGAGAATAAAGAATTTTGTAAAAACTATACCCGGTAGGTGGCGCTTAGGGTAAAAGGGGAAAAATGAAAATTAGGAACAGGGAAATAGGGAAAAAGTGAAAGGTTAAATTTTGTGAAGTTCTGTCATGTTCATTGTTAATGTTTTATCATACTTTCAATTGTGTTCATTTAATCTATATATGTGCTGAAATCTAGCAACAGCGAAGCATTGCACGGTCTAATAGTAGTCTATAAATATTCATAAAAACACATTTCTATCTGTTTATACGTAATCCATCTAATTTGGTTAAAAGACTACTTATTTTTTTTTTTATAAACAGCAATGAAATATATCAAAATATTGTATTATCTTAATTCTTAGATTTGTGATTAGATCTACTGATCTTAATTTCTGTACACCCTTCTATAGTTTCAGCAATTGTGTAACTGTCCACTTTATTAAAGAATTGTGGAGGATTGTATCTCACTTTCAAATGAAATAAGTTTAAATGAAGTGCAGCTAAAAATGTGAATATGTTATTTAATAGGCGTACAAGAAATCATGTGGTGTCCACATATTTTTTTCTGGATTATTTATGCATGAATTGTAGGTAAACAACTTTCTTTTCTCTAAAATACCAATTAAGTAAATCGAAATAATTATTCTTTACGCTATATCCCCTACCCCTGAACGAATCTTTAAAAATATTTAATATGATCAGTGTCCCATATTATAGAAATATTTAAAAATAATAATAATTTATTAATAAATATAATACAAATATTTTAACTAAATTTTAAGAAAATTTGTTGGTTCAGTCGTAAGATATAAGACCAAAAATTGTGCGACGCATACATATATATTTTTTAGTCTACATGAACTCCGACCCTACAACGTAAAAATATGCAAAATACCCGATATACCATTTTTTAAATGATCATCCGTACTTTACCCTTTAACCACCACCTATATTCGCCGGGAAAGTAAAAAATACAGGCTATCAAAAAGCGATTTTTGTTCGTTAGTCTTGTAAGAATCATTATAAATAGGTTAACAAAATAAATTTTTGATTTCATCAATAATGAGAAAACAGAGATAAAGTAGATAAAAGAATTACAAAAATATAACATTAAAAGACATTAAAAATATAGACTCATTAAAAAAAACCAAAATTATCAGGGTTTTCAAGAAAAAAGATTATCAAGAAAGTAAATTACAAAAATGAAATGATCCGAACAACGCAAAAACAACATATGGAGAGAATGAATGAGGTAGAGGAAAGAGAGAATACAGCAAAGTAGAAAGAAGTGAGGCAAGTTTAAATGTAATCCTCAAGTGAACAAAATCAAAAAGAAAAAAATCTGATATAGACAATACATGATTGATTTCCTTGTACGTTTATTAAATTGTATTTACACATTTAAAAAAAATGATAAGTATATAAAATTTTATTTCATTAAAAACGTCTGAATTTTTTTTAATTTTTGTTATTATTGAATTATTATTATTTATTGTTATTTTTTTGTTACAATTAGAGGTTAGTAATTATTAATAAATCAATTAAATTAAAAAAAGAAAAAAGTTTTAATAAAAAAGGAAATGAAGTCGAATTCGAACCGATTTGCCTTTTCCTTGTAAGATCCAATTATTTAATTAATTAAAATGTTATTTGGCTGTAACTCTGGAACTAATTAAAATAAGTACCACTTATTATATCGTTGAAAAGCACTCAGCTCTCAATTAGGGCTTATTACTGCAGTTAAGAAAAAGTAAAAAAAATCTGAATTTTTGGTTTGGATTTCGGGTTTTTTTTGGACACTTTTCGTTTAGTCGATTGCAATCAAAAAAGGAAGTGCACAACTAGATTTTACAACAGTCTTAAATTCAAAATTTCAACATCCTACGGCTAATCGTTTTCGTTTTAAGCGAAATACGTACGTACAAACGTCACGCCGAAACTAGTCAAAATGGATATTTCCGTTGAAATCTAGAAACCGAAATTTTTCACGATCACAATACTTCCTTTACAAAGTAAAAAATGGAATAATTTTATAAATAAGTAGTTTCATCTTCCTCTACCGAAAAAGACTTTTGTGATTTAACCACTGATAGACAATTAAAGCAAAATAAATAAAAAGGATTTAAAAATAAATAAAAAAATTATAATGAAGTTATTAAACAATTATTTATAAAATAATGTAAAATATATATATATGTTGCAGGTAGATGATAAAAACGGAGATTTGATCAAATCCCTAATGTAGATGATCAATTCACGGAAGATCTTAAAATTACAACTCTGTAGGGTGATTTCTCTAAAGAAAGTAAGTGATTTTAGTTAACTGCTTTAGTGAAAATATGAAATAAACAGGTCAAGACTAGCGCAGCTCACTACGCGAGGAAGGTTGCGCGCATTTTTATTATTGTTTTCTATATTTCGAGTTTTATGAAGTACCTACCGTACAAAAATGGGTTCAGATATAGAAAAAAATCAAAATTATAAACAAAATTAACTTTAAACAAAAGTAACTTAACTTAACTTAAACTAAACTTATTAAACAAAATTAATTATATTATTTCTTCTTTTCACTAAAACATTTAAGGAATTTGATCAAATCACTTACATTCTTTAGGGAAATCACCCCACAGAGTTGTAATTTTAATATCTTTCGTGAATGATCATCTACCTTACGGTTTTGATCAAATCTCCGTTTTTATCATTTCCCTGCGTTATATATATATATATATATATATATATATCAAAACTACCAGATAACCTTTTTCTAAAAAATAAAAAAATTAAAAAAATCAATTTTTTTATGAATAAAACTAAAAATATATGTAATTTTTATTTTTAATATATGAATCAAATATTTTATTTTTATATTTTTAAAAACCCCAGTTAAAAATATAATTCTAAATAAATTTAAAATTAAAAAAAAAATTAAACTATTCCAAACATTTTTTATTATAATCCTCTTAATTCTAAATGTATTTTGAGGAAAAGGTTTACAACGCAATTATAAAAAAAAAAAATGTCCAATGGATATAAAAATTAATAAATGAAAATGATAAATAATTTTAAAAACAAATCCAGTGTAATATATCTTCTCTTCTTTTTTTTAATTCAAAAAAAATATTTCATTACCTTTTTTATAGCATAAATATTAGTGCATGAAATAAAAAAAAAAATAGACAAATAATAAAAAAAAAATTATAGTAGATTGTAAAAAAATATAATGACAAATCTTACCGTTAAACGTCCTGTTGTTTATATCAGAATGTCCTGTAATTGATGTACTTGAATTGTTTTTAAGTAAATTATCCAAATTAGCGGTAGCAAAAAGATAATTCTCTTGAAATAATAATAGAATAAAACCTATTTGTATACCGTAATGTAACTGAGATTTTTTTAAGCTTTTAAATTTACTAAATCTATGAATTATTATTAATAAAAGAAATAATAGTTTATTATTAATAATTTTTGAGTCCATTACTTAAAAATTATTATTTGTTTTTTTATAAATCAAATAAAAATATTTATGAAATTACACTGTAATTAGTAAGAAATTTTATTTAAAAAGTCGTAAATATTCTTTCTTAAAAATAAATAAATAAAAACTGATTTTTATAAATATTAAATAATTCTTTTAAAAATTTGAAAACGTTTTTAGAATTTTTCCTTTCATGTAAACCACGACAGTTTATAAAATATTTAATAAAATTATTAAATAAAATAATTTATTATTAATATATTAAAATATTAGTTCAATAGTTATAACTGCACTGAATACGGATATAAACTGAATCCTTTTTTATAACCTTTAGCGATGTTTAGCACCTGAGAGTTCTGCGTCCATAATCAAAGAAAGTGAGCTTTATAACATAACGAGGTAGATAGAGAAACTAACATATCTAGTTGAGAGAGACATTGTTTAACTATGACCTTGATGTTTGAATTCGACAAACTGCGAACGTAAACTTCCCCAGGGTCGGAAATCCACGCACTTGTTACATATTACAAAACATATATATATATATATATATATATATATATATAAAAAAACAATATTTCGCAAGTGATTCATAATCAACGAACGCCCAGCAAAAAACTACTGAAGATTAATAGATAAAATTTGTATACACGTTCTTCTTTACGGTGTAAGTGCACTCTAAGAAAGGATTATAAAAATTTAGAATTTAAAGGGTAAAAATAAAGTAACAATGAAATTTATTTTTTAATTTACTGATTAAAAATGATATTCAAGTTACCAACATGAATGGTGTAATCTTCTTGAGAATAACTAAAAACCAATTACTATTTTTTTTTTTGAAATTATGAGTTTAAAAGGTTAAAATAAATTTTTGAAATTAACCCGGCTATTTTCTTAATTTATTTACAAATGAAGATATCAACTTAATTTTTTTTGGTACGCGTAGTCTTCATGTAAATATGTAAAAAAAAATTTTAATTTTTTGAAATTCGATCTTGAAAGGGGGAAAAGGTAAAATTTTTGAAATATTATTACAAATTATTCCCATTTCCGATTATACTACACGAGATATTCAGTAAATCTGGGCTTGCAAATAATATTTAGATAAATATCAGGGCGTTTAACAAAAAACTATTTCACTCATAAGAATAAAGCAAGTACTGTACGAAAGAGTACTTCAAATAGTTTTTTCCATATATACTATGTAGTTAGTAAACCATTTGCTCGCTAGGCGTCGACAGTAGAGAAAATGGTTGCCACGGGAAACGAGAAGTCGTTTTGTGTGTTAGAAATTCACTTGTCAAAGTCAGTAATTTCTGTGCAACGTGCGTTTCGGTTGAAATTTCATAAAGAGCCACCAAGTGACAATTCAATTCGTGCATGGTATAAACAATTCAGTGAAACCGGTTGCTTGTGCAAGCGAAAATCAACTGGTCGTCAATCAACCTTAGAAGTCAATGTCGAACGTGTGCGTGCAAGTTTCATTCGCAGCTCGTCAAACTCGACTGCGGCTGCAGGCAGAGAATTAGGAATTCCGAAAACAACAGTGTGGAGAGTTCTCCGTAAACGTTTATTATGCAAACCGTACCGTCTTCAATTAATCCGGCGTCTTTCTGATGGAGATAAAACACGTAGGCTTGATTTTTGTTTACAGTTACAGGAAAAGATGTTGTTGGATGAAGGTTTTATAAACAAGATAATTTTCAGCACTGAAGCTACTTTCCATATTAGCGGCAAAGTAAACCGTCATAACGTGCGAGTTTGGAAAACTGAAAACCCACACGCTTATGTGGGACACATTCGGGATTCTCAGAAAGTAAACGTTTTTTGTGCGATCTCTCGTGAGGCAGTGTATGGGCCGTACTTTTTTATGGAAACGACAGTAACCGGCATGATATACCTGGATATGTTACAATTATGGCTTACGCCTCGGCTACTCAACGACTTCATTTTCCAGCAAGATGGTTCTCCTGCCCGTTTTCAAAACGAGGTTCGACAGTACCTTAACACAACATTACCTCGGCGCTGGATAGGACGTGCGTCTGAAGAAAACCAACACATTATTCTGTGGCCACCAAGATCACCAGACCTCACGTCATGTGATTTCTTTCTCTGAGGTTACGTGAAAGATACGGTAGTTATCCCACCGATGCCGCACGATATCGCTGAGCTAAAGGATCGCATAATCAATGCAATCAACTCTATCGAAAATGACATGTTAGAACGAGTTTGACAAGAGCTAGACTTTCGTGTTGATGTGCGCCGTGTCACCAGAGGAGCACATATTGAACATTTAGATTTTAACAAAAACTGTTTGAGTCCCTATATCACTTCGTACAACTTTCATTTAGGTAAGTGAAATACTTTTTTTGTACTGAATTTTTGTAACTCCTAAGAACATTATGAAACACTCTGAAAAAAAATTTTGAATTTCAATTTTTTAAGGAATGCGACGATGTATGTGCAGTGATCAACTGACACATCCACTATATATGCTATGCAACTGACTGCCCTTGCCACCGGTTACTCGAAAAAAAAAACATAAAATAATGACAGGGACAGAGTCCTCTGGCTAGATGGGAAGGATGAACGAAGCGCGCACTGACCGCAAACTTCGCCTGACCGCGACGGGAAACGCATATAGCCGCCACATAATGCGGGCTATATGTATAAAGTTAGAATACACTGTCAAACCTACCGTACTTATTTATCTATACATTTTCAATTGTTTACAGAGTATGTTTTTCAATATGCACATTTCGTTCTTCTTGATGCATTTTTTCTTTTAGGTAGATTTATAAGAAAGCTACCTATTGTAATGGGTACCATGATTCGACTTCCGGATAATTTCGGCATATCTTCGCGTTTCACATGCCCTAAACCCCAAAACCACCATCAGCTCAAAAGTTTATACATACATTTATATATACGAGATCTGTCAATAAAGTAATTAGACTGGTTCAGAAAACCTTTTTATTTACATTCCAATTATACATGGATTTCATCACCTTCAAAATAGTTCCCCTGGGAAGCCACGAAACGCTACAAACGATTTTCACACTCTTCATAGGAGTATTGGAACTCAGAAACCGGAATATCCTTCAGATGGTCGGTTACATTTTTTTAAACGTTTTCTACTGTTCCAAAATGGTGTTTTTTGAGGTGGTTTTTTTTTAAAAGTTGGGAACAGGAAAAAGTTGCAGGAGCTCAAGTCAGGTGAATAAGGTGATTGAGGTACTACAAGAATGATTTTATTTGCCAAAAACTCATTAACTGAAAGTACAGTGTAGCATGGTGGATTGTCATGATGCAGCACTCAAATGTCTTTGCAACCTTTTTCTCCAGTCTTTCAAGAATTTCTCGGTAAAAATATTGATTTACAGTCTGTCTTGTAGGCAAAAACTACTTATAGACAATGACATTACTATCGAAGAAACAAATAAACATAATTTTGATTTGCTCATTTTTGCTTTTTTGAGACGTGGTGTGTTTGAAGTGTGCCACTCCTTGCTCTGGCGTTTTGTTTCTGGGTCGTACTCAAATATCCAAGATTCATCATCAGTAACAACGTTTTTTTTTTAGAAAATCAGTATCAGTCGCCCTAGAAGATCGCGGCACACTTACATCCGGTTTTATTTCTGTTCAACAATGAGGTTTTTTGGTACTAATTGTGCACATAACTTTTTCATATCCAATTCGTTTCTCAAGATTTGATGGACTGTACGGTCAAATTCAATTGTTCTACAATCATTCTGACAGTTAATCACCGATCGTAATAGTCTAGAAAATATGCTACAGAGCAGTGACAGCAGGCGTATAGGCACTGTTGAACTGTAGCACCCCCTACTTCTACTTGATATTATCGATAACGTTTAATATAATGAGTCTCTTTTTCTTTATACTTGTACAGTATATAATCCGCAAGCTTAATGTCAGTAGCCATCCCTCAGTTTATGAAAAAGATACAAAAATCTTTGTATAAAACTGTGGGCTTGCAGTTCCAGCGGCGTGGTGTTTGGCTGTTGTGCGCATGCACATATATGAAACTGCACGCGAGGCTGCGAAGGAGAGAAAGCACTATCGCTCCCGCAGTGCCCACCCTTTCGTGCTGGTGGAAGGTATTTTTTTTTTTACTCCGCGTGTGTATGGAACGTTCTTTGTGTTCACTCTCATGTTCTCATCATTTATGATAAATAAATATCTCTTTCTTTTCCTTATGTAAGAAATATTATATATGTTAATCTAGTTCTACAGCTGCTTTTTTTTTTTTTTTTTTTTACTTTTAAGGCCGCAAAGGACCACTTTAGTCAGAATAATTCAAGTCTTTTTTGCTGATCTTTTTGCCTTTAAGTTCTTAGCTTTTACTCCCAATATTTTTAGTCATTCTTAATGATCTTACTTTACGATCCTCTTCTGAATAAACCCTTTTCGTATAATTAAAAGTTCTTACTTTAAAGTCGGCATTCGGATCTTTAATAACAAATTTTAATTTTTCGGATTTATTATGTAAATCTTTGAAAGTCAAATTTAATTCTTGCACGTCTTCTTTAATTTCTTTGATCCATAATGGCGGATATTTTAAAGACCAAAATTGATCGATAATTCTCTTAGTAATCCTATCCTGCGGTAATCTTAACAAGCGTGCACAGAAAGAAATCCGTTTCTTTTTCATAGTATCAATTAGGGATTCTAAGTTTTCGTACAGAAATTTATTAGGCAATAATCTGTACTGATTTTCGTGTTAAAGTTTTTGCTTATGCAGGTTCTAAGAATCCTGCGTTCAACTTTAAGCGAAGGTTCAGTCCTATTTTTCTGATTTAATCTAAATAAAGTCTCGCTCGCGTAAGTAATTACCGGTTTAACCACAGTTTTGTAATGTCTAATTTTAGTGTTAATCGAGAACGATTTTTTGTAGTAAGTATTTTTGGTTACTTGTAGCACTTTAAATAATTTATTAAGTCTTTCAGTCCAATTTTGTTTTTTGTTACAATTACAAGTAATGATCTCTCCAAGATATTTAAATTTTTCTACAAGTTCTACTTTGTTTCCGTTAATATTTACAGAATTAATAACTAAAGGATCTATAGCCATCAATTTAGTCTTTTTGCAAGAAATTTTAAGTCCAATTTTATTCGCAAGTTCTTCTATACTTATTATTTGTTCTCTGGCTTCTGCGATACTATTAGCTAATAAAGCTAAGTCGTCGGAAAATCCTAGGCAATTTAAATTTAAGTTTTCTCTTTTGTATCCTATGTGAATATTTTTTGGATTAATTTTAAACCATTCGCGCATCAGAAATTCTTGTGCACAATTAAATAATAAAGGCTGTTTTATAATAAGAAGAAATAAATATTATATTTATTGTAAAAATTTACTTCTTTTTATGTAATTATTAAAGATTTTTCAGTCTAATATAAAATTTTATATAGTAAACTATTCAGTTCTTAGTAATAAGTTTTTAAATATATTAAAATAATTCACTTGTTATAAAATGTTAAACTTAATAAAAGGTTAAAAGGCATTCAATCATATTTAAAATGCAATTTAAACTGTGAATACATAATAATACTAATAATAATAAATAATAATAATAATAATAATAACCTTACCATATGAAAGTTATTAATACTATAAAATATAAAATAAATAAAACGTATCTAATTCTACTGCGATAAAAATATAATTAATCACAGTAATGGGTACTTATTAGAACGTATTAATCAGCGGCATATGCTTTGAATATTAAAAGGTGAAATAAGGCAGGTGTTCGAACATTTTTTTTTTGTCCTCCAATCCACGGATATATAAAGATTTAATTTATTTTTTTCATTTTTAAGTTAAAAGACCGAAAGTTATGTCTTACAAATCTTTCAGCATATTAATTTATGGCTCAATAAACGGGTTTTATGGTTGCCAGTTATCTACAGCCTACAACTTATTTCTTCATTATCAACACGTAATTAATTTAATTATTTCTCATTTAATTCTTATTTCTATTTATAATTGTTAATTACGACTGTAATTAATAGAGAACAAATAAGTAGACAGAGATTGGATCAATTAAATTCTCTATGACAAGAATCGGTACTTTTTATAGAAAAATATGTTTTTCAATTTTGTATTGATATTTATTAAATAAATTAAATTAAGAAATCTTCAACATTTGAAAGGCAAATATGATGCCATTCAAAAGTAAATTGAAATAAAAAATAATGAGGATATTTGTGGAGATAGTGTACAGGTTGAGGACGATTTATTTAGTTTTGAATGTAAATTACAATGTTTAATAGGTAATGTTAAACAGATGACCATTGATCAAGAAATTAATATAGTTACAGGAACAAAGCAAACGCAAGTACAACCGATTAATTTACCACTTTTTAGAGGTAATGTTCTTGACTGGCATCATTATTATGGTTTAATGATTAAGTAAATAATCGAATGATTTAAGTAATTTACAAAAACTTCATTATTTATATGCCTCCTTGAACGATGAAGCGTTAGCGATCATTAAAAAAATTTACCAATTACGAATGAAAATTATACAGAGTGATTTTTTAGCCCCCGTTACCGAATTGTTAATGTCTGGTAATTTTTTTCTAAGAAAGGGAAATTTTGTTTTGTTACACGAAGTTGGTAGCGCTACTCAACCAGTATAGATACGGGAGTGTGAGTTGATTCTCCTTGAGCTGTGTAAACTTTTGTGCCGTTTCCGGTCGTGTTACGAACAGAATGTCTTTTACCATAGAACAACGAGTTTTCATTCTTGAACAATATTTTGCTACGAAATCGTACGTGAGTGTAATCCAAGCTTGTACGCGAGTGGATTCAAGCTTCATCACTAAAGAACACTGTGTTTAAAAATTCGATTCCGTTATTATTTACGAGAGACCTAAACCAACGGCAATATTGCGATCGCTTGTTTAAATCTGGAGGGTGAAGCTCTTAGACTAATCGTACGCTATACGGATACAATTTCAAATTTTTAGTAGCTTTCTGAACAATCGAATATGACAAACCAACTTGCGTGGAATGTTTTCGTAAACTTTTCCGTGGAGAATTGAGCATTCTTATTTTCGCATTCTGTAAAACGTCATCTGTCAAGCAAGTTGGTTGACCGCTACGTTTTCTGCCGCAAACACTGCCTGTCTCGAAATCGGTTTTCTAGCCTAGAAGTTGACATTTTTTCTGGCGGAGGAACACCAACAAATTAAATTTTAAATTATTCTTTTACACTTGCGTACGATTTCGTAGCAAAATATTGTTCAAGAATGAAAACTCGTTGTTCTATGGTAAAAGATATTTTGTTCGTAACACGACTGGAAACGGCACAAAAGTTTACACAGCTCAAGGAGAATCAACTCACACTCCCGTATCTATACTGGTTGAGTAGCGCTACCAACTTCGTTTAACAAAACAAAATCTCCCTTTCTTAGAAAAAAATTACCAGACATTAAGAATTGGGTAACAGGACTAAAAAATCACTCTGTACAATTGCACTAGATCTATTAAAAATCTTTTAACTAGATTTATTCAGATACACTGAATTTTAAAATCACTCATTTTAATAATTCTAAAATTTATACTAAAAGGAATATTTTTTCTATTATAGCAGATTTCTGTGATCCTCTAGGAATCATTATTGGCCCCTATTATATTTTCATACAAACAGTTTATGCAATCATTATGACAACTCAAAATATACTGGGACGAATTATTAAAAAAACCAATAATACAATGGTTTTCACTGTATAATCATTTAAATTTGTCATTTAACATAAGTAGATCCATTAAGTTTAATAATAATAAAATTCATTCTATTCAATTACATGATTTTCTGATGCCTCCATTAAGAGCTACGGTTATTGTCTTTATATACGCACTTTATACTCCAACCATGTAATTACATCTAATTTACTACGTTCTAAATCAAAATTAGCCACCTTAAATGAAATCGCATTACCCAGACTTGAATCCGTGGTTGTTTACTACTTTAACGTTATTCGTGAAGGTGTCTACTGCATTAAAGATACACTTTGACGAGATACACTTATACTCGGATTCCACCGTAGAATTTTGTTGTATTCATGGACATTCTTCGAATTGGAAGGTATTTATAAGTAATACAGATTCTGAAATTCAACAAAATACTTCAATTACCAATTTACATTACATCAGATCCTGTGATAATCTAGCAGATATTGTCTAGTGGTTGCTCACCAAGCAAGTTACTTGATATTTCACTGTGGTGACATGGTCCTCATTGGCTATTACATTTCTTCCTCCCGTTGGCCAACGGATCGTAATATTACGTTCAATGATGATAAATTAAATCCTGAATGCTTATTAGAAATTTATTATGACTTTTATCAAATTTATTGTAATTTTCTAATCTAGGAGTGACACGCAAGAACACATCTTCATCCGAACAAAAAACAATTTGTTAATTTTTATAAACTGAAGTAAGAAGTTACATCAGGGTAAGCCTAATATAACCATATAATTGGCATAGTTTCAATTTTCAATCTGGTATTAATATTGTCATAACGTCAGAACGGCGAGGTCACAGATAGGAAAATGAATTTCTAGGCCTACTAGAATTTATGATCGTAGACAACATGAATCTATGCCAGTAAGTTCTTAAAGACTTGAAAAGCAACGTATACGCTCAGATCAAAATCGAGTTATGCTATATATAATAGATCTTAAATCAGCTTAGAATTTCACTCGGAAATTGACTTTCTGAATTTGAAAAAATGTTTAAACAAGTAATACGATTAAATTATGTAACCAATGCGATGATAAAAAAATCCCTTTCAGCACGCCGGCGAAGTTAGTTTTCACCCGTGCTAAGTAGGGAATAAAAAAGATTTCCACCATAAAGTTAAGAAAAACTTCAAATTTACTCAATACGACAACGGTTGCATATTTTCACATGTTTAGAATACAACAAGCCCCATCTTCTTAACAATTCCAGCAACATTTTGATCATCCCTTTTCGTAAGGGTTTCGTCATATCAAAAATTGTTTCCCACAAATGTTTTAAGTAATGTTTAGAGTACTAATAACCACTTTAAACCGGTTCAATACTGTGCTTATTAAATGAGGTATGATTTTTTTTGTCTTCGAAACTCCATTTTTCCACCCTCTGGGTTGGTGATATCAAAAAACTTTACTTACATAAGTTTTAGGGGCTTATCTAAAAAATAGTAGGAACTTTAGACGAATTCGATATTTTACTTAATAAGAAAGTTATAGCGATATTTTGCTTTTTTTCGATAAAGCCCCCCCTCATTTTCACCCCCCATGGTCGGGTTTTGCTTATTAACAAACTCGATCGAGATTTTGGGTAGTTATTTTTTTATGTATCAATTTGAAAGTGACTGGCGCAAAATTACGGCAATTATCGTATCCACAAGAAAGTGAAATATTTTGAATTGACGTTGATTTTGGGGTCTGCGGGATGTGAAACACGAAGATATATCGAAATTTTCCGGAAGTCGAATCATGGTACCCATTATAATAGGTAGCTTTGTTATGAAATTTACCTAAAATGGAATGATGAAATTCCTGGACTTTGCTATGTCGGGGATAAAATAGTTGTTTAACTTCAATATCCTTCTAATTACATTAAAAATTTGATTTTGGGAACGTATCATTTGTATAAACATTTTATTTTATCAGGTAAGTTGTGAATAGCGATAACTTAGAAAGCTTTTATACTCTACCCATAATTACTGAAATATTATTTTCTATTTTTAAACTTCTATATGCATATAATGCAATCGAAGCCGCGATGGTGGGTGCTAGTTACTTATAAAGGTGTTTTCAATCTTTTGTTTTTTTTTTTTTAGTGTAAGAAAAAAAAGAGAAATACGAATTTTATTTTTAATAAATAGTTAATTCAAATGGAATTTATGAAGGATTATATAAGGATTATTTTATTAAAAAATACAAAAATATATTTGATTACATATAAAAAACTATTTTTTAACTTTTATTTAACTAATATTAATATTAACATTAATAAAAAATGGAAACAAATTAGAAAAACCCTCTAAAAAGTAAAAAATGAGAATTAAATCAAATTGAGAATTTTAAACAAAAAAATATAATATATTAACAAATATAAAAATGCACTGAAAAGTAAAAAATAAATTATATAAACATCTAATAAATAACAAATAAATAAATTTAATAATTGTAATAACTATTAAATTTAAAAATGAAAAATAATGAAAATATTTAGTTAAATAAAAGCGAAGCGCAGTTTTTATAATTTATTTAAAACAACACATCATTTATTTTTACAACAATTAATCTTAATTTTCATATTCAATAACGATGCGAGGAGGCGGAAAGGTCTGCTGGAACCTCTCCAGTTGAGACTGACTAGCTACAAGTAACAATCTAGGAAAATGCACCCACTCGCTTTCTTTGTACGTGTTCTCACATAGTTGAAGTTCATCTTCGAATTCTGCTTGAAATCTATGCCAAATTGAACGCACTCTTTCCGCTAAAAGTTTCATATTACATAATTATGAATTTTTATTTAATGAATTCATAATTACGATTACAATTATAATAATGATAATAATTAATAATTTTTTAGATTACCGTCAAAATGTAATAACTTTGTGCAAGATTTCTAAATTTAATTTTTATTTTTAATCTTATTAACCCTTAAAGGTCATCTCGGTGCAAATTTAAACCATCAAAGAATTAAAATTTGAGTTATTTTATTACAGATAAATAAAGTATATACATATACTAAACAACCTCATTAAACAAAAAATATATTTTAAAATGCAGCAAATGTCTATAAATATATATTCGAAAAAATTGTTATAAAAACTGCGCCACGCTTTTATTTAACTAAATATTTTCGTTACATTTAATTAAAAAATTTAATAATTATTACATTTATTTATTAGATATTTATATAGTTTATTTTTTACTTTTTAGAGGGGGTTTCTAATTTGTTTCCTTTTTTTATTAATATTAGTTAAATAAAAGCTTTTTTAAAAAATGTTTTTTTATATGTAATCAAATATATTTTCCTTTTTTTGTATTTTTTTAAGACTAAAAAAAAAGTAAAAAAATTTATTTTTACACATCGAAGTTACATACGTGTACCAAATTTCAATCATTTTCATACGATAAATCATGAGAAATTAAAATTTTCAACTAAATGTATGAATTTAGCGTAGGGGTAGCGCGTGGGGGTGGGTGATATCAAATTCCGACACCGTAGTACTGTATTGTCATCGAAGTTACATACGTGCACCAAATTTCATTGATTTTCATATGATAGGTCAAAAGATATAGCAGTTGCAAGATTTGATTATTCCTAAAGCGAGTTAAATAAAAGTTTTATTTAAATAAATAAATTTATTTATTTACTTAAATAAACAGTTATTATTTGACAGTTATTTAAAGTTTAAAACGCTAGTTTTTAAGAATTCATTTTGTTTAAAGTTATCAAGTAACCTGCTTATTTAAGAAAAAAAAGATTCAAAATTAGCCGTATTTCAATGAATTTTTATTAAATAATAATAATGTATTTATCTGTATGTATAAAGCAACTTTTCCTGAACGATTGATTCATCAAGCCCACCAAAAATCACTGAATATAAATTGATAAAAAGCTGTACACATGATCTTGTTACAGTGTCAGTGCACTCTAAGAAAGAGTTTTTTGAATTCCAAGTTTAAAAATGAAATTTACTGTTTTTATAATTTCTCGGTAGCAAATGAAAACATCAACTTAATTTTTGTTGTGTGTAATCTTCATGTAAATATCTAAAAACTAATTTCTAGATTTTTGGAAATTCTAAGTTTAAACGGTTAAAATGGATTTTTGAATTTTGTTTCAAACCCGGCCATTTTATTTATTTATTTATTTTTTTAAACTTTTTAAAGAAAACTATATATAAATTATGTTTTTTACCAACTTTTAAGGATTAACATAAATTTTATTATGTAAATAATTAATTAGATCTTGAAATATCATCATTTAAATTTATATATTGTTTGATTTAATACATTATATTATTATTTCATCTTATAATTTGTAATCTCATGTTACGATTTAATCTGTATCAATGTAACTATTACATTATGTTCATATTGCTCTTTACTTTATACGATTTACAGACAGCTATTAACTAACGTACATGAACAAACACACATTACAGGTATATACAAATATACAGAGTTATAAAAGAATGGTGCGGTTTCAGTAATTCATAGGAAGATTATAGGGAAATTTCTAGATGTTATATTGGTATCCCTGAAAACCTCCAACCTAAAAGTTTGTTTATTAGCAGTTGTAACCACAACGTCAGTTCTTGTATTGTTGTTGCGGTGAGTTTAGCGAGTTACTATGTTCTCGGATAAAGACAAAGCAAAGTGTGTTTTATTGATGGCCGAATTAAAATCCGTAATTTTAGTTCAACGTGCGTTTCGACGTGAATTCGGAAGAGATCCACCACACAAAAATAACATAACACGTCGGTTCAAACGATTCCAAGAAACCGGATCGGTTAAGAAACAGAAATCAACCGGCAGACCAAGTGTACCAGACGAAACGGTTGAACTAATTAAACGATCGGCAATTAGAAGTCCTGGGAAGTCCATCCCCCGTCGAAGCGTCGAATTAGGTATTCCAAAATCAACAATTCACAAAGTTTTACGTAAAAAACTGAAATTACACGCTTATAAAATCCAGATACTGCAGGAATTGAAACCCGACGAAGCTACAGAATGGATGCGTTAACAGATACAATTCACGAATATGGGGCTCTGAAAACCCACACGCAATTATTGAGAAACAACGCGATTCGCCTAAAGTTAATGTTTGGTGTGGTGCGATGAAAAATCGTGTAATAGGGCATTTCTTCTTTGCTGAAAAAACAATTAATGGAGTTGTGTATCTTGACATGTTAACCGATTATTGCTTTCCTCAGCCGGATGAACTCGAAAACATTCATCGACTTCATTTCCAACAAGATGGTGCTCCCCTGCACTTCAATGCATCGGTCACGGACGCTTTGAACGAAAAATTTGGAGATCGATGGATAGGCCGGCAAGGATCCGTACTTTGGCCTCCAAGGAGTCCAGACCTGACATCTTGCGATTTTTTCTTGCGGGGGTACATCAAAAGCGTTGTTTATACACAAAAAATGCGTGACCTAAACCGCTTAAAAAACAGGATTAATGAAGCAATGACAACCATTAACGAAGAAATGTTAACTAATGTTTGGAGAGAAGTTGAGTATCGTTTGGACATTTGTCAAGCGACTAAGGGCGCACATATTGAAATTTATTAATTATGTAAAAAAATGTTTGAGACGACAAATTTGAAATATAAAAAAACATAATCTGTAAGTAATTCTGTTTTAATTTAAACCATGTTCAAAACCGCACCATTATTTTATGATAACTCTGTACAAACAAATATATATGTAGATTTAGCAGGTTACCCGGTGTACGTTGAGCGTGTTAAATACACTAACCCGGCGTACAGTAAGCGTGTAACACGGTGTTCATTAAGCAAGTATAGGTAGGTACATTTAACGTGTGAGATATACTAACCTGCTCTACATTAAACAGGTATAGATATATTAGCAAGTTACCCGATTTTCTAGAAAACAATATTAAAATATTGCATACATTTATTTGTTTTAAATGAATTATTACTGATAAGCAACTTATTGCATCTAAGCTAATTATTATTATTCATTACTATTTATAATCATATTACGCATAACAGATGTGATCATAATTTAAAATTATTATTCAAATAATGTAACCGTTAATGATATGTAAAATTAATTGTGTTTTTCTTTCGCTGGTATCATATTTTATAAAGAACCATTATTTCATATTATTATCTTATAATCATCACGTTATTATACAGCGTCTTAAATCATCTTACTTTGTTTGTTATACATTTATATTTATATTGTTAAACCTGTTACGATTACAATAAAGATTATTGCAATTATCTCATTTAAATTTATAAAGGAAAAATCCTCGTCAAATGTTTACGCAAGTTATGTTTACTCTATGTTCTCATGGTTTATGATAAATAAATTATAAAATTCTTTCTTCTTACTTATGTAAGATATATATGTTAATCTAGTTCTAGAGCTGTTTTGTAATAAGAAAAAATATATCTATTGTAAAAATTTACTTCTTTTTATATAATTATTAAAGGTTTTTAGTGTAATACAAAATGTTATATTGTAAAAACAATTCAGTTTTTACTATTAAGTTCTTAAATATATTAAAATAATTCACTTATAAAATATTAAATTAAATGTATTTAAAAGGACTTTAATCATATCATAAAATGTATTTTAAACTGAAATTTAAATGTAATTTAAGTTATTAATAGTATAAAATATAAAATAAATAAAACGTATCTAATTCTACTACAATAAAAATATAATTAATCAAAATAAAGTGTATCAAAACTCCCAAAAAAAAAAAATTGTAAGGTTTTAGCGAGAGTTTTCCGTCAATTGAAAAATCGAAAATCAAAATTCAACAATTTATTTATTTATAATTCTTCAAAAAGACATTGTCCGAATCAAAAAAGTATGAAAGATATGTATGAAAGGCGAGTTAATAATTGTTATATATATTTTTCCTACTTCATTTCTAAAATGCCCAGCAGAGATGCGTCCTGAAAGGCAGCCATAACAGAAGTGGATGAAGAACTTCTACAAAACCTCTCCTTACAAAACACTTACAAGTAAATTAAATTAAACCAGCAATTGCGACTCCTCGGGAGTAGGGGCCGCATTGCTCCCTCCTGATAGTTAGTGCCCCGTTGTGGCGTATTCCTGCTAGCCTATTAAGCGTTAGCACCGAAAGGACTTCAGTGGACGGTCTGAAGGGGAATTACGTCGGGAGGACAGGTTTCATAAGCCTAGCCTTCCGCGGTCGGCCCATAAAATGGGTTCGATAACGCTGGTTTAACAACGGATTGGAATGCAATTAAATTCGTCCTTAAAATACTAAATAATAATAAACAAATCTTGAAAAATTAGACCCGCCATTTAAAATAAACCTTTTAAAAAAACACGCCCGATTAGAATCATCCAGCAGCAAGGGACTCTGTCCAGGTTCTGCGATTTGTAGGGAGAAATAAACTTCCGCCAACTGTGCATTCCATTCCATTCCATTTCTAAAACACAAAAATATATACTGTTAAATATTTTCTTCTTGCTCTAGTAATATTGTAACTAAATTATACAACATTTTTAATCTAAAACAGATACGAAATCGTCGAGAAATAATTGGAGATAAACAATTTTTCTTATATACTTGTATATATACTTAATAACGCAAATCATATAATAAAAAATTCGTCAAATTTTCTCAAATATGTTGACTGAAAATACAACTATAAATAAATAAATTGTTGAATTTTGATTTTCGATTTTTGATGTTTCAATTGACGGCAAACTCTCGCCGAAACCGTAACAATTTTATTGTTTTGGGAATTTTGATATTTGTTTTTTTTATTTTCTGTTCATTCGTTAAATTCTGTGAAATTTTAGAAGATATATCAAGTCTATTTAATAACTACTCATCTATTAATAATAAGATTCTTCTTATTTTTATGAAAAAACAACTTCAAAATTCTCATCAAATAAAGCACTCGAACTTCATGAATGAAAATCTTTTTTTTTTTACTGTAGTAAAATTAAATTAATACTGATTTAGTTCATATCAATCAGTTTTTCTAGTGAATATTTAGTTATATATTAGTATTTGAGTTTGTATTTTTATAAATAAATTAATACTGTGAAAATGGTTCAGCATTATTAAAAAAAAAAATGTTTTAATAGTGTTGACACAAAATTATTAAAAAATCAGTTTTCAAAACTGTAAAAAAGTTTAATATTAATTCCAAATAAATATAAAGCAAAAATTATATATATATAATTTTTCGAAATATCAGACCCCCAGCACCGCCTAGCGGGTCCATATTTTGCAAAAAATATTTAGTTTTACGTAACTAATATATATTTTGAACATGAGCCAAATCGGACCACAATACAATTTTTTTCGAAATATTACGATCCCAGCGTCACAAAATTGTTTTAATTGTGGAATAAATAATGTACCAATTTATTTCTGTTTCATTTATTCATTTTTTGATAAAACTAGTATAATCTCTTGTAAGCTAATACTTTTTTTTTAATAAAGTGATGGCACTTAAAAAAATTATTTCATCATCAGCACTTTCATTTACATAAATAGTATTTACTATTAAAACATGCTGTAGTATATTTTCTTTTAAATTTTATTATTCTAAGTACATTATCAAATGTGTGTACGCTACCTAGTACTATCACTACTGCTATCTAGCGGCGCGATTCGTAAACGGGTTAGAAAAAAACAAATTTCACATTTTCAAATTAAAAAACGTGAAATTACGAAGATTATCATATATTTATCGAAAAAAAATTAAAAACATCTATTTCAGCGATGTAGCTTTATTTCATCAAAATTATTTTTTTAATATTTTAAACAATTTTAAAAGTTTTGAATGTCGATTTGCGAATAGGTCAAAGTAAATAAGTCTCGCTGTGCATAAACTCTGGCCGACGTCATTCTATTCTACCGAACGACTTTATTTATTTGAAAGTAGTACTGAACCAGCGGCATATGCTTCGAATATTGAAAAGTGTATTAAGGCATATGTTCGAACACTTTGTTCGTCGTTACGTTTTCTAGTTTAGTCCGTGGAAGGAATATAAAAGCGGTTTAATTGCTTTTCAGTAGCGATCAGAAAATGGCGGAAAGCAAGGGCTCTTTGATTAACAAATCTATCCAGAAACACGCGGAAGGACAAAAGAGAAGGTAATTAATAAAAACTAATTATAAATTTAAATTAAGCATCGTTGTATTACAGTGTTTTTAAGCGAATATTTTATTAAGTTATTTTCTAATAACACTACAAATTATTATATGTATTGAAATTTTATTATATATTCGGTTAAACTGAATACGGTTATTAAGCACAATGTGCTTAAAAACCGTGTACTATATTCTTAAATGTGATGAAGTGTAGAATTACCTTATTATTCTGTTTCCAGCTATTCTATTTGATTCATGTGTTTTTTCGTTTGTTTTTTTTTATTTTACAGAAAACTTTAACCATGGCCTTGAAAAGGCCCAGAAAACAATTGTCTGGAGCAGCAACCCCCCTCCCTCAATTTTAGCTACGAACCGCAACTTCTATAGAGTGCATTTTAGTCATTCACTAAACTCTCTTTGAATATACGAACTAAAGATTATAACTTTAAATGTTTTCGTTTTACTACATGTATTGGGAATATGTTGTATTACATGGTTTAGAAGGGAAGGAAATAATTAATGTCACTTTTAGGTCGACTGAATTTTATTAAGAGCGCTGGTCTGGACGTGTTTATTTGTAATTAAATGACAGTATTCTTCGAACACTTATTTTCAGTAAATTAAGTAATATAGAAGAAAGTAGATAATAGAAACATTAAATAATGCATTCTGACATATAGACACATAGACATCTATGATGCAGTAACTTGAAAAGTATTTACAGTTAAGCAATAATTTATTTTTTTTGGAGGGAAGTGCGTAAATTTACGCACGGAATGTCGGAATCCCACTGCGGGTCTTATCCGACCATCAGCATACTACCGAATAAAACCACCCTATATCCTCCTATCCTAGCCTGAGAAGGCCGCTACCTAATTTTCACCTAGCTCAGGTATATCCAGGTTGCCTTTCTTGTCCCTGAGAATGCAACCGACAAATCGAGCCGCACTTTCCCAGCTACTCAGGTCACGGAGCATCATCGTAACCACGTTGTGGGGGCTCAGTGCTCCAAGATCCTCCTTTAGCGTCCCTAGATCTGCAGGCCACCGAGAATATTTGAAAAAGGTGTGCTCGGCGTCGTCCCGTATCCCGGGACAATAGAGGCAGTCGGAGGACGGCGCTTTCCCTATGGTCTGGAGATAAGCGCGGAGAACCCATTACCCGTTAAAAACTGTGTCATATAGTACTCCACCTCTCCATGCCGCCGCTCTGTCCACGTTCTGACCAGAGGGATAAGCCTTGAGGTCCATCGTCCTTTGGTCTCGTAGTCCCAGATCTCTTACCAGGAAAATGCGATTTCGTTCATGCAAAAGAACGAGACTCCGTTCCTCCTCGGTGATGGTCTCCCGATTTTCGCCTGCCCATCGCCTCCTGGGGATGGGTCAGATGGGTAAGGGAGCAATGGGTATAATCCCGGCGATCACAAGTACGGCAGGCTCGAAAACCGCCCGATACGCGGAAGCGACTCGCAAGGCCGCGGTGCGTGGCACCTGCGTGAACCACTTTCAATTTCTCTCGAATCTTAAACTCTGGGCCCACACATCCGCTCCTATAACAAGACGGAATGCACCGTGGATATCAGCAGTTGCCGTCTGCTGGCTTTCGGTCCGTCGTGATTCGTCACTAGCCGGCTGAGAACGGTTATGACTTTCTCAGCGGCTCTCTGAAGTTGCTCAGCAAAGCTGAGTTTCCGGTCAATCATTATACCGAGGTACTTTGCAGCCAGTTTGATCAACAGCCTCGTCTCTCAAGCGCAGGGGAATAATAATATAAATAGCCGGAAATTAAATTATTAGAAAAAGAGGATTTTGAACGTTTAACGAATGGAGCCTTCGGAGGCAAGGAAGCTTTTAAACGAGAGAGCGAAAACTTCGGCCACCCCATACCCTCTAGCGGGGAGTACATCAAGTCTCGACTCTGATGCACTGCTGACCGCACCATCGGAGCCGGTATCATCTGATGCCGGCAATAGGAGATCCTTGTGATTTACGGCGGAGGATAAGAAGAATCCATCTCAGACACCCTGGACACCCTGGAGTTCGACATCGAGGTCTTCAGGAAGATGGAAAAACGAAAGATGGCCTAAGGGTAAACCTAAGCAATAGAAATTAAGAAGTTAGTTATGACATTTTGCATAATTTTTGGTTTAATATTATATTATATTAGTTTTATATTATTTTCATTAAAAAAAAATGTGTATATGTAATTTAATAGGCATACAAGGAAGTCATGTGATTTCACATCAGATTGTTTTCTACAGGGATCCCAATTTAATACGACATATCATATAACGAATTTTTATCCTACAACAAATTCTACAGGATAAATTCAGTAAAATACGAAACTCTTCTAAGAATACTATTTAAAAATAAGTTGTGATACATTTTGCTCATCATAACTCTTTCGTTGAGATCTACATAGTATGTAAATGATTTGCAAAAAAAAAATTAGTTCAAAATAAATATATTTAGGTACAAAGTTGAATCTAGAAAAAAATGGCTTATATTGAAATAAACAAGAAACTTCAAGGATAATGATCGAATGAAAGGTTAAGCTTGACAAAATGTGTTTTAATTTCATTTTTTTGCAAAAAATTAATGATGGAATTGTCCTAGTTCCATAATTAATAAAAATTATCTTATATTGAAATACAAATTAAACTTTATATAGTAGGAAATTGTCGAATAAAATTTTAATTATATACGAGTACATTCACGCTACTGTATATCATTTACATTTACATTTTATCGAGGTTATTATGTATATGCAAGCGTAACTGCATCATATACTCGATATATATACCTCAATATAATATATTGAGGTATGTATATCAACCAAACATTTTTTAAAACAATCTGATGTGGACACTACGTAACTTCCTTGTAGATTTTTTAAATCAACGAAAAAAACCAGTTCTGCATGTGAAGCAAGTTTCTGTAAATATTATTTTTACAAAATGTAATTTTTTTATCGAAAATTCATAGTTTTTATTAGAAGGGAATTTTATACATTTTTTTAATAATAAATTAACACCACTTTTTTTTTAGAAGAACCATGTTTATTTTCTTTATCAAAACTGAGTTCGAATCCTGGTCATTAACTTGTTGATATATTTAATATTTTACATATAATCTTTCAAAGAGATGTGTCTTATGCATACATACATAACAAATACTTCAGATCAATCATCACACAAAAAAAGTTTTTGTTTAAAATGTAAGATACATTCTAAATTTGAATGGTAAACCTGTCAAAGATTTCCATTTTGCTATAAAAAAAATAATAATTCACATCGAAGACTAATATAAAACCAACTTTTTAAATGCTTTTATTTAATTCGCTTTAGGAATAATCAAATCTTGCAACTGCTATATCTTTTGATCTATCGTATGAAAATCAATGAAATTTGGTACACGTATGTAACTTCGATGACAATACAGCACTACGGTGTCGGAATTTGATATGACCCACCTCCACGCCACTACGCGCTACCCCTACGCTAAAGTCATGCATTTAATTGAAAATTGTCATTTCTAATGAATTATCTTATGAAAATGATTGAAATTTGGTACATGTATCTAACTTTGATGTGTAAAAATAAATATTTTTACTTTTTTTTAGTCTTAAAAAAAATACAAAAAAGGAAAATATATTTGATTACATATAAAAAGTTATTTTTTAATTAACTAATATTGATATTAACATTAATAAAAAAAGGAAACAAATTAGAAAAACCCTCTAAAAAGTAAAAAATAAAAATTAAATCAAATTGAGAATTTTAAACAAAAAAATACAATATATTAACAAATATAAAAATGCACTGAAAAGTAAAAAATAAATTATATAAATATCTAATAAATAAATGTAATAATTATTAAATTTTTAAATTAAAAGTAATGAAAATATTTAGTTAAATAAAAGGGTGGCGCTGTTTTTATAACAATGTTTTCGAATATATATTTATAGACATTTGCTGCATTTTAAAATATATTTTTTGTTTTAATGAGGTTGTTTAGTATATGTTTATACTTTATTTATCTGTAATAAAATAACTCAAGTTTTAATTCTTTGATGGTTCAAATTCGCACCGAGATGACCTTTAAGGGTTAATAAGATTAAAAATAAAAATTAAATTTAGAAATCTTGCACAAAGTTATTACATTTTGACGGTAATCTAAAAAATTATTAATTATTATCATTATTATAATTGTAATCGTAATTATGAATTCATTAAATAAAAATTAGTAATTATGTAAAATGAAACTTTTAGCGGAAAGAGTGCGTTCAATATGGCATAGATTTCAAGCAGAATTCGAAGATGAACTTCAACTATGTGAGAACACGTACAAAGAAAGCGAGTGGGTGCATTTTCCCAGATTGTTACTTGCAGCTAGTCAGTCTCAACTGGAAAGGTTCCAGCAGACCTTTCCGCCTCCTCGTATCGTTATTGAATATGAAAATGAAAGATTAATTGTTGTAAAAATAAATGTTGTGTTGTTTTAAATAAATTATAAAAACTGCACCACGGTTTTATTTAACTAATTATTTTCATTACTTTTAGTTTTAAAATTTAATAATTATTATATTTACTTATTTTTTATTTATTGGTTATTTATTAGATATTTATATAATTTATTTTTTTCCTTTTCGGAGCATTTTCATATTTGTTAATATATATTATATTTTTTTGTTTAAAATTCTCAATTTGATTTAATTCTTATTTTTTACTTTTTGGAGGGTTTTTCTAATTTGTTTCCTTTTTTATTAATGTTAATGTTAATATTAGTTAATTAAAAAATAAAAATTTTTATATGTAATCAAATATATTTTTGTAATTTTTTTTTCTTTTTTTTTTTTAAACAAACTGATGTGGACACTACATAACTTACTTGTACATCTGTTAAATTACTAATACACATTTTTTTTTAAACGAAAAGTACATAAAATTTTATTCTATTAATAATTTCTGATATTTTTCCACATTTTTTTTTTAATTATTATTGTTATTACTGAATTATTTATTAAACGTAATTTTTTTTACAATCAGTGATTAATAATTATTAATAAATCAATATATTTACATTAAAAAAAAAAGTTAAAAAAAAGAAGATGAAGTATGAATCGAACAGATGTGCCTTCCCCTTGTAAGATCCAAATATTTCATGAATTAAAATTTTATATGGCTATAACTATGGAACCAATGAAAATAAGTACCAGTTATGATATATCGCTGAAAGAATATCAATGAGGGCTTATTACTGCAATTATGAAAAAGTCCAAAATCCAATTTTTTTGTGGATTTTGTGCTTTTTTGGACACTTTTGGTTCAGTCGATTGGAATCAAAAGAGAAGGTACAAAACTAGATATACAACAGTCCTAAATCTGAAATTTCAACATCTTACGGCTAATCTTTTTAAGTTATGGCGAGATACATACGTACATCGTCACGCTGAAACTTGTCAAAATGGATTCAGTGATGGTCAAAATGGATATTTCTGTTGAAATTGAAAACCAAAATTTTTTGATTAGAATACTTCCTTTGCTTCGTACAATGAAGTAAAAATAATAATTCACTTCGAAAACTATTATAAACCCAACTCTTTGTTTTAAAAAAAAGCGGTTTCATTTTATTTTTAAAATAATACCTTCTCCTAACAAAAAAATTGATTTTCATAAGGATTACTTCTTTATGAAAAGATTTTTGATAACTTGTCTCTTAAAAAATTAAATCGTTTAGCTCTATGTTTTGATTGCACTCACCTAATGTAAAATGTACCGATACGATCTTTTACTAAATACATTGAAACCTGTGGGCTATCGCAGCTGTAAAGTATAAAGTTATGAAGACTAAAATGTAGAAAATAAAAAAATATATTAAAAAAACTTTTTATAAACAACTCATATATTAAATGCAATTAAAAGTAGAAAATAAAAAATATGTAAAAAATATTTAAAACTCCGGTCTTAAATTAAACGCACTAAAATGTAAAAAATAATTTTAGGACGGTATTTCAATAAGAATTTGACAACAATTTTCGATCGTGAAAGTCATAGCTTCAAATAAAAAATTGGATGTTTTTGCCAATTTTTTCTTATGCGTAATGAATGGCCTAAAGAGTGGAAAGCAAACACGCATAAGAAAAAAATTAGCAAAAAAGCCAATTTTTTATTTGAACCTATGACTTTCACGATCAAAGCTTGTCAAATCCATTTAGAGATACCTCCTAAAATTATTTTTTATATTTTAGTACGTTTAATTTAAGAGTGGTGTTTTAAAGATTTTTTACATTTTTAAAAAAATTTATTTACGTGATTTATTTTTCATAAAAAGTTTAACCAAAAGGTAGGCACCAGGTTGTACCGATAACTAGCGGAAAATACAAATTCGTTAGTACCAATTTCTAGAGTTAAATTTCTAATTTAACTTTGGTATTGGTTTGTCTAGCATTTCTCCCAACATCACCTCATTCGGTCGCCCTAAAGCACAATACCGAATGTTTGTACCACAAACGGCTACTGTTCCTGAAAACGGTTTAGCGACCAATATCCTAATTATGCCCTAGATCTTACCTAACTGCGTGATCGGAATAAGCGTGATGTCCTACACCATTTGCTTGGCATATATTACTAAAATGGGTAGGCGCACCCCGTCCCTGCATACTAAAATATATAACTTGTCAATAAATTAAAATTTATTCCGTCAAGGACAGCAATTTGCTGCCACGCCTAGATCGCAGAATACCAGAAAGTACCTGTCCACCATATTATAGCGGTTGGAGTTATATTTGATCGACGGCCAGCTATTTGTCGAGGGTAGCTTCCCACAGCAAGCGGGAGGAGTCTTATATCCCGTAAACTAGTGATGCCGGATGAACAAAGCAACGGCATCAAGGAACTCCCACACTGTCCGACAATGCGGCGGCTCACGCCACATTGACTCGCCGTTTATGAGTGATCAATTTCCCTTGACCTCTTTGTTCCAGGGTGGCCTGAGTTCTAGCCACCCCAAGAGCTGGGCAGTCGAACCTCATGTGTTCGTTCGACTGGATCTCCCCGGAGACGCACAGTTCATCAGCTGCCAGGTGGAATCGAAACAAATATTGGTTTAAATTCGCGTGGTTGGAGAGCACTTGGGCTTCCGTTAACCTTAAAAACGAACTAGAGACGTACTGTCCTCACCAGGTCCTGTATAAATTTATGCAAGGACATATCCTTAGTTGTGCCATTCTTGCTTCCATGCTTTCCTCGCGAGGCTGTAAAGCCTCCTCCTCAGGCGGGAGATGGGAAACTTAACTTTCATATATCAATTTTCATCATTCAAAAAAAAATATTTTTACAGAAGAGGTAATCAATTTTGGACATCTAATAATCCCATTCCCAGACGCCGCCCCCTAGGGCAACCCGCTTGTAGGGCCTAGCTGCGGAGGTGTGCCGTAGGGACGCCCTGTAATAAAAGGAATCAATTACAGTCTGTTTTATTCCACTCCCTAACCTATACATTCTCACTAAACTCGATTACCAACACTAACATACAAAATACAATAAACTTCTACGCATTATTCATTGTTATACTAAACAACAATTAGATTTATTGCCTTCTTAACCGGTTTTATATTTGAGAGATAACATTTTTTTCTAGATTACCTTACCGGTTTGTTTAAGTGATATACATATTTTGCATTAAATTTACTTATCTTTATGCAGTTCCTTGTTTTATATACGTAATAGAATTCAGGTTTTTAAGAGATTTACAACAATCGAATGGCGTCATTTCATCAAGATTTACATTATCATTGTTAAAAATTGTTAGTAAGTGCTACTGAAGAAAAAAAAAGATATATTATTAGAAAAAAACAATGGCAATAGAAGAAACAAATAAAATAATATTATGTATGGCAGTAAAGAATACCAGATATCCTTGAATCACAATTAAAAATCAATTAAAATAATATACAAATTATTAGTAAAAAACACACTGGCAATAGAAGAAACAGAAAAATAAATACTAAATTTAACAATAAAAAACAGCAGCTATCCTTGAAACAACATTAAAAATCAATTAAAAAAATTTACGTAACCCATAAAATATTGTTTTATATTGAATTATTTTATTTTATTATAATATATTCTAATAATGAATATAAGATAAAAATTCTTAATAAAATTGAGATAATAGTAATGTATTATAATAAAAATCTGATGTGGACAATAAATAACTTCCCTGTCCGCCAATTAAATTACATATATACATTTTTTGTTTTGCACTTCATTTAAACTTATTTCATTTGAAAGTGATATACGATCCTCCAATTCTTTAATAAAGTTGACAGTTAGACAATTGCATTAAATTTTTTTGTGGTGTCCGTATCAGCATTTTATATTAGTTTTTATATATTAATTTTGTTTCATACCGCTCAAGTAGTTATGTAGTGTAAGTGAAAACGTGTCGGATACGTATCCATGCATACATCGGTTCGAATTCGACTTTATAAACGTATATTTTTTTTAATTGTTTTTAATTTAAATATATTGATTTATTAATAATTATTAACCTCTGTAAAAATTTTTTAATTAAAATGAAAAGTACATAAAATTCTATTTCACTAATAACTTCTATTGTTTTTTTAATTTTTTTATTTTTATTGTTATTATTGAATTTTTTAAAAATGTTCAGCATTTAAAAAAAATTAGGGTTCAAATACAGAGATAGAAGAACAATTGCTAACATGTACAGGAACCAAACAGCAACAGTAATAATTGAAGAACATAAGAAAGAAGCCGTAATAAGAAAGGGAGTCCGACAAGGATGTTCCCTATCTCCGTTACTTTTTAATCTTTACATGGAACTAGCAGTTAATGACGTTAAAGAACAATTTAGATACGGAGTAACAGTACAAGGTGAAAAGATAAAGATGCTACGATTTGCTGATGATATAGTAATTCTAGCCGAGAATAAAAAGGATTTAGAAGAAACAATGAACGGCATAGATGAAGTCCTACGCAAGAACTATCGCATGAAAATAAACAAGAACAAAACAAAATTAATGAAATGTAGTAGAAATAACAAAGATGGACCACTGAATGTGAAAATAGGAGGAGAAAAGATTATGGAGGTAGAAGAATTTTGTTATTTGGGAAGTAGAATTACTAAATATGGACGAAGCAGGAGCGATATAAAATGCCGAATAGCACAAGCGAAACGAGCCTTCAGTAAGAAATATAATTTGTTTACATCAAAAATTAATTTAAATGTCAGGAAAAGATTTTTGAAAGTATATGTTTGGAGTGTCGCTTTATATTTAAGTGAAACTTGGACGATCGGAGTATCTGAGAAGAAAAGATTAGAAGCTTTTGAAATGCGGTGCTATAGGAGAATGTTAAAAATCAGATGGGTGGATAAAGTGACAAATGAAGAGGAATTGCGGCAAATATATGAAGAAAGAAGCATTTGGAAAAACATAGTTAAAAGAAGAGACAGACTTATGGGCCACATACTAAAGCATCCTGGAATAGTCGCTTTAATATTGGAAGGACAGGTAGAAGGAAAAAATTGTGTAGGCAGGCCACGTTTGGAATATGTAAAACAAATTGTTAGGGATGTAGGATGTAGAGGGTATACTGAAATGAAACGACTAACACTAGATAGGGAATCCTGGAGAGCTGCATCAAACCAGTCAAATGACTGAAGACAAAAAAAAAATTATTGAATTATTATTTATCGTAAAATTTATTTTACAATCAGAGGTTAATAATAATTAATAAAACAATATATTTAAATTAAAAAAAAAAGTTAAAAAAAATGTATATGAATTCGGATTCGAACCGATTTGCCTTTTCCTTGTAACATCCAAACATTTCATTAATTAAATTTTTTAGCTATAACTCTAAACCAATGAAAATAAGTACTACTTATGATATATCGTTCACAAGCTCTCAATGAAAGCTTAGCTGCAGTTAAGAAAAAATTCAAATTTCTTTGGAGTTTGGGCTTTTTGTTTGGACACTTTTGGTCCATTATCTTTTAGTTCATTACTTCTCTAATATTATCGACAATATTTTCCCTAAATAAAAGTTGATCTTTATTTAATAGATCAAGTGTAATAGATTAAGTGACTCACCGGATAACATCAAGAAATTAATAGATGGATACTAATCGAAGCCGGCCTCCGTGGCGCGAGTGGTAGCGTCTCGGCCTTTCACCCGGAGGTCCTGGGTTCGAATCCCGGTCCGGCATGGCATTTTTCACACACGCTATAAAAACATTCATCTCATCCTCTGCGGAATGAATTGCTTGGGTGCGGACCCGGAGGTAAAACAAAAAAAAAAAAAAAAAAAAAAAAAAAAATCGAAACATTTAATGACAAGCAAAATCGATTTCTCTTGCACCTCACCAACATGGGTAGTATAAACATAAATACGTCATGTCAAAAAAACCTTAAATACACGCTGCGAAGTAATATAATAATTTAATAGAATATATTTAAAATAATTAATTGAAAATTTTCTTTTTTACATTGACCTAAGTTTATAAAAGTATATTGTTGGAGCGCTTTCATATTTGATATTATTTCTTCAGCAATATGATTAATACATTTTTTACATTCTACTAAAAGTGATGGAAATTTTTTATCCTCATGTAATGAAATACATTAAAATAAAAAATAAATAAAAGTATAAAACAATTTTTTTTTAGGAATATTTATAGTTAAATAATTTTACAAAAGCCTGTAACTGTTCAAAATGGTCACTTCAGCTTTGATGTATCCTTCATTATTTTTTGATAAAGAATTCTGAATCTGCTTATCTTTTTCATAATTTAAAGTTTATATATCTTCTGTTTTGTATTCTACATTTCAATACTCCATACATTAGTACTTTCTATCTCATATACAAATTTTAAAATTTATATATTAAGCATTTCTGTCGCTGTTAGTAAAATATATTGTTATATTTAGAAAATTAATAAATAATTACATGTTCATGCAAAGTTTATACTGATTGTTGTATTAAAAACAATGTAAAAAAAGTTGTTTGTAATTTTTCAAAGTCAAAATTTGTTTTCAGAATCCATTGGATTTAATGATATAAATAACGAGCTATTGTAAAACAATTGTTAAATTGATTTTCTCATGATCATAAAATTTAGTTGATTCAGAACTTTAGTTTTAAAAAAAATATGTGTAATAAATTATAATTAAGTAGTTGGGAACAAAATTATTTTATCAGTAATAATTCATAAATTTTACTCCTCAGCAATTATTTGGGAACCAATATTTAATTAATTGCCTTTTAGATTTTAAACTAATTAAATATTTTTTAAGTTTTTTTTTAATCATAAAATCACTAAACTTAAATTTTTTTCATGTGAAGAGCCATATGGATTAATTTAAATTTCATGTTCATCTTAACTTTCTTCAAATAACTTATCAAATTATTTTATCCTCCAGTATTCAAGGTGATGATGGGGGAGATTTTGAAAAATGGGAAGTCACAGAGATCAATCCAGAGTGGGTATTTGTACGAGTACCAGAGTGGGACCCTCAACAGAGGGCTTATTGGATGGCTCAGCTGCATTCACTCGTGCGTGTAATGGCAAAACTACAGGACAAGAGCTTTCGAAGGTATATCAGTAATTTGGAATACTAATTTTGGTTTCACTGGCCGCAACTACTGATTTCTTGTTCATTTTAGCTCCAAGATAGTGATTGTGACTGAAGCAACTTACTTGATTGGTTAAATCCGAACAAACTTTTTTAACTCGCTATTGATTACTCGTGTATTCAGGGGCTTATTTGGATGAAGTAGTGATAAATGAGACGTGTGATTTAACCAGGTTACAAGATTTCAATGACTTTATATTCTCTTACGCAGCTGGAAGAGTTAGCTTCTGCTCAGCACAAATTGTCAGAATTGCCTTTTCTCTTCTTAAAAAATTGAGCAATCTCAGGAGTGAACTGAATATGGTCTACTGTAGTTTGGACATTTTTCATCTTTTTGGCAGTTTGTGTCATTGTGACCTTCTTTGGCTGATCGAGCACATCTTTCAGTTTTCAAGCAATGTGTTGTAGTGTGGCTATACTCTTGATATTTGAAACCTTGCCATGGGTTGAGTTCGGGATGAAAAGTTGTACTCAAACCGAACGGTAACCTACTTTTACTTTCTGTGGTGGTATAGGAAGGTTGAATTTTAACATAGGGAAGGTTCCTCCATTTCACTCTGGCATTTCATTATTTGCTTCACCTTTACAACACCTTTAAACACCTTGAAGGTCATCTGCTACTTTAGTAACATCAATCACAAGATGGTCTCAGTAAAATATTATTCCACAGCTTGTATTTAAGGTTTTGTGACATATCGTATTTTTGCAGGAAAGGCAAGACATTGTGAAAGGGGCCACCTTACTGATTATTTAGCGTAATTATGAATCTAATATTTTTAAACTGTGGACAGGATGTGTCACAGTTTACATTATCTTCCACATTACTGTTATCCTTGTCAGTCAATGTTGATTGAGGCCTTTTCATAAGACTATTTTTGGTAGTTTTTTCAGATGGACCAACAATCATCATAGTCTTCTCTTGTGGATTTTGGTCCTACGTATACTGGGTAAATACAGAACCACCTCTGCAGAACCCACATATACAAAGGCTAGAACTAAATACAACTGGATTCGCCCAGGTGCCTAGAAGACATCATTCGAGATCCACTGTGTAGATCACCACCCATTGACACGATAGTTTCCACTTGGGTTACAGTTGTGCTTCATAAGATGTCATATCACCATCGAGTGTAAATGTAAGAAGAAACAGTGTAGGATGTTGCTGTGTAGTTGTGTAAGGATATATGTTGTAATTTGTGAAGTGTTTTTGGTGCAGTGTACATGTATAGTGTAAACTGTTCAGCAGCTCAGGGTATAGTAAGAAGAAAAGCTGCATAGGTTAGGGCCGTGGGGATACCAACCCCCAAAGTCTTAAAGAGTAAGACTCCCCGTCGGGGAAATCCGAGTTAAAGGTTTTAGTGAAGTAAAGTTTAGATGTTTTTTAATTACATGTATAATCTCAGTTAGGATTATCTAAAATGACAATGGTTATTTGTATTTTAATCTTATTTAAAAACACTGTAAGAAATCCTCGATTTATAATATTTCATTAGTATTATTTATTTTGTTATTTGTGAATTGTTTCTATATTATTATTTAAACTTTTTTTATACTCTTTCTCTAGAGTCTAATGATAATGATTGTTCAAAAATCAAAAATACTTTAATTTTAGATTTTAAGTAAAATTTTGTAAATTTTTTTTTTTTTAGTATTTTGGTGGTTTTTGATTTTAATTTAAATAAATTTCATAAAAAATGAAAACCCCTAAGATAGGTGTAAGATTTCTCCTTTTTGAGGTATATTTAATACCTCAAAAAAAATGTTCATTGTAATGAATGTCAACAGAAAAAACTTTTCTCCATTGTTTATTTATAATATTGTACGTCAGAATCTTCAAAATTTAAATTTAATTTAATTAATTAGTGATGTTATGGTTTTCTCAATTAAATCTATAAACAGTGTAAATAAACAATTCATGACATAAGAATTTTTCTTACATTAAAAATCAAGAATTTTGCACATAAAATTTTTTTTACAACAGAGGTTCAGTATGATTCCAATTATCCGAATGGCAATTTTCTGGATGTTCAACAATCCAGACTTCTTACATTTGCACTAGGCAGAAATAAAAAAAAAATATATATTAAAACTTTAAAAAAATAATACGCTATTTAAAAAAGTCAAGATCTATTCAAATAAAGCTTGGATTTAACAGAAAATGTATTTTATCGATCTTTGTTTTTTCTGGGTTCTTTAATTGATTTTTTGCAATACACATAGCATTTTTTGTTCTGAAATATCTTTTTAATTTTACTGAAATACAGTTATTTTTTGTCTATTGGTTTAGAATTTGATTTGTATGTGAATTATACTTCAAATAAACCCCTTAAAAAGGTCTCAGATACTTTTTGAAACGACCAATTTAAATTTTTATAACCATTGTATTACAATGACCCGCCCCTAGGTTTACATTATTTCTCACTTTATAAGTTATTTTTAATAAATAAATAAATACCTAGTAAAACTAATGCATCCTTTTATTTGCAATACAAAAGAATGTACATGGTACCAAATTTTTCAATTTTTGTAGTAAGAAGCTTTCTTTCTTTTCTTTCTTTTTCCTGTTTAGCCACTGGTAACTACCGTTTAGATAATACTTCAGAGGATGAATGAGGATGATATGTATGAGTGTGAATGAAGTGTAGTCTTGTACATTCACAGTTCGACCATACCTGAGATGTGTGGTTAATGTAAACCAACCACCAAAGAACACCGGTATCCACGATCTAGTATTCAAGTCCGTGTAAAAATAGCTGGCTTTACTAGGACTTGAACATTGGAACTCTCGACTTCCAAATCAGCTGATTTGGGAAGACGCATTCACCACTAGACCAACCCGGTGGGTATTAGTAAGAAGCTAAAAACTAAAATTCCAAACATTTTTAATAAATTGTCTTCAAACATCTTAGAAATCAATAAAAGGAAAATTAATTATTATTTGTATTTTAATCATTAATATACAAAATTAAAGTGTAGAAGTATGTATTATGTATTTATTATTGTTTATTATAAAATATAATCTGTAACCTACAAGTACAAGCTAACGTAGATGTATGAATTTATTAAAAATTATACTTATTTACTCTTATTTTAGTTTTTTACTAAAACTATTTAATCATTTAAATTAATCGGAATTTATCTTAATTAATTTTTATTTACTTTTTTGTCTTACTTTCTGACACCAGCTCAGTTAAGTATTTGATAGAATTTTATGTATTATCTAACAACATAAGTATATTTTCCACTATTGTGCTGTAGTGTGTATTCAAATTATGTTAATATGGGAATCTGCTGATAAGATTTATGTCTTAGCAGGGTCCACTACAGTAAAATTTATGATAACAAATAAATAAAATTATTAATATTATTAATTAATAATAACTGAGTAATAATAAGTGTTAATGCCTTAAAATACCCTTCAGTGTGCTACAAGGTTCCATCCTTGGACATCTATTGTTTTTATTTTTTTTTAATAATGTTTGTAAGAATTTTGAATGTAATTATCAACTTTATGCAGATGACAAACATTTATCATGCAAAATCTACAAACGATGATCATTTGGAGCGTTTTACCATTAGAGTTACTATTTAGGTGAAGAATAATTTAACATTAAATTGAGATAAAACTGTTTTAACTACTCACTCCCAGAAAAGTAATATTTCTGTATACACTTACAGTATTAATACTCAGAATATTAAGAACCTTGGTGTTACATTTGTTTCTAAAACTTTATTCAATGTACTCATACTTGTAATTTCAGTGACAAGAAGAAATTTGGACTTTGTAAAATGAATTTACAGGCACCTTACTATAACTGCAATGTGCTCCTAGTTATTTAAGGGTTTAGTCAGGAGCCACTTGTTGGATCATGTTTCAGTTGTCTGGAACAGGCCCAAAGATTGCTCTGATGTTGTAATTGAAATTATCCAACATAAATTCCTTTGATGGCATCAGTTTAAATCTCCTTTTTTAGTTGGTTTAAACCAGCACTTTTTTACTTATGATTTAAAACTGGTTAAAACTAGAAGAATTTTAATGGACTTACTATTCTTCCGTGACTCTTTACACAGTCATATAAATTTGATACTGATATTGGAATTAAAGTTTCACACTGTGCGCTGCATAATTATAAATTATTTCACTGCAGTTTGAATTCAAATACTTCACCTGTATTTAGATGCCTTAAAATGGTTTAATGAATACATAATTTTCTTTTTATAAAGAAATAATTTTACGAGTATTAAAACTGCAAAACAATATATAATTGAGAGGATTTAGCTTCTGTGTAGTTTTTCGTTTTATATTTGTTTCACTAATGTTTTCGATGTGCCTTTCTGTTAAATGTTGTTCATTTTTCATGTTAAGAGTTTTATGTTTGCAATTAAATGTTACTTTCTTAAATATTCCATTTTAAAGTTTCTTTGTTGAAGAGCATACATGAGGATTCTTACTGTTCTAACGCCGTCTATGACGGCTTGCTGAGGCTACAGGTGCCTAAAGAGTCGGCCTTGGTTGGGTACGCTGACGACGTTGCGCTTTTTGTTGTAGACCGCCACATGTAGCACACCCAACTGAGGCTCAACCGAGCAGTGTAAAGGTTCAGCTTCTGGTTGTTGTTGTCTCTATCCCTCAGCAAAACGGAGATCGTGGTTCTAAGGAAGAAGCTTACTAATACCCTCCTCCTTTGCGGGTTGAGGACGATGTTGTCGAACCGGCCGTGAAGTACTTTGGTGTGATAATTGACCGGAAACTCCGCTTTGCTGAGCAGTTTTATCGAGCCGCCGACAAAGCTGCGGAAGCCATAACCGCTCTCAGCCGGATCATGGCGAATGTCGGCCGACCGAAAGCTAGCAGACGGTGACTGCTGATTTCCACGGTGTATTCTGTCCTATTATACGGGGTGGAAGTGTGGGTCCACGCATAAAGAAACCGGAAGCGGTTCGCACAGGTGCAACGCACCGCGGCCCTACGAGTCGTTTCTGCGTATCGGGCGGTTTCCGAGCCCGACTGTTGGTCAACGGCGTTATACCTATTGATTTTTTGGCAAGGGAACACCAGACGGCCTGCAGGAGGCGACGACCGGGAGACCATCGCCGAGGAGAAATGGGACCGCACTTTTCTCGCATGGCCAGAATCCTGGGATCACGAGACCAGAGAGTGGACCGCAAGGTTTATCCCTCTTGTCACACCAGTGACATGGAGAATTGGAATACCTCATGACCCAGTTTCTAATGGGTCATGGGTACTTTCGCACTTATCTTCATGCCATAGAGAAAGCGCCGTCTCCCCATTGCCTCTATTACCCGGTGTACGGGACGACGCCGAGCACATCTTTTTCAAATGTGCTCGGTAGGCGGCAGATTGAAGGACGCTAGAGGCGGGTCTCGGAGCACTGAGCTCCCCCAATTTGATTGCGATGATGCTCCGTGACTTGAGCAGTTGGAAGAGTGTGGCCAGATTCATTGAGAGCATTCTCACGTCCAAGAAGGGTGACCTGGATAGTCATGGGCCAAATGAAAATTAAGTAGCAGCTTTCTCATGCTAGAGAGGACTCGACCTGAAGTAATGTGTTAAACGGTTCCAGAACGAGTCATAGTTGAATGGGAGGGGGTAGTTTTATTCAGTAGCCTGCTGATGACAGTTGGATAAGACTTCCAGTGGCAGCCTGACATTCTGTGCATAAATGAATTTCCACCTCCGTCCCATCCCAAAAAAAATTATTATTATTAATTGATAACTGTTAATAGTCACCTCTACTTTTCTCTAACCTCTGCGGCTGTGGTAATGTCTCTCTGTCTTGCAATTGGAAAGTTCTAGGATTCAAAACCTCCATCATGATAGGGCTTTTTTTTTACAACTTATAAAATTAATTTATTTAAAAAAAGGATGGTAAAATTTGCCATAAAGCTTATTTAGATATGAAAAATAGAGAATAAATAAACACACTTACTGTTAGCCATGTTTAATTAATTGTAATTTGTAGTTTAAATTAATTTTAACTGATTTTAAAAAAATGAGAAGATTCTCAATTATGTAAGTTTATATAAATGTTTGATAAAGCCATATTCTTTGCCAGATGGACTGGTTTCATTGATTTTTTGAACAATTATGGTTCCATTCTAAGTTTTTTTTAACAATTTAAATAAAAAACATATTTAACAAAAAAATGCTTGTTTACTTGATAGACAATTTGATTTTTTTTTATCATCATCATCATCATCGTTTAATGTTGAATATTCAATGTACAGTGTCCTATTTGAAATGCCCTATTTTTATTTAACTATATCTCCTAAATTATTATACATATCAACATGAAACAAAAATTAAATTAAAGCCTGTCTTATCAAGTTATGACAAAAAATCACGTTACATCACATCACTTCCACATGTGCCCTACCAGTTAATGGAAGAATATCCAACCAATAGGTGATTTTTTTGCTATATTCATTGAAGCATTTCTGGTGTGATGGTTGAAATGGCATTCTGATTGCTTTCACAGAGCTCCTAGATATTTGCTAATTTTGTCTTATACACTCCGTCTTTGACATAACCTCAGAAGATGAAGAACGGAGAGGTAATTTCTGGCGATCTGGGTAGCCAGGAAATTGAACCACTTATCTCAATTCACTTACCAGGAAACATCTCATCCAGCCTTTCTCTTACCTCAAGGAGCCAGTGCAGGGGAGCCCCACCTTTTGAAAGAGGATATTAGGATGCCTATACTTTGTTTGTGGGAATGCAAACTGCTCCTACATGTCAAGATTTTTAATTTTATCAAGTGCAAATTTTTAGATTCTAGTTTATTATTACTTTTCTACATTTATTTTGAGATTTCTCTTTATTTAAATATTTTATAACTAATGTACTAAGAAAACAAGCTATTATTTTTAAAAATCAAAAATATTAAATTAATTTGCCTCAAGACATTTTTTTTAACTGATGTATTAATTCACTACAGAAGCTTACAAAGAAACTTATATTTGAGAAAGTGAAAATGGAAATTTGTAGCTTATGAAATACATCATGCCAGACCAGGATTTGAACCTGGACCTCCGTATGACAGAGACACTACCGCTCTACCATGGAGTCTGGCAATTTTGATTTTTTTTTTAATTTAAGATATGTATTTATTAAAAACAGAATTATTGATAAATGTTTTATTAAATTCTCGCTGATAGTAAAATTTTAACCTATTATTAACCAATGATATTGATGTTCCTAAAATGATAAGAGATTTGGGCTAAAGGAAAAGCAAAAAATGACATTTTAACTCTAAGCCCAAAGCTGGTAATGCAACATTATAGGAACAGTAGAGATTGTCATGTAATTTTTATATTACTTTCCTTTTTTTAAATTAAAAATGAATTTCATAAGATTTGAAGAATCCTTGACCAATCCAAACCTTGACCAGGATTTGAACTCGGAAACCTCTGACCAGAGCTTTCTGAAAAGGTAGACACTTCAACTCTGCTACAGAGGTTAACATACATTAAAGAAAAAAACTAATGACTGGAGGTATTTATGAAAATGAGTAAGAATTAATTATGAACAACTAATTATTAAAACTTTTCATTTATGAAGAATTCTCTTGTCTTTTAATTATTAAAAGATAAGAATATCTTTATTACGTTTAATGTTTTGTTTAAGAGGGAGTTTGCATTAAAAGTTATTTTTTTTAATTATAAGACTTATGGTTACAATTTTTGTCATAAGTTTACAACAGTAATGATTAATGTGTAGCATAATTTTCAAACCCAATAATTATTTGCAACTCCTAATGTTAGGGTTGAAGTGGCAAAAACAGTGATTTGCTAGAGAAATCAAAATTTCATTAGTATTGAACCTATAACATCATAACTATTGTCGTAATAAAAGGCCTAGATTGGTTTTATGAATTCTAAAAACAAATTAAAAATACAGTGATTCCAAGCAAATATTTTTTTTTAATTTTAATGAAAAGTCAAGTTCATTGATGTAAATTTTTTTTTTTTTTTAAATACCTTATACGAAAAACACTATACACTCAAAATATAATGTAAAAAAATTAGTTTTTTTTTTTTTTATTCATAAAAATGTTTATCTACATGTCTAATTGTACTATTCTATTAACATGTAAACAGACTTTTCACCCACGCTATATATGGCTCTATCATTTCATAGAACAAGGAATTCTAAACACTTAGAAAAAAATTAAGTTTTTACCTAGTGTAGAATCACAGATATGATTGAACTAATAAATGATAATATGGAAAAAATAAATTTGCTGAAAACAATAAAATGAAATTAAGTAAACGGTAATTAAACACTAAAATTCACTCCGAATCAGAAATACCCTGCTCGATATCGTACTCCTTCTTTCTACATTTGTTTTTTTTTTAATCCTTTAAATTCTTTAAATGTAACCTTCTCGTTCTTTCTTGGTATGTATTAAAATGCATTTTAGTGATTTTCTATTTTCTTATTCTGTCAATTTTTAACACAAGAATACAAGATGAACGCCTTGGGAAAACTCCAGCTCTGTCCATCGCTGATAAAAGTGATATATTTCCAAAATTTTACTCACATAGTACCTTCTGCTATAGTGATCTCAATGATTTTTTGAGAAACACTCCAGGTTTTGTTACATCTTCGTCATATGCAATTATTCAAACTTTCATTAGCGTTTTGGGTTAGCCTTCTAGTGTATCCTGAAAGCAGTCGGCTGTCTGTTAATATTTTTTATATTAGGGCAATACGCTGCAAAACAAACAGATAGGTGTTTTCATATTATCTTTATATTAACCAGGTGTTTTACCATCTGCTTGCACTCTATTAAAAAAGCACTAAGATTCCTCTGCAGTCAGGCATTTATGATGTGTAGATTTATAATAAAACATTTCATTTACTTAGAGGTAAGTTAAAAAAAATAAATAAATATATCAACTTTTTCAGAAGATTTCAGAGAAAAAATACAGCAAAAAAAATTTGTTTGATGAAAATCTTTTTTACAGTATTTTTAATGTACACTCACTCCTAATATTAAATATAACAAACAGTAATATTTGTAATAACAATCTTAAACAAAAATCATACAGGTTTATATTTTTACTATTATATTTCTTACAATTTCTTTGTATCTTTTTACAATTTCTTTACAGATGTTTGGGTGAGAGAAGCACTGTATGAAGCAGTATCTATTTACGTACTGTCATCATTGTCATCTGAACAAGAAGATTTTACTGTATGTACTAGAAATGGGTTGATATACAGGCAACAGCTCAAAGATATCTAATAAAAAATTAAGGGAACAGTAATAAACATATCATTAATAATTATCAGTTTGATTTTGGAATACAAGTTTTAGAAAACCTGTTTTAAAAAAAATATATATAAGATGGACGTATGAGTTATTTTTCTCATCCTGTAAAAGTTTCGAAGTGTTTTTATTTTATTTTAAAACATTAATGACATATGATGCCAATGTTCATTTGCGCCTTTAAAAATTTCAGACTTTTTTAGAATTTTCATCAACCAGCAACGTGTATATGTCATTCATTAGTGATTATCATGATTCCTTTTAAGGTTTCCAGATTGTAGTCGAGAAATGAATTTAGGATTTTTTATCTACACCATCATGACTATCAAAAAATTACTGGTATGCTTAATTTTGCTAGTTCTTCTTAATCCTAGAATGATATGCGTTTGTAATCTTTATGAAACAAGTACAATCTTTTGTTAGTTTCAGAAGAGTTTTTAAGTGATTATAAAAGCAACCCCGGTATGTTCCCCACACCCTTTCAGGTGGTTAATTATCTAGTAGAGCTGGTCTTATCTAGTATTTTCTTTTTGCTAGTGTAAATTTGAGACCAATAAAATGTATTATATTTTACAACAGTGTTACTTTTTGTTTTGCAATTTATTTACTGGTTTTAATTGATTTTGTGAATATTGCAAGTGAAACAAATATTTAAAATGCAACTGTAATAAATCTGTTTTTAATTTAATCGTAATTAATTTGTCTTTTGAACTTAGAGAGTTGTAAAATTCAGAATTTCTCAGTTAAATATTTTTATAGTGTTATTATTAGTTGAAAATTGCATTTCAGTTATCTGAAATTGATAGAATAATCAATACAAGTGATTAAGAGGAAGATTCTAGTGGATATATCAGAAGTAAGTTCTAGAATGTTGATTTTTCTGATAAGATTATCATCTAATGACTTTTCATTAGATGACAAAAATTAATTTTTTTCATATAGAAATGTTTGAAACTCTCACAAAATGAATCCCAACGGTATTGTTGACTTATTGTACTTCTGTAAGAGAATTTGCTGTCCACATCTCGTCTTATCATGCCTACCACTGTTACTACTGCATTACTAGTCCAATTCAAATTCATTGTAGTAGATTTTGTTTCTTCCTGTTTCATGAACCACCTGCAGATTAATCCAAAAATTCCATTATATAATATAAACATAACATGTATGTACGTAATCATTTGTAGGTGTATGTAATCACAACAAACAAATTCAATCATTTCTGTTCATGGATATTCATCAATGGACATTTGAATAATCATGATAAACAAGATTTTTTGTTTGTGTGTATTATTAAATTTAAAATAATAGTAAGTTAAATAAAAATAAATTTATTTAAATTCTATTGTGTGTGTTATGACTACCGGGCTGGTCTTTTGGTTAACTGAATGTCACAAATCAATTTTAACAGCCATTTTTGAAGCTAAAGTTTCTGAAAGGCTTCTACTATATCTCAGTGACACGATAAAGTTAACGATGAGTTGATGAGTTTATGAGATTTTTGGATCTGGGTATGCGTGTATGTGCGCTTGCATGTGTTAGAGTATAAGTGTTTAATTAAGTTTGTGTATGCAACACTCCCCTCTATCATATTTGTTATTGGTCAAATCATCCAGGCCTTGGGACCTTGAGGCATGCGTTCTTGAAGGTGTTGGAATGATATCGATACGTTTCACAGATGAATATTTATACCCAAGATCGGGCAACCACGGGCATCCAGTCAAAACACATTTAGGGTGGTTGCACTGGAAGTTACTTTCCGTGGTACAGAAAACGCCTCTGGTCAAACATGTTTATCATGTCAAATGTTTATCATCTGCATATCCTTTCATATGGACAGTTGAACAGGAAAGCCCACACATATCCTCCAGCAATGGAGGTGATTGGGAACAAGATACATGGGATGCTGTGATAAAACCTGGACTAAGGTAGGCATGGTATCCCATGTTACAGAGGGGGAGGGGTTTTAGTAGGTAGGTCCACAAATTAAAGTTCCATGTTATTATGGGATATTTAAAATTCAAACCTATTACTCCTATGAAAATAAAAATAAAAAATAAATAAAAACAATAATAAAGATATTATTATTGAACAAGAAAAATTTTAAATGATTTTGGCTTAGGGAAGTAAAGAATGTAATTTAAATAACTGAAATTTATTTTAAAAAAAATATATATTCAAATTATAGAACCAGAAACAATAGTTTCATTATTTACCACTAAACAGTAGTATTAGTAGTAGAACATTTCATCTTATATCATTTAATGAGACTGAAAGCATGAATCTTTTGTAGTTTTAATATTTATAATAATTTTTTTAATTAAATGTTTTTAAAATAGTATTGCGATGTGAAAAAGAATTAACCAGTTTTAATAGATAATTATTTTGAGGTACTATGATATGATTTTTTAAACTATTTATTAAAGAATACTGTTTATAAAATATCCTCTGACTACCTCAACTTTATCCTTTCAGATTGTACCACAAAGTATTATTATACTGACACAAATACTAATTGAGTACTATGGACGTAGAAGAATTCTGTTATTTGGGAAGTAGAATTACTAAAGATGGACAAAGCAGAAGCGATATAAGATACCAAATAGTCCAGGCGAAACTAGCTTTCAGTCAGAAATAATTTGCTTGCATCAAAAATTAATTTTAACATTACGAAAACATTTTTGAAAATATATGTTAGGAGCGTAGCTTTATATTGAAGTGAAACATGGATGATCAAAGTACCTGACAAGAAAAGATTAGAAGCTTTTGAATTGTAGTATTTTAGGAGAATGTTAAAAATCAGATGGGTGGTTAAAGTGACAAATGAAGTGTTGTGACATATTGATAAAGAAAAAAGCATTTGGGAAAATAAAGCTAAAATAAGAGATAGACTTATAATCTACATCTTAAGGCATCAGGAATAGTCGCTCTGATGTTGGAGGACAGGTAGATAAGAAAAATTGTAAGGCAGGCAACATTTGGAATATGCACAACAAATTGTTAGGGATGTAGGATGTAGAGGGTCTGCCAAAATGAAATGATTGGCACTAGGTAGGGAATCTTGGAGAGCTGCATCAAATCAGTTAAATGACTGAAGACAAAAAAAATTAATAGTATGAAGTTAAGAGCAGATAGTTAAACCCGGCCCCAAGTAAAAAAACATGGGGCTGCTGAAAAAAATCAGGGGGATATAGAACAAACGGTTATTTTACCCCAGCCACATTCATGGAAGGTCCAAGATATATGCACCAAAAAAATGTAATATACGTTATGTTTAGAAGTATGATTGGCCCTTTTTATTACATTTATATACAATCCTGATTGGGCAAATATAACAAAAATTTATTTAAAGATCAATTTATTCAAGATGGTTATTATACAGCAGCTTGTGTTTTTCATTTGGAAATAAAAAAATGACTAGATTTCCTAATTAAATGTAAATTTTTTGGGATCATTAAGTGCCACTGTCCACTATGAAATGACAGAAAAGAGAATTACCATCTGTCCACCTTTTTACTATTGTTAGTTTAAAATCCAGCCAGGAAAGAGTAGATCCAATTATTAGTTCAGAAGTGCCTAATCCACACTTGATCCTTTGCTTCATTAATTTATATTTAAGCACATGGTTCACAGTCAATGCAGATCTTTGAATCCTAAATCCCCTAAGCATGGTAGGTAGATGGTAGCTGTTCAAGAAATTACTCAAGATAATTTCTAAAAGCAACCATTACTGATGAAAATTTATATCCAGCTTATGGCAAAAGATTTGAAAAATATAATCGATTACATTTTAATAAAAATTGTTAAACTCCTTTAAATAACAAATGGATTTTTCCCTGCTGTCCCATTTTGCCATAATGCTTCAATACTCATATTAATGTTGAGTATTGTTCATCAATTAAGCCTTTAAATACACCTGTAAATATATTAATACTGGCCCTGATCATGTTTTTTTGGTTTTGGATAAAAATGATGACATCTTCACTTATCAAATCTTAACTTCAATAATTAATTGTTAATTATAGCATATCATGAATACTAAGTCAACCGTTTTTTTTACAATTACTTTGAATAAGTCATGTCAATATAAAATTTTATTCAATTTTTTTTTAACAAATTTTTTCACCACATATGTTCCAAGAACATGAAATTATTTAAAGTAAATTACGTAATATATGAATGCTATGTTTAACTGGGATTTATACCCAGGACCTTCCAGATGAAAGTCTTATTATGTCATGGATATAAGCAGATTTAAGTAGATATATAAAGAAAAAATTAGCATTTATAAAAAACATACACTTGGTTGGTTTACTGTCATGTACAACTGGTTTTATCAAACCATATTATTTTGTCACAACAAAATCATAAATTGTTGCAATTATTGTTAAAAGAAAATAACCATAATAAAGAAAAATTCTACTTCAAATAATTATAATAAAATTAAAGCTATGCTCGGCTTTTCACTCTCACAAATGCATTTTACCCTTTACTCAATTATTTTTAATAAATTTAAATTTCTATAATCTGTACCCTCAGAATAATGAATAGATATGTTGAAAGTTTATAACTGGCTTTAAGGAGAGATAGTCCAACAATTAACTCTTCTATATTCTGTTTTATTTTGGTTGGCACCCTGCAATAGTTGCTGATGGAAGAAATGAAATAAATTTTTTTTGTAATGTGAAAAAATGCCTTACCAGACTGGGATTCGAATCCTGAACCTCCATATGAAAGAGACATTACCACTCCATCATGAGGTCCATTGTAAATAAAAATAAAATATTTAAAAATTATGCAACCAACCTTTTATCTTCTTCCATCAGCTGACTATATAGTAAAATCTATATTTCCTGAAAGCAGGTGGTATTATTTCATCTCAAAGTTATTTAAACTGTTCAGAATTTAAATTAAAAAAAAAAAAAAGAGAAAAAAATTGTATAAAGGATATATGTATAAGGATATATATCCAAATTGAACGATGTAGAGTGCTTATTAAAAATAAATATATAATAATTGTTCCATATCAGGTATATTTTCCATATTTAAATACTGTATTTTGTACAATGGCATGGTACAGGTTTTAGAGGGTTTTTTAAATTAATAAATAATCTTCTAAATCCGGTACATATAAATCGAGTAAATTTTATACTGTACTTTGTACAACACTAAATACAGTACAATATTTAACCAGAGTGGGAAATATGTTTGCACACTCAATACGGTGAGTTAGGAGTCAAAGTGTAAATGGATATATAAAAAAAAAAATAATAAATTTTGAATTTCCCATTTAATTACAAGTTTAATAACGTTTTCCACACACCAAGGACTTTGGCACGATTATTAAATACATTCTTTACGACTGCTAGCCACTCCATCTATGAGTGAATTTTGAAAGCTGATATCCAAGTACAGTACTGTAATACATAAGGATCAATCCTTTATATTCTTATTGCATTGAACCACACGAGTGGTTTGAAAAATTAAAAAAATCTTAATAAAATAAAGAGGATATAACAAAATCATGTAAATAAAAATTGTTTTAAATAACATCAAATATTTATGATGTAATTTGCTAATAATATATATTTTTCATAAATAATGTTATTAATAATAATAACCTGTTGACAATTACAAACTCTTTAATTAAAAAAATTTTATTTATTATATATTTTACATAATAATATTTATTATTTTAAATATTATTGCAATAATGAAAATTAAAAAAAAATAAATTCTCTTTTTTAAATTTTTATAATGCTCATATAATTTTACATATTAATATATATATATATATTTATTTCATAACAAAAAATATACAAATGAATAATATATATAGATCTTTAATAATGTGTAATTAAAATAATTGTTACTGTAATAATAAATAAATTCATTTATTTATACTCAGTGAAAAAAAAAAATAATTTTTTTTAACTTAGTTTTATTATAATGATACATTGCTATTATTTCAATTTTATTATTTTAAAAAATATATAATTCATATTTTTTTTTTTTTAATTACTTATTTAATGTTGGTTTAAAGACATTTGGTGTTGTTTAGTGATGTCTTTGGTAGTTATTTCTCTTTTTCTTGTATTGCTGGTATGTTGCTCGCTAACACTATTGGAATTATTTTCTTCTATAGTATTAGTCAATTCTGATGACGATAATGATGTTAATGTTGGTAAAATATCTTCTTCCAGTTGTTGTAAATCTTCTTTAGACACCTGAAATATAAATTAATAAATAAACAAAAACAATACTATAAAGAAACATTTTAGTTAGTAAACAGGTTACATAATTAGAACAAATATAAACTGATTGTATAGAAATGGAACCTAAGATAATTTTACTGTATTTAGATAAAAATTTTACAGAATTATAGTTCAATAATTTTTGTTTCCTTTAATGTTTTATTTCTGAAAAACTGATATATTTTTTACATTTTTTTAATGGGTACATAAGACACAGAGACACAGCAATTGCCCATTATCATCAAAATGATCAGTAGACAAAAATAAAAATAAAAACTATTTTTAACAGATGTTTAATTATTTACTTTACACAAATTTTCTCTTCAAGTTTTAGAGATTGGAGATTACATAGAGTGAGAGTGAAAAGAGTGAGGGGTTTCTATCCCCTCAACAATTTTAAAACCATTCCAGATAGAATATTGGATCTTTTAGGATAATATATGTTAGTCAACTACTTAACTTTTGATAAGAAACAGAATTTTAACCCCCTTCTTGGAGTGGGGGGGGGTAGCCCAGTGTTTGTAGCTTCAATATTTTAAATAACACTCTTTGTGTGATTTTAAAGGTCTCTTTAAAACAAAAAAAATGGTGTAAATAAAAAGATGGTAAGATGTCTGTACCAAAAATGGTAGTGGGATGAAATTTGGATTTTGAAAAAATTACATTGATAATTTAAGAAAATATTATTGCAAATAAATAAATTTATAAAAATTTTATTAAATGGATATTATCAAATAAATCTATTTTTTTTTAAATGTAAAGTATTGCTTATTATAATAAACAATACTTTTTAAGTCGCTCCATAGAAAGTGATCCAAAAGTCACTAGTTGGGTGATCTTGCTGGCCATTCTATTTGACCCCTTAAGCCAATCCATCTTCTAGGAAAAAGTGCATTTAAAATTTCACATACCTGAGAAGCAAAATGGGGTAAACGTTTTTGAAGTAGGGGCCATCCCAAACCTGTAGGGGAAGACACTCTCCTTGTGACGCTTCCGGTCGCCACTTGTTCCTAGCCCTGATGGGCTTTAATGGGAGTCATCTTTCACCCTCTAACTTTTTACATCTCACAGTAATAAGCCAGGCCTCACTGGGATGTCATCGATGTAAATGCCTTGGTAGACATTTACATTGGTGATTCTTAAGCTTAGCTTTTGTCTTCGCTGTAGGCCTCGTCCAGACATCTTGAATCTCCTACATTGTTGCCCTTTGAATTAGCTAACCGAGTTTGCAGAAGCACGAACCGCACACTTAATAATACTTTTAGTGAGCCACTTTATTGTAAATGTCTAATAGATTCAAGGCAAATTTAAAAATAACATACCACCAAAAAATGTTGTTCGCAATAAAAAATTTAGTCCTAGTTCTCTTAGTGAACTATAAATTTAGTTCATACCCCAGATTTAGGTTAATTTACGAATTCTGGTGTTGTCTACAAGGGAGAGGCAGACAGACCTACTCCCACTCAGCTCCATTGCAGAGTCCTGCTTGATATTTATTTGCTTTTTACCATCGTCGAGATGCCACTACACCTCACGGCTGCAAGGGATCCACACCCTCAGCAGTGTAGTTGCCATCCTGCCAATGGTGATGTTTGCACATCCCAAACGGCCCTCGTCAAAATGGTACTACACCTCATGGCTGCATGGTAATCCATACCCTCCGCAGTGCAGTCGCTGTTCTGCCGACAGTGAACATTCAACAACTAATCACCACAAATTCAATTTAACCATGGGTCGATGCCAACATGCCTACCTCCGACCAATCAACTGCCCAGATGGTCCGTAGCCTCCTGGGTTGTTACACTACTATATGCCTTCAGCTGCCCTGCTCCGAGCGAGGAAACAGAGGAAGCCAGCCACAATAGTCCATTCTCTGCGAGTCTTCCAGTTGACTCGCAGATCAAAGAAGGAATCCACTCTCTCGAGTTCTCTAACAACTCTGGTACATTCAGCCTTGTACCAGGAGAAACATAAAGGGCATGGTCCACGGTGTCATCGACTCTACAATCTGGGCCCAAGCCCAAAAGAAGTTGGAGCCAGCAACATTTTGACTGTTTGAAACAATACGGTCAAGAAGCAAAGCTTCATATTTCACTACGTTTAAATTTCCATCACAAATATAAATCCTATCAATCGTCCACCAAAAATACAATACCTGCCTGTACATTTACATTGACTAGATATTGTGTATGTGCCTCACGATACCAGCGTGGATTAATGTCAGTTCAGTATGAACAATTATGGTAATTTACATTGTCATTTAAAACAAATGTGGCCTCATCACTAAAATCTATATTGTTTAATAAATTAGGATCTACAAAAGTATTGCTCATCATAATTTCACAGAACTCAAGTCTTCGATCGTAGTCATCTTCATTAAGTTCTTGAACCCAAAAAATTTTGAACATTTGACTGAAATTTTCACTTTTTAGTATTTGAATTGGTGAACTTTGGCTGTTATATTCTTGTGCTTCTATTTGAGTTGAGAAATGAGGATTTTCAATAAATTTTTGCATAATCTCTAAAAATTTGTTATTATTTTTGAAGATTTAGACCTCCCTGGTTTTCCCCTATTATTAATGATCCCTGTTTCTTTAAATCATTTGATGGTCTTTGATATTTTACCTTTTGAAATAGGGTTATACTTATTAAACATTGCATCAAGCAATTGAAAGCTCTATCCCAAACTTTATTCCCAAAGCTCCTCATCATTAAAAGTGTGACCCTCTCCTGATCATTAAGTAAATTACAAATGAATTAATAACAAAAGTGGTTAATAAATTCAGTAAAAGTAGACAAAATCAATTAATCACAACAAATTCTCATAAGAAACTAATAGTGTCGTAATGAAATGCTGTAAATGGAATATTACATAACAATGAAGTAAGCTGCATTTTTGGAACAATGGTAAGAGACCATCAATGATCACCTAATCCGTATAGTTAGGTGACAATGTGTTTTACTTGTATACTCAAAACAAAAACAATTTTTATGTTTAACATTTTTTTATTTATTTTTAAATTGTACCAACATTTTATTTATACCTTTTTCTTGTATTAAAAGACCTTTAAAATAATGTAACACATAAAGAGAGTTACCATTTAAAATATTTGAGTTACTACAACCCCTTGGTTATTTTGTAAGAAGGGGTTGAAAATTTATTTCTAATTAAAAGGTAAAGTAATTGATCAATATCTTATCCTGAAAGTTACTACAGAATTCTATCTGGAATGGTTTTAAAGTTGTTGAGAGATTTTCCTTCACATATATTTAACTCGCTGTGCGTACTGTAGTGTGTAAATTAATGTGAACATGTTGGTAATAAATTTAAAAAAATATATTTATTAAAACTACAAAAAGTTAATTCTAACAAAATATATGTCCGTTTTTGGCATAAAGTTTTGTTACATGATTTAATATAGATTTAACAAGTTTTTCAAGCACTGAGAAAAAATTTTCATTTTTAAAACAGATTTTTAAAATCATTTTTTGATTAATAATAAAATTAAAGAATAGAAAAATATGCAGTTGAATCTTTTAAAAAGAAGATAAAGTTGGTGAGACGTATCACATGGTGATGAATTTTGTTTTGTGAAAAAACGTAGATAATAAAAACAAGTAGACAAAGATTTAAATAAATATATATGTATCAAAGATAATTGAAAATCTAAGATTAAACATGTTGAACCAAAGAGATTAGAATGGAATAGAAAGAAATGGGGATGGGAGGACTATTCTAACCAATCAAATGATTGCAAAAATTGAAATATATCGCAAAATAAACATCCATCTGTTTATTTTGGTGCAGTCAAATAGTAATGTGTTTCTTTACCTGTAAAAAAAATATCCCAGTTTAATTTAAAGGAAAGGTAACTTCCATTTGTCCTTATAAAACTTCTGTTAGTGACTTGGATTAATTTTCAATAACATTCAACAAATATTTATGACGATAAATGATGTGCTTTTAAATCAGTTTCTATTAAACATACTTTTTATTAATATTTTCAGTGCTTTTTTATTTTTATAGTTCAACGTCTTCACCCCAAGTTATTTTACACTTTAATTGAAATAGGCTTATAATAAACTGCAAAATACAAATTACTGGTTTATTCAGTTAACTATTCTATTTTCCTAGTATATTATGTATAACAGAACACATCAGTATAAAAACTGAAAATAGTTTTACTATTACTGAAAACTGAAAATAGTTTTTATTACTTCACATAGTCAGTAAAGTAATCAGTTTTACCATGAAAAAATGTTGGAGACATACAGTAGACAAAATAAAAGTACAGTAAAATATTGGACACATGGTAGACTTGATGGATGCTCAGTAATTATGATGAATGACCAGTATCTAATCTAGTAACCCATCGGGTTGGTCTAGTGGTTAACGCGTCTTCCCAAATCAGCTGATTTGGAAAGTCGAGAGTTACAGCGTTCAAGTCCTAGTAAAGCCAGTTATTTTTACACGGATTTGAATACTAGATCGTGGATACCGGTGTTCTTTGGTGGTTGGGCTTCAATTAACCACACATCTCAGGAATGGTCGAACTGAGAATGTACAAAACTACACTTCATTTAGACTCATACATATCATCCTCATTCATCCTTTGAAGAATTATCTAAACGGTAATTACCGGAGGCTAAACAGGAAAAAGAAAGAGAGAGTATCTAATCTAGTAACATTATGAAGACAGCTGTGTTTTTACTTATAATATATATTAAATTTTACACGTACATATACAAAGATTTTTAAAATGATTTACTAGAACTAGTTTTGTTAGGGGATTGTATCTCATAAAGAATCTGGGATTTTATAAATTATTTTATTCTACGTTCTCACAATATTCTTTCTTAAAACTAAAATTATTTTATTTAAGTATATATATCACTTGAAATTATTAAAATTTTCTATTCGTAAAATCTATTTTTGAAGCAAAGATGATCATTACAAAGTTATTTTATTTTTAAATTTAATTATATAACTTGTACAGTTTAATTAAATTATTTAACTGTACAAAAAGTGATATTTTGAGCTTGGATGGGAACCCATTTTTATTTTTTCTCCTAATGAGATTGATTTTGTCTCTGGTTGTGACACAATCATTTTAAATCATATAGCCAATCAATCCCATAATGCGTTAACATATCATTTTCTAATAAAATGATGGGCAGTCATATGTATCATTAATCAGTGCAATTTTTCCTATGCAATTACGAGGTGAAACAAATACAAGAGTATATTTTAAGTATGAAGATGATAGCTTTAGTTTGATATACTAGATCCTCTCCATGTCACATAAGTTAACTGTGTGCGTGCGTAACAATTCATCATGCCATGAATACATAATAATGTCTTTAGTTGACATAATAAACATGCCTGCTAAATATTGTATGTCTATTATTTCTACTGAGCTTAGTTGATTTTTACTGAATGAAGAGAATAATTAAGTATGATTTTGATTTTAAAAAAAGGAACTGAAAATAAAACAGATGAATAAAAATATTTTAGCTCAGTGTTATTATTAACCATTGAGCATTCATAATTTATAATTAGTAAATTAATAATATATAATACTTTGAACATAACAATATATTTTAGAATTAAATTACAATATTTGATATATACATATATATTTATATATTAAATAATTGATATTACAATGTATCTTTATGTTATACTTTCAGAAACTTTATTTCATATAGATAGATAGATAGATAGATGTTTACAGATAATATTTATTACAAATGTTCATATAAAAGGTAATGGAAGTAATGTGAAAACACAGTGCTGGATACAGCTTTTGAATATATTTTGAAATACTAAAATATAATTTGATTCCATCGAATGCTTTGTACATATTCTGTTGTCTGAGGATTCATAGGTTAAAACCTGTTTTGTCGGTTGAGACGCCCTATGTTTCGCCCTTACAGAAAGAATGTGGTAAGTTCAAATATAATAATGATGGGGGAATAGCAGGGTGCTATTATTGTGAAGGAAGGACACTGTAGAGAGAACTGTGTTTGAATGTGACAGATTCTTGCAGAACAGGGAAGAGTACTGATAGAATTTGGTATGGTAACTACTGATAATGTCCGATAATGAACATTATTAACGTTTTTGCAGATCAAAATGGAGAGTTTTGTTAAGATGGTGCTCTCAAATGTGTTGTACAGAGCACCAACTGGTCTGTAGTGCTTGAAAAGGGGGTAGCCCAGACAGTTCTAAACTAGGTTTTAGGGCTGTCTCCCTGCAGGTAAAGAACCGGGCAATGTTGCTGGGGTAGGAACTGGACTTTCACCCCTGGGCATTGGAAGAGGGAGATGATGTACCAGGCAGTAAGCAAGAGATTGTTTCTATTTAGGTGAAAGGAGAGTTGGGATCAGTCAACAAAGGGTAAATAAACTCCCAGATTTAAATTGGAAATTCACAGATGGCTCCAACACAAGTATAAGAACAGAGGTATGAGTTGACTCAGTTCCTGACTGGTCACGGCTGCTTCAAAACATACCTGTGCACAATAATAGCAGAGACCTATTATTGTGAAGGAAGGACACTTTAGAGGGAACTGTTTTTGAATGCGACAGATTCTTGCAGTACAGGAAAGTGTAGTGATTGAATTTGGCATGGTAACCGCTGACATTACAGGGACTATGCTGCAAAACGAACAGTCAAGGCACACTGGGTCAAGATTGTTGGAGTCAATCATGTGAAGTTGAAAGAAGAAGTGCACAGATGAATATCCCCTGATTTTTCCTTTGAGACTGTGTTTGTAATTAAAGCAAGTTTTATCCCAAGGAGAAATAACAGATAACTAAAATAAAATTCAAATCCATTGAAGAAACTAAAACCCTATTGATGAAGCAACTTTAAAAATGCAAATGAATTACACAAGAAAATTTTTGTCCTATCAGATGCATCTGGTACAGTATCATGTTTAGACTGATCAATAATTAATTGATCTTGACTTTCTTTTAGTTGATAAATGAAAGTGATAATAGAATTATAAAGCAATCATTGTTATTAACAGTCTTTTATTTGAAGATAAGGTCCACAGTAAGAATTTTGTAAGAGTTTTGTTCAATCTATATCCTACTTTGGATAATACAGAAGTGTAGAAGTTTTGCATACAAAACAGAAACTGTTATGATCATGTTTGTGGATTCAAGGAATTGAGATGATCATGATTATATATTCAAGGGAATTAATAAGATGGAAATCCAAGTGATTACAGCTGTAGTTTCTAAGAATTAATATACTCATTCAAATGAATCAATTTTTCTTTGTAAATAATTTGAGGTCAAGTACAACATAAAAATATAATAGAAAATATTATAACAATTAAATTATTTTTGTGAAGATTATTATTTGTTTCAAAATAAACTAAATTGTACAAATATTATACCCAGAGCCTTACATAAGTTCTATTAATTTGAAATTGTATTAAATATTATTTGCAAGTGTATAGCAATTTATGAAGTTAAGTGTACAGTGCTGCTCTCTGTATTAGTCTCTTTGTCTGTATTTTCATGAAATATAATAATAAAATAATGTCAATCGTATAAGAAGACCTTTTGGAGTGAGTCAACTAATTACTCAAGGTCACTAAATAATAATTCCAATTCAGAAACTCACTACTCTCACTTACATAACTGTTAATAGACATTAAATAATAAAATAAATGTTTAGAGACGAGAAGTTATAGTTTAACTTACCTCTCGTTTACCCAAACCAAAATTAAATTTTTGACTGGCACGTGGGAATAAATCATGTTGTCCATCATATGACGCAATGTCACTGAAATCATCTGGTCCAATGTTTCTTTTACCCAAACCAAAATTATATCTTGATCTCTTAGCAATATCAGAAACAGATTGGTGATAATCATACATGTTATCGTCATCGATTTCAGCATCATCATTATCATTATATGAACTTCTTTTACCAAGACCGAAATTATATTTCTGACTTGCTCTTGTATATACATTATGATTTTTATCATCATCTAATGACAACAATAGATCACCAATATTTTCACTAACATCTCTTTTACCGATACCAAAATTATATCTTTGACTACGTTGTGATATACCAAAATCATTATTATAACCTCTCTTACCTAGACCAAAAGAGTATAATTTACCTTGACTTGAACCACCTCTTTTACCTAGACCAAAACTATATGGTGCCGGTGCAGCTCTTTTACCTAAACCAAATTCATACGGTTTTATTCTTTTATCATCATGCATTTCATAATCGATATAATCTTCATAATTATTATTGTTATTATCATTAATATTGTATCTTTTACCCAGACCGAACGCATACATTTTTTGTCTATTACTGTCTGGGCTACGTTTACCGATTCCAAAATCATATTGCGGACGTTTATTAGCTGAATATGTATATGCCCTTTTACCCAAACCGAAGTCATACATCCGTTTATAGTAATAATCCAAATCAGCATCAGTAGCTGGTGAAGCTGTCCCACTCTCAAATACGGCCAACATAATCGCTAACGCTAACTGTGCTGATACAACCATCCTGAAACAAAAATTTATAATAATATAATTAATAATATTCATTTAATTAAAATAAATACAATAATATTTGTAACAAATTTTTCAATTAAAGCCAAATTATAATAATGTTTTTAAAAATGCTATAAAAAATATTGCCTGTTAAATGATATAACCAAATAGTTGACTAAACATCACACAAATCAGTTCTAGAAATGGCATAGCTGTCGATAAGAATAAGAAGATCCCATATCAAGTTTATTAAAAAAATATGAGGAATGAAGAAATTTTATAATTTAATTCATTCAAATTCTTGAGTTTATTGTTGCATTTTAATGTACAATGCAAATTAAAATGCAGATAATATTATGCATTTGGAAAGTTGTCGGCCTGACATAGAGGTAGAACAAGTATGATCAAAAGTCATATGATATCTGTTAAGTATAATTCCATATATGAGGTGCTACAATGTTTCATTTACAAAGTGTGCATTTACTTGCTTTTTTATGAAGATCGAGTAAAGTAAACAAGTTTTAACAGTTTTTTTTCTTTTTTAATGGATAAAATTGAAGTTTGAGCTGTTATAAAGTACTTTCTTTTATAACATTTAATTCTGATCGACCTACAAAAACAGTTAGATTCTACTTTAAAGAATTCTTTCCCTTTGTCTTTGATTGTAAAAAGGTGAGCTGCTGAATTAAATGTGAACCATACATTATTCAAAATGTTGAACATTTGGGACGCACAAAAACTGCTAAGTTGTCACAAAAATCCACAATTCTATATTAAATAACAATTGAATGGAAGTACATGAGCTTGCTGATATCACAAGGATATTGAAAAACCATATCCACTACATTTTACATGATTTACTGGGTATGGAAAAGCTTTCCGCTCGATAGGTGCCACCATTTGTTAACAAAAGACCAAAAACACATTTGACTAAATACTATTTGAGAATTTTTAAATTTATTAATTCAATTCCGTTGAGTTTCTTCAATGTTTCAATAGTAAATGAACATGGATTCACCATTATACACCAAAAATCAAATAGTAATTCAAACAGTAGGTGGGAACACATAAAAGTGAGCTAAAGAAAGTGAAAACAGTTTCATCTGCAGGAAAAGTCATTGCTATTGATTTTTGGGATTCTTGTGGTGTGATGCTCATTCACTACCTGTAAAAAAGCAGGAACATCACTTGGGAATAATACAATTCAATGCGCTGATTGAAGAGTGCTATCTATTTAGACTGAACATCCACATATAGTAGGAAAAAAAATGCTTTTTCATCACGATAATGCGCCTGGACACACATCTTCAGTTGTTGCTCCAAAACATAAGGATTTAAGCTTTGAAATGCTTCTAAGAGCACCATTTTTATTGGATTTGGCTCCCAGCGATTACTTTCACTTCCCAAACCTGAAGAAATGACTTCCTGGATGAAGATTTTTTTTGTAAATGATGGATCAAACTGAGACAACTGCTTATTTTGCAGAGTTGGACGAATCGCATTAAGCTAAAAATATTAAAAAGTTGCAAAATTGTTGGGCTAAATGTATTTAACTGTAAGGAGACTACATTAAAAAATAATTTAAAAAAATCCAGAAAAACTCTTGTATTTTCTTCATCATTCCTACAAGTTTTTGAACAACCCTCATATTAACCCAAAAAAAAATCTTCATTCTGTTCACTAGTAAGATTAGTTACACTGTGAAGGTGACACAATTCTTAGAGAAATCATTTTGACAAATGCCTCTTATATATTTTAATATAATAAATAAGACAATGAAATCTAAAAAAAAAACCGTCTCTGATTCCTGTAATAAAATGACAGCAACTCCAGCTTTCAGCTATTAGATTATAAATTTAAATACCAGTTAGGCTTAGCATTTTTGAAAAATTACAAAATTAATTCCTTTTATTAAAAAAAAGGGAGGTTATAAGGCATTCTATAACATTTTATGCAAGAGTAAATAAATAAAATAAAAGCCATGTAAAATAGTAACACAATTCTTTAATTACAAAGAGGGTAAAAAACTATTCAATAAAATATGTCATAAAGAAAAATAATTAAGGTATCTATCTGACAAAAGAATATTACTAAATGTTACATATTTAAAGGACATTGAAATGTTGCTCATGTTAGGTTACTACTGATGGTTGACAGTGGCAAATTTGGAGCGTCACCATGGTTTTGAATATTCATCAACTAACAGAGAATAACATCCTTTCCATCTCATTATTTTCAGTTAGAAAATTCTGATTATTACATTATATAGATTAGTTACATACTGTGTGGTAACTAATTTAAGATAAGACTAATTATATTGTAACTATTCGAAAATATTTTTAATAGAAAAATGTGAATCTTTTTATTTCTAATTTTAGAATTTGATTGAATTTAAGAGTTTCTTCTAACTGGTCATAAACCACTTATAATGAATGAATAAAAAATGATTAGTTTGAAAAATGGTTTGTCATCAAATTATTTTTTTTACAATTACAAAGAATTAGTTTAAAGTAAAAATTTATTTTGTGTTTCATTATAAAATAAAACCATGGAAAACAAACATAGACTAAATATAAATGATTTAGTTTATGTTGTAGAGAATATTTAAAACTATTACTGCATGGTTTGATGACATCAGTAAAACAAAAATAATCTGCAAAATTTTAATATTAAAATGAAAAAAAAATGAATTAGACATTTTTGTTGAAAAAATGTTATTACATCAGCATATTACCATTATTTTCATTATTATATTACTGTGCATATATTATTTATACCAAAAGTACAATTAAATAAAGAGAGAGTGAGGGAGAGAGAAAAATAAACTTTTTCAATAACTTAGAAAACCAAAAATAAATACTGAACAAAAATGGAAGTAAAAAATGAAAGAGCTTGGTAATAAAATTGTATCTGTACTTTTAGAGAGGCAGCATGAGTTAAAAAATGTAATAACTTATTAAACTCTTAAAAAAAGTACAAAAAAAAATCATTTGATTTAAAGAACTATAATTACATATCATCATAAAATTTATAAGAAAATTAATATAATATACATTTAACAAGTTATTTAATTATTTTAAAGTGATTTAAAAATCATATTAAAAAATAAGTGAAAAAAGTCATGTTTAATCGTGATTTTTTTTCATTGACAAATAAATAATATAATTAGCAAATCCAAATTTTGGCTCATCTGTTAGAAACATTTAGGAAATAGCAACATACAATATCAGTTAATTATTGACCCACTTCATAGATCTTCCTACCATTCTATTTAAAATTAATTAAAAAAGGAGTCAAAAGCTAATAAAAGTGATCAAGAAAGAAGACTGATATGAAATAAGCTAACCGTTAAATATGAATGAGATAGAATCTTCTAGAAATGTTTTTAATCAGCTCTCTCACAAGTCCTTGGCTTTCACCTTGATACATGGTAGAATATAAGTTCTCGTTACATAACAGGTTGGAAGAGGATATAAAAATGGGATCCTGGCATCTAAAATCAAGGAATATTTATCTAAGGAATGCCAACTTTGAGAGAAAGGTCCCTGTTCCCCCAGGAAGGAGATTGTGTCATGGGTTATCCACTTAAAAACAAAAAAAAAGTTCTTGTTAGAAAGTCAGAAAACAAGAATGATAAAAACTACAGAATTAATAATTGGATATAAAATAATATGAAGATTGATGTTAGAGACTGGAGAGGGTTTGTTGATAACACGATGACCTGAAGGAGATTTGTGACAGAGAAAAATTTGTGATTTTTTCATATTTTTTTTTTATTATTATTTATTGTAAAAATTTTTTTACAATCCAAACAGCACGAAGGTCATGCTGACAGTAATATTTAATGATCAAGCCAAGGTTCATGCAAGTATGCTCCTTAAAGAAAATCTGTCAGTAACTTAGATCTTTGCATAAATGTTCTTCATTGGCTAAGAGAAGGTGTTTGATGCAAGAGACAAAAGCTTTAAGAAAACGGCGATTGGAAAATTCATCATGACAATTAATCTAGAGATTCTTAGCAAAGCATGGAATCCAGAGGCTCCTTATTCACTAGAATGGCTCTCTGAAGTTAAAATTCAACTTAAAAGAAAGAAATTTGACAAAAGACAAATGATCAAAGGAATTTAACAAGAGGATGGTGTTCGCTAAAAATGACTGAAAAATGCATCCAACAGTAGAAACATCATTGCAATAAGTATGCTACATCACAAGGGACTCACTTTAAAGAGGACAAGTTGTTGAATTAAATAGGTTAAGTATTTTTGTTTTTATGAGCCAAGATTGGATACTTTTAATCACACCTTGTAAATATAGAATTCTGAATCTTCTGATAAATTGAACACGGTGTATTAGAAATGCAGAATATGAAGAATTTACTTTAATCTAAATTCATCATTACTTCTCTTTCTTCCACATTTTATAACTTTTTTTTTAAATCTCATTTGTTTTTAAACTAAAATTCTTTCCAAGCAGTAAATTCATGCCAATAAATATTGTGTAGAATTAAATCTTTCAGCTAAGACAATATATATATATATATATATATATATATATATATAATTTAAAATCATCAGCAAAATTAAATGAGTAATTTTGGAACTTATAATTTTCAAACAAACCAAAGGATGAATATTTGTGCATAGATTAGATATTTTTTGAATTTTTTATCCATATTTTTTAAGTTCAATAAAAAGAAATGCGAAACAAAAATACTGATAAAAATAATAATTTTAGCAGTCTGGAGTGGATCATATATAAAAAATAAAAACAACATAATTAAAATTCAAGACAAAACTGGAAAAATTAAATGTATCGGTTAATATCAGTTTTTTCGCTGTTAACGTGCATCATTTTTAGTTTTTCTTTCCAATCATAACTCTCTAGAGAGATTATATTCTGTACCAGTTGTTATTTTTCCATTACTCATACTTTACTTTCATAACATGTGTTATAAATTGATTTCTTGTCCAACATTACAGCAGCCTACTAGTGATCTTTTTTAGTATAATATAAAAAAAAAAAATTTTGATGTTAAGATGTAGTTTTACTTCATGTATATTATCTTATTCTAGTAAATTAAAAAAATATGCAATAATTAATAAGAGGAATGTTTTTGAAAAAATTTCAATTCTCTTTATTTAGATATTATATTAACTTATAACAGTAGTTTAAAAGTTAGTGTAGTCTACCATTGAGACAACTGTTTTGAGACAATACTACAAATTAAATTTTTATATTTTACAACAGAACTTACGATTCTGTGTTATGTAAACAATTGTAAATTGTAACAAATGTAAATGTTATGTAAACAATTTTCAGTACTTCTAGACTTCTATCTGTTAGTTTTTATTTTATTAAAAAGTATTAGTATTAAATAAAAGTAAATTTATACATTTTTTTAAATGGTTCTAATTGTGTTAGATATTTTGTTTTTACTTTTATTTAAAAACTTTCTTTTAATTTATTAAACAGCAAGGTAAAACATTAAAATAATATTATTAAAAATGATTAATAACCAACTAGAAATTAAAGGAATTTAAATAAAATAACCTTGTTCAACAGAATTTTTTATAGCATTCTATTATCAATTGTGCCTATGTTAAAAAAATCAGAAAGCTTCTTTTACGGGTTTTAGAAGACCTACTTTCACTGTTAGATCATTGTTTGAGGTCTATAAATATGAATTGTGTAGAATGAGTATTTAAAAAATTTAAAATTTTGGTCTGATATTTATATCTATGAATGTAGAATCTTTGGTAAAATAATAAGTTGCTTATTTATTCCAAAAAAACAACAGTAATAATAAATAAATCCCAATTGGGTCATAAACCTGATAAGTTAACGATTCATAAATATTTACTATCAGAAAAAAATATTTATTTATTTTTTATTTTTTTATTTTACTTAACAAGAGCAATTTTAATGGGGTTATCATTCAACTACTGGACAGGAAAAAAGTTCCGAGTCAGTCTGTAGGTAGTCCTCTGAACAAATACTATTGATTCACTGGTTCTTCAGGTCCTGTTATCCTTAACATTAATAACAAAGATTAATTTTATTTAATCGAAAAGAACTATTTTAATATAACTCAACACAATACTTTGACTTAGGAAAAAGGGATTTATTATACTTCTGCTGCCATTTTTAATTAATTACTGAACCAATTAAAAAATCTTCCCATCAGTTTATTTAAATAATAATTAAAAATTTTTTTATCAAAACAGTATTGCTCTGCCTACAAATTAAACAAAAGAAAATTATTAAAAAAATTAAAAAACATCCAGAATTTTCTGCATTTTGTTCACTTTGTAAATAATTACGAGCTCAAATTCAGAAAATATGCATTTTGTTCACTTTGTAAATAATTACGAGCTCAAATTCAGAAAATATTCATAAATATCTTCTGAGTAATGAATTATTTTATCTTTTAACCTTTATGTATTTAATTTAATATTATTTGATGTATTTATATCGATATAAATAAAAATGTAAATGTTTGTTCAAAATCTTAAATCTCCAAAAGTTCTTCACTGCTGCTTTGAAATTTTGACACAACATTGCATTCGAATACGTGCATGTTTTTATATACCTACTATTTATATACCTAAGATGTCACACCTGTCACAGCAGTTAAAAATATGTTTTTTTTTAAAAAAGCGCTATCTGTTGGACGTAAAAGCAACACACACTGTACTAAATATTTTACGATTCCATTTCAATATTTCCAATAATAATGTTTCTGGTATAGACTAAAAAACTACTGGACCGATTTATGTGCAGGGAAAAAGAGAGAAAGGGAAAAATCAAAAAAGGTAAAAGGGAAGAAGGAAAAAAGGAAGAAGGGGAAAATTGAATAGAGAAAAAGGCGAAAACAGGGAAAATGAAATGAAAAGGAGAAAGGAGGAAAAATAAAAGGGGAAAAGTTTTAAGGGGAAGAGAAACGGAAGAAGAAAAGGGAAAGGGGTGGAAAGTGGGAAATGATTGGAAAGGGAAAGGGGATGTGGTAAAAATGAAAATGGAAAAAAGGAAAATGGGTTAAAATGGAAAAAGGAAAGATGGAAAGGGAAAACGGAGAAACTGTAAAAGGGAAAGGTTAAATTTTGTGAAGTTTGGTAATGTTTATTTTGTTAATATTTTATCTAAGTTTCAATTGTTTTCAGTTGTATTCATTTAATCTATACGTCATATATTATCTTTATCTATATATATATATATATATATATATATATATAGATAAAATGAAAAAAAAAAAATTATATAAATAATTTTATATTGAGTAAGTATATACTCAAATCTAGCAATAGCAAAGCAGTGTCAGCTTCAGCTAGTTTTAAATAATTAATACCGACTTTAATGACACCTATTATTAATTATATATTTATGTGTATTGTGGTTCACACGATCACCCTTGAGCCATCCAGGCAATTGCTGGGACAGTTTTCTTTTTTATTCATGGAATAGTATATCAACTCATTCCTGAGATGATCTATATAATGTATAATCATTTACCTATCAGAATAAAATATTTATTTATTTTTTTTTTTTACTTAACAAGACCAACTCAGCTGTTGGGGTTATAATTCAGTCACTGTACAGGAATAAAGTTCCAAGTTAGTCCATAGGCAGTCCTCTGAAAAATACTACTGATTCACTGCATCTTCAGATTCTGGTATCCTCAACATTAATAACAAGGACAAGTGAAAACGAGGACAAGAATAAATGGTAGGGTTGCCTAATGAGAAATGACAATCTACCCATCAGAAAAGATTTACTTTACCTAGAACCTTATGATAACTCTTTAATATTTAATGAAATGATACAAGTATTTTATTTGCTTAAGATATTTTTATTAAATAGATGCGTGTTTAAATTTCACATAATAAACTATATTGGGATATTAATTTTTATGTGCTACAAGTACAATTTGAATGTAGCCGTTTTGTGCTATTTAAGTATTTGTGCTATTACACTATTTCTATAAAATGATTTGAAAGAATATCCATTCTACGTATGAGTCCATAATCTTCTTTTTCTAATTACATATGTTAGATTTCAACTTTCTTAGATCTTAACTCTTAATTAATAATGTTTTTAATTAATTCTTTTTTTTGAATTATTGTTACTTTTATGTCCTTCTAGAATTTTTCTTAAAATTGAAGACTTTCCTTTGGAAGTTAAATGAATGTTTGCTCTAAACTCAAACACAAGAGAGAAAAACACAAGAAAATGACATGAAGGGAGTGCTTTCAGAACTGGTTAAGACTCTTATGAAAGGTCGCAACTTTTCGTTCACTAAAAAAACAGACTAACATGATGATTAGTAATACTACCTTTATGCATTTTTCTTTTTATAAAAGTTATTTTTGCTATTAAATATTCATTAATTGACACGTTTCAATGTTTTAACTTCTACCTCGTCATGCAAAATAAAACCGCCATTTTATTCTTATGCAACAGCAAGCAGACGTTTCAAATGCACAATAGGGCAGTTTGAAAACAAACAAGCTACTCAATCATTATGAGCAACATCTATTTAAAGTAATCTTATTTTGCTATTTATCATTTTGTAACTGAAACAGCACTATGGTGAGTGGATTTTTTGTTTGACTTAATTTATTAAATTTTTTTTTTTCTGCATTTGCAGCAAATTATTGTATTTTATAGAAGTTTGAGAGTAGCAAATAGTATTCAGTTTCTTTGTATATCAACTTTTTGGATTTGGAGTAAACAATTGTTTTTTGAGGGATCCCTTCTTACTGTAAATGTTTTTTGAGGAATTGTATTACTCATTATTTTTTTTATATCATTTTATTTTTGTAATAAGGAGTTTCACTGACAGTTTTATATTGAAACTGGTTTTTGGTGGTATAATTTTTAAGATTTCCCATACCAGTTAGCTTCTTTTGCTTAAATTTGTTCAGATATAACCACTGTTGTGGTTAGTTTTGTGTTCCTGGATTAAGATCGTTTGTTGAAATGTGTTTCTTATTATTACAACATGACTGCCCAAAAAGAAGTGTAATGTTTTTAGGGTGTATGTATATATGTTTGTTCAACCATAGTAGCTCAACGGCTGAACCGATTTAGATGAATGACCATGCGCTGAAATCCTTACGTTTCCAGGAGTGTCATAGGCTATATAAATATACATGTATTAATATATGTATAAAAATGTATGTAGTAGTGGAGATTTCATTGAAGCCAAATCTTTAATGAATTGAATTAATGAATTGTGAACTGTGAGCCTCTATCACCATGTTAGCTTGGTTTGAATTTAATGATTCAAATCAATAGAATGAATAAAATTACAAAAATAATAGAATTAAATTTACATTAAATAAAATGAAAATAATATTAAATTTTTTTTTTTTTTTAAATTTCTGTTTAATAATATTGGGCTTCCTGTGGGAACTGCATGTGAGCTAGAGTGGTGAGGTGGTGTAAGCACCTCATGCAAGGCTAGAGCAATCATCACCATCAACTGGTAGCAAACTGCGCCCCTGGGGTGCTGTTTTGGAAGGTGCAAAAGGGTGCTCTTATAATATTTCTGGAAACATTCATCCGATTTTCAAAATTCAAATGAGGTATTTCCTAGTTAATACAAAATCATGATGGAACCAAACCAGTACAAAAGAACAATGTTTTTCAGCAGTTGTTTTTTAATTTTTAATATTTATCTCTTGTTTATTTGTAATATACTTTCCATTTTCTTCATTCTAGATTCAATCATTATCTTTTCTTTTAAGTTCAGTATCCATTTAACAAAATATTTAAAAGCAATATTTTTTTAGTCATTTTTTTTATATTTATTATAAAATTCAGAGTTGCAACGCTGATTTTTTGTCATGAATTATATCTTTTCAAAGCATATTGTAATCCTACTTTAGATGCTTTTTTTTAATAATCCTTAGATTTGTTTTTGCATATTTTTTAGTGAATCTATATAATAATTACCATGTCATATGGAAAAGCTAGACAATCTACAATGATTTTATTTAAATTATTATTATATATTCAATTATTAGTTTTTACAAATTATATCTCAAGGTTTCAGTAACCTCAATAAATTTATCTGATATAAATTTCTATAAAAGAAATATTAACAGATGGAAAATAAAACATTTCAGAACATTTATAAAAAAGGTTTTTTTTACATGATAAATCACTTGCAAAGTTTTGAAATACATACTGCCAAATGTACTGAATTCGAAGTCGATCATTTATAAAAAAAAAAAAAACAAAAAAAAAATCATTATTTAATTCAGTAACATTGAATGATTAAATGTATGATAAATAAATATGTGTATATATATATAAAGCTTTTATTGGAAATGTATTATTAGTTGATTTTTGTTGACAGAACGTGCTTTGACACAATTTGATTTATACAAACTGATAAATGTCAGTTGGATTTTAAATTAAAACAAATTCAGGCTTACAAAACAATATGTTTGAGGCAAAATTATTCATATAAATACTAAGTAATAATTAATGTAAATAAACAGGAATTGTATTCATGTATGCATGATTATAATTGAGCCAGTAAACGTTATTATTGATATTCTAATTACAACATTTTCCATTATACATTTGTTAAGATTTTAGAAAAATTAAAAATTCTATATTATTTGTTTTTCCATAATATATTTTAGTTAGTTATTATTCTATGAATGATGAACAAGATTAAAAGAGGGATTATTCTAGAAGACTCGTTTTCTATTTTTCTCTTTCTCTATCTCTCTCAAGCTCAACCTTTTACATTAACTCTTCAGTATTATTTACACACTATAAATATATTATCTCCTGTAAATGTAAAATATTATTTCTCTGTTATAAAAGGGTGAGAGAATATGACAAAAAAAATCACTACCTCATTTTTCAGGTTTAATATTAAACAATCTTATTTATAGAAAAAACATATGAAATGAATGTATCATTGACCAATAAACTAAAAAAATTAAAAATAAATGTATATACAGAATGTTATTAAAGCATAGGAACCCTTAAATAACTTTTCAACAGTTAAGCAAAGAAAACTGATAGAAAATGTTTTTCCCTTAAAATAATCTATTTTTTTGGTATCAGACCATTACACTGCAACCAAATGTGGGATTCCTCATAAAAAGCAACTCAAAAATTTTAAACGGAACTTCTAAGAGGATGACAAATTTTTTTAAATGACATTGAATAACAAAAATTTTAGTGTAAAATAAAAAAAAAGTGACAACAGAAGTTGTCACTTCCAGGTCTTTCCAGAAAGTCCTACAACTGTGGATTGTTTCTGATTGCGTGGGTGTGGTGGTAATAGCGGCGACGGTTAGAACTAATTAAAGTAATTTCCCAACTTACATGGAACAAATTTCGCTTGTATGGTCAGCAGACTGGTGTAGACACAAGGCTTAACGCAGCACCAAGTACTGACATAACTGGGCAATCTTGTTTGAGACCCTACCAGACCGAGTTACGAATTACACTTTAAATATTATTTATTTATTTAATTTTACCACTCACCTGTGATGTCACAACATAGCGGATGACTATAACAGCTTTTTTTTAGGTTTGGGGATGTGATTTTCCAAAAACATTTCTTTGTAAAATATTTTTTAATCGTTAACAAATGTGCCCAAGAAAAATATAACCTTAATTATGTGAAATCTCGATATATTGAAGGTGACCTTGGTTTAAAGCCTACCCCCTTGACCTTTTAAACTGAAAATTTAATGGATTTAACCCCATATATAGAAGTAATCTGACCAACTTTGGTCAAAATCAGTCCAGTACTTCTGGAGATGTATGGTGATTTAGTAGTCAACATTGAACACACACACATATATGAATATTAATATCCGAAAAATTTCCATCTGTTTTTGAGTTCTTTGGATTCCTTAAGAGTCAAAATGTTAAGATCCGGTGAAAATAGCATATGCCCAAATTGGACCTATTAAAATACTTTTCCGGTTAGAGTTATAACTCTGCTACAGGGCTATCTAGACTGGAAAGTAAAAGATAAATTTAACCAAAATGTCAGCCTCTTTATATTTTTCATGTCTAGTTTCAGAAGTGACCTATATTATCACCTCAACTAGTGATCTCATATTAAAAATAAATTGTCTTGCGGTAAGACCATTTGCTAAATTTGATTATTTTGATGTTTTACTGTCATACAGTAATTTAAGGGATACAATAGACTTCTTAAAGAAGAAAGTTTTAACTTCTTACAGTTAGAAGAAAATGTTGTAGATCTGTGTGGATCCAGCGTTCAAGTCCTAGTAAAGCCAGCTATTTTTACATGGATTTGAATACTAGATCGTGGATACCGGTGTTCTTTGGTGGTTGGGTTTCAATTAACCACACATCTCAGGTATGGTCGAACTGAGAATGTACAAGACTACACTTCATTCACACTCATACATATCATCCTCATTCATTCCTCTGAAGTATTATCTAAACGGTAGTTACCGGAGGCTAAACAAGAAAAGAAAGAAGATCTGTGTGGATATATTAAGATTAAGTTTTATTTTTTCATGATTTCTTTTTGTTTACATAAAATTTAAACAAAACAAATGATTACTTTAATTTATTCAGTACACATAATATTATACGTGTAAACTAGATGATCAATTTTAATGAAATTTACAGTTTGAATTTTATTTTAATTCTAATTAAAATCATGAATATATCTTAATTTTAAATATTTGTTGTAATTCCCAATCATTTTAAACAATTTTTTTTTTGTTATTAGTTGCTCGTAACTAATTTTAACAAAATTTTTACTGTCCAGTGTCATAATTGATTTAGGTAAGATTAAAACATGAGATACCAATGATCTTAAAAATTGTATAGTCACTCTACCTAATTCATTCTAAGAAGCATCCTCAGCTGGCATTTAATAGAGTAAGTAAACATAAATATTAATTTACTACTGATTTTTTAAGTTGAGTAAAATGTTGCAGATTGTATGTCATTAATATTATAATTGTACTGTAATATTTATATATCTATATCTACATATATATAGGTATTAACAAAGTATGGGAACTCTTAATAAATAACTTTTTTTGTAAATAGAAAAATTAAATCCAGTAAATGCTCCTACCTCAAAACAATCTATTTTTTTATATGAGACCTGGGGTAAACTGTAGACTACTTTTCAAACAATTTTGAAAAATATTAAATGCTGCCCTTTGGTTAGGATTGTTATAGCATGAAGTGTTGACATCAAATTTTTCATTTAAAATTTTTGAGTTTCCCCTATGGGAAGATTTGATGATATCATACTGAAAAATAAATTACTCTGAAGTACAATCATTAGATAAATTCCATTTTTTAAGTGTTTCTCTGTTGAGCAGTTATTTAAAAGGTAATGTAAATCATTTTTGAAACTAGTTATGAAAATTGTTAAATTACCATTGTTTCGGCTAGGGTTAAGTCCAATATTTTTTGTTTAATCCCTTTAAAAGTATATGTTATGACCCTACAATTTCTATTTAAAAGTTTTTAGTTGTCCTCCCCATAGGGGAATGCTGAGTACTTTTGGTGGGATAGTCTCCTGCCAAAAATAAAAAATAGATCATTTCAAGGTAGAGGCTAACAGTGTATGTGTATGCGCACATGCATGCGTGCCATATATATGTATATGTATCTGTGTGTGCGCGTGCGGACGTGCTGATTTAGCATTATATGAATTCTTTAATAGAATATAAATACTTTTCAGTTATAAATTGCTTCATGCTTTTTATTAAAAAAAACATTTTCCATGATCACAAATACCAATACTGCCAACTCCTACGATGAAGTAGTAATGTCTTTAGTGGGTTTGAATCCTGAAAAGGCACGATACTTTACAAACAAAACTGCTGATATGGAATAATATCATATTCATTATATATATATATATATAAACCATAAGTTTATTTTTGGTGACTTACTTATCTAATAAAAAATTGAAAAATTTGAAGGAACCATCAAGCAGGAGAGAAAATCGTTTAAAAATTGCCTGTATGTTTCATATTTATAATTTATTCGTTCATATATCGGTCAGTTTTCTTTTGTAACCTAAATACTGTTTCTAATTTTTTTCCTTTTTTATGACATCCCCAAAATAATATTAAGTATTGTATTATTTTTATTAATAATTTAAAGATCATTAGTCTGTGATAAACTACTTTCATCAATTTATAATCACCAAGACTACAGCTTAGTCCTTAGAGAGAAAACAAAAAAGTATATATCTATACGATTTATACTGGGAGATCATTTGAAAAGTTACCACATTTATTATTCAACAGCTATTAGTTCCACCGTATTTTTGTTTGCAGGCATGTACACCAAAAATCTTAAACGGCAATAGTAACATTTATTACATTAATTGACAACCCGAAAAAAATAATGAATTTTGGTGAAAAGAAAATTACAATCAACCCACCCCTTCGCGAGGTAAGTGCGAAAAACATTTGTAGTTCTTTTTTAAATCTCAGTTCAACAAAAATAACTATAAGATTATGTGATATTACTTCTTAAACCATTTTAAATAATCATAAACTGTGGATTAAAACTATGAAAATTATTTTTTAAAATTACCAACACAAAATTTGGTTCTTAAATGTTTTCTAGATTTTCAAGGGTTGAAAACTTATTTTTTTAGAATGAGATAATGCAGCTTCTGACACCTCATTGGATGGCCCTTTGAATGAAACAAGTAATTTGGTACAAATAAAATAAAAATTGGTTCACTGATATTGAAATTATGATTAAAAAGGTGTTTTTTTAATCCAATTAATTGCAATAATCAGCCCTCATTGAGAGCTTTTCAATGATATATCTTAGTGGTATTTATTTTCATTGATTCCAGATTTATAGCCAAATAAAATTTTAATTAAGAAATATTTGGATCATACAAGGGGAAGGCACATCGGTTCGAATCTGACTTCATTTCGTTTTTTTTTTTTAATTTAAATATACTGATTTATTAATAATTAATAACCTCTGATTGTAAAAAAATTAAGATGTACAAAGAAGTCATGTGGTGTCCACATCAGTTTTTTTTTTTTGAGAGCACAGGAATTGACTGATTTGGTCATTTTGATTTATGAGAACAGAAATTTGTACTGTAGGAAAAATGCCATGCCTGACCGGGATTTGAACCCAGGACTTCTAGATGAAAAGCTGAGACGCTACCACCCTGCCACATACATTGGCAAATATGTTTTTTTTTTCTTATTTTGTAATTAAGTGTATATTATGTAATGTTGCTTTGATTATTGCAGTTTTCAAGGTTTTCCTTAATTCATTCAGGAAAATGGAAAGATAGTTCTTTATTTCAGGTACTGGTACTGATTGTTTCTGTTTCGATAAATGTTTGTTAATTTGTAAAGCAGTGTTATTATTCTAATTTGGTTTAGTTATCACGGGATTGCATCTATTTTAATTCCTGTAGGAACAATTTTCATGAATGTATATAATCTGATGATGAAACAATTATTCATAACTGTGTTAAAAATGTTATTCAGTTATCAACTTCAATTAATGGAAACACTAATTTACTATTTCTGATAGAATTTACATTCTAATTTTTTTTTTTTAGTTTGAATATTCATAAGATCAGTATCACTGGTGACCAATTGTTTTAATAGCAATTGATAGATTAATAATTTCTACTACTATACAAAAGAATTTTAATTGATGGAATTCTAATGAAAATTACATTAACTGCTGGAATTTCTGTCAAATATTTTCTGTTATTTGTCCATCTGTTAATATTTGTTTGTTTTTTAATATGAATGCTGTAATAATTGTTACGGTCAAGGTAACTGATAAAAAGAAAATACAGTTATTTTATGGTTATCTATATTTATATTTTAACAGAAAATTCAGATTTATAAATTATTGCTATTTAAAAATACTACTCATCAGTATAAATATTTTGAGTTTTCTAATAAATTAGAATCATTCTATACTTTTCTGGTGAATAGGAGAGAAAGTATAGTGAAAACATCAAAAATGGGGTATCAGGGTTTTTTTTGTTAGCAAATCTTAATGTTTTAGAATCCAACTAGTTCATCTGGACCAAAAAAACAAATGTATGTATGTGTGCATGTAATTGTGTCACAATGCTTTTACCGTTATAGTTTAGGATTGACCAAATAAATATTAAGTATATTAATTTATTAATAATTATTAACCTCCAATTGTAAAAATAAAATGTGTATATATAACTTAATAGGCGTACAAGGAAGTCATGTGGTGTCCACATCAGACTTTTTTTTTCAGACGACAGGAATTGACTGCTTTGGTCATTTTGATCTGTGAGAATAGAAATTTATAGTGTATGAAAAATGCCATGCCTGACTGGGGTTCGAACCTAGGACTGCCAAATGAAAGGCTGAGACGCTACCATCCTGCCATATACATTGGCAACTATGCTTTTTTTTGTTTATTTTGTTATTAATTGTATATTAGGAAATGTTGCTTTGATAATTGTAGTTTTTACCAAGGTTTCCCTTAATTCATTCAGGAAAATAGAGGGATAGTTCTTTACTTCAGGTACTTGTACTGATTGTTTCTGTTTTGAAAAATGTTTTTTTATAGCTCAGGATTGACCAAAACAAATTTTCTTTAAATCTGACTGAACCACTTCTATATATGGAGCAGTGGTGTATTAATTTTTTTTCAAAATTTGTATAGGGGTACCCACTCCTATAAATTTTTGCAATACCCAGGGTATCCACCTGGATATTGCAAAAACAACAATTTAAATTTTCAGAAGCATTTCAGAGAAAAGTTTTTAAAACAGATTTGTTATTTACAAAATATATATATGTAAAAAAAAATTAAGAAACTCAAATAATAATAAATAAAATTTTATCAAAAATCATACCCCTACATATTAAAATTAAAATAAATATTTTTTGTTCTATTTTCCTTCTGTTTAAATTAATTTTTTTTTTTTTTTTAAATTTATACTTCATATAATATCAAGAGATGACTATAATTTTTATTTTAATTATAGACCCCCAGGGACCTAAAATCCAGAAAAGTGTTTTTGTAAATGTTGATTTTTTTAGAAAATATTTTTCTAATTATTTAAAAAAAAATTGTTTTAGCCTTTATTGAAAGGAGTGTTAGATTTATAGAAAACTTTACTTATACAAATTTGTTAAGCTTAAGCCATACATACATAATTTTTATTTTTTCTAATTTATTTCCTACCTCTAAATAATATATGTTCTGCGGTTTTGTTTTTTAATTGAATAATTCTTTTAATTTTAATTATTAATAGCCAAGAAAAGCATGCAATACTTCTCCAGCTTTCTTTCTTTTTTCCGTTTAGCCTCTGGAACCAATGTAAAGTATTACTTCAGAAGAAAAAATGAGGATGATATTTATGAATATAATGATGTGTATTCTTGTACAATCTCAGATCGATCATTACTGAGATTTGTGGTTAATTGAAACCCAACCACCAAAGAAAATCGCTATCCACGATCTAGTAATCAAATCTATATAAAAGTAACTACGTTTACTAGGATTTAAGCCTTAGAACTATCGACTTCAAAATTAACTAATTTGCGATGACAAGTTCAGCACTAGACCAACGTGGTGGGTTTACTAAGCCAACTGGCGAAGCTTCTATATATATGTAAAAGGTAGCAAAGTATTGCATGAGTTTCCCAGCTATTAATAATGAAAATTAAAAGAGTATGTATTATATATAATATTATATTATATATTATATTTCAAGTATATATTATCAGAAGTAGGATACATGTTATACTTCACCAAATAGTGTCTCCATACCTCATTCAGTAGTTCTTATAAGACCAATTCAATATATCAATGAATCAATGAATTTAAAAACATTAAAGCAAGATTAATTAGAACAATTGTAATAATAATAATAACAAACAAAATCAGATTTTGTGTATTTGTCTTTGTAGTAAAGGTTATTTAATTGAGATCAATCAAGTTAATAAGTTAAACAAATAAGTCCTGAGAATTTAGTATTGATTAAGTTACAAAAACATATACTGTACATTTGACGTATACATTAGTCTACTGAAAGCCACAGAGAAACTAATTATTTCCATTATTAGTCAAACAACAATGTAATTAACAGACTTTGATTGGTTCAGACCAAATTAGATTTCTGTATCTAATTAAATAACAAGTTTTACTGTTGTGAAGTAAATGAAATTAAATTGCACTTTATTAATTATTTTACCATCATAAAGTAATTACAGGAAATGCAAAAGTTTCATAGCAAGATTTATGTTTTATTTTCCTGACTATAAAATGTATATCTATACAGTAAACTACATAAAGAAAAGTACTCTAATCAAAACAAATTTTTTTTGTTGATGTTTATTTAGATCTTGATGTTATCATGACTCTCTCTAACCAAAAAAAAGCAAACAATTTCAGTATTATAAATTCCAGGTTTGGCTTGATATCTCTAACTGATTGAATAGATTTAATTTTGATGAAATTTGTCACAATGATTTCTATTCTATAAATGGAACATAGATGACATTTAATTTTGGTCATAATTGGACCAAGAGACAAGGATTTATGAACTTTATGGGCAATGTATCTAAAAAATTTACTCAATAGCAGGTAAATGTTTTCAGTTTAGGTAACTATGAACCTTTGAGCAAGAAAAAAAATTATTTTTTGCTGTTTTTTGACTCAAAGTCACATTCTTGAACAAATTAGATGATTACATTATATTAATATGTCACTTTTTATTAAGTATTTAGGTAATTTCATTCATGGGCAAAAATATACGTTTTTTTTTTTGTTTTTTCATCAGTGATCATTTTGTTAATATCTCCAGACTGGATTAACCGACTTCTGACTAGTAGGCATGAATGTAATTTAATTTTGTTTACAACTAACTGGATTAAGAAGTAAAGATGCACAGTCACAATTACAAGGGTTATTTTTTTTTCATGGTCCTATCGGTCACGAAATTAAAACCACAGTGAAAATAACAAATTTTTTATTTGTAACAAGTACTTACATAGTTAACGCTATTTCTCTAGATAGTCGCCACTCCGATTTAGACATTTGTCGTAGCGTGGTATCAACTTTCCAATACCCTCGTCATAGAACGGAGTCGCCTGTGTTTTCAGCCATGTTTCTACGCTGGTCTGCAGCTCGATGTCTGTACCAAAATGTTGTTCTCCTAGCCAGCGTTTCATGTGAGCAAAGAGGTGAAAATCGGATGGAGCAAAGTCCGGGCTGTATAGTGGGTGATCAAACACTTCCCGACGAAAACGCTGCAGGAGCTTCTTTGTTACAGCTGCAGTTTGCGGCCGAGCATTGTCATGAAGAAAGACAATGCCTGATGACAACATTCCTCTCCGGTTATTATGAATTGCCCTTCGTAGACGTTGAAGAGTCACACAGTATGAGGTTGCAGTGATGGTCGTGCCACGTTCCATGAATTCCACCAGGAGAACTCCATCCCGGTCCCAGAACACAGTAGCCGTACACTTTCTGTTGGAGAAGGTTCGCTTGAACTTCTTTGGTTTACTGGGAGAATGAGAATGCATCCACTGTTTGGATTGTTCTTTTCTTTCTTCAGTTTCGAAATGGACCTATGTCTCGTTCACTGTGACAATTTTGTTCAAAAAATCATCTCCTTCATTGCGGTAGCGCTGGAGAAACGTTAGGGAGGCGTCCATTCTCAGTGTTTTGTGATGGTCGGACAGCATCTTGGGAACCCATCTCGCACACAGTTTGCGGTACTGAAGTCTCTCACAATGGTGTAGAGAGCTGTCCTTGAAATTTCAGGAAACGAATCACTAAATACAGAAATTGTGAACCGACGATTTTCTCGAATGCCTCATCCACTCGCTCAACGAGTTCATCGGTTGACACTCGCTTCCTTCCCTGACCACCTGCATCATGAACATCTGTACGTCCTGCTTTAAAGTTCCTGCACCATTGTCGCACTTTGCTGCACTCATTGAAGTTTCACCGTACACATTACTTATTCGTCGATGAATTTCAGCCGCATTACACCCCTCAGCCTGAAGAAATCGAATTACCGCACGCACTTCACACTTGGCGGGAGATGCTATTGATGTAGACATGTTACGTGCTAGCTGCGTGTTCAGAACTAAATGAAGTGATGCGGGGTGATTGAAGTCCATACTAGAGACGCTGCGCAACACATATGCGCAAAGGTTCATCCGATTTTTGCGCGGATTTTTATTTCACGACCGATCGGACCTTGATAAAACTTAACCCTCGTAGTTCCTTAAATGAATATTTTATTCAAAAAGTAAAGTAACTTTTTTATATAATTCAATTATTCTTGGTAAGCTTATACACTTTTGGTTCTTTTTGATGCCCGTCTTAATCAAATCTCCATAAAGGTGGAAGGGGGAGGATAAAAAGGATTTTTTCCTTTTGTCATTTCTGGATTCAAAAGTAACAATTTTGAATAATTAGGTGATTCTATTTCATTTGTATAACACTTTGATTATGGTTTGCCAAACTTCATTCTGGACTAATAGAGATAATAAGCTTAATTTTTATTTTTTTCCTTTAAATCCTTTATATCTTCAGACTGCATTGAGCAATTTTTATGGTATTTTCTACTACAAATTTTGAAAATGGATTGTTGATGCAATTTAATTTTGCTTAAAATTGGTGGAAGGGATGTAGAGAGATGATCACTTGAGTTCCATTAATAAAAATTTTACTCAGTAGAATAACGATTTTACTAATTTTTTTACTCACATATGTTAATGTTCCATTTTATTTTCCTCCTAAGAAATAATCTATCAAGAGCAAAATTGTTGACATCCAGAATCGCATAAATTTATCAACGATTTTTTTATTTTTTTGTTATAGTATATCAAAGAGGTAAATTATTGCGGGGGGGGGGGGTCACAGAATGATCCCGGCCAGATTTTTGTATTTCTAGTTGTTCTGAGATTCCTTAAATCAAAAGGTACAAAAACCAAGGTTGATGGGGTTATATATGTATAAATTCTTTATATGTTCATGTATCTATATTAGTATTTATTTGGCTTAATTGACTTAGCAAATCAAGATACTGTTTTAATTTGAACTTTTCGTAAAATACCATATTATTATTATTTAGCAGTATTTTTACAGTCGTTATGACCATTTCCCGCATTCTACTCTCTAAACCTTCCTATCCTCGTTCGCTTTTTCAAACAAACCATGCTCCTTTATACTCTTCACCATAAACTTTCCTGTCCATAAACTTTCATGGAATCCAGTGTGCTCATACTTTCCAATAATTAAGTTCATTTCTGGTACAGTTATGACTGCCTACACTGATATGAAGTGTAGAAACATTATTCCTCTTTATAATTGGACAATCTTTTGAATAAGTGTGTTAATGTTGTCAGCCATCTCTTTTATTATCGACTGATTTATATATATTTCATGAGAATTTAAATTTAGATTTAATCCATTAATAGATGTTTATATTTAGCAACGTGTCATCAACAAACTGTTTTTTAAAACTTTCACAAATTTTTGAAGGTTTTACATTTTCTTTTGTAAGAAATTTTATAACAGTTTCCATACTTGCATGAACCTTCTTTTTCGCTTATGCTTGTGTATAACACATAACAGCTGGATATTTATAGATTAGTGTTTGTTTCTGTTTATAAGACAGTACTACCAAATTAGTCTTTTCCTTGTTTTATTTGGCACTAAATTCAAATTATTATAATTTAAATTTAACACTGTTCGTAATCAGTTAAAATGATTTATATGGGCATTATAAACTGGCGTGAAACTAAATACGTAAAAATGAAGAAAAATAGGATTGTGAGGTGGGGAAATGCTAAGGGGAGTATCTTAAAAGAAAATTGGAATTTATGTGTTACTTTATCAGTTGTTTTTTTTTTAATTTATGAAGTATTTACGTTAAAAGATATTAATCAAAATACACACGTATGTACATACTTAGATAGATATTCTGGAAATTTTTAATAACTTTTGACTGCGAGGTCTTTAAAGGTTGATATCTGGTAAAACTCTGATACCCCAAAATTTTGATTGATCACTATAATTTTCTTTATTAGCTGTAGTCAGGAAATTAAAACTCTATTACGTATTTAATCGATTTTAATGACGCAAATAATTAAAAATGATAAATAAATAAAAATTATATTGAGTTAAAAACACTTAACTTGAATTTATTTAGATTTATAAAACAAAAGTAAATTATATAAAAAAAAAAAAAAAAACATTATTCTTTGACGTCAAATGGCAGCTACTACATAAAATACAGGCCGGAATATGATTATGTATCTTTTAATATTAAAACGAATTTTAATATTAAATAAAAAAAAAGAAAACTTATTTGCATAAAGCACTTATTTTCATATCATAAAAAAATTCTACATTCTGAGCACGTATTTAGAGGATAAAGTTATTATTATATAAGAAGCCATGTATTGCGCACTTGCGTGTGTGTGTGTGTTTACGTGTACTATACACCTCAATCATTTTAATTTTGTCTATATAACCATGAAAATCAGGTCATAAATCTACCAAACATCCGATGTCCAATTTTAACAATCTGTCAATTTTAATTCAATCATGCCAATATAACAGATAAAATACATTCATACTGCACAGAAAAGAAAAGGAAAAAAACAGGCAAGAATGAAACGAGCAGTACTGGCAAAAATATTTTTCACACTCAAACACAGACACGTGCGCGCGTGGGCGCGCGCGCGCGCACACACACACACACACACACACACGCACACACAATAATAAGGCAGATGATTTGGACCAAGATACTTTCGAATAAGAAAAAATCCCCAAAAAAATTTCTTAAAATTAATCCCACTTACGTTTCTCAAAACATAATTGCCATTGGACTTTCTCTCAATATAATTTGTCTTTAAATTTTCTGAACATAATTCTCAGTTTGGTTTTAATGAAACTCAACCATTAAAATTCTCTAACCATAACATGCATATTCCTAAGCAGACAAACCTAATCTTGATAATAGTCCGTTAACATCGTTTCTTCAAATTATCCATATTCAATTTTAGTTTCTCCAAAGTAAGCTATCATCAGATAAGTAAGAAATTAGTCTTACCTTTGTAACGAACTACTTAAATTTTTCGGCTACTTAAATACAGAAAATTCAACTTAAAAGAACCAACAATCAGTTGTTTATATTTTTACCACTCTTTTATTAACTCGCTTTTGAACTATGTATGTGACGGAACTTTTCATTCGAATTTTAAAGCACTTCCGCTTATCCATTAGTTCTGAAATTTTTCGTACAGGTTTTCTCCTGGATACAAAACATTTTAGTAACATTTTCAAGCCGCTAAGATGCCTTAATTAACTTTCTTTCTTTTCTGTTTAGCCTCCGGAACCAACATAAGGTATTACTTCATAGGATGCATGGGGATGGTATGTATGAATGTAAATGAAGTGTAGTCTTGTACAGTCTCAGGTCGACCATTCTTTAGGTGTGTGGTTAATTGAAATCCAACCACCAAAGATGGGGTGCCACAGGGATCGGTCCTGGGGCCGCTGCTATAGTTGCTAGTTATAGATGATCTCCTGCACAGAATGTTTCCTGCTGGAGTTGAGGTTTTGGCATATGCAGATGATCTCGCGGTACTAGTCGATGGCAGGACTGTGAAAGGGGCATATAAAATAAAAGATTACTCTCAAAAAGAGCTACCGGTAGGCCAACCTGCCATGCCAGTATATACGGGCTGTCTGGTCGCCAAATGTACTTGGTGTACCTAGGTGTCTTCGAGAGTATGATCGCATACGCGGCGCCAGTTTGGGCGCATAGGTTGGATAGAAATAGAGCACTGCTTCTAAATTTAAGGAGTGCCCAGCGCAGAGCCTTAATTGTATGCACTGGTGTTTTTAAAACAACCTCCTACGAGGCTACTACCGTATTGGGAAAGTCTCTCCCAATCGATTTAGTGGTGAAAGTTCGAGCAGCCATGTGGAAGTTGCGAAGAGGTCGGGAAACCGAGGTATTTGGGATGCGGTTTCGGGCCGGGCTAGAACCGGAACGGAACGGCTATCACAATACACCGGGTCTAAATTTCAAACAGTTGCCCATTTCCCGCCTGCGGAAGAGGCTTTGGAGCCTCGCGATCGAGGCATGGCAGCATGAATGGCACACCACGACTAAGGGAAGATCTCTGTATAGATTTATACAGGATCTGGGGGGATGGTATGCCTCGAGTTCATTTTTAAGGGCGGCGGGTGCCCAAGTGCTCACCAACCTTGTGAATTTGATGCAATATCTGTTCAGGTTTCGCCTAGCGGCTGATGAGTTGTGTGTCTGCGGGGAGGTCCACGAACATCTAATGTTCGACTGCCCTGCTTTTGGGGGGGCCAGAGACCGGGCCACCCTGGAACTTAGAGGTCAAGGGGAAAACTGGCCGCTCATAAACGGCGAGTCAATGTGGCGTGAACCGCATTGTCGGACCGTGTGGGAGTTCCTCGATGAGGTTGCGATGTTCAACCGTCATCGTTAGATTGTTTAATTTAAATGGGATTTATCGATTCCTGTAGCGTGTCTGTGGGAAGTCTTCCTTGAAATAATGGCTGCCATCAGCCAGTAATAAGCTCCAAGCGCTTTAAATGGTGGACAGGCACTAGCTGGCAAACAGCGACCGAGGCGTGGCGGCTTAAATTGCCGTCTTTTTAACTTATAACTTTTTTAGTTTTAAATTGTAACAAGGGGTGCGCCTCCCCGATCTAGTTTTAATGTGACAAATGAGCGGTACGGACACATAAAGCGGGTGCTGTACGGCACCCAGCTTAACCGCTCACGCAAGATAGGAGCTCACTAGGAGCATTAGGAATAACGAGGTCGCAAATCTGTTTTTGTGGCACAGTAGCCGTTATTTGGCACGGAACATTTGTTTTATGCTCTAGGGCGACCGAATGGGGTGGTGGCGGGAGAGATGCCAGCTAACCAAATGCCAGTATATAGCTGGTAGGCGGGAAGGCCTTTTTGAGTATAAAGACATTCCCCTGGGTGGCGTAATACCAACAAGTCGGTCCAGCCCAGGGGTGCTGAGAAAAAAAACCCACCAAAGAACACCGGTATTCACGATCTAGTACTCAAATCCATGTAAAAGTAACTGACTTTACGAGGATAATTAAATTAAATTAACATGTTGGATGCGGAGTCAACTGAGAAAAACAAGCATCACGCGCTAACTGATAACACAGTTCATTCAAGAATCGTGTACAAATAATGATACTGTTACTCTTTTCTGAATGATTTTCAAGTCATTATTCCTTTTCTATCATAAGGGAGAAGTGCGCATTTTCCCCGTGTAAATTACAAACTAAGATCAAAATCACCTTAAAATTGCAAAAAAAAAAAAATGAAAAAAGTACAAATAATAATTTAAAAAAACCTTACTTTTTGCAAAACACGACAGAGCTTGAACACGAGACCACAACACACGGTGAAAAAAATGGCTCGCAACTTTTGTTAAATTATGGCTGGAAAGCGGAATTTTCTTTTGTGTATTGAGTGACATTACTAACCGGTTCAGTGTATAAATTCTCGAGAGATTTCAATAAATGAGACTAGGAACCTAAGATTCGTGCTGTTAGTGAAGTGTATATGAGTATATACAGTAATATTTTAAGATATATTAACTTTTAAAGCTCTTGTCTGCAGTACTGAAAATGAGAGGCATGAAAACTTCGAATGATCGCTCAAACCTGTGCGCTAGCGCAGCTATAAAGTATAAACTTATAAAGTCTAAAAAGTAAAAAAAAAATATATATATAAAAAAGTTTTTAAAAACCACTTTTATATTAAATGCACTAAAAATTAGACAATAAAAATATGTAAAAAAATAAAAATAAAACACCACTTTCAAATTAAACGCATTAAAAGGTAAAAAATAATTTTAGGACGATATCTTAGAATGGATTAGACAACAGCTTCAAATTAAAAATTGAATTTTTTATTTAATTTGAAGCTATGACTTTCACATAATCTTACATATCACCATCAAAGCTTGTGGTCTAATCCATTCTGAGCTACCTCAGAACGGATTTTCCTTTTACTGCGTTTAATTTAAGAACGGTATTTAAAAAATTATTACATATTTTTTATTGTAAAAATGGATGTATTGGTTTGAGATTGGTAAAATAATGTAGAAGATATTGGTACAACTGAACCTGGAGTAGGAAGGTTTGTTTATTGCCTGTAAATTTGAGCATTGTCAATACGTATCAAACATCAAGCTTTGAACAAGGTTGCATAATCGTGTATTGTTGTTCGTTAAAAAGAGGCTAACTGTTAAAAAACGTGTATTCATGATGGAAACTTATTTATAGACGAAATCTCATGTTGTGTGTCGGCGAAAGTTCAGGGAGAAATTTTAAAAGGAAGCACCCACCAGAAGAATGTGTTATTCAGAAGTTAGTTAAAAAATTACTTTATACAAGTTCGATGTTAGACTGGAAAAGTGTCCACACAAGTCAGTTTTAATGACACAGGTCGTACAGGACATTAAACCGACAATTATTTAAGATTTTCTCATAAATCTTTACAGAGATTAAACCGGGAAAAGAACATCTCATTAAATTCAGCCCACTCTGCAGCGAGAAGAATGATGCAATTTTATCCCTATCGAATTCAAGTTTTCCATGAACTAATTAATGCTGATTATGCTAAAAGGTTCCGTAGTGTCAATGGTTTAAGAACTTCATTTGAGGCAATACTGACATTCTAGAAAGTGTTTTTCACAGATGAAGAGTGCTTTTTACCTTGATGGGTATCCTGACCCCATAAGGGAAGATACCTGATGATGATTCCGGTCATCACCAAGCCAGGTGATTCCGTCTCTAGCCCTGATGGGCTTTACTGGAGGACCGTCAATCTGATTGACTATTCTCAGTCATCAGCCTGGCCTGTGACAGGATTTCACTGATGCAAATACTACGAACAACATTTCAATCGGTGTCTAGCACCTACAACAAAAAACCACTATGTGCCAAACATATCAAATGAGATTACAAAAACTGGACGAGTTAAATTCGTTTTAATTTGAACTATATTTTAAAATACAAAAAAAAAACTAACAAGACCATGCTAATTGTCAGAACTACTGAACTTGGAATACTGAAATCCCGTACATTTTCTTTGAATCTCTCCTGCATCCACAAAAAATATGTGTATGGTGTGCGGTTTCAAGACGACCAATAAAAGGACCCACGTTTTTTGAAAAACTGTAGATGCTGCCATCTACCAAGAAATTATCCAACAGTAATTAACCTTACTGTAAAAGGATGAGCATGACTCTTGGTTGCAACAGGCTATTTTCCATACAGCTCGTTCTATTAAGGAGGTGCTACAGAATATTTTTGGTCATTTCCGAAGGATTGTGGTCACCAAGATTCCCTGAAACGACTAGTCCAAACTTTTTTGTGTGGGGTTACTTAAAAGAAATTGTTTATAGGAACAATCTACATACCCAACAGGAATTGAAGACAAAAATTACCAGTGGAATCAAGGAATTAGAAAGGGTACAGCTAACAAGAATAGTCAGGAACAGGATCAGATCCGTGGCGGAGTGGTGTAGTATCTCAGCCTTTCAACCGGAGATCCCGGGTTCGAATCCTGATCAGGCATATCATTTCTATATCTCACGTACATTCTTCAACCTTATTGGCGATATCATCAAGCAAAAAAAAAAATTGTAAAACGCTTAGAAGTAAATGAACATCATTTTCAAAATTTTTTGTAAATTATTATGTAAGTGTTTGCTAATAAACTATTATTTATAGACTAAACCAGTGGTTCCAAAACTTTTACGAGTCACGGCGCCCTTTTTCAATGAGATTTTTTCTATGGCGCCCTACCCTTTGTTTTCTTTTTTCTGTTTAGCCTCCGGTAATTACCTTTCAGATAATACTTGCAGAGGATGATATATGTATGAGTGTAAATGAAGTATAGTCTTGTATAGTCTCAGTTCGACCATTCCTGAGATGTGTGGTTAATGTAAACCCAACCACTAAAGAACACCGATATCCACGATCTAGTATTCAAATCCGTGTAAAAATAACTTACTTTAGTAGGATTTGAACGCTGGAACTCTCGACTTCCAAATCAGTTGATTTGGAAAGACGCGTTCGTCACTAGACCAACCCGTTGGGTTATGGCGCCCTAACCTAAGTAAAAGTATGACTACGCGTAAGTAAGAAATAAAAATAAATAAAACTCGTGTATCTTCATTATTTTTTTACTTTATTAACATTAAATTTATAATTATAAATGTCTTTGTTCAATTAATTATGAAACTTTTACAATATTTCGCGGCGCCCCTGTGAATAGGCCGCGGCGCACAGTTTAAAAATCACTTAACTAAATTAAATTTTGGGGCCTCTTTTAAGTTGAACACCCTCTCTATTTACGCCGTACTCCCACAGAAATCTAATAATATTAACAACAACGTTGGTATCAGACGTTCGTTGACGCTATTCATCATCGATATTCGACGAGGAAAGAAGAAGTAGTTAGAAAATAAACTAAGAGGAAACAAGAGAAAGTACTTGAAAAAAATATAGGAGTGTTAAAAAAATGTTTTATTATAATAAACAAACAAAATTAATGGGAATTTATACAGAATGAGCGGAAACAGATTAACAGAATAAATATTTAAGTTTTATAACAAAATTATTAAAACTATCTGGTTTAAAGAAGTGGAAAACAATCTTAAAACATTAAAAATCTCGAAAGAAACCTGTTAGAGACCAATTTAGAAAAGTAATTGTTCTGTTCCATTTCTAGCTGTCAGGTGCTGCGATCTAGTGGGTGCTAGCGCTAACCGGAAAGTGAAGCCGTACTATATTCTCCGTTAGAATCCCGCCCAGTGCGGTCGCATTTTCATTTCAGTCCAAGGGAGACTCATAGTTTCTTGATAATGTTCAAGTTCAAGTTTAATGTAAATATTGCAATTCAATCAAAATGTCAAGGGTGACAAAAAATTAAATATAACGATTCAAGAAGAACATAGCGTTGCTTCATTTCATCATCTACCATCTCATCAAAAAGTCCACACAGTCAACACTAGCTCTAAATTCTACCAGTAATCAAAGAATCTAAGTTTCTGGAGAAGAAGGATAAGAAGAGTACTGGAAGAAAGTTGACCGAGGAAGAAAAAGATCAAGAGAGTGAAAAAATGAAAAAAATATTGGGAAAACAAAAAAAGTTCCAAACTCTTATGTAAACGTGATCCGTAGTGGTCCGGACAAAAAAAAGAAACAAAAAAAAATATGAATGAACAAAAATTAGTTACAAATAACGTTCAAACTACTATAGAAACAATTATAAAAGATTTATTTGGAATTGATTTGAAAAGAATAAACCATGTTGGAATAATTAACAGACTTTTTACAGAAAATATGTTACATCTTATTAGAGATGTACCGGATATAAGTTGTACCAAAAACTACTACATACAAGAAAAGTTGTTAAAGCGATAAAAAAATTGTTTTTACAATATAATTATTCTAAAAATTATAGAAGTGAAAATTGGAAAATTTAATAACAAAACATTAATAGTTAAAAATAAATTTTTTGATCACATGGTGCTTATTTACGTGGCCATTTTTTCAAGTAGAAGTTGATAGTACATGGGGTTAAGGCTGTAAAACCTAAAATTTACTGAAAAAAAATAAAAATAATACCCATAACAATATTTATAAAGACTAGATTTATATTATTATTATTTATATTTTAGATTATGTTTATTAGTAGAGAGTAGATACAAAGAGTATATTTTTTATTATATAAAGATTATTTGTTAAAATCATTCGTTTTAAGTACTAAAAAAGGCGTATCTTTAAAAAAAAAATCTTAATATTTCACAGTAATGAAAATTAAAACAGGTTGAGCAGAAAAAAAAGGGAATTTTAATATATTTTTTTCACGATATGAAAGAAAGTTATATATATAATATTATACAAATTATAACATATAATTTATTAACTTTCATATACTGTATAAAAAAGGACAAACTTTTAATAAAAAGAAAAAAGTTATTAAAAAAGAAACGTACATTGCGTTTCATTAAATTTTGAAATAAATAAAAACCAATAGTGTAGGAGGGTATATACATATATATACTTTCTTCTTTATTTGCCCCGCCCCCCAGGGCCCGGCTGTGCCGTTCCCAAGGTCCCACCCAGGCAGCCGGGACTCGGTCTTTTCTTGGCATGCCTCAAAAAAGGAGACCAAGGGGGTCCCTCACCGAGACTCCGGTCTTTACGTTACCTCGCCTCAGATGGAGAACCCCTGAACGAATCCCCCACCGGGAGGAGTCCCCGTCCGATCAACGAAAGTAAGACGCCGGAGCATCCCACCGCTCCTGGACAGGGCTATTCCAGACCGGAACCACATGGTATCCAGGTGCAACAGCAGCCGATCCTCATGCGGCATGAGTAATTTTGCAACCCCGGCCTCCAGGGGTGTGTCCATGCACATTACAGGAAGAACATCTGGCCTCCCGGCCACAGTCCTTCCTGACGTGGCCAGCCTTCCCACAATTAAAACACTGGCCGGTACGGTCCGGCCCACTACACGCTTATATTACATAAGTATACAGTCAATAACAAAAAAATTCTGATTATATAAAAACGTATTTTATATATATATATATATATATATATATATAAATGTATTACATAGTAATATTTATGAGTTACAAAGTGCCATTCCCAAGGCCCCACCCAGGCAGCCGGGACTCGGTCTTTTCTTGCCATGCCTCAAAAAAGGAGACCAAGGGGGTCCCTCACCGAGACTCCGGTCTTTACGTTACCTCGCCTCAAATGGAGAACCCCTGAACGGATCCCCCACCGGGACTACGGTCTTAATTTTTCCCCCGACGGCTCCGGAAGGAGTCCCCGCACATATTACATTGTAATACATAAACTTACATTTTTCTCTTATATTCTAACTCTTCTAGTATACTTTAAAAATTAGATCAGAATTGTAATGCATTTTATAAAGCATTTTAAAAACTATTTATACATTGTTTTACAAGGAAGTTTTAATTTATTATTTTTATTTATTATGTTATGGTATGATAAGGAAGTTAATATATTATTGGAAGTAATAATACTGTATGATTAAATTTAGTAACAATAAAAAAAATACAAATTAAAAATATCTATTTCCATTAAACTTTGGAAGGGATAAAGAAGGAATAAATAAATAAACAAACAAATAAATAAATATGCTTCCACACAGAAAACCGACTAACCGTACTGAAGATGGAGTAATTAATTAAGTAACCAATAATAGTATTAGAAGTTTATATAATGCGTTCATAAAATCATGCAATCCAAAGTGAAATGACCTTATAATTTTTTAGAGTTGATGACAAGGAAAACATTTTACTACGACTGTACAAGACAAGGTCGAAATGCTTAACATTACGTGACTCTTCATGTAGAGAATCAGGGTCAAGGGAGAGAAATTCATCCCCGTGTAGTTCATCTATAAGCGGCCAGCCCCGGTCAGGTAATTGGAAATATAGGGAATATGATTACTTTTGAGAGAAAGTTAAGTACCTGGAAATGGTCCTGGACAAACGGCTTATCTTAGGCGAACATGTAAATCAACAGGATAAAACCTGCCAGGGTTCTCCCTATACTCAGTACTGTAATAATTTCATTATAGCGGGCCTGAAGTAAGGGATTCCTACAAATTATTATGAAAGTAATAATTGGAGGAATTCAGAAAGGGCAAAAAGGAGAACCCTTTTTGTAAAGAATAGGTCCGTTTTACAATTTTCTTTTGTTATATTGCCCGCTAACATACAATGAACAACTGTTATACGGTGAGAAGTGACCAGATTTGGAATTTCATGGTAACAAAAGCCTCCGTCGACTGTTTTCACGCTTCGACTTGGGTCCGGTTCGGCAGGTAAAGCCGCAAACAGTATAAATAGCTCTGGAAGACCAGTTAAAAATAAGTTCGGGTTCTGCGAGACGTTATTACGTCAGTCCAACGAGGAGAGGCTGCGAGTTGTGTAGGTTCGGTGGAGTTCTACGAACCAGTCCAGCGAGACATTACCATATCGGTCCAGTGAGGAGAGTCACAGGTGTTAGTCTACGAGAAGTGAGTCCAGCGAGGCGAGCCCTGAATCCAGTTTGATACGAGTAATTCCAGTAAACCAAAAGTACTATCGGCGAGTTACAGTGAAATTATTGAGTGTGTAAGTGTAAGTGAAAGAAATAATGCAACAGACTTCATTCATGAACTTTTAGGGTAAATAGCAAAGATACTTGCAAGTGAACACTGTACGATTGTTTGTGAAATCAAGACTAGTGGTTAAAAGGGGTTAAGACCAACGGTTTCTTTTGTTAATGGATCTAGGTTTGTATTTATCTACCTAGAATAAACTCCGAACGATTATTTATTTTAACTCTGTCTTGTGTATAATGTGTATATTTACTTTGTTACAACTGACATTAGTAATCACTATTTGATGTGTTATATTTTTATTGTAATTCTTTGTTGATTTCGTTATGTATTTTTTCTGTTTTTATGTTATGCTTACTTTTTTGATTATGTTATATTTTATATCATGTAATTATCGTTCACTACTATTATCTTGTGGTTGTAATTACTATATTAATATTATTATTCATTAATCGTTTTATTATTGTCACTTATTATTATCATTATTGTATTTATCACCATTTTTATTATAATTAATTTGTCTGGTTGTAATTACGAACATTTTAAACCAATAAACTGAAATTATATAAACATTCTAAATTGTCAACTTTTAAATATGCTGATCGAGCCGCGAAACACGCGACAGTACTTATACGCGCGAGCTCCATTTCCCATTTTTGATTAAAATATTCATATACCGTGTACGTGCTGCCAATATTAACTCACATTTTGCCGGCATGGGTGCGTTGTTTCACTTCTCACTCTAGAAAAATCTGTAGGTCGTCGCATTGCGGTTGATATTTGTAGCACCATCGTTCGTCAAAAACGCTACATTATGCTACAACACTGGTGTAAAGACCGTATCGGAAGTGGGTATAACACAAGCGCGCATACTCTTTGATAGAGCCGCCGTGTCAAACATCGGCATCCCAGAAACATCTGCTCAGAGGATCCTACCCCATTGGATATAAGGAAAAGATCTTACACTATCTTTGACTAGCTGCCGCGATTGTCAGGACGAGAAACCGGATACTGGCAAACTAGGCTGGAAGCCTCTCTATCGGTCATCTAAATCCCCCACCCCACTTTTTTTAAATCCTGTTAAAAGTAACCAAATTAGATTTTTTGGGGGAAGCAAAAAATTTGGGGACAAATATTTTTTTAAATGGTATGATAAGCATGTACGCATGTACTGAACTTAACTTAAACTGGGATTATATTTGCAAAATTTTGAGAAAATTGTACCTAAATAAACTATGTACACCACCCTTTGAAGATATTAACCCCAAACCTTTATCAACAAATTGACTCATACAGAAGAGTTTCTGTGCCAAATTTCATCAAAATCGGTTCATCCAGTCAAAAGTTATTGATTCAAGCACGCCAACACACGTACGTACGCGTACAAACTCCCACGTTTTAATAAAACAAAAAAAAAATTAGCCCGTACAAAGAACAGTTGTTTTAGCCAGGTAAATTATTATTATTATTGTTGTTGCTGTTATTATTATAATTATTAATATATTATTTATGGAAAAACGGTTTTTTCCTATTTGTTTAATATATTTTACTAATAAAGGAAAATATATTTCAAACTACTTGTAAAATTTCAATTAATTTCAGTTTTTGTATTTTATTTTCATTATTATTCAAATCTTAAAAAATTTTAAAACACAATTAAAATATATAAAATACAAATTAAAAAAAAAAAAAAAAAAACATATTTATTGATATATTTATGATTAATATTTAAAACTATATCTTAAAAAAAAAGTATATTCTTAAAAAAAAAAAAATTAAAAATTAAAGCTAACCAAATGGTTTAAATTTTCCGATATTTGAATGGAACGTGATAAAAATTGTACAGGATTATCTACAACAAGCAATCATTTAAAGAAAAGTTTTCTGCAAACATCATGCCTCACATATAAAAGTTACATTTTATACATATTTCATCTGTTAAAAATACAAAGAAAGTAATAGTAATAAGTGATATTGATGCATATAATTCTCTAATAAATTATCGTTAACTTTTCATCGTAAGCGTCAAAAGTTTCCGTGATTATCATCAATAAATCATTAAATTATATTATTTTAAATTAATTAAGAAGATACTTTGTTCTAAATTTAATACGGGTACAATTAAAATAACAATCTACGCGTGTCTCTCTCTATAAAAAACCATCGTAATATAAGCATTCTGACTTGAATAACAAGTCATTCTTGAAAACTACAAAACCATTTTTTTTAAAATAATACGCATCTCATGCCATGTTTATTACGAAAAATGAGGACTAAAATGGTTTTTCATTGAACAAAATATATTGGTGTATATGAGCATGACAGTGGAATTGAAATGTAATCAATGTCCTACCATATAAGTGAATCCTTCACTGTATTTATCACAAAGACGGGCTCTACGGTAAATATCATAACTCTTAGAGAAAGCAATTTTGATATCTGCCATTTGTATCTCAAATGATTTACATGTCTAACATCCAAAAGAAAGATTGAGAAAAGATAAATAAAGAAATTCCTTTCTCTTATGAAACAATACGGTTATATATTATATCAAATTATGTATTATTAACTCATTCATCCCGATATTTTTTCAATCACCGGTGGTAAAAGGCTGAAAATATGTAAAGAATTCTCTTTTTTATTTCTACTATTTGTTTACGACATTTTTTTGAATAATTCAACTTTAAGGTGATTAAAAAGGGCTTAACCCCAAACCTAAAGATTTGATTAAATTCAAAAATAATTAGCTATTTAGAAGACTGCTGCTTAAAAAATGCGTACCAAATTTAGCAAAAATTTCTTAAACAATTTTTTTTAAAAAGTGAACCAAAAGAAGAGATATGTAGACGGACACTATGCTATTTTTTTTTTTTTTTTTTTTATTGCCTAACACCTAGTACTAAATTTAAACATGTCGTAGCAAGGAACGGGTATCATACTGAAAGACACATTCTGGGTTCAGCCCTGGGGGCCTCCCAGACCACGAGCAGGACCGCAAAGCTAGCTACTCCTGCCATTACTGTTTAGCGAGAACCTCCACAGTGATCTTTATTCTAATGGTTGTGATAATAATATTCATATATAACAATTAAAGTATTCAGGTTTATAGAAACCTGAAAAACAAGTTAAATTATAAAAGACAGAATAGTGTTAACTAAGTTAAGTTACATGAAGTAACCTTTGACGAGGAAAACTTCATAACTTATTTCTGTTGTATAGTAACAGAGATTTATTTGTAATTTATTTCTTTTTTATAGAATTTCTCTAACTGAAAACTTCGCCCCGAACGTGGAGGGGCTAGGATCTCCGTCTGTGGCGGAAACCTTTCCTGGAATAAAACAAATGTATCCTGCAAATTCGAAACCAATTAGTTTGTTATCGATAGCTTCGCATGAAAATAAACAAGAACAAAACAAAAGTAATGAAATGTAGTAGAAATAACAAAGATGGACCACTGAATGTGAAAATAGGAGGAGAAAAGATTATGGAGGTAGAAGAATTTTGTTATTTGGGAAGTAGAATTACTAAAGATGGACGAAGCAGGAGCGATATAAAATGCCGAATAGCACAAGCTAAACGAGCCTTCAGTAAGAAATATAATTTGTTTACATCAAAAACTAATTTAAATCTCAGGAAAAGATTTTTGAAAGTGTATGTTTGGAGTGTCGCTTTATATGGAAGTGACAATCGGAGTATCTGAGAAGAAAAGATTAGAAGCTTTTGAAATGTGGTGCTATAGGAGAATGTTAAAAATCAGATGGGTGGATAAAGTGACAAATGAAGAGGTATTGCGGCAAATAGATGAAGAAAGAAGCATTTGGAAAAATATAGTTAAAAGAAGAGACAGACTTATAGGCCACATAGTAAGGCATCCTGGGATAGTCGCTTTAGTATTGGAAGGACAGGTAGAAGGGAAAAATTGTGTAGGCAACCACGTTTGGATTATGTAAAACAAATTGTTGGGGATGTAGGATGTAGAGGGTATACTGAAATGAAACGACTAGCACTAGATAGGGAATCTTGGAGAGCTGCATCAAACCAGTCAAATGACTGAAGACAAAAAAAAAATCGATAGCTTTGAGAACAAAAAAATTTTCGACTTTATATTATATATTATATATCAAATGAACACAATTGAAAATCTGGTAAAACATTAATAAAATGAACATTACGAAACTTCAGAAAATTTAACCTTTTCCCTTTTTCCCCTTTTATTTTCCCCATTTCCCTTTTTACCATAGTCCCTTTCCCATATTTTCCCTTTTTCCTTTCCCCCTCCCCATTCCTTTGCTTCCACAATTTTTCTTTCTCTTATTTCCCTTTATCCCTTCCTATTTCCCCATTTCCTCTTTTCTTTTTTCTTCTTTCTCCATTCCAGTTACTTTTCCCCTTTTTTTCTTTTTTCCATTTCCCCCTTCTTTACTTTTTACTTTTTTTTAGATTTTTCCCTATTTCCCTTTTCCCATTTTCGGTTTCACCCTTTTCCCCCACGTGCAAATCGATTAAGTAATTTTTTTAATCTATAGTGAATACACATATCGCAAACAATGAACAGTAATCGTAAAATATTTAGTATAGCGTGTGTTGCTTTTACGTCCAACACGTAGCACTGTTTTTCACAAAAAGCACGATTTTACCTGTCACAGATGGTATATAAAAAGTAGGTATATAAAAACACGTGCGTATTCAAACGTAACGTTGTGTCAAAATTTCAAACCAATCGGTGAAGAACTTTCGGAGCTTTAAGATTTTGAACAAAGGAACATTTACATTTATATATATATATATATATATATATATATATATATAGGGGGTAAAAAAAGAATACCAGGGTTTTTAACCCTTTGATCAGTATACACATCATATGATGTGCCAGAGAAACAGTGACACATTCAGTACGCGCATCAAAATTATTTAAAAACGTTGGTTAATTAAAGAGGTTATTTTAAAAAATTGTTTCAAAATCTTATTTTTTCATACAACCAGTTAACAAAAATAATTTTTGACTTACCCTCGTATTAGATTTTTTTCACGTGGCCCATTATTAACAATAAGTGAAATTTCATAAAAGATTAGTCAATTTGAAACCATTATTTTAATAAACCTGGTTTGAGATGTTTGTTATTCTTAAGTATTATAGTTTATATCATTTTTTTGAGAGCTATTTTATAATTTATTAAATTCCTAGACAATACAGTTTTTCGAATGAAAGTAATATTAATATAATATATATTATTAAATAATAAAAATATTTTTAAAACGTGTAAAAGTGCAATTTAAGGTTTTTATTTATTTAATTTGTTTACTGTTTTTTTTTGTTTTTGTTTTTTTTTTGGTTTTAAATTAAGTGTTGGGTGGTAACAATAAAATAAAATAATTAAAGAAAAAGTTAAACAGCAGGTGGTATTGGTAACACTGGTAACAATGAAGCATCCTTTTGTTTTTCACCCCAAAGGATCTGAAGAAACTGATAATTAAATGAAAGACATAGAAAGAGAGGGTGGTTGACTTCAAAGATGGAGTATTGAACATGTATACACGTGTGAAGGAAAGGTTTTTTGTGTATGTGTGTGTATTTGTGCGAAAAGGAGAGGACGATATACGTCGGAGCAGATTCACTTTAAATCCTTTGGGTATACCAAACTAAATACATATACACACAGACTCACATCACATAAAAACACATACACCAACCTATATTCAGCCAACCAAAACACATATATACGTTACACACAGTACATCGGTAGGTGGGCGACTATGAGGTCAACTCTAAAAAAAATTGTGTATATAAAAGAGTATTTTATTTAAAAAAATATTATACATAATTATGTTTATCCATAAAAACAAAAAAAACAATCAAATTTACGATTTAATATCAATAAATAAAGCAGACAAAAACAATATAAAAGTACAATGAAGGACAAAAATAACTGTCGTTAATTATTCTATAATTAAACTGTAGTGATTTATAGAGTATTGATACAATTAAAAAGGTATTATAACTGGAAATTTATTTTAAAAATATACATTCTTTTTATTGATAACAGCTGATCAATATCACAATAAATTTATAAATAAAATACTATCTACTCCCACCTAAATCAGGTTAAATATAAATGTTAAAGGCGTTGATTGAAATTCCTTATATACGATCCATTGAAGCGTTATTTTTAGAAAAGAAAAAGCTGTGCGATTCATTTTTAATTTCTTTTTATTAAAAATTTCTTCATCAGTAGATGAAGATCCCCGATCAAGATATTTAAATGATTAAATTGTTTCACAAAATATGTTTTAAGCCTTAGAAATATAAAATTGCGATTATTTTTTTTGTCTTCAGTCATTTGATTGGTTTGATGCAGCTCTCCAAAATTCCCTATCTAGTGCTAGTCGTTTCATTTCAGTACACCCCCTACATCCTACATCCCTAACAATTTGTTTTACATATTCCAAACGTGGCCTGCCTACACAATTTTTTCCTTCTACCTGTCCTTTCAATATTAAAGCGACTATTCCAGGATGCTTTAGTATGTGGCCTATAAGTCTGTCTCTTCTTTTAGCTATATTTTTCCAAATGCTTCTTTCTTCACCAATTTGCCGCAACACCTCTTCATTTGTCACTTTATCCACCCATCTGATTTTTAACATTTTCCTACAGCACCACATTTCAAAAGTTCTAATCTTTTCTTCTCAGATACTCCGATTGTCCAAGCTTCACTTCCATATAAAGCGACACTCCAAACATATACTTTCAAAAATTTTTTCCTGACATTTAATTAATTTTTGATGTAAACAAATTATATTTCTGACTGAAGGCTCGTTTCGCTTGTGCTATTCGGAATTTTATATCACTCCTGCTTCGTCCATCTTTACTAATTCTACTTCCCAAATAACAAAATTCTTTTACCTCCATAATCTTTTCTCCTCCTATTTTCACATTCATTGGTCCATCTTTGTTATTTCTAATACATTTCATTACTTTTGTTTTGTATTTGTTTATTTTCATGCGATAGTTCTTGCGTAGGACTTCATCTATGCCATTCATTGTTTCTTCTAAATCCTTTTTACTCTCGACTAGAATTACTATATCATCAGCAAATCGTAGCATCTTTATCTTTTCACTTTGTACTGTTACTCCGAATCTAAATTGTTCTTTAACGTCATTAACTGCTAGTTCCATGTAAAGATTAAAAAGTAACGGGGATAAGGAACATTCTTGTCGGACTCCCTTTCTTATTACGGCTTCTTTCTAATGTTCTTCAATTGTTACTGTTGCTGTTTGGTTCCTGTACATGTTAGCAATTGTTCTTCTATTTCTGTATTTGAACCCTAATTTTTTTAAAATGCTGAACATTTTATTCCAATCTACGTTATCGAATGTCTTTTCCAGGTCTATAAACGCCAAGTATGTTGGTTTGTTTTTCTTTAATCTTCCTTCTACTATTAATCTAAGGCCTAAAATTGCTTCCCTTGTCCCCATACTTTTCCTGAAACCAAATTGGTCTTCTCCTAACACTTCTTCTACTCTCCTCTCAATTCTTTTGTATAGAATTCTAGTTAAGATTTTTAATGCATGACTAGTTAAACTAATTGTTCTGTATTCTTCACATTTATCTGCCCCTGCTTTCTTTGGTATCATGACTTTAAAATAGAATTTTTTAAATTTTTTTATTTTGGAGGCTTCTATACTCAACGGGAAAATTATTTATTAAGAAAATAATCCCTAATTGGTGATAATAAATCTAAAAACATATTTTTTTTAATTGTTAAAAAAAATACAAAGATACAGCCATAATTGTAAGTAAAAAAATATATAATTTTCTAGAAAGGCGTGAATAGTTTTGGTCAACCTTTTTTCCCTCAATAAATATTAAAGAGGCTATAAAAAATTTAACATTTTAAATGTAATAATGGGTTAGTTGCGAAATGGATATAAATTTTAAATATTTTTTAAAAATTAAAAAAAGTATTTGTTTACCACTGACCATTGGAGTGAGATAAACAAATGTTTTATAGCAGTTTAAAGGTTTAACAATGTAAAATATATACTCGTAGTGAAAAACACTCCCATCTTCTCCTTTTCTGAAGCAAGATGTAGCTAAAAAAATCTGATATGGATACCACATGACTTCCTTGTACGCCTATTAAACTACATATACAGATTTTTTTTTATTCCCACAGCATTTTAATCTGTGATAAGACATAGATTTACCACCTGAACCGTGATCTAAAAGACAGAGCATGGAGAGGATTCGTAAGAATTCAACTGTCAAGAAAAACTTCAGAATCCGACCATAAACAGGAAAAATCGATGATGACAATCTATTAAGTTGCAAAAGACCCGGTTTTTTATTGATTTTATATAAGATTGGTGAACCGAACCACTGTAACATGCTTATTGACAAAGTAAAGCCAACAGTGTTGAAAAATTGCCCTTGATTTCAGCCAAAGAGAAGCCAACAGTGTAAAAAATCGCACTTGATCTCAGCCAAAGAGAAGCGAACAGTGTTGAAAAAAAACGCCCTCGATCTCAACCAAATAGAAGCGAACAGTGTTGAAAAAATGCCTCGATCTCAAACGAAAAGAAGCGAACAGTGTTCAAAAAATGCCCTCGATCTCAGCCAAAGAGAAGCGAATAGTGTTGAAAAAACGCCCTCGATCTCAGCCAAAGAGAAGCGAACAGTGTTGAAAAAAACGCCCTCGATCACAAACAAATAGTAGCGAACAGTGTTGAAAAAAACGCCCTCGTTCAGCCAAAGAGAAATGAACAGTGTTGAAAAATCGCACTCGATCTCAGCCAAAGAGAAGCGAACAGTGTTGAAAAAAACGCCCTCGATCTCAACCAAATAGAAGCGAACAGTGTTGAAAAAACGCCCTCGATCTCAGCCGAAAAGAAACGAACAGTGTTCAAAAAATGCCCTCGATCTCAGCCAAAGAGAAGCGAATAGTGTTGAAAAATCGCACTCGACCTCAGCCAAAGAGAAGCGAACAGTGTTGAAAAAATGCCTCGATCTCAGCCAAAGAGAAGCGAACAGTTTTGAAAAAATGCCTCGATCTCAGCCGAAGATAAGCAAACAGTGTTCAAAAACGCCCTCGATCAGCCAAAGAGAAGTGAACAGTGTTGAAAAATCGCCCTCGATCTCAGCCAAAGAGAAGCGAACAGTGTTGAAAAAAACGCACACGATCTCAGCCGAGGAGAAGCAAACAGTGTTCAAAAACGCCCTCGATCAGCCAAAGAGAAGTGAACAGTGTTGAAAAATCGCACTCGATCTTAACCAAATAGAAGCGAACAGTGTTGAAAAAAACGCCCTCGTTCATCCAAAGAGAAGCGAACAGTGTTGAAAAAAACGCCCTCGATCTCAGCCGAAGAGAAACGAACAGTGTTCAAAAAATGCCCTCGATCTCAGCCAAAGAGAAGCGAATAGTGTTGAAAAAAACGCCCTTGATCTCAGCCAAAGAGAAGCGAACAGTGTTGAAAAAAACGCCCTCGATCTCAACCAAATAGAAGCGAACAGTGTTGAAAAAAACGCCCTCGTTCAGCCAAAGAGAAGCGAACAGTGTTGAAAAATCGCACTCGACCTCAGCCGAAGAGAAACGAACAGTGTTCAAAAGACGCCCTCGATCTCAGCCGAAGATAAGCAAACAGTGTTCAAAAACGCCCTCGATCAGCCAAAGAGAAGTGAACAGTGTTGAAAAATCGCCCTCGATCTCAGCCAAAGAGAAGCGAACAGTGTTGAAATAATGCCTCGATCTCAGCCGAGGAGAAGCAAACAGTGTTCAAAAACGCCCTCGATCAGCCAAATAGAAGTGAACAGTGTTGAAAAATCGCACTCGATCTTAACCAAATAGAAGCGAACAGTGTTGAAAAATCGCACTCGATCTTAACCAAATAGAAGCGAACAGTGTTGAAAAAAACGCCCCCGATCTCAGCCAAAGAGAAGCGAATAGTGTTGAAAAAAACGCCCTTGATCTCAGCCAAAGAGAAGCGAACAGTGTTGAAAAAAACGCCCTCGATCTCAACCAAATAGAAGCGAACAGTGTTGAAAAAAACGCCCTCGTTCAGCCAAAGAGAAATGAACAGTGTTGAAAAATCGCACTCGATCTCAGCCAAAGAGAAGCGAACAGTGTTGAAAAAAACGCCCTCGATCTCAACCAAATAGAAGCGAACAGTGTTGAAAAAACGCCCTCGATCTCAGCCGAAAAGAAACGAACAGTGTTCAAAAAATGCCCTCGATCTCAGCCAAAGAGAAGCGAATAGTGTTGAAAAATCGCACTCGACCTCAGCCAAAGAGAAGCGAACAGTGTTGAAAAAATGCCTCGATCTCAGCCAAAGAGAAGCGAACAGTTTTGAAAAAATGCCTCGATCTCAGCCGAAGATAAGCAAACAGTGTTCAAAAACGCCCTCGATCAGCCAAAGAGAAGTGAACAGTGTTGAAAAATCGCACTCGATCTTAACCAAATAGAAGCGAACAGTGTTGAAAAAAACGCCCTCGTTCATCCAAAGAGAAGCGAACAGTGTTGAAAAAAACGCCCTCGATCTCAGCCGAAGAGAAACGAACAGTGTTCAAAAAATGCCCTCGATCTCAGCCAAAGAGAAGCGAATAGTGTTGAAAAAAACGCCCTTGATCTCAGCCAAAGAGAAGCGAACAGTGTTGAAAAAAACGCCCTCGATCTCAACCAAATAGAAGCGAACAGTGTTGAAAAAAACGCCCTCGTTCAGCCAAAGAGAAGCGAACAGTGTTGAAAAATCGCACTCGACCTCAGCCGAAGAGAAACGAACAGTGTTCAAAAAACGCCCTCGATCTCAGCCGAAGATAAGCAAACAGTGTTCAAAAACGCCCTCGATCAGCCAAAGAGAAGTGAACAGTGTTGAAAAATCGCCCTCGATCTCAGCCAAAGAGAAGCGAACAGTGTTGAAATAATGCCTCGATCTCAGCCGAGGAGAAGCAAACAGTGTTCAAAAACGCCCTCGATCAGCCAAAGAGAAGTGAACAGTGTTGAAAAATCGCACTCGATCTTAACCAAATAGAAGCGAACAGTGTTGAAAAAAACGCCCTCGATCTCAACCAATGAGAAACGAACAGTGTTCAAAAAACGCTCTTGATCGCAGCCAAAGAGAAGCGAAAATTGTTGAAAAAACACCCTCAATCTCTGTCAAAGAGATCATTCTGTTCCACGATAACGCCCGGCCTCACAAAGATCAAGTAAATTGAGAAACCATAACAAATATATGGGAAAAATTCTTACAATGAGTCACTCTAATTTAAAAACTTAAGTTTCATTTCCTATTGTAATATTGACAATAATATTCAATTATTATAATTTATTAAATGATAACATGAATAAGGTCTAGTAGAAAATCTAGAAAAAAAGAAAGGAAAATTATAAGAAACGTTTTGGTTCCTAAATTCAAAATAATCAGGCAAAATTAATTCTAAATAACAAATTTTATATTAAAATTGGAAAACTGTCATAGACGATAAGGAAAAGACGAATCACAATTTACTCTCGTTTATTTTGAATGAATAACAATAAATCGACTAAACAAATTTTTTATTTCTTCCAAAGTAAAGAAACTAAAGGAAAATAGTTTACACAAGTCAAAGAAGACCTAAAAGAACTGAAGAAATTATAAAAGAAAAGAAAATTTTAAAGAAAAAATTAAAAGATAAAAATAAAAGGTACCATGTATCGCCAAAACGCAAGAACAACAGAGCTAAAATTTCTGAAGAACGAAGTAAAGAGATATCAGAAATAATGAAGAGGTACTGGGCAGATAGAGAAGCAAAAAAGAAATAAAAATAAAAATCATAAATTAATAAATAATCTACTATGTTTGAAGGTGAGCTACTACCAGAGAAAAAAGATTACTTCAGTTGAGATCGTATCAAGTTATTTAATTTCATTCCGGAGGATATGAAAACTAGTTTTTTTAATGAGTGACACTTCAAAACGTATCCCCATAACTTTGTTATTTATCAACTGGTTTGATTGCATAAAGTATCATTTTCTTTGTCAGAAAAAACTTAATTTTTTTTTTTTTTTTTGGTACCATAACATTAAAATAAACCAGTGATTATAAAGATGTTAACAATTGAAAGGTTTACATGGCCGCCATTTTGAAATGGATTAAGATATCAGGTTCATTATTTTTATACAAGTAAACCTTTAGGTATCCTAGCAGTATACGAAATTTCAGCTTTATACAGTTTGCCGTTCCTTAGAAATAAATTTTTATGTTAAAATTACAAAATGACGGTGAGCCGGTAAGTAAGAGTTTCCCGATATACGTCGATGTAAAGCAGTGATTCCCAAACTGTGTACCGCGACTCTCTCTGGGAGCTGCGGCCTCTTCACAGGGACGCCGCGAAATATTTTAAAAGCTTCATAATTAATTGAACCAAGACATTTATAATTATTAATTTAATTGTAATAAGGTAAAAAAAAAAAAAAAAAAAAATGAAGATACACGAGTTATATATATTTTTATCTTTTACTTAACGAATTAGTCATACTTTTACTTAGGGTAGGGTGCCATGGAAAAAGTTTAATTGAAAAAGGGCGCCGCGACTCGAAAAAATTTGGGAACCACTGATATAAAGTTTTTTCTTTATTTCGATGACGGGAACCATCTTCTGAATACTTGAAATTGTTTTTATTAACATTCTGCGTATAAGTTTTATATAGTAATGGGATTTTAAATCGTAAATTAAAGTAAATAAATTAAATTTTAACTATTTTAGAATTTATATTATTTATTTCCAAGATAAATTACTAAAAATTCATGAAACGTAGGAAAAAATATTCGTCTATGTAAGTTCTAAAGTCCGTTAAATTTTAGCCAAAATTCGACATTGTAGGTCCTCCTTGTCAGATTGATAATTTTTTTGGTCAATTACCGGAGTGGGCGATGATGATTTTTTCCGTCAGCAATTATTTTGTTCATGAAATTACACAGAAGCTATGAAGCGTGTAAGTGGAATGTGAATATGGAATTTTGTAGCGTAATGTCATACCTGATTGGGATTCGAATCCGGACCTTCGAATGAAAGGCCCTGACACTACTACTCCTTCACGGTTGCTTATATCTTCAGACAGATTTTTACTTGTTATGAATATTTATTTAATTTATACTTTGTATCTTTTCATTTCAATAAATTTAGCTTTATTTTATTTTAATAAGCAATATTAATATGACTGAAACTAATATAAAGTCTATAAGAGATATATACGTACAAAAATACAGTTTATGATGAAATATACTGGTATAAAATGCGTGTACGATATTAAAAGGAATTGTTGAAATAGATGTAGAAATGTGGGAGAATACAGATAAGTTTTATTCATAATATTAGAAAAGAGATCTGATAAAAAAGTTTGACGTGTTCTGAAAATAACTGAGTTAAAGTGCAGAATGAGTTTCCAGTAAACTTATTTCAAAATTTGCTTTAGGGAAAACATATTAAAAATCTGATTTTTTCCTAAGGAAAAATTGTTTATAATAATAATAATATTATTATTATTATTGCATTACAAATTAAAAAAAGGAGAAAGAAAAATAAATAAATAGCATCTGCTCATAATTCGATTTATTAACAAGTTAAATTTGTAAGCAAATGTAAATGGGAGAGTATGATTTAATTATTATACATTTGTTTTAATTAAAACTGACATACGTAGCAGTAACAGCTGTAGATTTCCGCTATTAATTCTGTTGTGAAAGTAGGCGATTATTTTAACTGAGACATGCTCATAATATATTTATACAAGCAATTCGTTTTATTTCCAAGATGGAGAGGTATTTCTCAGTATACTTTATTCTTTTTTACAAAAACACGTTCGTGCGTGCACACACACACACACACACACACACACACACACACACACACACACACACACACACAGACCTAGACATAATAAAATTTTTTTTTTTTACAATTAATTTTATCGTATAAACTTGAAACTTGTGCATGGAAATATCAAATGGACATTTTTTTAGCGTATGAAAAAATTGTTTAACCGAGATTCAAACCCGAACCTCCGAATTAAAGGCTGAGACGTTACTACTACGCTACGGAGTCGGAAAAAATTAAAAAAAAAAAAGTACGAATCTAAGTTGCAATAGATTTTTTTTGAAATATAAAATATTTTTGAGTATTTTTGATTTTTAAAAAACCTGATATGGACACCAAATGACTTCTTTGTACGCTTATTAAATTACATATACACATTTTTATTTTTAAATGAAAAGTACATAAAATTTTATTTCACTAATAACTTCTGATTTTTATAATTTTTTTTTTTGTGTTGTTATTATTGAAATATTATTTATTGTAAAACTTTTTTTAATAATTTTTAATAAATCAATATATTTAAATTAAAAAAAAGAAGGAAATGAAGTCGGATTCGAACCGATGTGCCTTCCATTGTAAGATCCAAATGTTTCATTAATTAAACTTTAATTTGGCTATAACTCTGGAACCAATGAAAATAAGTACCGCTTATGATATATCATTAAAAATCTCTCAATGAGGGCTTATTTTTACAGTTAAGAAAATGTCCAAAATCCGAATTTTTTTAATTTTGGACACTTTTTGTCCAATCGATGCAATCAAAATCGGAGGTACACAACTAGATGATACAACAGTCCTAAATCCAAAATTTAAACATCCTACGGCTAATCGTTTGAGTACGGCTAATCGTTTATTTCGTTTTTGAGTACGTACGTAAACGAAAAATACGTACGCCTAAACAAGTCAGAATGGATTCAGGGATGGTCAAAACGGATATTTCCGTTGAAAAAAGAAAACCGTAATTTTTGACGATCACAATACTTCCTTTACTTCTTACAAGAAAGTTAAAAGATCAGTTCAGTTTAGATTCAAGTTAATACGCTAATAATAAATAAATTTTAAAAAACACAGATAATAAATAATTATGTAAAAAACAAAATGGAATTGACATCAAGATCATGTAATATGATGCACGTCTATAAAATTATAAGATTCCCACTGTTCCTTTTTATATACTAGCCCCCAGTCGCAGCTTCGCTCGCTATATGGGTTACTTGCGTTTTCCGTGGTGGACAATCTTTTTATTTTATATTTATTAGTCAAGTAACCGGAGGCAGGTGCAGTCAGTCACACATACAGTAACGGTGGCATACCGCATTTCCCGTTGCTCAGTTGTTTCAGTCGAACGGGATCGGGCTGTGTATATTCGGTCGCTTTCCAATCTTGACTGTCTTTCGTCTTCAGTCTCTGCCGTACGAACAGTTTTCATCATACGTGCTTTTTTGTATTTCTCCCGACTGAAAAATGTCTTTTAGGCACGGTAAGATGTTTTGAAAAAAGATCACGGAATTTAAAAGATTGCAGTTAAATACTTTACACACTTTAAATTAGTAACACACATATGATAAACAAAAGCAGCTATTTATTTATGTTTTTAAATATATGTAAAAAATTGTAAATGAATGAATCGTAAAAATTACATATGCATGTGCGCTAAATCAATTGAAAATTAGGAATAACTGTACGTTAAAACCTCAGCCCTTTTCAAAATTAATCAATTCAATGTTGAAAAAAAATTAAATTTTTCTTGAAAATCAAAGTCATTTTGAAAATTAAATAAGCTTTAAGGAAGAAATAAAAGTGTTTTAAATTTCGTTATGTCGGAGGTCCAAAAAAATTAGCCTAGGTTCACCTCAAGGCTTCAAAGTGTAGGTGTGCAAAATTTTAGACAAATCTGTCCGGTAGATCTCGAGTTAAGTTGGAACAGACAGACAAACAAACATTGATTTATATATATATATATATATATATATATATAGATATAATGTATGTATGTAGACGAGATATCGTCTTTGTTAAAACTTATTACAATTAATTTTTAATGTCAATATGTAGGTAAGTTATTAAGAAATAAAAATTAATTTCTTAACGAGTTTAAATAATTATTCTTAAAAATACCATTCTGGGAGAGAAATAAAAAAGACTCAAAACGTTATGCGCAACTAAATGTAAAAAAATAAATATATATATACGGGTTGAATACTCCTTAAACCTATGGTTATATTTTTGATGATTTTATTAACGGTGCTAAATATTTTGTGCAGAAACACACATTACCTGTTTTTTTTTTGTTTACTTTACGAATTACGTATTAGTAACTGGTTATGTTTAAACTAATTAATTGATCATGTTTAAACATGTCTGGTTGTTTAGGGCAACATTGCATAATATTACTAAACTTTTTTGTGTCGCTGCTTGTAATCAGTCTGTGTCTAATTATTACCCTGTAAAGTAATCATTGTTTTGTTTAGTTAGGAAAATAGATTCACAGAAGAAAGTCGTTGAATTTTTACAACTGAAAGGGATTTTCATAACCGTCGACATTGCAATAACGAGCATGAAATGATATTACTTTTTTTTTTTTATCTTCCGTCATTTGTCTCCAAGATTCCCTATCTACTGCTAGTCGTTTCATTTCAGTATACCCTGTACATCCTACAAACCAACAATTTGTTTTACATATTCCAAACGTGGCCTGCCTACACAATTTTTCCCTTCTACCTGTCCTTCCAATATTAAAGCGACTATTCCAGGATACCTTAGTATGTGGCCTATAAGTCTGTCTCTTCTTTTAACTATATTTTTCCAAATGCTTCTTTCTTCATCTATTTGCCGCAATACCTCTTCATTTGTCACTTTATCCACCCATCTGATTTTTAACATTCTCCTATAGCACCGCATTTCAAAAGGTTCTAATCTTTTCTTCTCAGATACTCCGATCGTCCAAGTTTCACTTCCATATAAAGCGACACTCCGGACATACACTTTCAAAAATCTTTTCCTGACATTTAAATTAATTTTTGATGTAAACAAATTATATTTCTTACTGAATGCTCCTTTCGCTTGGGGTATTCGGCATTTAATATCGCTCCTGCTTCGTCCATCTTTAGTAATTCTACTTCCCAAATAACAAAATTCTTCTACCTCCATAATCTTTTCTCCTCCTATTTTCACATTCAGTGGTCCATCTTTGTCATTTCCACTACATTTCATTACTTTTGTTTTGTTCTTGTTTATTTTCATACGATAGTTCTTGCGTAGGACTTCATCTATGCCGTTCATTGTTTCTTCTAAATCCTTTTTACTCTCGGCTAGAATTACTATATCATCAGCAAATCGTACCATCTTTATCTTTTCACCTTGTACTGTTACTCCGAATCTAAATTGTTCTTTAACATCATTAACTGCTAGTTCCATGTAAAGATTAGAAAGTAACGGAGATAGGGAACATTCTTTGTCGGACTCCCTTTCTTATTACGGCTTCTTTCTTATGTTCTTCAATTGTTACTGTTGCATCTTTCAATTGAATGATACATCTTTCTTTATCAGAAAGATGTAATTATACATCTTTCTGATAAATATTATACATGGAGGTATCGAAAAACCGGCTTCAGGACTGAAATCTGTTTCAAGAAGAACATTTGGTAACAGACTAGAAAATTACAATTTGGCACGATCATTTTATATATTTATTCATGGATTAAACATTAAACAAGCACCGCTTATCGTACAGAAGAACTAGAGATGAGTTCCGATGCTGTGACTGACTGGAAGAACTACTTGCGGGAAGTATGCGCAGACAGTTTGATACGGAATCTGGTAATAATAGGCGGTCCATATACAACAGTTGAAATTGATGAATCCTGTTTCTCCAGACGCAAGTAAAATGTCAGATGGATATATCCACTGCAATGGTTTTTCGGTGGGATTTATCGGGAAACCGAAGAGTGTTTTTTATACGCGGTTCCCGATCGTACGGCAGAAAAGTCATTCGTCAATGTATTAGATCGGGAACAATATTTGTATCGGATATGTGGACATTTTATCAAGGTTTCCCGTTTCCCCGTTTTTTACCCCCTTTCTACTTCTTCGTTTCTCTTTTCCTTATCTCGCTTTCCCCCTTCCCGTTATCCTTTTCTTTTTTCTCCTTTCCTCTTTCTTTCCATTTCCTTTTCCCCTTAATCCATTTTCCTCTTCTTCTTCCCTTTTACCTTTTTCAATCTTTCCTTTCTCCCTTTTCCCCGCGCGTAAATCGGTTTAGTCTACAGCGGACACACATATCATAGAGGAAACATTGAAATGGAATCGTAAAATATTTAGTATAGCGTGTGTTGTTTTTAAGTCCAACACGTAGCGCTGTTTTTTAAAAAAAGCACGCTTTTACGTGTCACAGATGGTACATAAAAAGTAGGTATATAAAAACACGCGCGTATTCAAACGCAACGTTGTGTCAAAATTTCAAAGCAATCGGTGAAGAACTTTTGGAGATTTAAGATTTTAAACAAACGAACATTTACATTTTTTTTAATATAGATTAATAGAATATATTTGTCGATTTTTTTTCCATGATGTACACGGAAAAATATGTTAGGTAAAATAGTAAAAATGGGTAGTTTTTAACTTTTTACAATTTCTGAAGACAAATATATTAGTTATGAAATGTAACTGGTATGATTCTTGTGCTGAGTTGTGCTGTAATAAGTATTATAATCATTCAAAAAATGGAGTATGAGTTTTCCCGCATTTCTCGATGTTTCATGACCCAAAAAACAAAATGTTCGTAAGAGAGTCTACGTACATGTGTTGGCGTATTTGAAGGTTAATAACTTTTAACTGGATAAACCGATTTTAATGAAATTTTGTTCAGAAACTCGTGTATATGGGGCAATTTGTTCGTAAAATTTTAAGTTTAATATCTCCTGGTGGTAGGGAGAGTCTTGGGGGTCAATTTTCTCAACATTTTGAAAATATAACCTCACTTTATATTAAAATCAGTACATGCGGATATGCGTATTACTATTTTTTTTTTTTTTTTTTTTTTTTTTTTTTAATTTTCCCCTCCCCAAAAATCGAAAACGCTATCTTTTTATTTATTGCTTTTTTTACACAAAATTTTTTGATGTCTTCCTGGAAATATTAGTAATTCAAACTAGTAAAAAAAAAGAAATACTTTTCGAGCAATAGTGGTGGTGAGAGAGCCGATCAAAGTTTAAAAATATAGATATTTTTTTAATTTTGAAAAAAAAAATTGTTTTTTTTTAAATTTTTATATTATTAAAACTTTAAATAATAAACCTTTTGTAATAATATTACACAGTATCATTTTCATAGTTTAACCCACCACTCCCCAAAAAAAGAAATCTCGGGTATCTTTTTATTGGTTGTATACATTTTTTTAGTGGAAGTGATTTTGGTTTGTTCCATTTAACATAATAAACAGAAAAATTTCTTGGAAGGTGATTTTAGAGGGGGGAGCAGAAAAAAATATCAGTTTTTTAATTTTTAAAACCATTTTTGTTTTAAAAATATAATGATAATTTTACAAACTTCATCATAAATTACCACCACCCAAAAAAAATCTTAGTTAAATTTCTTCTGGCATATCTATTTTTCCAATATAAGAACAAATAACCAGTCCTAGGAAATTATTACAACTTTTGTGTCAACTTTTTTTATTAACAAAGTTGTGAAACGAATTTTCTATTAATTTATTTAATTATTATTTTTTTATAATAAAAGGGAAGATAAATCTATTACATTAAATAATCGGTTCGAATAATGACGGTTTCTTTCCCTGAAAGTAATGATGTGAACTAAACAGCTTGTTATTTTAGTGAAACAAAAATGAAAATTCATCATTTTTAGGAACTGCATTTTTGTAGGTTTGGCGTGTTAATCTGCAAACCACAGTATTCTTCTCAAATCGATGTATAAGGTAACTGAAAACTACTTTATTCCTTAGTTTCTAGTAAGCCTGGAATGTAATACCTATTATTTTTTTTTTGATAATTGTTTTTTTATCATTATCAATAGCTGCTTTTATATCAGTCATATAGACATATTACGAAGCAAGTTAATAAAAATAAAATTAATCGAAAAAGATGTAAACCAGAATTTTTTTAATTTTAACTATTTCCTCTTTTTTTAACCGAATTTAATTAAAATTTTATTTTAAAAAATTATTCCACATTAATAATCGTAAACTTTTCTACTTTATTTTCTTTAACTCATAATGTTTTTTTTTTTTTTTTTTTCATGTTTGTCCTCAAATCTTGCACATTAATTTAATATACTTCCTGACATTGCAGATTGATGAAATTTTGTACAGTTACTAAGATTCGGTGACAATACAATATTCCCTCATTACTTTTGGAAACATCCCTCCCATCGTACGATAAATTAAGGGTTCGGGTGTAAAAAAAATTAAAAAATATGCAAAACGGCTACGCGAGGTTTTTGGGGGTGGCAGATAACAAATCCGATAGCCGTTTGATATAAAAAGACAAAAATTTGGTACGGGAGTTTATGTGGTTTCCAGTTTGACAACATTTCGTCATCACACACACAAACACACACACACACACACACACACACACACACACACACACACACACACACACACACACACACAGAGAGAGAGAGAGAGAGAGAGAGAGAGAGAGAGAGAGTGTGTGTGTGAGAGAGAGAGTGAGTGAGTGAGTGAGTCGGAGGGAGGGGGAGAGAGAGAGTGTATGAGTGAGTAAGTGAGTGAGTGAGAGAGAGATATGTGATTTTTGGCGGGAAGTATGTTGAGACAGCTTCTGACGATTCACTCGGGTCTGTACTATTCACACAGTTCCTGGCGGATGAAAATTTTGATATTTTAGTTTGATATTTTTTAAATATACGAGTATTAGAAATTCCAATATATGATGTTATCTTTTGAAATTCAAATTAACCTATTCATGCAATGTATGATAATAATTTGATTAAAATACGACTAAAAAGTATAAAGCAAGTTTTTAAAAATTTTGTAATATTATTTTTAAATTTATTTTAATTTTAATACAAATATTTTGAAAAAATTGAGTTATTCAAATCATGTTAATTGTAAAATATAAGGAAAAATCATTAAACACGAACAGAATAAAAGGTAAAAATTAATTAAAATTTAATGGTATATCAGATTAAATTAAAAATACAATTTATGTTTATGGAAAATAGATTTAGTATGCGATAAAATAAAAAAGGAGACTACTAGAATAAAAGGTTATTTCTATCTAAAAGTAATGCTATTACTACTACTACATTAATAATAACAATAATAGTGAATTTAATGGATTTAGTGTTAAACGAAAACCTGTTGCTTTCTCTATGTAACTGTTACATAATGCAAATACATAAGTTTTCATTTATCTATACATAAAATATTGCCATTAAAGAAAAACTTATTTATACATAACATTTAATTATTATTAAACGAAAAAATGAATTATCTCTAAAAAAAATACTAAATAAATATTTTTTTAACACGTTATGATATTGAATTTACTATGAAAATCCGTTCGTCTAAATCAAAATTTATTAGAATTTACATTAGTCTATTTAAAACTGTATTGATGATAAATATAGTTGTTCAGTGTACCGACTCTGTGGGAAAGACACCCGCCTTAAAACGATCTCGGTTGCCACACCACCCTATCGGTTTGTAGTACCAACTTTATCAGAACTTTACCAGAACTTACTTTACCAGAACTTTATCAGAAGTTGTCTTTTACCCCCTCTAAACTTGATAACAAAACACAGCCATCAGTTTGACCTCTGTCAGGATGCCACCGATGTAAATGTCTCGGCAGACAATTCTATCAGTGTATTTACACAACCTAGAATCCCTTTCGTATGGCCTCTTCCAATCACGACCATCTACCATAACTTACAACCCTCAACTATCAAAGTAACCGATTCGCGAAAACCCGATCATCGCGCCCTTCTCTAACACTGAAGATTTCACACCAAAAATTCGTTCTATATCTAACTTGAATGTTAGACTATGCACTTAGATCATTACTTTATTCAGTTTATACACTAAAAATACTATTACCGTACAAACAAAACAAGTATTCATCGCAAAAACGGCGATTTTTTCCTACAATTTAATTTAAAATAGGAAGAGAAAAGATTATGGAGGTAGAAAAATTTTGTTATTTGGGAAGTAGAATTACCAAAGATGGACGAAGCAGGAACTATATAAATTTTTTTTATAGCACAGGCGAAATATAATTTGTTTACATCAAAAGTTAATTTAAACGCCAGGAAAAGATTTTTGAAAGTATATGTTTGGAGCATAGCTTAATATGGAAGTGAAACTTAGACGATCGGAGTATCTGAGAAGAAAAGATTAGAAGCTTTTGAAACGTGGTGCTATAGGAGAATGTTAAAAATCAGATCGGTGGATAAAGTGACAAATGAAGAGGTGCTGTGGCAAACTGATGAAGAAAGAAGTATTTGGAAAAACGTAGTTAAAAGAAGAGACAGACTTATAGGCCACACATTAATGCATCCTGGAATAGTCGCTTTAATATTGGAGGGACAAGTAGAAGGAAAATATTATGCAAGCAGGCAACGTTTGGAATATGTAAAACAAATTGTTAGTGATGTAGGATGTAGGGGGTATACCGGAATGAAACGACTAGCGCTAGATAGGGAATCTTGGGAGAGCTGCATCAAACCAGTCAAATGACTGAAGACAAAAAAAAATTAATTAATTTACTCGTAATTCATACAAAATTTAAGAAACAGATTCACAAATTTAATAAGCTTCTAATGACAAAATATCTTATCTCTCTCTGCTCTGGTCCGATTTTGGGAGCAAGGTCTTTGCCTACACCCTCGCACACCGCAGCTTCATAACAGAGTTTTCTCCACACATCCCTCTAATTCAAACAGCGAATATCTCGGTTAGCTGAATCGATTCTATCTTGTCGAATTAAGCACACAGACGAGCCCTTGCCACCCGGATTCCAATTCTAACTTTTTCTTTTTTAACCTCCGGGTTAGTTATCGCTTCAGAGGATGAGATGAATGACAAATGTAGCTTGTGAAAATATCAAGCCAAACCGGGATTCGAACCGGGGACTTCTGGATAGGCCGAGACGCTGCCATTCGCTCCACGGAGGCCGGCTTCCTAGTCTACCTGTACATCTATAACAGCATCAGATTCCTCTCAGTCATCCACTGTAAGGCTAAGAATTTAAGGAAGCTAGTAGGAATTATGTTCCATTCCCTTTCGGTTTCTCAATTAGCTTGCAGATCAAATCAAAATTTATCCCTGTAAGCTATCTAGCTACTTTAGTACATTTAGCTTCATACTTGGCACAGACGAGATGTACATCATCATCAATGGCCCTACACTCCGGACACAAACCGGAATTAATTAAATGAAATCTAGCTAACCTATCTCGAAAAGCATGTTCAAAAAGAAACAGTTACCTTTTGTAGAAATTTTTTAAACTTTTCAAATAGATCTACGACATATGGCAATGGCAACTGAATTCTCATTCTTTATTATTTGTATTAGGTTTCAATACACCGGAAATAGCAGTCAGTTTATATAAAGAGATACATATAATTATCTAACGACGAGTCATGTGTGAGTAGGGATATCCATTACGTTAAGGGTGGGGACAAAATATTGCTATCTAGAATGGGTAGATCAGTTAATTTCTTTGTATGCAAGAGGATTCTGTTGATGTGTGTATGAATGTGTATTGTCACCTAAGAAAGATTAGAGAATTCTAAGTGAAACGTAGTGAATTTAATTTATAAGTTTGTATACTTGATAGTTTAACCCAAGAAATAAATAAATATTAAAATATTTTTAAGTAAAATATGTATTAAAATATAAAAACTATCGCATGAAAATAAGCAAGAACAAAACAAAAGTAATGAAATGTAGTAGAAATAACAAAGATGGACCACTGAATGTGAAAATAGGAGGAGAAAAGATTATGGAGGTAGAAGAATTTTGTTATTTGGGAAGTAGAATTACTAAAGATGGACGAAGCAGGAGCGATATAAAATTCCGAATAGCACAAGCGAAACGAGCCTTCAGTAAGAAATATAATTTGTTTACATCAAACATTAATTTAAATGTCAGGAAAAGATTTTTGAAAGTGTATGTTTGGAGTGTCGCTTTATATGGAAGTAAAACTTGGACAATCGGAGTATCTGAGAAGAAAAGATTAGAAGCTTTTGAAATGTAGTGCTATAGGAGAATGTTAAAAATCAGATGGGTGGATAAAGTGACAAATGAAGAGGTATTGCGACAAATAGGTGAAGAAAGAAGCATTTGGAAAAATATAGTTAAAAGAAGAGACAAGCTTATAGGCCACATACTAAGGCATCCTGGAATAGTCGCTTTAATATTGGAAGGACATGTAGAAGGAAAAAATTGTGTCGGCAGGCCATGTTTGGAATATGTAAAACAAATTGTTAGGGATGTAGGATGTAGAGGGTATACTGAAATGAAACGACTAGCACTAGATAAGGAATCTTGGAGAGCTGCATCAAACCAGTCAAATGACTGAAGACAAAAAAAAAATGTATTGTTATTATATTTAATTCTATCCAATCAAGAGGAAAATAAACTTAAATAACATTTTAAGTTAATATATATATATATATATATATATATATATATATATATATATATATAGAGGTAATACGAACAAAATAAAAATATATATATAAAAAAAAGACAAATCAAAGGAAATATAGAGCAGTAGACAAGAAGTACATTTTAAAGTTTATACAACTGATGAGAAACGGGTACGCCACATCACAGGCAGCTCAATAACAACTCTCTTATTTTCTTTCAGACTTCTTTCCTTCTCGTTCCGTTTAACCCTTCCTTTTCTATCTCGCTCTTCTTACAATTCTCCGTTATTTAGTAAAGATAGCTTGAAAATATAAAGTGAAATTTTATCCAGTTTTTATTCTTTTGTAAAAAAAAAAGAAAAGACAACAATCTTGTATTAGCTATATTCCAGAAAGAGAAAGAGATAAAGACAAACGAAAAGGAAAGGGAAACGAACAAGAAATAACAGAATAGTACTATTACATAGGTATATAAAAGAGATAAAACTTATTGCCTTGATAAATGTACCTAAAATCTATTTTCATTATTCTAACACAAATACGCGTTCTTTTCATACATATTCTGTCCAAGTTTTAAATATACACTCCTACACACCATATGCATTTACATATTGTTTTTTTATTTATAAATATTTATAAGAGAATTCTTTTTTTTTAATAACTGAAACTTTTATTTTTAAATTATTAACAAACACACTTCCTTACATGTGTCATCGTCAATTGTAACAAACAAAACAAAATAATTTAAAAAAAATATTTAGAAAAATAGAATTTTAGTCTTCTGATTATAAAGAATGATTCACAAAGAATGTAACAAATTTACTGGTGAAAATAAAGAAGAAAATTCTAACGAAAATAGATTCGGAAACGCTTCGTTAGCGAGTAGTTTGGCGAAATATTTTTCTCATTTAGGTATCTTCGCTAAAATTAAGTTAGATTTTAATTCTTAAGATCGAAATTAAGGGGTAAACTTAGCGGTTTTATTGCATTCAAGTGATCTCTAACAACTAAAAAAAAAAAATGCGTTGCACCATAGTACTGGAAAATCATTTGCGATCTAGTTGGTTAAGGTACATCCTCCAAATTAGCCGGAAAATTATTTTCAAGAAATGAACGTATGCATCTTCCGTAAGGTTTTCATTGAAAACAGATGGTCCCAGAATTTTATCATAAATAATGCCACACCAAACATTAATGTGAAATCTATGATGAAAACTAGTTTCCATAGTACCATGTGGATTGTCATCGCACCGTAAATGATTATTTTTAGAATTGAAGATTCCTTTTTTCGTAAAAGTGGCTTCATTAGTAAATAAAATTGAATTTACCTAATTTACTATTTTAATTTACAACTTAATTTACTATTTTTCGTATGTTTTGCTTCAATAAAAGATCGATTTTTAGAAGTTATTAATTACTTTTTATTGGTTGCATTTACATTAATTTTCTCAGAATTTAATTCTCTGCAAGTTTTATTACTAAATTTTCCGCTTTCATTAGTTATTTAAAAAAGCTATTGTACTACTATTGTAACTTAAAAAAATCCGATGTAGACATTTCATGACTTCTTTGTATGCCTATTAAATTACATATACACATAGTTTTAAAATGAAAATTACATAAAATTTTATTTCACAAATAACTTCAGATTTTTTTAATGTTATTATTCAACTATTATTTATGGTAAAACCTTTTTTACAATCAGAGGTAAATAATAATTATTTTTTTTTTGGTCTTCAGTCATTTGACTGGTTTGACGCAGCTCTCCAAGATTCCCTATCTAATGCTAGTCGTTTCATTTCAGTGTACCCTCTACATCCTACATCCCTAACAATTTGTTTTACATATTCCAAACGTGGCCTGCCTACACAATTTTTCCCTTCTACCTGTCCTTCCAATATTAAAGCGACTATTCCAGGATGCCTTAGTATATGGCCTACAAGTCTTCTTTTAACTATATTTTTCCAAATGCTTCTTTCTTCATCTACCGCAATACCTCTTCATTTGTCACTATCCACCCATCTGATTTTTAACATTCCCTATAGCACCACATTTCAAAAGCTTCTAATCTTTTCTTCTCAGATACTCCGATTGTCCAAGTTTCACTTCCATATAAAGCGACACCCCAAACATAAACTTTCAAAAATCTTTTCCTGACATTTAAATTAATTTTTGATGTAAACAAATTGTATTTCTTACTGAAGGCTCGTTTAGCTTGTGCTATTCGCCATTTTATATCGCTCCTGCTTCGTCCATCTTTAGTAATTCTACTTCCCAAATAACAAAATTCTTCTACCTCCATAATCTTTTCTCCTCCTATTTTCACATTCAGTGGTCCATCTTTGTTAACAAAAATAATTATTAATAAAGCAATATAAATTAAAAAAAAAAAATTTAGAAAAATAAGGAAATGACGTCTGATTCGAACCGATGCGCCATCCCCTTGTAAGTTCCAAATATTTTATTAATTAAAAACTTATTTGGCTACAACTCTGGAACCAATGAAAATAAGTACTACTTATGATATATCGTTAAAAATCTCCTAATAAGGGCTTATTACTGCAGTTAAAAAAAATTCCAAAATCCAAATTGTTTTGGATATAGGTCTTTTTTGGACACTTTTGGTTCAGTCGATTGGAATCTTCAATCACTATGCGCGTGTCAAAACAGTACCCCAGAGGCATCTCGTTTGTAACCAGTTGATGGTGATGATTGATCTAGTCTCCCACCAGGTGCCCGCATACTTCACAACTCTAGCCTCATACGCAGTCCCCACGGGTAGCCCATTATTATTAAACAGAAATCATTTAAATTTATTTAATATTATTTTATTTAACGTAAATTAGATTCTATCATTTTTGTAATATTATTCATTCGAATGATTCGAATCATTTAGTTCAAACCCAGCTCACACGGTGTGATAGTGCCTCACAATTCACAACAGTTCATTAATTCAATTCATTAAAATTTGTGCTTTAACCGGAAAATTTCTACTAATACATCTATATAAATAAACATTTAAATGTTTGTTTGTTCAAAATCTTAAATCTCCAAAAGTTCTTAACTGATTGCTTTGAAATTTTGACACAACATTGCATTCGAATACGTGCGTGTTTTTATATACCTAAGGTGTCACACCTGTGACAGGTAAAAACATGTTTTAAAAAACAAAAACAGCGCTATCTGTTGGATGTAAAAGCAACACACGGTATACTAAATATTTTATGATTCCATTTCAATGTTTCCGATATGTGTATTCGCTATAGACTAAAAAGCTACTGGACCGATTTACGCGCGGGGAAAAGTCGGAAAAGGGAAAAATTGGAAAAGGTAATAGGGATGAAGATAAAAAGGTAAGAAGGGGAAAATGGAAAAAGAAAAAAGATGGAAACGGGGAAAAGGAACCGAAAACGGAAAGGGGAAAAAGAAAGTTGTAATGGGAAGAGGAAGGGGGAGAGTGAAATAAGTGAAATAAAAACGAGGGATGGAAAGGGAGAAACTATGAAAAGGAAGGTGGAAATGGGGAAAGGTAAAGAGAATATTGTAAAAATGAAAAGGGGAAAAGGAAATGGGAAAAAGAAAATAGGCTAAGTAGAAAAAAGAAAGGAGGAAAGGGAAAAAGGGGAAAGGGAAAGGTTAAATTTTGTGAAGTTCCGTAATGTTCATTTTGTTAATGTTTTATCAAAGTTTTAATTGTGACATATATATATATATATATATATATATATATATATATATAGAGAGAGAGAGAGAGAGAGAGAGAGAGAGGGATGAAATATATCCAAAAACCTTCTCAGTTTTACCAAGATACATGTGTAAAAATTTCGTTGCAATTGATCGTATAGTTTTCTGTTTATCCCGAACAAACAAAAACCCTCTTCCACTTTATATGATAGTACAAATTTATTTTAATTACCACAACAGTTAAGTTAAAATTATTTTATTTTAATAGAGATTTGAATATTTAATAGATAGATAAAGAGTACATAAATTTTTCTATATTTTCCGTATTTCAGTACAAAAACTTATCAATATTCAACTTTAGGTAAATACGTAATTGAAATTTATTTTAAACTAGCAGACCCGGCAATGCTTAAAAGATTAACATTACGGAACTTCATATAATTTAACCTTTCACTTTATCTCTTTTTCCCTGTTTCCCATCTTCCCTTTCAAATTTTTTCTCTTTTTACTTTTCCCCTTATTTCCCTTTTCACTTCTCTTTTTCCCTATTTTCGGTTCTTTTTTTTCCCCATTTCCCCTCTTTCCTTTTAAATCGGACCAGTCGCGTAAATCGGTATAGTAGTTTTTTAGTCTATAGCGGACACATACGAACATTGCCATTTATATCTCATAGAAGAAGAAAGTCTATTTGTATATTTCTTTCTTTGTTTCGTAAATATCTCAACACCGGCGCCACCTAGCGGGTATAGTTTTTGCAAAAATTTCTCTTTTTGCATAACTAATATGTATTCTGAATATGAGCCAGATCGGTCCATAAATACAATTTTTCAAAATATCTCGACTACAGCGCTACCTAGCGGATCCAAACTAATTCAGAAACCTTCGCGGGCGGGCGCACAACAACTTACCAAAGTTTCATCGCAATCGGATGAACGGATTAGGAAGGCATAAGAGACATACAGACAGACAAACATTCATTTTTATATATATATATAGATATAAAAGTGATAGATTTCATTTGTTTTAGTTGGATTGCTTCAAACTATATCTGTTTAATAAACAAGTTTTTCAGTTCGGTAATGAGATGAACAATTAAGCGGGGATAAAAATGTAGGAAACACCTTGAGCTGGTGAATGCATGGTTCAACAAGCAGTGTATATACTATTTTACGAGTTTTTAAAAATGCTGTCTATTAACGGAAAAGATTATTTTTCTTGAGTTAATATAAATGTAATTTTCTAAGAATGATATTTCAATATCATTTCAAAAAAATATAATTTAAACGTACATCACTTGCATCTAATAGAAAACAGTAAGATCCTGAATCACAAAAAAGTAAGATTAATATGACAAAAACAGCACATATCATGTTTTACTTCGCGCAGGTAGTAATAACATTTTCTTTTATGCAAATAGGTCAACTTAGGATAACACAATTATCATTTCTTTCTAGTTTCGTTTTTCTTTTTTCATGAGTTTCTCATTTTCTTTGTCATGGTTTTATTTCATCTGTCCATTTCCTTTCTGTTCTTCTTTTTTCTGCAACAAAAACTTATGTAAATTGTAAATTATTCTTTGCCGGGCTCCGTGGCGCGAGTGGTACCATCTCAGCCTTTCATCCTGAGATCCCTGGTTCAAATCCCGGTCAGGCATAGCATTTTCATACACGCTACAAATCATTCATCTCATCCTCTGAAGCAATATTTAACGATGATCCCGGAGGTTAAACAAAAAAAAAGAAAAAGAATTTGGAAATTATAGCGATGGAATCGTTACGTTACTAGGAGTGTCATACACTACATAAATTTGTATATATATACATATTCAAGTGATTCAAAGGGAAAGAGAAATAATCTGGAACAGGTTCTAAATTTTGAAATAAGGAAAACAGTTCATACAAACATAACCCACCGGGTTGGTCTAGTGGTGAACGCGTCTTCCCAAATCAGCTGATTTAGAAGTCGAGAGTTCCAGCGTTCAAGTCCTAGTAAAGCCAGCTATTTTTACACGGATTTGAATACTAGATCGTGGATACCGGTGTTTCTTTGGTGGTTGGGTTTCAATTAACCACACATCACAGGAATGATCGAACTGAGAATGTACAAGACTACACTTCATTTACACTCATACATATCATCCTCATTCATCCTCTGAAGAATTAACTAAACGGTATACCGGAGGCTAAACAGGAAACAGAAAGTTCATACAAACATAAGTTTAAAAACGCTTTGTTATCAAGTTACGGCTAGCAACAAATTTTGCGCGGATTTCAGTTTCCCTGGAGAAATTTCTATATATTAGTTTTTTTTATGTTCTAATCTGAAAAAAAATCGATTAAAACAGGTCCCAAAACTGTATTTCCCATAGTTTTTATAATATTCAACGTAAAACAAAAATATTCTCTAACGAAAAACATTTTTTTATGTTTGAAGAACTTTGTTAAATGACTAATAAATTCGTAAATTTTATTATTATAACGTGTAGAAAATTTTATTCTGAGAAATTTTATTTAATAAAGTATATGATAAACGAAAAAAAAATCATTTTTATTAATAAAAAAATTTAACAAAAAAATCTTATGAATTTGTAAAAATTAAAAATTGATGTTTTTAGTACAATTAAATCTTACTAAAGTTAAAATAATTTAAATTACTTTTGAAAATACACACTGTGGTTTTTTACTCTAATAATTTATTACACGACTGTTCAAAAAGAAATGTAATATATTTAGGGTGTATGTATGTACGTATATTTGTTCCGCCGTAGCAGCATAACTACTGAACAATTTAGATTATGACCCCGTGTTCGAATCCTTACATTACTGGAAGTGTCATAGGCTATATAATATATATATATATATATATATGTGTGTGTGTGTGTGTTTAAATAAAATAAAAAAATTGGAAAAAAAATTATATAGAAATATTCCATACATATAAAGACTAGCAGACCCGGCAATTCTTCGCTATTGCTAGATATGAGTGTATATATATATATACAATATATAATATATATAATTTTTTGAGTATATATACTCATATATATATTAGAGTGGTCCAAATAGGGCAACATTTTTGTCGAAAAACGTGCACCCCCTGATTTAAAAGTACTCTCAAAAACAAAGTTTTTGACGCGTTGATGAACCCTTTCCGTTCGAAAAAAGTCATCCCCCACTCCACTTGAATTTTAAAGGGGATTTAACATGGGTTTTAGGTTATTTTCAAGTCGTTACGATATAGCGCTTGCATGTTATATAAGAGTTTTTGGGGTCGGAAAACACGAATTTGAAGTCAAAAACTTATTTTGACACATTGTAACTGTCAAAATCGCTGTCAATCAATTGACAACTAGCGTTCTTATGAAGGAAAATCAATGTTTGACATTACAGACAACGTTAATAAGTGTTTTTGGTGTCGGAGAACACGAATTTGAAGTTAGAAACTTATTTTGACACATCACAACTGTCAAAATTACTGTCAATCAATTGACAACTAGCGTTCTTATGAAAAAAATCAATGCTCAACATTACAAAAATTGTCAATAAGGGTTTTCGACGTCGGAGAACACGAATTTTAAGTTAGAAACTTATTTTGACACATTAAAACTGTTGAAGTCGTTGTCAATTAAAAAAAAATCTGAAGGATAGATTCAAAAAGATCAACTCTCATTTTATTTTAAAAATTTTATATTCATGTATATAATTATTCAAATAATGTTATTAAAATTTTATGATTTCTATTTCTATTATTATATTATACAGCATTTGGATGTTTTTTGCGATAATCATTTACAATTTGTAGTATATATCGCAATTGACTTTCATCTTTAGTGAATTTACATCTAAATTCTTTCACCAACTTAACCATTCTTTCTGAGCAGTCATTGAGGACCTTTAGATTTTTAACACAATTCAAAGCAGCCAAATAATCTTAGTTTTCGCTCCGCTTACATGGATCAATTTCTAGAAAGCTAGTCGCAAGTTCAAATCGTTTAAAAAAATTCAAGGACTCCGTGTTGACAAAAAAAAGTCGATTTCTTTGTTTAACAATTCGTTAACATTTTTAGTTTCGTAGCGTTTCGTGTGAGCAGGTTCGTTATCATAATCACAATCATCATCTGTCGCAGATAATAAATTTTCGTAAGTTTAACCCGAAATTGCTAGTTTTTCAACCATTTTCAGTTTTAATTCAGTTGAGATGTCTTCATCAAAAAGAGCTAGCGTAGCTAGCCAAAATGAGTTTTTTTACTTCAAATTCGTGTTCTCCGACCCCAAAAACCCTAATTAACGTTGTTTGTAATATCTAACATTGATTTTCCTTCATAAGCACGCTAGTTGTCAATTGATTGACAGCGATTTTGACAGTTACAATGTGTCAAAATAAGTTTTTGACTTCAAATTCGTGTTCTCCGACCCCAAAAACCCTTATATACGTTATTTTTGAAGTTTTCTGATGAAACATGCTAGCGCTATATCATCACTACTTGAAAATAACCTAAAACCCATGTTAAATCCCCTTTAAAATTCAAGTGGAGTGGGGGATGACTTTTTTCGAACGGAAAGGGTTCATCAACGCGTCAAAAATTTTGTTTTTGAAAGTACTTTTAAATTAGGGGGTGCACGTTTTTCGACAAAAATTTTGCCCTATTTGGACCACTCTAATATATATATATATATGTAGATTAAATGAACACAACTGAAAGTTTGCTAAAACATTAACAAAATGAACATTACGGAACTTCAAAAAATGTAATCTTTCACTTTATCCCATTTTCCCATTTCCATGGGAAAATCCCATATCTTGTTTTTCCATTTTTCTTCTTTTCCCTTATTTCCATGCGTAAATCTGTCCAATATTTTTTAGTCTATAGCGTAACACATACGAATATTCCCTTTTATATATATATATATAATGTATGTATATATTGACGAAAAAAGTTTGGATATTTGTTTGTATCGTAAATAAATCAACACCGGCGCCACCTAGCGGGTATAGCTTTTGCAAAGATTTTTTTTTATATAACTAATATATATTCTGAATATGAAACAAATCGGATCAAAATGCAATTTTTTCCAAATATGCGATCCCAGTGCCATTTAGCGGATCCATTTTTTGCATAGGTATTTCTTTCCATGTAACACATGTTTTGAATATGAGCCAAAAAAGTACAATTTTTCGTAATATTTCGACCCCAGCGAAGATGAATATTTGTTTGTTTGGTTATAACCGTGTGCGCGTTGTTTTATTTCGTATTTGATTACTTACTGTTATTTTAAAATGTAATGCTTTCCAATAATCTGTAAACCGAATAAACATCAGTTAAGGCTATCGTTCGTTACAAATTATATTAGAATTCTACGGGCAGTACCGTTTATTAAATCCCAACTACCGATGGACTTAGTAGTGTAGTAACAATAAACCAGTAACAAGTTTAACTATACAGGATATAATCAAAAAATCTAAAATATTTTTATTTTATTTTTGAAGAACGTGTTATAGGGATTAAATTAGAAATAATCTTTAATAACATCGATATGAAAACGTGTAGGTTTTGAGCTATAGCTGTTAAAATGTTAAACTAAATTTAAATGTCAATGATCTAACGATAAAATTTAAAAAAGCTTAAGTTTAAACGTTTTTGTAACGATAATTTTAATACTACGGCACGTGTTGTACTATTGATTTCGATAAAAAAATTAATTAAATATAGCAGTTTTGATTTAAATTCTTTAAACAGCTGATAATTAAAAAATTACGAAACATGAATTTTATTATTAATTAATTACAAAAATTTTGAATACTAAGGGGGTTCGTTTCAGTCAAGCTCTGTGGTAAGTCTGCTGATGGACAGTGGTAAGCCATGTGTTTGTAATACGCGTAAGCAAATGATACGCCCCTATTTGGTTGCGCATTAAAGCTTAACCAAATCATCCATCCTTTGATGCGGTTTTCTCCGACCAGAATGTAAATCGTTACTAGGACCACCCTAGATTTCCTGCTCCACTAAGCATCAGAGCTCTGAATGGTTGGACTACTGGCGAACTCCTCATCGCAAATCGGCTGATTTTGAAGTCGAGAGTTTTAAGGTTCAAATCCTAGTAAAGGCCTTTATACGGATTTGAATACTAGATCGTGGATACCGTTTTTTATTTGTTCTTGGGTTTCAATTAACCATACATCTCAGTAACGGTCGACCTGAGATTGTACAAAACTATACTTCATTTACATTATGCATGTCATCCTCTGAAGTAATACCTGACGGTGATTCCCGGAGGCTAAACAGGAAAAAAAAGAAAAAAATACAAAGCTAAACGAAACAAAGCAGCTAGAAAACTTGCAGGTATCAATTCTGATTTCAATTTGCAAGTTAATTGAAAAATCTAAATGGAATGGAACATAATTGCTGGCCTCCTTAAATTCTTAGCCCTGTGGTGAATGACTGAGGGGGTGTCTGATGCTGTTATAGATATTCAGGTAGAATAGGAATCCGGGTGGCTAAGAGCTCGCTTGGGTGTTTAATTCGACACCCCGGTTACTTGAGATATTCGCTTTAGGATGAAATGGATGTATGGAAAACTCGTTATGCAGCAGTATATACGTAAACATGAATGTAAAAGAACTACATTCATACATATCATCCTTTGAAGTAATACGTTACGATGGTTCCGGAGGCTAAACAAAAAAAGAAAGAAGTATCAAAGCTCAGCGCCTTATCTCAGTTCTAAATATACAATTACTTCAAGTCCTTACTGTTGCTCCACATTATTATCCTCCAGGTAGCCAGGAGGATAATACTCTCTCTTAATTACTGCTTCGATCTTTATCTAAATAATAAAAAAAAAACATAAATCCAGTTTTTTGTGAAAGAAATTTTATAATATTGTAAATCGTGTGAATCCTGATGCCACAGTTTATATAGGTGGCTCTAAAAAAGTTAATTCTCTTGGTTCTGCTTTTGTGGTTGGTAATAGACTGGCAGCATCACCAGTATTTTCTTTGCGGAGCTGTTTGCTATTAATAAGGCGTTAAGTATAATTAGTACAACAATCCGACATGCACTTCTTTGCTCGGATTCTTTTTTTTTTTTTGTCTTCAGTCATTTGACTGGTTTGATGCAGCTCTCCAAGATTCCCTTTCTAGTGCTAGTCGTTTCATTTCAGTATACCCTCTAAATCCTACATCCCTAACAATTTGTTTTACATATTCCAAACGTGGCCTGCCTACACAATTTTTTCCTTCTACTTGTCCTTCCAATATTAAAGCGACTATTCCAGGATGCCTTATTATGTGGCTTATAAGTCTGTCTCTTCTTTTAACTATATTTTTCCAAATGCTTCTTTCTTCATCTATTTGCCGCAATACCTCTTCATTTGTCGCTTTATCCACCCATCTGATTTTTAACATTCTCCTAGCACCACATTTCAAAAGCTTCTAATCTTTTCTTCTTAGATACTCCGATCGTCCAAGTTTCACTTACATATAAAGCGACACTCCAAACATACACTTTCAAAAATCTTTTCCTGGCATTTAAATTAATTTTTGATGTAAACAAATTGTATTTCTTACTGAAGTCTCGTTTCGCTTGTGCTATTCGGCATTTTATATCGCTCCTGCTTCGTCCATCTTTAGTAATTCTACTTCCCAAATAACAAAATTATTATACCTCCATAATCTTTTCTCCTCCTATTTTCACATTCAGTGGTTCATCTTTGTTATTTCTACTACATTTCATTACTTTTGTTTTGTTCTTGTTTATTTTCATGCGATAGTTCTTGCGTAGGACTTCATCTATGCCGTTCATTGTTTCTTCTAAATCCTTTTTACTCTCGGCTAGAATTACTATATCATCAGCAAATCGTAGCATTTTTATCATTTCACCTTGTACTGTTACTCCGAATCTAAATTGTTTTTTAACATCATTAACTGCTAGTTCCATGTAAAGATTAAAAAGTAACGGAGATAGGGAACATCCTTGTCGGACTCCCTTTCTTATTACGGCTTCTTTCTTATGTTCTTATATAAATTTCATATAAAAATCACTAAACGTATCCCTATGTTGAGATCCCAAGAATTAAAGTCTGGCTCAATTTTACTGAAAGCACAGAAATCAGGGCGAAATCTTTTGCCAGAGAACACTCTCTAACGAAGTGTTTCCGAAGTTGTTTATATGAACATTCTTCTTTATATTTACTACTAGAATATCTCTTGAAAATATATTACATTGTTAGTAAATCACTCTTATATAGAACATATAAAATAATAAAGAAAAAGTTAAATTAATGAAATTATTAATGATCCATAAGATAGCAAAAAATAAATAAAAACGTCTAGAGAAAATAATTTTACAGGTTATAAAAATGTAAAGAATTTTATAATTATAAAATTCTTTCTAGCTTATAAATAATTAAATTGTAATTAATATACTTGCCCAAAGCAACAGAAGCAGGAATTTTTGTTTTTCACACATCCTCTACCAGTTAATGTATCAGATCATAAACATTAAAACTCATCTCCATGTACGTATAACAGAGAGAGAATTTTGCTGGTGGCAAGTTATATTTATTAAAACTTTATCATTAAAAGCAACATTAAAGTTAGGAAACATTTTGTAATATGTGTATAAATAACCTCTTTTCACATCTAAATAAATTTTAGAATTAAATTTTATTCTAGAATCTATTTTTTCTAATTTACATAAAATAATAATAAAAAAAAAACTATTTAAAAAACACTTTTCATAGACATATTTTTATGAATAAGGATTATACAGATATATCTTTCCTTTAAACATTTTTTTATACTTCAAACAAAAAGTTTATATGAGCAGATGGTATCAGCTCTTTAAAAAAAATTAAATTAAAAGACTGATTTATTTACGGATTAATAACATTCCTTTTAATTATTTTGAAAGAGAAATACTAAATATTAAACAGTTAGTCATAAACACATAAATATTTAAGTAATATAGGGTGTACACAAAAGAATTTTCGGATTTTAAAGTTATTTAATAACTCTTAAATTTGATTTATAATAATGAATTTCAAATAAAATAAAAAAGTAATTCTCACAGTTTTGCCCTATAAATGTTCAATATGAGCAATTTTCATCATATCCAATCGTTAGGGGTGTTTTTCCCATACTTTAATCAGTATTTCTGGATTAATGAAAACGATAGCCGCATTTCCAATTAAAAAAAAATGGTAAGAAATGGATGAATACATAATTTTACGCCTACGTAAATTTTTGATTTGTTCAAACCAAAGTTGAATGAGTGTGTTACATATTTTAGTTTACACATCATTCCTGTTGTTGGGGAAATGCAATTTCTCGAAAAGAAATTGGAAGAGAAAAAAATTACTTTGCTATCACAACGCTGAATTTAGGTAAAGCGTCGATGTAAAATCAAACTAAAATGGTATTCGAAATTATCGAGCTAGATTTCCATGTAGATTATCCCCGTGAAATGCTCTATACATTTATTTATTCATTAGTTATAATGATGATGACTTTTTTTTGGTTTGCTTGGCATTTCTCCCGCCATCACCCCATCCCGTCACCCTAAAGTATACGATCAAATTTCTGTGCCACAAACGGCTACTGAACTTCAAACAATTTAGCGACCGGTATCCTAAATAGCTTCTAGAGCTTACCTAACAAAGTGAGCGGACTAAGCGCGGTGCCATACACCATCGGCTTATGTGTCCCAACCGTTGACTTGTCATATATTTTCGAAAATGGGTAGACGCATCCCGTCATGATGATGACTTACAACGTAGTTAACTGCACCACCACTGTGACCTATGGATTCACCATATCCTAGAATTTAAATGGTGAAAGAAACTGTACACCATCCAGCAGCCTAATACGTCTCGTGAATGTTACGAACCGATGTCAGTTGACAGTAATAACACAGAATCTAATGTAAAAATGTTGTATTTGTCTATGCAATCCGATGAGACTAAAATTTGTTCTATTTATAAACCAATATTATTTTAAGATAATAAAACAATATTTTTCTCGCGGTAGATCCTCGTATCGGAGGTTTCAGTTTACGTGTAAACTAACAAGTAATGTTTATACTCTGAGCTGTTTATATTCATCCGAATTTATCTATACAATCGATAAAAAAGTTTTATATACTCAATATATATTTCGAAGCAAGCAGATTAACAATTCCAGACATGAATACAGATACTGAAATACCCGGAAAGCTGTGTAAGGATTTGTAAATATTCATAAAATTTAAAACAAGAGATTCTTCAAATTTATGAAAACTAAATTATATTTTTACAGTATGTATCCATACTTATCTACTAAATTAGATATAAATTGTTTAGATTTAAAGTTTAATAGAAATATTTTAATGAAACTTTAGCAAATGTTTTATATATATATATATTTATTATAACCTCCCGGACCACCGTTAGGTATAACATAAGAGGACGAGATGAATGACAATTTTTTTAGCGTGTGAAAATGCCATGACTGACCTGGATTCGAACCCGGGACCCTCCGGATGAAAGACTGAAACGCTACACTCGGGCCACGAAGGCCTTTTCTTTTTCCTGTTCAGCGACCGGTAATTACCTTTCAGATAATACTTCAGAGGATGAATAAGGATGATATGTATTAGTGTAAATGAAGAATAGTCTTGTACAATCTCAGGTCGTTCATTTGTGAGATGTGTGGTTAATTGAAACCCAACCACCAAAGTACACCGGTACGATCTAGTATTCAAATTCGTATAAAAGGCACCACGGAGGCCGGCAAATGTTTTATATTTTTCATTTATCATAATCACTATTAGATTCTTAATCTATACAAATAATAAAATTATAGTTACAGTAGTACCTATACGCATATCACGCAAAATCTACTGACCAAATTTTAATAAAATTTAGAGATTTATACTTTAAAGGCTTGGTCATTACATCCTTTTTCTGTGAACCTGTGACGTCCTTACGTCCTGAACCTTTTTCTGTTAGCATGGTAACAGAAAAAGGTCTTAGATCATCGAAAAAGGTTGCAGCGATAAAAAAAAAATCATATTTTCTATGTAATTGGGATAAAGTATTTAACTGGAACTGTAAAATAATCGAAATATAACGTTTTTTTGGACGTAATCTTAATCCGATGCGCACAACACCTCTGCGCCACTGTCAGTCATGCAATGGCGACAGTTCAGCAGAAAGCAGAGTGCGTTTTGTGGTTAGTAGAGTATAAATATACTGTTTAATGGCCTTTCGGCGTGATTATAATAATAATCCCCTCTACTAATTACACGGTAGTACAAGCAGTTTAAGGAATCTGGAAACGTGAAAGTGAAAAAATTCTCCGGATGGTCCAAAACAAGTGACGAAACAATTGAGTGTATACACCAAAGTTGTTTAAAAAGATCTAAAAAATCAAATTGAGCAAGAAAGTAACTGCTGTAATGTTTCAACAAATGGGGCGCCCCCACACTTTAGTCTAGGCGTTTGACGAGCTCTCAATGAAAGATTTCCTAATTGTTGGATTGGTAGGGCTGATTCCATACTTCGGCCTCCAAGAAGCCCAGATTTTGATATTCCTAGACTTTTTTCTATGGGAATACGTTAAAAAACATTGTCAACAGTAGAAAGTCAGGGATGTACAACATTTAAGATAGGATTACCGCTGCTATTGCCATAGTTACCCCTGCGATGATCCAGCGAATCTGGGTAGAAGTCGATCATCGATTGGTTGTTTGGAGAGCGACCAATGGGGCTCATATTGAAACATTTTAAGGTATGTAGGAAAACTTTTTGAGTTGGTGAATTTAAAAAAAAAATACTCGTTTTATTATTTGAAATGGTTTTCTGAGATACGATTTTTTTAAATTGTTTCAAACTTTTTATTATTATTATAACTAGCTTAAATTAGCACATTTAGCAAACTTTTAGGGGTTTTGATTGTTTATTTGTCAATATTATTGTTTTTTATTTGTCGTTATTGGATTTTTTTCCGTAGGGGAAGGAAAAAGCTCTGCCAGCCGTCGTCAGGCCCGCACTGATGGAATTGCGGGGCTCTTACCCGCTAAAAAACCTGCCCTATTATCATGCAGGGGCCGGATCTAAGCCATATGGTATGTACAGCTCCTACATGATCACCCAATCTTTCTACTATCCCAATCCGTATGACCGGAAGGCGTTTCCAGGGGGCGATCGACGAGCGACGACTCTGAGGAGCCCCCGCCGCCCACCAACAGCTTCTTGATCACCCGTCATTGAACTCCACGTCTCTATAGATCCGCATCTGCTCAGCCTGTCGTCGCGAGATTTTATTGCTGAGCATCAGCAATAGCAAAATTTGTCGATATTGGATTGTCAAAAGTTAAAAAAATATTCCTTTCAGAAAGAGAAGTAACCTTTTTTATTATTCAAACTCTGCTAAAAAGATGAGAGTATCTTAGTCCGATGAAACAGCTGAAGTACGCGATTGCCTAGACTAAGGCTACGCCCAGATTCGAGCTACAATAAGTTTGCAACGCGAGTTGCAGTTAAATACCTCACCAGTACATATTGATGTCATTGTAAAACTACCATGATCACATAAGAACAGAGATGGCTTTAGCTATAATGGACAGATTACTTACGTCGATCATGGATATATCGGTGCCATGACAGAAGTGTGTTCGTATTTTCATGTTCGGAAATGAAAAAAGGAACCAAAAGGGATATGTTATGTATCAGGAAAGGTTCATTTACTTCCAATTCAAAAACCGTAGAAGGTACTTGAAGACCATCCTAAATCCAAAAGCTTTTTAAATAATATAAGAGCATACAAAAGCGCAATTCGATGAATTCTTTTGGAGAATTAATCAGTATCATTCTCACAAAACCATGAGAATAACGAACAAAGCGGAGGAATTCAGGGAGCTCCGCGTCCTGATTAGACGAAAAGGGCAAACAAAGCGCGCCCAGACCGGCTAGTAAATTCACAATTTAAACTGTGTAATTTGTAAATTTGTTAGATCTCATCAATATCTATCCACTCATATAAAACGTATTCAAGTAAACAGTTTGTTAGTATGTACCCCTAAAACAACCTACCTTTCTATCTTGTTTTTTTTCTCTGTATAATCGCATAAAAAAACAACTTTATTTTCCATCTTATTTTCTTTCACACTTTCACTCTTTGATTAATTTTATCTCTCTCTTTCTCTCTCTTTTTAGGAAGATTTCTTTATCCTTTTGGTTTTCCAGAAAATTCTTGAAATCTTTTGTTTTATTTTTGAAAGTATTTCGGTGCAAATATGATCTTCTTTAATGTTTAATTTCTTTACATCTTTTTCAATTTCTTAAAACCAGTTATCTTTTTTTAATTTAGAAAGATAATTAAAGATACTTTTAATTAATCTGTTGTCTTCCATTATTTTTTAATATCCTTAAAGCGTAATCATTTTACTTTTAGTCCTATATTTTTTTTTTAATTTAATGAAAAGCTTTTTATTTGATTTTAAGATATTTTGATTATTTTTAAATTTAGGTCCTAAAGTTTTTCTTAAAACTTTTTTTTTTAATTATTTTTTCCATTTTTTATTTTTTGACTGTCATCATTTCTGCAGGATAGAAGCATTCTGGTTTAATGGTTCTGTTATATTGTCTAAATTTTTAGTTAAAAGTAAGGAATATTTTGTTAGTTAATAGGCTATTTAAATTTTATTCGCTTTCATTTATGAATTGATTTTTTCCACTGAATGTGAAAATAGGAGGAGAAAAGATTATGGAGGTAAAAGAATTTTGTTATTTGGAAAGTAGAATTACTAAAGATGGACGAAGCAGGAGCGATATAAAATGCCGAATAGCACAAGCGAAACGAGACTTCAGTAAGAAATATAATTTGTTTACATCAAAAATTAATTTAAATGTCAGGAAAATATTTTTGAAAGTGTATGTTTGGAGGGTCGCTTTATATGGAAGTGAAACTTGGACGATCGGAGTATCTGAGAAGAAAAGATAAAAGCTTTTGAAATGTGGTGCTATAGGAAAATGTTAAAAATCAGATGGGTGGATAAAGCGACAAATGAAGAGGTACTGCGGCAAATAGATGAAGAAAGAAGCATTTGGAAAAATATAGTTAAAAGAAGAGACAGACTAATAGGCCACATACTAAGGCATCCTGGAATAGTCGCTTTAATATTGGAAGGACAGGTAAAAGGGAAAAATTGTGTAGGCAGGCCACGTTTGGAATATGTAAAACAAATTGTTAGGGATGTAGGATGTAGAGGATATACTGAAATGAAACGATTAGCACTAGATTGGGAATCTTGGAGAGCTGCATCAAACCAGTCAAATGACTGAAGACAAAAAAAAAACAATTATTTTCCAACATTTCCCTTGTTCTTGACGTACCTAAGTTCTTGGAACTCTGGTATGCTCCTGCTGTAGACGAAGTTACTCCTTGAGTCAGGGCGTAGCTTTCTTGTCAGCAACCGAGAATAACGCATTTCAGTTGTTTTTAAGGACCGTGGTACACTCATTCTTTTGGCAGATTAAAAAAAAACGTTTTAAAAACGTTTGTCCCAGAATTTCCTCCTTCCCCAATAATCGAAAAGAGTATATTTTTATTTATTTGGTATATTTTAACCTTTTTTTTTTAATGTATACCTAGGCATAGAAGTAGTAGTGAAAATGACCAAAAATAAAACACTTTTGGGGCAATTTTGGGGTGGGGAACCGATTAAATTTTAAATAAATAATTTATTTGAATTTATGAAAATTTTTTTGGTTATGTAAACTTTCAACATTATTAAAAGTTTACATAAAAATATTACTTTCATCGTAGTTCATCCCACAACACAAAAAAAATAAATCTTAGGTAACTTATTATTGGATATACATTTTTTTTTAGTTCAGTTATTTTTTAGTTTCTTTCATTTAACATATTTAAGTAGAAAAATCAAACACTTCTTGAAAGGACATTTTGAAAGTGTTGGAGAAGCAGAAAATAATAAAAAATATCGATTTTTGATTTTTCAGAATTATTTTTGGTTTATTTAAATATAGTTTTAAAATAAGACTTCATCGTAAATTACCCCTACTTTAAAAAAAAAAAATTCGGTAATTTTTTTCATATATCATTATTTTTCCACTATATAAAAATAAATAACCAATGCCAAGGAAAGTATTACCACTTCGTTATCAGATTTTTTCTTTTGATGGTAGATTATTTACTCTTAAAAATTAAGTGATTTGAAATATTTAAAGGAAAGAATTAAGGAAGCAATTACAATCATAATTTACGTTACATCGTGTACAGAGAGAAACTGAATATCGATTGGACATTTGTCATGGGACGATGGGCATATTTAGGTTTATTAGTTATTCAATAACACAGTGCAAGATGGAAAATATGACAAATAAACAATGCAACTAAGTATTTTTATATAATTTATTCCTTAAACCCCATAATTCTTTTATTGTATAAATAATTTATCTATTTATCCCACCGTAATATATTTTATACACGTTTTGGAATTGTAAAGAATGATATTGCTTACAAAGAAAAAAAAATTAAAAAAAAGAGCGTCTACTGAAATTTCATATTGCGTAACATAATTTAATAAAATACAAAAATGACGTAATATATTTTTCATTTGGAGGTAAAAATGAAACAAATTAAGAAGCGTAATAATATTATTTTTCCAAGAATGACAACTTACTTAGAACTGGTTGTAAATCATAAAGGACTTTCGCAAAGTTAGTAATATTTGATGAAAACGTTTCTTTTCCTTTTTATTATATCCCTTTTCCTCATATTCTGTGTTGTATATACGCTGGCTCTTTATATATATAAAGATATAAAACACATAATAAAGCAAAGTATTATATAACGCTTACTCATATTTTATGTACACTTAAAAACACCAATATCTGCTACCATAATCCATGTTGATTTTTTAACCTCTTATTTTTCTTCTTTAATAATAATAATAACAATAAAATTTATTTAGTTTACATTTATTTCATGGGTTATTTATAAACTAAACTAATGTGTAGCGAATTTTTTCTTTTTACACGACTGCCCAAACATTATTTGTTCTACCGTAGCAGCTGAACAGCTGAACCGATTTAAATATATGATGTCTCGTTGGAATCCTTACGTCACCGGGAGTATCATAGGCTACATAAATGTGTGTGTACACACACACACACACACATATATATATATATATATATATATATATATATATATATATATATATATATACCACGGATTTCATTGCAACTTCGTCGCTACGAGGCGACGATGTCAACGAACTACATTTACAATTCTAAACATGACCTAACCTAACAGTGAATGAAATTTTAAGCGTGAAAACATTTCAAAAAATTTCAGTTCAGTTTAGTAATAAAGAATACTTTAAAAAAATATTTCGAATTTTGTATATAACTTTTTTTCCTATTTGATGAACCGCGGGATTCGAATATATCATTTTTAAATGTACCTTTACGCGCCGCTAGGTAGCAGTATTTCATTAGTACTAGGTATCGCATAAAAACTTGATAATGTATTTGAAATAATAAAATTTAAAAGAAAATATACTACAGCTTGTTTTAATAGTAAATGTTATATAAATGAAAGTACTGAAGATGAAACAATTTTTTTAATTCCTATCACTTAAAAAAACAAAAAAAAACAGGGGTATTTGTTTACTTATTTAAATGACGTTCTTCGATCGTGTCACACGGTAGTCCTTATTAATAGAAATTTTTATAAATAGAAAATTCATAATAATAAAATAAAAATTTCTGAATTATGATTGTTATAAATTAGTTTTACTTCATTTAAATCATTGATTCCAAAAGTGGTCCAGGTGGACCCCGTAGGGGTCCACGGGAGACTCGACGGGGGTCTACGTTGGCGTGACAAAAAAATGGGGGTTCACAATTCGTAAGCGGGGGTCCACGAAAATTCATCTGGTTTCGATAGTGAAGAACTAAAATGTTGTCAAAATCAGGTTTGACGATGGAAATACCACCACAGATCATAAATCCATTTGATGAAACGGAAGTGGAGAATGTGATATTACAAGAGGAGCTACTCGAGCTTAGCACTAATGAGGAGCTGAAGGTGAAATTTAAAAAAAAATATACTATTTTTCTTTTGCTTTTTACCACTCTGAATGGGAAGTTTTCTAAATAAAATAAGTGAGAATCGATTGCTTTCTTGTGCTGTTGAGTAGATGTCAAAAATGTAAAGTTGGATGGAAGCATTTTTTTTTTTGATCGGCCAACTTTACTTTTTTGACATCCACTCACAGCACAGTCAATCAAAAATTAACCAATCGATTCTCACTTTTTTTTCGGAAGCTGTTAGTTCGTGGAACTCAACCGTAACGCAAATTTTCATAGTTGGATCTAATCTTCACATTTTCCGTCGACTGGAAATATGGTAGAAATGTAGCTGCAGGGGATCCACCGGAACCAGAAAAATTTTGAAAGTGGTCTATGAGAAAAATAAGTTTGGGAACCTCTGATTTAAATTATAATAAGGAAGAATTTTTTACTTATAAAATGTTATGCAAAATCCTGCTTGTATCCTATATACAGAGCCATGGTTGTTAGCAATGGTTTTTTTTTGTTGGTTTTTTGACTGTCGTGTTGTTTAATTTTTAACATTTATCTCTTGTTTTTGTTGTTTACAGGAGATACAAAGTTTTATATAGGTTAAATCTTTACATTTCAAGAATCGGTGTTAGAAATTTCGTAGCTTTAATTTGACACGGAGTGATTTTGCGTGTGTTTATAATGAATAAACAAATTGAAAATCTTTCCGACTGTGAGGTATAATCTAATTGTGTAAATACACCGATGGAAAAGTCTGCCGAGGCATTTACATCGTTGGCATCCTCACTGTGTTGTGTTATCAAGTTTAGGACTTAAAATACGATGTCCGGTAAAGGCCACCAGGGCTAGTTGTACGGTGGAGTAAATATGCATACACGCTAAATACATTACACTCCTTTTTGCGCAGTAGTGTAAAAACTTATTTAATTTTGATTAAAGCTTTAATTTTAACTTTTTAATTTTTAAACAACCATCATGGGTAAATATTATGGAAAAAGAAAATAACGTAAGAAAATAAATTAACTAAAAAAAAAATCCTAATAAATAAACAGTATTTTTCAACACAGTGCAACAAAACAAATATTTTTAGCAATGACTTTATAATTAGAAAAACGAAAATTTTATTTCGAGAATGCTTAAAACAATAACCGTTTTTTATTTTTTACTTTAATAAAAATACTATAAATATCAGTTTTATAGTGCTTTATGATTACTATTTTCAACAAACTAGCAGTTTGTAACGGAATTCAATATGTGTGTGAACACTTTTTGTCTCGGATTTTTATCTTGATTTTGGGTTTCGATTAAGCATTGTTAAAATATTACAAGGGTCACAAATCGCCGCGATCTGCCGTCAGTTCACCTCAAAATAAACGCCAAAATTATATATATACATATATATAACTGGAACTGGAATTTGGGGAATACCAAGGGGGATTTAGGCCATGGAGAGGTTGCCCGGAACAAATAATATCCCTAAAACTTATGATGGACTTATATAAAAGACGGAAAAAACAACTAATAATCACCTTCGTCGACTTTAAAAGGGCCTATGATTGTATACACCGACCATCCATGCTGAATATTCTGAGAAACCTGGGCCTTCACCCTAAACTCGTAAACATGATAAAATTAACTTTAACCGATACCCAGTCCAGAGTGAAATTCAGAGGTGAACTCTCTCAACCCTTCTACATAAAAACTGGATTGAGACAAGGAGACGGCCTCTCACCACTCCTTTTTAACTGCGCCCTCGAATTTGTCATGAGAAAATGGTATGAAATAAATCCCAAAAATATAAAAATGGGTACTAAGAAAAACTCCATCACACTAAATTGCCTAGGATTTGCAGATGACCTTGCTCTTTTAGCAAATAATATTCAAGAAGCCAAAACACAAATCATGAGCCTTCAAAACCTAGCACAAAAGATAGGGCTTCATATCTCTTTCGAAAAAACTGAACTAATGGCCATAGATCCTCTGGTAATAGAGCACATTACGGTAAACAATCAGAAAATTAAAATAGTAAAACAATTTAAATATCTAGGGGAAATAATAACTTATAATTTAAATGAAAAAGTGACATGGCAAAACAGGACAAATAAAATGATTAAATCCCAAAAATTAACTTGGTCAACATATAACAAAAAATGCCTTTCTGCTAAAACAAAACTTAAACATTATAAAACTGTAGTACAGCCAGAAGTCACCTACGGAAGCGAGACCCTTTTCAAAATCACTCAGAAAAACCGAATTGAAAAAATTCTGAAAATAGAGAGGATAATTGTCAGATCTGGTATCAATAAAAAACACCAAAAAGAAGGCCGATGGTGGATTGTGCCAAATGAGGTGGTGTATCGAGAAATAGAGCCTGTTACTGATACTATGCGGAAAAAAAGAATCTCTTTCTTCGGTCATCTCATAAGGACACCGGAAACAAGACTGTCAAGAAATATCATTGAAAAGCTCTGGTTCCAAAAGCTAGAAGTAGGATGGATCAAAGAAATTAGAGAAGATATGAAAGAATTGGGAATTCCCCTGACTGACCTACAGAATAAAACTGGAAAAATTACAAAGCTAAAAGATAAAAACATTAGATTTAAACAAAAGACAGACAAACGACAAAATACAACGAAGAGGGTGTTTACGGATGAAGAAAAGAAAGCAAGATCTGAACGGATGAAGAAATACTGGGCAGCTCGAAAGAGTAAAATAACACGCTTTTCTCAGAAAAGATCCAACTAAAATTGACTTAAGTGGTCCCATGTTGGCCGTAAAAGCATAATAATAATACATATATATGTTTTTTTTAATAACCATTAGAAAAAACGGTATAAATTATAAAGTTGGTTCAAATATACTACGTTAAGGTTTACTAAAATGAATGAACTATGTAAATATAAATTTTATAAAACAAGTATAAGACCCTTAATTCGTGGAAAAAGTAATTTTCGAATAATTGAAAAAAAATATATGCAATAAACTCATCAAAACACGAGATAGATAAATTATATTAAATTTTACTAATAATAACTACTATTATCTTTTCTGCTAAGATGACTATAGTTTCTACGTTGAGTACTGTTTACCTTTCTTAGCTTTATTATTTTTTTTATGTATTGATGTGTTCTGGAATAACTCCATTTTCAAAACTTATTGAACTGGTACTTTTATGTGTACTGTGTGTGTGTGTTTGTGTGGGGGTACCCTCTTCCTGAAGTAATGCTACATAAGCGGTTCCCAGGAGGGGTGGAGGTTTAGTCGGTAGTGCTCTGGAACACATGCACAATTAATAACACCTTGCGGAACCTGTTAGCGAATCCATCACTGCTTTGGCATCCGCAAATGGGGTTCCCCAACCTCGTTAATATAAAAAAAGTTTTTAAAATCTTAGAATATCTTGGGAATATTTGAGGGCGGACGATCATTCTCCAGCTTCGAGTTGGGTTTGATCCGGCAGGTAAAGAGGATAGGAGTATAAATACTCCGGGAAAGACCAGTTGAAATCATTTCTGCAAGATGTCAGTCTGCGAGGAGATTCAGGAGAGTATTCCGCGAGGAGGTCAGTGAAAGAGCGAATTTCTGGTGAATTAAGTTTGAAACGATTAAGGTGACGTTAGACGTAATTCCAGTGTGGACAGTACATGAAAACAAGAAATGGTTCGGTGACTTAGACTAGAAGTTTAGAAGAGATAATGTACTAAATTTCATTTATAGATTGTTTAGGGTAGTTTTGTTTTTTTTTATTTGTTAACAGGAAAGGTATTTGCTGTGAAAGAACTTTACACTTGTTTTATTTATTGTACTATTGTTAATACAAAACTAGTGGTTAAAAGTGTTATGACTAGCGTCATGGGACTTTTCTCAATGGGACTGAAATATATTTAACTACCTGTGAATAAATCCTGAGATTACTGTAAATTCTATTTTATATGTAATCACCGTTTTTTATTATTATTGTAGTTGTGATTACTATTTTTATTGTTATTGTTATTATTATTATTATAACTCTGATTGTTGTATTCGTTTTTATGAATTTGTAATTATTAGTATTTTTAAAATGCATCATACAAAATGTATATAAAAAATAAAATGTATATACCGAAAAATTGGTTCCAGGGTTCGTCTCTGCCGACCTAGGCTCCGGGGTCCAGGCTAGACGGAACAGCAAGCGAAGCGAGCCTGAACCGGGTAGTATATATGTAAAAAAGTTAAATGGTTAAAAAATGTAAGATTTAAAATAAATGCTTTCCTCGTTGCAAAACCTTTTTATTTACTTTTTTTCGATGGTCGGGAGAGAATTTTGATTGTTTCAGTTTTTAAATTATTAGGTATAGCGTTTCTTGTTGGATAATTGGAAAATAGTATTAAAACGCTGGATTAGTGAATAAGTAATTATTCAATAAAATTTAAAACCATTTTAAAAACGATTAAATATTAAATTTAAATTCTATTAAAAAAATGAAATTCATAATAAAGATACATCTTGAAAATATGATTTGTGATAGAATTAAACATGATTAAGTTTCCTTTCATGCGTAAATTGCAATATGACACGAGTTACGTTAAAAATGAAATATAATTATCCATGTAAAATCATTTCTTTTTACATTTTCCTGTCGTACTAAGTCTTCATTATCTCACTTTCCTCTTTTTCTTCCAATAAATAGCCATTTATCTTTTCAATCAACAAAATGGATCTATTACTCACACCTTTTTTTAAACAACTTTTGTAAACATACGAAAACTCCAATCAACACGTTTTCATTTAACTGGTGATACATTTTTCCGATATAAGTATTACATATATACGAATGAATAAATACACATATATATACGAGATGCTAAAAAAAAACTAAATTTTAATTTTTCAATCATAACAGAATTTTATTTTCATTTCTCTTTTACGTTACGTTCCTTTCATTCCAAAGAAGAAATAAAAGATGTAATGGTAATTTTGTATTTCTTTTTTTTACTTTGCAAAGAAAAAAAACGAAATTCTTTTCCAATTAATTTTCTTCAAAAAAAAAAAAAAGAAGGAAATTTGTCATTGATTAAAGGAAATCCTAAAATTGGATCAAACGAGAAATGTCATTCTCTTTAAAATTAATAAAGAAAATAAAAATAAAAAGTTTAATGAGTATTTATTCTTTATTAAAAATTTTATTATAGATTTAATATTTTATATTAAAAATCTTTTATATTATAACAACCGAGATAAACATTTGTCTAAGAAAAAGAAAAGAAAAATCAATTTCAAGCAGAATTTAATTATTCCCAATCCTAATAAAGAGTAATTCAAAAAGGATTACAAAACTTTAAAAGCATAAAAGTCTATTAAAATAACTTACAAATTCGGTTGAGGTCTCATTTCATAGAAAAACGTATCAAATTTATCTTCCAAAATTCATTTTTGACATGACTTTGTAATGCGACATACATCTCAATTGCAGTCGAATTCATTCCAGACTGTAGCCAGCAAGTAGGGCGTTATCTCTGCAGCTGCGGTGTTATTTCGTAGTCTTATTTCAACAAGATCATCAGACAAATGCGGAACATAAACCCGATCTTTAACAAAATACCACAAGAAAAAACCTTAGCAAGGTGAAATCTGGAAAGCGAGGTGGCCATTCAATTGGACCTTCACAACTTCTAGGCGGTAATGAAGTGGTGCCCGTCTTGTTGAGAGTGATGACGTCATCTTGATCATCTTCGTCTGACTGAAAAATTAGAAAATTTTAAAACATGTTCAGATAAATGGTATCATTTACGGTTACTTCCTGGAAGAAGAACGGGCCGTAGATTCTTTGTTTAGGGTACAAAAGATATTGATCATAAAGCTATCACGAATGTGTTGCAAAGCTTCTCAAAGGTTTTCCATACCCCGTATTCGGCAGTTCATCTTGCCACTGATGTGAAACGTTGACTCATCAATAAAAACTACATTATCTAAAAATGTGATTCAGAAATGTGTGGGCGTCCTGGTGAATTTGTATGTTTAACGGAAAAACAATCTGTTTCAACAAAGGTTTGGTGCCCAGAGTAAATTGTACGCATACTAGAAGGTTCCGTACCGAAGTCGACGAAAATTATGTTGAACTACAGTTGCTGACTGCAAGTCATGAAACCAAAACACACAGCTATCACGTTCCGCACCGGCAAATTTATCCATTTTCAAATACACTGGGGATAATACTAGTGGCTGAATTCGGTACTAATAATAATAAATGTTCTGCCCAAAGGCAGGTTTTCACATGGTCACCCTCCATTCTGTGCCATCCGTTTCATTTTATAGTAACTTCCTTCCCTTTTTAAATTGTCTACCAGCTTCATTCGTCTCCGACATTTTGCTCTCCTCTCCGTTACAGATCCCTCCCAAGCCGACACCAACAGGCAATCACGTCTCAGCCAATGTCCCAACCAACTGCATTTTCTTCTTTTTATTATTTCGATAATCGTCCTACCTTCTCCCACTCAACGAAGCACCTCCTCATTCTGAACTCTCTCCATCCAGCTGATCTTTTCCATCCTCCTTCAAACCCACATTTCAAAGGTCTTCAATGTTCTCTCCTCTCCCTTCCTAATACTCTATGTCTCTGCCCCATAAAGGGCTACACTCCGCACAAAACATTTTGCAAGTTTTTTCCTTTATCTAATGAACTACGTGAATCAAAACTTGATTTGTTTTGCTACGAAATGAGATCTTAACTGAACCTGTAAGTTATTTAAATAAATTTTTATATGCTTTTAAATTTGTGAAGTCCTTTTCGAATCATCCGTTATTATATTTACATGAAAGTATATTTAGGTGTCATAGGTCGAAGAAGAAGGAAAAGGAATATTAAAAAAATTTAATTTATTACAAAAATTTTAAAGCAATAAATTACTGAGAACTATTGTTGAGTTCTATATATTAAAAAAGGAAATGATTCAGTTATTATTAAAGTTGTATATTAAACAGATGTCATATACGTAATATAAAACTTTTAAACTTCTGTTACGCCAGCAATTTTACGAGTATTTATCATTAAAATGTATAAATTAAATTTTGTAAATATGGCTTTAATTGATACAAAATTTAATAAACAGAAAAGATTGACAAGAAGATTGTAATATTTTTTTTTGAAATGTTTATTTATTATAATATAGTGGAAAAATAATTACACATGTATAGATTCACCTAAGATTTCTTTTTTAGTGAGGGGTTAATTTATGATAAAACTTTATGGTGAAAGTAGTGGACCAGGCAATGCTCCGATATTGCCATTATGTTTACCACAGTTCAAACCTCATCAATCTCATTACTATATAAATCATAAAAAAAAAACGTATATATAAATAATCGAAAAATTCTTTTACTAAATTTAATGTCGATTTATACATCAAGAAATATATCGATTGTCATTCTCTATATCGATCGTTGTCTATGTCAGTATCCATATTTTTTTTTATTATGTGATTAAATATTATCGAATTAATAACATGTAAAGACTCCCGGGACAAATAATAATAAATTATGTTTTTTTTTTGTCTTCAGTCATTTGACTGGTTTGATGCAGCTCTCCAAGATTCCCTATCTAGTGCTAGTCGTTTTATTTCAGTATACCCTCTACATCCTACATCCCTAGCAATTTGTTTTACATATTCCAAACGTAGCCTGCCTACACAATTTTTTCCTTCTACCTGTCCTTCCAATATTAAAGCGACTATTCCATGATGCCTTAGTATGTGGCCGATAAGTCTGTCTCTTCTTTTAACTATATTTTTCCAAATGCTTCTTTCTTCATCTATTTGTCGTAATACCTCTTCATTTGTCACTTTATCACTTTATTTATAAATTATTTATTTATATATAAATAAATGAAATCCAGCCTTACCAACAATTCATCGGCAGTCTCTTTTCTAGTACTTTTGGTCATTCGAGTATCCTCAGGAAAAATTATTCTTCAATTTTACCGATGAGATTTATTTGGAAGTTTCTGTAACTTCTTCAGTAACTTAAAAAAAAAAATCAGAAAATCAAAAGTGTCAAATTTTAAATATCTTGGAGAAGTATACCGTCAAAAAATCTATCAAAGGAAGCGCTAAAAGAGAGAATGTAGCAAATGTCGGTTATGGTGCGAAGTGATTGGAAGATTTTTCAGATAAAGACCTTTTTAAAAAAGAATTTTAAGAAACCTATATGGACCCGATTACCAGGACAGAATTTATAAACTAAAAAGTGAAATTGCAATTTACATAAAAATACAGAAAAAAATAGGGACACCGTTCGGAGAAGATTACAATTTACGGGTTATTTATACAGAACGAACGAAAACAGATTTATAAAACAAATATTTAACTTTTGTTACAGTAGAACTATTAAAACTAACCTATTTAAAGAAGTAGAAAACGATTTTAAAACATTAAAAATCTCCAAAGAAACCTGTCTAAACAAAGACTGATTTAGAAAATTAGTCAAAAAATCTAAGTTTCCAGAGAAGGATAAGAGGAGTATAGAAATAAATGGTCCGAGGAAGAAATACAACAGGATGAAAAAATATTGGAAAAAAACAAGAAGTTCCAAACTATTGTGTAAACGAGATCCTTAGTGGTCCAGATGAACAAAAAAAATATCAGAAATAAAAAACATTTCAAAGTACTTTTGTTTTCATGAAAATTACTTTTAAAAAAAAATTCTATTTATGTACGATTAAAAAGAAAAGCCTGGGGCGTGTTCTCGTATAAAACCACTTTATAATTAGAGCGTGCCCCACGCTTTACCTTTTAGCCCTTTTACCTTTAAGCATACATTTTAATTAAGTTTTTCGCTGAATATAAAGTTTGTTTATGATAGTTGAAAAAGCCTAATAAAATATGAAATCGAATACTGCAATACCAGTGGCCTAAAAGATTCTATGCACTGATATACTGATGTAGAATGCCTTAATTTTTGCTTAACGGTTAAATCAATGTAGATATTGTTAGGGAATGAACTACTCCCAAATAAAATTCAATTGAATTAATGAAATAATTTTTTATTTTTACGGTATGAAAAATACTTATATAAATAACGATGATTGTACTGTATAAATTATAATTATGTCTAAACATGTATTAACTGAACACTGCAGCTCCACGTACTCTACTCCTCAGCAGCTCCACTTGAAGCCGACTGACCTTTCTTTCTTTTTCCTGTTGCCTCCGGTAATTACCGTTCAAATAATACTTCAGAGGATGAATGAAGATGATATGTATGAGTGTAAATGAAGTGTAGTCTTGTAAAGTCTCAGTTCGACCAATCCTGAGATGTGTAGTTAATTGAAATCCAACCACCGAAGAACGGGTTAAGCCGGCTGTTGGGTTAAGCTAGATTTCTCCGGAAGAACCAGTTCTATACACGTTGACAGGAAGAGCGGAATGGGACAAGGTAGTACACCTAGCAACTAGTATCCTGAAAACTAAAGCGAGAGAACGGGATAGACCCTGATTTAGGAACCAGATCAGTAAGAGGACTTAAGATCGTCCGGCAAGGAATCAGATTTCCATACAAAATACCTGAGACTCAGACGAAGAAAGTGACTTGAACGTGAAGGGACGAAGGACAGCCCCCTGTACAGCCGCCGTGCGTCTGCACTTGTGCGGATGGGCGACGGTGATGAAGCACGAGTATTCTGGACCCCTGGACCCTAAAGGCACCTCCTGGGCGCGCGCAATGCTTAAACTGCAGGACCGACCCGGGAGGAGGAGAAACGGTGAGATATGAGTTTTAGCCGGTAGGGTGCGGGTACACATAGGCTGTTAACAACATGTAGCCGAACCTGCGCGAGTCCGCGACACTTCCCCATTTATGGGGATTGCGTAAATGGCATTTCTCAGACTCATTTATAACTAAAACAAAAAAAAAAAATCACCAAAGAACATCGGTATTCACGATCTAGTATTCAAAACCGTATAAAAATAACTGATTTTACTAGGATTTGAACGCTGGAACTACTCGACTACCAAAATCAGCTGATTTGGGAAGACGCGTTCACCACTAGACCAACACGGTGGGTTTTAGTTTTAAATTTGAATAACTTTATTTACACTTTAATAATTTTTTTTTCAGTAAAAATATCCATATTCGAAACAAAAAAAAGTAAAATTTAATAAATTTAAAACCAATTAATAGTTATAATTAAAAGAAATTCTATATAAAATTACTTTACATAAGATTTTTAAAAATTAGAAGCTATAACTTTCGCTTAAAAGTAACAGTTTTTAAATTTATATAAATTTCAACTAAAAAGTAGATGACTATTTTTATTTCTCTATATTTACAAAACACGTTTCCTACGGTCCTAGCAATAAAACTTTAATATAAAATTATTTTTTTAATCAAGTTTTATTCAGTATATAAATAAAACTCGTTGATGCTAAAACAACTTATAATTTGAATTTACATGTATTACTCTCATGACAAATATAACTAATAGAACTTTTAGTATAACAAGTTATGAGAGTTTTAATAATTCATAAATCACTTTCCAGTGAACTATTAATTCAAATATTACTCTTTAATTACTAATATAGGATAATTAAAGAGTCTGCGGGTGACAATTTTCTAGATGAATAATTTCTTTTTTTCAATTTTTCAGAATTTATGTAAATATATCAATATATTTAATTTACTAAGCATTTCACACCCTTGGTGTTAATACAATTGTATAGATTAAATTTCCACTTATCAACAATTTAAAATGTGTAAATCCTAGTACTTTCGGAGCTGTTACACCATCTTCAGGGATTTTCTAAAAGATGCTAATTTAAATTCAAATCAATTATCGTTTTTTAAAATTAAACTGTTATGTTCATAATAGTAGGTCGTCAAGAATAAAATTAATTCGTACGTCAATAAGACAGTAACGTCATGATTGTAAGATGTTTGTGACGTTGCAAAGTTTTAGTTGGATTTTTAATTTATTAAATTTTACGTTTTTTGTTTCAAATATGTTCATTTTTACGCAATAAAATGTTCAGCATTTTAAAAAAATTAGGGTTCAAATACAGAGATAGAAGAACAATTGCTAACATGTACAGGAACCAAACAGCAACAGTAACAATTGAAGAACATAAGAAAGAAGCCGTACTAAGAAAGGGAGTCCAACAAGGATGTTCCCTATCTCCGTTACTTTTTAATCTTTACATGGAACTAGCAGTTAATGATGTTAAAGAACAATTTAGATTCGGAGTAACAATACAAGGTGAAAAGATAAAGATGCTACGATTTCCTGATGATATAGTAATTCTAGCCAAGAATAAAAAGGATTTAGAAGAAACAATGAACGGCATAGATAAAGTCCTACGCAAGAACTATCGCATGAAAATAAACAAGAACAAAACAAAAGTAATGAAATGTAGTAGAAATAACAAAGATGGACCGCTGAATGTGAAAATAGGAGGAGAAAAGATTATGGAGGTAGAAGAATTTTGTTATTTGGGAAGTAGAATTACTAAAGATGGACGAAGCAGGAGCGATATAAAATGCCGAATAGCACAAGCTAAACGAGCCTTCAGTAATAAATATAATTTGTTTACATCAAAAATTAATTTAAATGTCAGGAAAATATTTTTGAAAGTGTATGTTTGGAGTGTCGCTTTATATGGAAGTGAAACTTGGACGATCGGAGTATCTGAGAAGAAAAGATTAGAAGCTTTTGAAATGTGGTGCTATAGGAGAATGTTAAAAATCAGATGGGTGGATAAAGTGACAAATGAAGAGGTATTGCGGCAAATAGATGTAATCTATTGCGGCAAAAATATAATTAAAAGAATAGACAGAGTTATAGGCCACATATTAAGGCATCCTGGAATAGTCGCTTTAATATTGGAAGGACAGGTAGAAGGGAAAAATTGTGTAGGCAGGCCACGTTTGGAATATGTAAAACAAATTGTTAGGGATGTAGGATGTAGAGGGTATACTGAAATGAAACGACTAGCACTAGATAGGGAATCTTGGAGAGCTGCATCAAACCAGTCAAATGACTGAAGACAAAAAAAAAACGCAAAAAAATTATTACAGTGTAAATAAAGTTATTCAAAATAATAGCTAAGATGAGAAAACTTGTTTAAAAAAAAACAAAAACAATTAATTTTGCTTTTAATAAAGCAATAACTTGCTCGGCGTTACTTCGTTTTTCTTAAAATATTTTATCAAATAATTTAAAAAAATTCAATTCACCAGATTTAGTTATTTTTCAACATGTTAAAAAAATGTTCTGTAATAACATGTTTAAATTTTCATTTTTTTTTTTTATATATATATAAAATTACTTGTTTGATTATTTTTAAATCTTTTCATTGTAATTTTTTAAGCAAAAATACTCAGCCAAATAATGAAAGAAATAACTAACATTATTAAGATCAGTATGCTAGTATCAAAATTTCGAAAAAAATGTTTTAAACTTTTTGAAAATTTAAAACCTCACACATTACGATTTTTTATGATTAAAATATTTAATAAATTGATTTGAAATAAATTTTTATTTTTATTATAACGACACAGCAACTTTACAACTAAAATTAAGTTGCCACAGATCCAGCGGCTGGTGACTTAAAGATAACAACGAAATAAAAGAACACTCCGTACGGTCGACCATAGTCACGTAATTGAAACGATAAACCAAATCAAGAATATTGTTCCTCAGCAATTTTGAAAAATCACTGATCGTGTTATCTAATAAATTGATCGCCAAATAACTCGGGTGCCGATCCAAACGATTTTGATACCGTAGGCTGACCAGAGAGATTTCCTGCCGAACGCAACTTAAAATTATTATATTATAAGGCTACAACTTATTTACCAGGGTATGTAGAGCATTTTCCGCAGTGTTTTTGTTTGGTAGCGTTCAAGTATATCAATACTGGTTTGGCTAAGATTTCTTTATTGGGTGCTGCGATGATGGGGTAAATTATGAAAGCATTTTATTGTAATATTACTAAATAATAAATTATTTAAACTTTTAAATCAAGAAAAGTTGTGAAAAAAATCGAAATTTTTAAACTTTGATCGGCTTCTCCCAAAGGATTTTTTTGAATCGTTTGCACTACTACATTTGCTACATTAAAAAAATCGGTTAAAAATATGAAATAAATAATAAGGTAGCTTTTTTAGATTTTGGGGATAGACGAAATTCTGAGGCAAATCTTTAAAAAAAAAAAAATAGTAAGATAAGCATATATACAAGTACTGAACTTAATATAAAGTGGGGTTATGTTTGCAAAATTTTAAGAAACTTTTAACCGAAAAAACTATTTATCCCCTCTGAAGATACTGACACCAAAATTTTACTATCCTGATCCCGTAGGGGAAAACAACCTCCATGTGGAAGTTTCGGTCGCCACACCACTTCTTCCGTATCTAGCCATTATGGGCTTTACCGGAGGTCATCTTTAGAATCTCGGCAAAAGGCATCTCTCAGTCTTGGTCTTGAGTCAAGTCAGGATGTCACTGATTCAAATACCAAATGTGATATTCCCATCGGTGTACTACTAGGAAGTTTCGGTCGCCACACCACTTCTTCCGTATCTAGCCATTATGGGCTTTACCGGAGGTCATCTTCAGAATCTCGGCAAAAGGCATCTCTCAGTCTTGGTCTTGAGTCAAGTCAGGATGTCACTGATTCAAATACCAAATGTGATATTCCCATCGGTGTACTACTAGGAAATGAACTCGTTAAAACAAAACACATCTGTGTCGAGTCTTCAATAAGATTGAGTGACGTGAAGGAACTGAAAATAAAAACGCAACTACGTACCCGATAATTTAGAAGTTGAGTTTAAAACGCAACCATAACATAACACAAACCAAAAAATAAACTATAAAAATAAAACTAAATAAATAAAACGCTACAGAAACATCAAACCTGATAACACCAAAACAACGAACAGGAAAGACCAGGCGGAACCCTAAATCCCTCGGCAATCCGCTCTTTTGCCATGTACCCGTTGAAATTTTCAACGATTACTTATTCTGCCCCGTTTTTTCACTTCTCACGGAGATCTAATGTCGACCCAATAATGTGGAGCCGACAAACAGTTTCCGTACGCAAAAGTTCGTATTTCGCACATTCATAAATTACATGATTTGCGTCATCTAGATGTCCACAATCTGGACACACTCATGAATCCACCAGGCCAAATCGCTGGAGTCTGTCTTGGAAGGCGCCATGACTAAAAAGAAATTGCGTTACGTACTTGTTAGAGTAGACCCAAGGGGCGCCCTACAAATCAACAACATCTGGGAACACATCATGCATATAACGCCCACCCGCTGTCTCATCCCATTTGGCCTTGCCATAAAGCATTACCGTGCCGTTCTATCCCGCGAATTTTTTCTGAAGTCAATTCATCTTAATAAATTGTCCCATATATATAAAATAAAAAAATTTCCTGTTCGCAACTTATGATCATTATATATAAGGCAATTACTTATGTACCAGAGTATGTTGAATATTTTCAGCAGCGTTTTGTTTGGTACCATTCAAGTATGTCAATATTGGTACTGCACGCTGTAGTTCACAATTCAAGCTCCAACAGGTTTCAAAACGCATTTATAAATAAATAATTTACTTTCTGCTGGAAGCCGAGATCTATGTCCTAAATAAATTATAATGAAATTTTAAAAAATTTGTCTATTTCTTTTTTTTTTAATTTTGGAGCTCTCTTTTTAGTAGAAGTGTACTAAATTATTTTAATGATTTTATTGATTAACAAAATATTTTTTTCAGAATTAAATATTAAAATTGTGAAAAACAATTGACAAATCCGAGAGTACTAGGATTTACACTTTTTTTATTGTTGCTAAGTGTAAATTTAATTTATACAATTATATTTATAAAACCTACTAGCAGACCCGGAAATGCTTCGCTATTGCCGATGAGTGGTAGAGAGAGAGAGAGGGAGAGTATAAATGAACATAATTTAAAATTTGATAAAAAAATGTAAAAAATGAACTTCAGAAATTTTACCTTTCGCTTATTCTCCTTCCCCTTTTCCCTTTCCAACTTCTCCCTCGCCCATCCCTCCCAGTTTCCTTTTTACCCTTTCCCGTTTTCCCCTTTTCTCTTTCCATATTTTTCTCTTTTTCCCTTTTGCCCGCGCGTAAATCGGTCCATTAGTTTTTTGGTCATTAGCGGACATACATACGAACATGCCTTTTATATATATATATATATATATATATATAGAATAGAAAAGGCTCTTTGTATATTTGTTTGGTTGTTTCGTAAATATCTCGACACGGGCTCCACCTAGCGGGTATAGTTTTTGCAAAAATATTTCTTTTCACGTAACTAATATTCATATTCTGAATATGAACCAAATCGGTCCACAAATATAATTTTTATAAATATCTCAACCCCAGCGCCATCTAGCGGGTTCATTTTTTGCAGAGGTAATTCTTTCCATGTAAGTAACATGTATTCTGAATATGAGGTAAATCGGATCATAAATACAATTTTTCGAAATATCTCAACGCCAGCGTCACCTAGCGGGTCCAAACTAATTCAGAAACCTTCCCTGGCATGCGTTCAACCATTCCCCAAAGTTTCATCGCTATCAGATGAACGGTTTAGGAAGGCATAAGAGACATATAGAAAACAAATATTCATTTTTATATATATTGATAAGACTCCCGATAACGTAAGTTTTCCAACGCGGGGTCATATAACTGAATTGGATAAGCCGTTTACCGCTACGAAGGAACAAACTAACTTATAAAAGGGAGAGTAATGCATTTATGATGCATTACACTGGTAGAGAGAGAGAGAGAGAGAGAGAGAGAGAGAGAGAGAGAGAGAGAGAGAGAGAGAGAGAGAGAGAGAGAGGAGAGTAATAATGAACATAATTTAAAATTTGATAAAAAAATGTAAAAAATGAAGTTCAGAAATTTTACCTTTCGCTTATTCTCCTTCCCCTTTTCCCTTTCCAACTTCTCCCTCGCCCATTCCTCCCAGTTTCCTTTTTACCCTTTCCCGTTTTCCCCCTGAGAGTAATGCATTTATGATGCATTACACTCCCTTTTGGGCATTCGTATAATAATAATTCAGATATTAATATTTTATGATTATGGGTTTGATATTTTCTAGAATTTCTATTAATAACAAATACCGTGTAACATTATCGAGGAACGTCATTTAAATCGTAATAAATATAGTTTGCTGAACTACATCTTTTTTGTAGTCTGTAAATCTATGGACATAGTTTTATTTTAGAATATATATTCACATTAATCTTTAGTAATAGAAGTTGTTTTGTAAACAGTACATTCGTGCTTTAAAGAAATAAGGTACATTTCCGAGTATATCAATTAATTTATATTCTGGTTTAGTATCCATCGTGATTTTGTATTATACTAACAAATACCCCGTTTGAATTTGAAAGTCGGACGATTGTTTGCAAAAATATTATTCAAGCACCTCGTTGAACCTCCAAAACAGCACCTCAGGGGCACCCTATTTTCCAGTTGTGCGTATCCAAAAGAGGAAGTCGGCGTGTCCTGATGACGCTATGAGACCCCAGTGGGATACCCCTACGGAGGACTATGCCTACATGGAGGATATGCCGTCCCTGGGTCCCCACTCTCGGAGTGGGGACTCTCGGAGTGGAGACCCAGGGACGGCAAACTAGGCTGCTGCAACGACACCATGAGGTGACTGAGTGATGCTTAATTGCCGGACTGGTTGCCTTGGGAGTGTTTCTAACCGAAAAAAAAATATATATATAAAAAGAAAAGGTTAAACAAAAGATATATACGCACTAAAACTATATTAATTATTGATTCAATTCAAAATAGGTAATGTATTTTAGAGTAAAACCATTAATTATTTATAATAGATGGCCAGATAAAATATTGACTAATTATTGGTACCATTTTGTTTGTTTATTTATTTATAAATTAATATAAATGAACGATATATCAGAAATTAATATTAAATGAGAAATCAGTATACAATACATTAATAAATCAATATTAATGTAGTCTATCATCAATACGTTGCGGTTAGCTTTAAAATCTGTTAAGTATATGAAAATTTCAGTTATGAAATACACAGCTTTTATAGTATATCTACCAATTAAATGAGATAATAATGTATTATTATTTAGTAGCAAACTTGGATTCATCCAAGTCATAATGTTTTTCATACCTCTACAATATTTAATGTATCTATTATATCACATCTAAATTACAGAGTGTCGCATTTTAAATACCTTATAACTAACTATATCTCCCAAAATATTACACATATCGACATGAGACAAAAATTATATTAAACCCTGTCTTTTCAAGTTATAAAAAAAGATCACATTTTATCACATAGAATTCTAGAATTCTACACAGAAGAATTGAGAGGAGAGTGGAAGAAGTGTTAGGAGAAGACCGGCTTGGTTTCAGGAAAAGTATAGGGACAAGGGAAGCAATTTTAGGCCTCAGATTAATAGTAGAAGAAAGATTAAAGAAAAAAAACCAATACTTGGCACTGATAGACCTAGAAAAGGTATTCGATAACGTAGACTGGAATAAAATGTTCAGCACTTAAAAAAAATTAGGGTTCAAATACAGAGATAGAAGAACAATTGCTAACATGTACAGGAACCAAACAGCAACAGTAATAATTGAAGAACATAAGAAAGAAGCCTTAATAAGAAAGGGAGTCCGACAAAGATGTTCCCTATCTCCGTTACTTTTTAATCTTTACATGGAACTAGCAGTTAATGATGTTAAAGAACAATTTAGATTCGGAGTAACAGTACAAGGTGAAAAGATAAAGATGCTACGATTTGCTGATGATATAGTAATTCTAGCCGAGAATAAAAAGGATTTAGAAGAAACAATGAACGGCATAGATCAAGTCCTACGCAAGAACTATCGCATGAAAATAAACAAGAACAAAACAAAAGTAATGAAATGTAGTAGAAATAACAAAGATGGACCACTGAATGTGAAAATAGGAGGAGAAAAGATTATGGAGGTATTTTGTTATTTGGGAAGAAAAATTACTAAAGATGGACGAAGCAGGAGCGATATAAAATGCCGAATAGCACAAGCGAAACGAGCCTTCAGTAAGAAATATAATTTGTTTACATCAAAAATTAATTTAAATGTCAGGAAAAGATTTTTGAAAGTACATGTTTGGAGTGTTGCTTTATATGGAAGTGAAACTTGGACAATCGAAGTATCTGAGAAGAAAAGACTAGAAGCTTTTGAAATGTGGTGCTATAGGAGAATGTTAAAAATCAGATGGGTGGATAAAGTGAAAAATGAAGAGGTATTGCGGCAAATAGATGAAGCATTTGGAAAAATATAGTTAAAAGAAGAGACAGACTTATAGGCCACATACTAAGGCATCCTGGAATAGTCGCTTTAATATTGGAAAGACAGGTAGAAGGAAAAAATTGTGTAGGCAGGCCACGTTTGGAATATGTAAAACAAATTGTTAGGGATGTAGGATGTAGAGGGTATACTGAAATGAAACGACTCTAGCACTAGATAGGGAATCTTGGAGAGCTGCATCAAACCAGTTAAAAGACTGAAGACAAAAAAAAAAAAAAATATATATCACATCACTTCCCCATGTGCCTCACCAGTCACACAAAGTATGTTCAGCCGATGTACGATTTCTTGTCACGTTCATTGAAGCATTTCTGGTGTGATTGTTGAAATGGCATTCCGAACGTTCTTACGCAGTTCCTGTACGTCTTTTTACTTTTTTGTATACACCCTATCTTTGATATAACTCCAGAAGAAGAAGAAGTCCAGATGGATTATATCTGGCGATTCGGGTCGCCAGGGAATTGAAACACATCTTCCAATTCACTTACCAGGAATCTTGACATGTTGGAGCAGTTTACATTCTCACAAATTGAGCGTAAGCCACCCTAATATCCTCTTTCAATAAGATGGGGCTTCATCTCACTGGCTCCTTGACGTAAGGGAAAGCCTGGATGAGATGTTTCTTAGTAGATGATATTTCAAATGGGACACCTGGTATAATGGTATTTTAAATAAAACAAATAATAAATTTCGTATTTCTCCGACTCTTATTACAATTGTTATGAAATAAAAAAGGATTCCGTGAAAAATATTATAGCAGATTTCACATTATTATTTTATTTATTAATTTTTTTTTTAATTATAGGAAATTAGTAGAACTCGTACAATTTTTTGCGTGAATATATTTTATTCATTTTTACTTCCTTGTACGAAGTAAAGGAAGTATTATGATCGCCAAAAATATCGCTTTTCAGATTTCAAAGGAAATATCCAATTTGACCATCCCTGAATCCATTTTAACTAGTTTTGGCGTGACGTCTGCACGTACGTTCGTATGTATCTCGCATAACTCAAAAGCGATTAGCCGTAGGATGTTGAAGTTTTGTATTTAAGACTGTTGTAACATCTACTTGTGTACCTCCCCTTGTGAAATGCGTTTTTCTCTGAATCTATTCATTATAGAGAAAAGTTTTTCAAACAAAAAATGTAGAGGACATTCTCCTCTACAATTAATGTCTTTAAAATTATGCCGTATAATTTGAAATTGAAATACTACTAGGTGGCGCTGAAGTTGTAAAAAACGTTGTAAACGAGTAGACCGGTTTCGAACACGTGCCCAATTCACAACATTTTCACACTTTCACAAGCTACAGCTCCAAAACGGTAAGTCGTACAAGAAAATTATTTAAATAAAAGTTATCTGTTTTTTTTTTTTTTGTTGAGATTAACAACTTTTCCAAATGCAATACAGATGAAAAACAATTTTTTCCGTGAAAAAACACGTTTTTTACAACTTTAACGCCACCTAGTATTTCAATTTAAAATTATACAGCATAACTTCAAAGACATTAATTGTAGAGGAGAATGTCCTATGCATTTCTATAAAATGCATAGATTTAGAGAAAAACGCATTTAAAAAACTTTTTGAGTTTTTCAAAAATTTATGCTAGGGGGATGTTAAAAATCTGGAGTTAAGCTTCCCTCATCACCCCCTAAGATATGGAAAAAACATCAATCGGTAGGTAAGGATTTTGAAATAAAAATACAAATTGACTGTACTATAATGTAAGCTAAACTTTTCGAGAGGGAAAAAATTGGGTGACACCGAGCAGCCTAATTCAAAGGATGGATCGAGTACGTTCCGCTCCAATATCATTTGAAAGAAATAACATAAAAATTGACGTAGATATGTTTAATTTGACTAAACAATCCGATTAGACGGTAATTAATGGAGAAGACGCGATTTATATAAAATGGTCTCACAGGAATAGATATTTCGTAAACGGGTTTTAAAAAAAATAATTTGGAAAGGTATATGGTTTTTAAAAATGTAAAAGTAATAAAAAATTTGTCTGCATTAGATTTGTCACCGGGTCAATCTAGTGGTTATAACTATTGCAAAATCAGCTGATTTCCAAAGTCAAGAGTTCTAAAGTTCGATTTCTTGTAAAGGCATTTGTTTTTATATGGATTTGAGAAGCATTTGAAAGAAGCATTTGGAAAAATATAGTTAAAAGAAGAGACAGACTTATAGGCCACATACTAAGGCATCCTGGAATAATCGCTTTAATTTTGGAAGGACAGGTAGAAGGGAAAAATTGTGTAGGCAGGCCACGTTTGGAATATGTAAAACAAATTGTTAGGGATGTAGGATGTAGAGGGTATACTGAAATGAAACGACTAGCACTAGATAGGGAATCTTGGAGAGCTGCATCAAACCAGTCAAATGACTGAAGACAAAAAAAAAAAAATGGATTTGAATGCTAGACTGTGGATACAAATGTTTTTTGGTGGTCGGGTTTCAATTAACTACACATCTTAGGAGTGATCACCCTGAGTCTGTTCCAGACTACATGTTACTGGTAAATTTACACTTATATCGCACTACGTCAGCAGCTACGTTAGATCTGGCAAGCCGGTAGCAGTAATTCCATTTGCATACACACACGCGCGTGCGCATACATACACACAGGGAGCGAGAGAGATGCCTTTGATGGTGTGCTTCGGCTAACATTTCCTGCGGGTGTACAAATTATAGCATACGCAGATGATCTGGCAATCCTTGTGCAGGCCAGAACGATCGATGAAGTTAAACACAAGGCAAACGCTGCATTAGAGACAGTTGCTAGATGGCTCATTGATAGGGGATTGCAGTTTTCGATTGAAAAATGTAAATACATTAAATTCACTGGAAAACGTGTATTGCAGCCAGTAGATATACGAATTGGAGACTATAATATTGAGGAAGTAACAGTATTAAAATATCTTGGAGTCATCTTACAGAAAAACTGCAGATTTACTGAGCAGGTACTAAGTGTCTGTCAGAGTGCGGAGAAACTGACTAAATACCTAAATATAATTTTGTCAAAGCAGAGCGCTCCTCGGGCATTAAAAAGAAGAGTTTTAGCGACAACCGTAGTGTCAACAATGATGTATGCCGTGCCGGCCTGGAGTTGTGCTCTCACTATTAGCAGAAATAGAGACAGGTTGAAGAGAGCACACAGGGGGATACTACTGGGAGTAGTATCTGCCTATAGAACTGTTTCTTACGAGGCCCTCTGTGTGCTCTCGGGAATGTTACCGATTGACCTTATCGCCAGATATAGAACTGACAGGTTTTTAGGGAGAGCAGAAAATGAAGTCAGGGAAAACATACATAGAATCTGGCAGGAAAGATGGGCGGAGGCTGGAGTGGCTGGATGGACAAGAACCTTAATTCCAGAATTAACAGGATGGATTAACAGGCGGCATGGAGAAACTGACTATTGGATCACCCAGTTCCTGACGGGACCTGGGTGTTTTAATGGTTATCTCCATAAGGTGGGAAGAAGGAATGAACCCAAGTGCATGTACTGCGAACAGGACGATGATTCTGAGCATACGTTTTTAGTATGTAATAAATGGATAAGACTAAGACACGACGCGGATATTCATGGAAAAATGCCGAAGGAAACCATGGATTTCATGCTCAGCAGTAAGGAGAACTGGAGGAAGGTCGCTGATTATATAAAGATAGTACTAAAACAGAAGAATGAAGATGAATGAAGTATGGGTTTCTAGTATGTTAGGTTGGGTGGACAGCCTCAGCGGTGAGAGCCAGCATGCTTAGGTGTGCTGGTTTCAATGATCCGCTGAGGACTCCTAGGGGTGTGCTGTCGGGACAAGAGAGTATTATGAAAGATCCGGGAGTCACATCACGACTTGTAGGTATGATGTGGTTCCATAGAGGACATAATAGAGAATAAAAAATCTCAAAAGAGCCACCGGTAGACCTGACCTGCCATGCCGGTATATAGCCGGTAGGCGGGGAGGGCCTATTAGAGTAACGGACACTCCCCTGGTTGGCGTAATACCATCAAGTCGGTCCGGCCCAGGGGAGTAGAGAGAAAAAAAAAAAAAGAAAAAAAAAGGGAGTGAGAGAGAGTGACCAGGCAGTAGCTGGAAAACTGAATGGAGAAACTTCTAAATCAGAATGTAACTGATATTAAAGTATTAACAACCAGCTGATATGCTTTGAGTAATAAAAAAAATTCCACCTGTTTAAGAAGTAATAAAGAAAAGGAGAAAAGGAGAAAAGGAGAAAAGGAGAAAAGGAGAAAAGGAGAAAAGGAGAAAAGGAGAAAAGGAGAAAAGGAGAAAAGGAGAAAAGGAGCAAGGAGAGAAGAAATAAGAAGAAGTAAAAAGAACCAGAAACAGAAAGAATCAGAAGAAAAGGATATAGAGAAAAAGGAGGATAAAAAAGAAACGGAAGAAGAAGAAAAAGAAGTAAAGGAAGAAGAGAGAAAGGGATAAAATAAAAGGAGAAACAGGAGGAAAAAACAAAGAGAAAGAAGGGGATAAAATGAAAGAAGAAAGGAAAAAAGAAAAATTATTATGAAGATGAACAAGAGAATAAATATAAGAGAAAATATACTAATGGTAAAAGAAAAAGCGATGCAAGATGTGTTATAAAGAGAATGAGAGAAAAAAATCAAGAGATAAATGAAAAGTTTGAAAGAGGCAGTGATAGAAGAGGAATTATAATAGAAAAGTTAAAGAAATAAATAACTTTTATTTCTAAATAACAAATTTTACTTTTTAGATATATTCATTCGTAACTCGCTTAAATATTTTCAGCGTAAAATTTATAGCTATACCCTTTTTTCAGTCTCTTATTCCTATTATTTATTTACATGTCCCTTTTTTTATTCTATGAATAAATACGAAAATATGTAACTTAAATATGTCTAAAATTATATATATATCATTCTGTTAATACCGCATTCATATATCTTGTCGGTGCCCAATTTTTATGTTTTAAAAATGATAATCAAAGTTTCTTTTGTTTTTTGAGAAACCGTGGTACATTTATTCTTTATAATAAAGTAAAATATCAAAGTAAAGAATAATCTTCCTTTTTCAATCCCTAAGGCAGAAATCTTAAAACATTTTTATATTTTTGTTCCGTAACATCAATTTTCTTATTTTTTTATATCTAATAATTTACATTCAGACTGAAAATTTCACTTAATTGATTTTTTGTAATAATTTCTTTTTACAATATTTAATTAATACATCTGTTATTACTAAAAAAGATTTTATAAATTAATTATATTTTAAATATCTTCCGGTAAAATATTATTTCTTTTAAATAAATATATGAATTAAAACGTTTTCATATTTCTTAATAATTGTTTTATAAAAGAGTTTATAATTAATTTTACAGCTTGTTGGTTTTTATAAAAAAAAATCTCTTAATTAATACTAAAAAAAATAGGGAAATGATATACTAAAAGAAATAATATGCGTTAAACAATTTAAATTTACATCAAATCCTGATTAGGTACAGGATTAAAATTTACCTTCTGTAATAAACAAAGGAGAGAAAAACGAAAAGTATGGAGTATAATAAATATTATTATATTAAGTTCTTTGCTTTCTTTCAGTACCACCAGGCAGATGATGAGCTGTACGTCTCCAGGGAGGTCCAGTCGAACGAACATTTGATATTCGACTGCCCAGCTCTTGAGGGGACCAGTACTCAGGCCACCCTGGAACTTAAGAGGTCAAAGGGAAAACTGGCCCCTCACAAGCGGCGAGTCAATGTGGTGTGAGTCGCATTGTCGGACCGTGTGGGAGTTCCTTGATACCGTTGTTTTGTTCAACCGGTATCAGTAGTTTAGGGGATATAAAACTCCTACCGGTTGCTGTAGGAAGCTACCCTCGAGAAATCCCTGGCCATCGCTGAAATATAGCACCAAGCGCTCTAATATGGTGGAAAGGTACTTGCTGGCATCCACCGAATTGGTGTAGTGGTGAACGCGTCTTCCCAAATCAGCTGATTTGGAAGTTCCAGCGTTCAAGTCCTAGTAAAGTAAGTTATTTTTACACGGATTTGAATACTAGATCGTGGATACCGGTGTTCTTTGGTGGTTGGGCTTCAATTAATCACACATCTCAGGAACGGTCGAACTGAGACTGTACAAGACTACATTTCATTTACAATCATATATATCATCCTCTGAAGTGTTATCTGAACGTTAATTACCGAAGGCTAAACAGGAAAAAAAAAGGTACTTGCTTACATTCAGCGACCTAGGCGTGGTATCAAATTGTTATCCTTGACGGAATAAATTCTAATTTATTGACTAGTCATATATTATAGTATGTATACGGGGTGAGCCTACCCATTTTAGTAATATATGACAAGTGGGCGGTGGGATACGCAAGCGAGTGGTGTAAGGCACCACGCTTATTCCGCTTACGCAGTTAGGTAAGTTCTTGGAACTAATTAGGATATTGGTCGCTAAACCGTTTTGAGGCACAGTAGCCGTTTCTGGCACGGACATTTAGTCTTATGCTTTAGGGTGACCGAATGAGGTGATTGTAGGAGAAATGCTAGACAGACCAATATTAAGTACTTATACATTTTACTTTTTCACAAAGTAAAATCAGTATAAAAGAAGAAGGTCTACCAGGGTTGTTCATAAAAATTCTAGTGTTGTTACAAACAAGCTGCGACTTCTTTGTAACAAATGACTACATGATAGTAGTCCAAATGGACTTTATAGTGCGAATGACTATGTTATTTTCCCACGTATGTTACTTGAGATGGCATGCTGATAAATTTCAGAGTCTTATATTTAACTACTTATTTGTAGCCATCAGAGCAAAACGTTTTGACAATTTAAAAAAAAGTTCGAGTTGTTATAAATCACTTTGCTTTAAAAACGTTTAACCCCAAATGAATACATAAAAACAAGACATATATTAAAAATTGAAAAACACGACTGCCAAAAAAAAAAAAAAACAATTGCAAATACTGTTATTTAATACAAGATAATTAAAGAGCGCGTGAGTGACAGTTTTGTATGTAGCATAATTCTTTTCAATTTTTTTCAATTTCTTTAAACACATCTATACTATTATATAAAATAATAGGAGAGGGTATTGTTAGTTCGGGATGAACAAAAAACTACTAGTTCAATCGCAACCTAATATTTACCCATGTTTCTTAGCATAATTGAGATTTTTAGATATATTTCACCGCGAAAAATCTCGAATATATGTATATATGTAGAGATTTACCGGTTGAAGCACAAAATTTAATGAATTGTGAACTGTGAGCCTCTATCACTGTGTGAGCTGTGTTTGAACTGAATGATTCGAATCAATCAAATTAATAATATTACAAAAATAACAGAATTAAATTTACGTTAAATAAAATAAAATAAGTTTAAAAAAATTCAGTTAAACAATAATGGGGTTTATCGTGGGGACTGCGTGTGAGGCTAGAATGGTGAGATATGCGAGCACCTCGTGGGAGGCTAGACCAATCATACCCTCAACCGGTAACAAACGGAGAGCCCCGAGGCGCTGTTTTGGGAACTGCAATTGGATGCTCTTAAAATATCTCTGCAAACGATCGTCCGATTTTAAAAATTCAAACAGGGTTAGTTAGTAGGTTGAAGGCTAACTTTTGCACGTAACAGATATACTCTGGATAAAACGGATCATGATTATTCGGAAATGTTGTCATATGTTTGCAACCAATCTTCCGATTTTCAAAATTGAAACGGGATATTTGCTAGTGTAGATATACAGGGTGTCCCATATAAAACGCAATCCAACCTTATATTGGTAGGTATTGAAATAATAAAAAGGCATGTGTAAATGTAAATGTAATTTTTATTTTTACCATTCATTACCTTACATTTAGAGTAAATGTTGGAAGTGGCCGCCATCTTCTTGAATACAAGCTTCAATTCTTTTTACAGCGTTTCTTGCAACTTTTTTCAAAGTTTGTGGCTGGATATTTAATACAGCTTGTTCAATATTGACTTTCAATTGTTCAAGTGTTCGTGGTTTGTTGCTGTAGACATTTCTTTGAGGTAACCCCATACAAAAAAATCCGCCGCAGTCAAATCTTGGTGGCCACAAGCCTCGACCGATAACACGATTACCAAAGAATTCCTCGACGAAATCAGAAGTTGAACCTGCGTAGTGCGATGTCGCACCGTCATGTTGTAGCCAGCAATGTCTGTCTTCCTCTTCCAAGAGTGCAATGAACTGAAATAAAATATCCTGATATCGTTCTGCATTAATGGTGTACTCGAAAAAAATAGGACCGATTATTTTCTTCCGCGATATCGGGCACCACACGCCCGACTTCTGCGGGTGTAATTGTTTTTCGTGATAAACGTGGGGATTTTCAGCGCTCCAAATTCTACTGTTTTGGCTGTTTACGTAGCCATCCAAATGAAACCGTGCATCATTTATGAAAAATAACGAATCCATAACATTAATTCCCTCACGCACAAATCGACGGAACCGTTGACAATATTATAGCCGTTTTTCTTTGTCGGGCTCAAGAAGTCGATGAACCGTTTGAATGTGATCGTAATTGTAATCGTTTGGTCGCACGATGAACAGTTGATTTAGACAAATTAATTTCAGCAGAAAACGTCAGATCGATTTATTTGGCGAGGCGAGTTATCGGTCTTTGATTTCAGCGACTGTATCTGTATTCAACACTGACGCAGATCTTTTGTGTTCCTTGTTATTAACAGAACCGGTCTCTGTAAATTTTGCGACTAACCTTATTACTGATGTTTTGTTAGCAGCTGGTTTATCTGGATACTTATGGCGAAACAAATCTTGCACTGCAACCCCTGATTTCGTACTGAAGTACGACTCGACAATGAAAACACGTTCATCTAGCGAAAACACCATCTTGTCTCTAGCAATACACTGAACGTTATGATTGCATTGTTGTTACTATCAGTAGTGTTCTACTGCGTCGCCGCGATGTTAAGATGTTGGACGAGTCCATTTCAGTAACGAGTAGGGGAGTAAGATTGACTTTTGAAATTTCATGGATGAGTGATTGATGGTTGCGTTTTATATGGGACACTCTGTATATATAAGAATTCTAACGCGAGGTTATACATCTAAATCGGTTCAGTCGTTGAGCTGCTACGGTGGAACAAACATACATACACCCTAAATAATTACATTCTTTTTTGGATAGTCGTGTAAAACATAGATTCTTCTTTAAAGGATTCTCTCCTTTCGTTTTCAACGGTAAAAAGTAGGCTATTATTTTAACCGTGCATTGCGATTGACGAAATCATCATAAGAATGCATAATGCTGTGTTAAATGAATACTGATTGAAAGTACGCAAGCTTGTTGATATCGCAAATATCTTGATAAATAATTTTCACTAAGTTTTATACGATATTTAGAGTATATAAAAGCTTTACGCTCGATGGGTGCCACTTTTGATAAACAGTCGACCAAAAACGCATTCGACTGAACTATTTTCGAGGATGTTTGGACGTGTTTATTAAACGCGACTTATCTGAGATTTTTCAATATTTTATATAACAGCAAATGAAACATGGTTTCAAAATTATCCGTCTGAGATCAAAAAATATGTGGGAGGCAGATGAAAATGCGTCAAAAAAGCGAAAACGACTTTATCTGCAGGAATGTCATACCTATGATTTTTGAGATTCTCGTGAAATAGTGTCCATAAATTACCTGGAAAAAGGCATGATCTTCGCTGGAAAGTATTATACTTTCCCACTGGACCGATTTAAATCTACTATTTAGGCTAAACCTACATATCTTATCGAATAGAAAGTGTTATTTCACCACTATAATGTGATTGTATATACAACTTGGGATATTGCTGCAAAGTTCCACGAACTAGGTGTTTCCACATGCGTTGTATTCATCGGATGTTACTTCCAGCGATTACTTCGGCTTCCAAAACCATGAACAAATTGGTCCCTCGATGAAAACTGGCTTCAAATATTGTGGTCAAATCTGAGATACTAGTTTATTTTGGAGTGTTGGACAAATCGCATTACTAGAGTATTTGAAAGTTTTTGGTCTAAATGTATCAACTTGCAAGGTGACTAGGTTGAAAAATAAACAAAGAAAAATGACTGAAAAATTTTATATTTTTCTTTATTATACCAAGAACTTTCCAAATGAATCTATGAACCTTAATTAAATGGTTATTTATCAATAATTTGGGAGGATAAGCCCAAAGAAGAAATCAAGTAAATTTGTTCCCAAAGACTCTAATATCTACTGTACTACTTAAATTATAATGATATTTCATGCTCTTTATTTTTTTTGATAAAGTACGGGCAATAATCTGAGAAGGATTGTTTTTTTATTAATGTCATTATTTTTATTATTTATACCCAAAAAATTGTAAAATCGGAATTTTTTTTAATAACCACATTTTATTTTTTAAATAAGTACGAATGAATATACAAAAAAGGTTGATGACAAAATTGTAGTACTTTAATGGCATTGGCTATTTTTTTAATGTAGTGGAACAATAATAAATCAAGAAAAAATTTACCTAAGATCTCTTCTTTTGGATTAGGATAATTTATGATGAAATTTTATTGTAAAATATTCATGATATGTTAAAATAGAAAAAAAAAAAGTAATTATAATTTTTTTTTCTACTCCCCAACAACCAAAATTATTTGCAGAAAGTCTTTTGATTTTTCTACGTTTACTAAGTAAAACGGAACAAAATAAAAAAAAATAACAAAAAACGTACAACCAATAAAAAGTTGGCTAAGATTTCTTTTTTGGGTGTTGCGATAATGGGGTAAATTATGAAGACATTTTATTGTAATATTATTACAGTTGTATTATTGTTATATTATTTTATTGTAATATTATTGTTTTATTGTAATATTATTAGTTTATTATTTAAACTTTTAAACCAAGAATAGTTTTGAAAAAAAAAATTTTTTTTCACTACTTTTCGAAATTTTTAAACTTGGATCGGCTCCTCCCAAAGTATTTTTTTTTTAATGGTTTGCACTATTACTAACCCTACATAAAAAAAAAATCGGTTAAAAATATGAAATAAATAAAAAGATACCTTTTTTAGATTTTCGGGACAGATGGAATTCTGGGACAAATCTTAAAAAAAAAAAAAATAGTAAGATAAGCATATATACAAGTACTGAACTTAATATAAAGTGGGGTTATGTTTGCAAAATTTTAAGAAACTTTAACCGAAAAAACTATTTATCCCCTTTGAAGATACTGACTCCAAAATTTTACTATCCTGATCCCGTAGGGGAAGACAACCTCCATGTGGAAGTTTCGGTCGCCACACCACTTCCTCCGTATCTAGCCCTTATGGGCTTTACCGGAGGTCATCTTCAGAATCTCGGCAAAAGGCATCTCTCAGTCTTGGTCTTGACTCAAGTCAGGATGTCACAGATTCAAATACCACATGTGATATTCCTTTCGGTGTACTACTAGGAAATGAACTCGTTAAAACAAAACACATCTGTGTCGAGTCTTCAATAAGATTGAGTGACGTGAAGGAACTGAAAATAAAAACGCAAAACAAAAAATTAACTATAAAAATAAAACTAAATATACAAAACATCAAACCTGATAACAACAAAAGGACACAGCAAAGGCCAGGCGGAACCCAAAATCCCTCGCAATCCGCTCTTTTGCCATGTACCCGTTGAAATTTTCAACGATTACCCATTCGGCCCGATTTTTCCAATTCTCATGGAGATATAATGTCGACTCGATAATGTGGAGCCGACAAATCGTCTCCGTGCGCAAAAGTTCGTATTTCGCACATTCATAAATTACATTATTTGCGTCATCTAGTTGTCCATATTCTGGACAGACTCGTGAATCCACCAAAGCCAAATCGCTGGAGTCTATCTCGGAAGGCGCCATAACCAAAACGAAATTGCGCATATACTTGTTAGGGTGGACCCCAAGGGGCGTCCCGCAAACCAACAACGTCTTGGTAGAGATCATGCGTATAACGTTCACCAGCTGCCTCAACCCATCTGGCCTTGCCATAAAGCATTAACATGCCGTTCTATCCGCGAATTTTTTCTAAAGTCAATTCATCTGACTTTTTAATAAATTGCCCCAAATATACAAGTCAGTACAAAATTTCATGAAAATCAGTTATCTAGTCAAAAATAAGTAACCTTTAAACACGCCAACACCCAAAAATACGTAAGTACGAATATTACCTGCTTTTCTTTGTTTTTGGGGGGTCGATGGGTCATGAAATGTCGAACAATGAAAGAAACGTATACACCATTTTTAGAGTGTACTTTCCTTCTTGCAGTATAGCTCTAGACCTATTATGTCAGGAAATTAAAAATTAAAAAATGGTCATGTAACCATTATAGTTTGAATTAAATGGATTGCCTCAAACACGAAAAAACAAGTGTTTGCTTCATTTATACAAAAGGTTTTGTAATTTATGGAAGTAATAACCGAAATAGAGATTTATAGATTTATAGACAAAAGACTGGCATTTATGGAGTTACGTATGCTGAGAAGGTTATGACATCGAACCAAAACCTTGGCAAAAAATTATTCATGATGGGTTATTTATAAAACCCGTTTAACCAGTACAATACCTATTTGATAGTGAAAAGCGCGATTATCTTGCGTGATATGGTTACTAATAATACGTAAATAATAAAATATAGTCAATAATAATAATAATAACACTCGGAAAACGGTAACATACTACCAAATTTAACAGAAGCGAAAATATTCCTACGTGCGAAATAGCAAGTGTATCAGTTTATGACCTTGATTGCAATTTGCTGACCCTGTGCTTGCGAAATTACATTTTCTTACACACACGCGACGCCGAGGTTATTGGGCTTATTAGGTGTGTAGTATAGTTAAGGCGTAAAAAATCTCATCGAGGGCGCCATGGCACCCTCAGGCACCACGTTGCCGACCCTTGGTTTAGAGTATTTTTCGAGGTGGAGGTGCGATTTTTAAAATATTGTTAACAAATGTGCCTAAGAAAAATATAATCTTAATTAGAAGAAATCTTGGAAGACTGAGGGTGACCTTACTCTACAGCCACATCCCTTGACATTTTAAATTGAAAATTTAACGGCATCGATCGCTTATATGTAGAAGTAATTTGACAAAGATTGATCAAAATCGGCCCAGTAGTTCTGGAGATATAAGATGATTTAGAGGTCAACACCAGACACATACATGCACAGAAGAATATTAATATCCGGAAAATACCATCCGCTTTTTGGGTTCCTAAGGTGTCAAAATGTCAAAATCCTGTGAAAACCGTGTATGTCCAAATTAGACAGATTACAATACTTTCCCTTCTACAGCTGTAGCTCGGCTACAGCGCTATATAGTCTGGAAATGTAATGTAGTATAATAAAAAAAAAAAAAAAAAAATGAAGGTGAAAATGAAATGAACGACAAAATACAATTTTTTAATATAAAAGATGTATAAAAATAAATGTAATTTTTTTCATAACAGTAAAATATAAATAGAATATTTTATTTATATATATATTTATAAATCCACGTTAATAAAACCAATAATTATATTTGTTTATTAAATTATTTTAACCTCTTTTATTTTCTTTAAAATTTCATCATAATTACTTTTATTTTCATGAATGGAACGAAAGTAATCCGTGTTTTACGTTAATAGAGAAATTCTATTTAAAGATTTTAACTCAGCCTTTTCTCGTTGTTAAATCAATCAAACTTGCCCTTTCTTTTACACGCATACACGCACACATATTTATACGTAAGGTTATATCTTTTAGATTCCTACTTCTCTCGTCTTTTTAATCAAACAGTTTCTAACACTGTTACATTTAATTACATTTTTAATATGTTACTTTTACGCTGAATTAGAAATTGAAGTAATTTAATCGATAAACATGTTACAAATTGATAGAGAAAAGTTTAAATGAATTGATCAGTATTTAAGTAAAATTGCGTCGTAAGCTTCTGCGATTAAGCGCGCGCACTTTCTCTTTCGCGCGCACACATTAGCAACCTCGTCGCGTCTTTGCACGCGTTATTTAGTTACTTGCGTTTCCCATCGCGGTCAATTTTTTTTATTTTTTTATTTTTTAGTCGAGTAACCGGAGGCAGAAGCAGTCAGTCTTGTCAAATCTGCAGTAAAATTAGCTATGTTGCTTAAACTACTGCGCCCCTTAAAAAAATCGAAATTCAAAAAAAAAACTAGAAAATGGTTTTAAGATACGAGTTTTTAGATATTTATCTAAAGAGTATTTGCAAGCCCCAAATCTAGTATATATCTTGCTTTAGTATAATCGGAAATGGGGAAAATTTGCGATAATTGTTCAGCATTTTCTTCTATATTTCTTTACCCGTTCACGGTAGAATTTCAAAGAATCTAGAAATCGGTTTTTAGATATTTACATGAAAATCACACACATCAGATATCAAGTTGATATATTCATTTATTACCAAGAAATTTAAAAAAATAGTCAAATTTCAAAAATCTCTTTTATCATTTACTCAGAATTTAAAAAAAACCTAGAAATTGATTTTAAGATATTAATATGAAGATTTAACACTCCAAAAAAAAAAAAATGAGAAAGACTTCATCAGATGAGTCCGTGTAAAATTGCGGGCTCACTGGAATAGGTTCTGGCTGCTGAGTTCTCTCACGAAATTACATAACATCCGGGAGAATGTGCTCGAGAAACCTCTTTCCCGGAGCAACAGAAGAGACCAAGTCATCTTAACTCGGCTAAGGATTGGACACACTAGGCATACTCATGTTCATCTATTTAGCTTTCCTCAGATCTGTGAGGCTTGCAAGGTCAGGCTCTTTTAACTATATTTTTCCAAATGCTACTTTCTTCATCTATTTGCCGCAATACCTCTTCATTTGTCACTTTATCCACCCATCTGATTTTTAACATTCTCCTATAGCACCACATTTCAAAAGCTTCTAATCTTTTCTTCTTAGATACTCCGATCGTCCAAGTTTCACTTACATATAAAGCGACACTCCAAACATACACTTTCAAAAATCTTTTCCTGACATTTAAATTAATTTTTGATGTAAACAAATTATATTTCTTACTGAAGGCTCGTTTAGCTTGTGCTATTCGGCATTTTATATCGCTCCTGCTTCGTCCATCTTTAGTAATTTTACTTCCCAAATAACAAAATTCTTCTACCTCCATAATCTTTTCGGCTCCTATTTTCACATTCAGTGGTCCATCTTTGTTATTTCTACTACATTTCATTACTTTTGTTTGTTCTTGTTTATTTTCATGCGATAGTTTTTGCGTAGGACTTCATCTATGCCGTTCATTGTTTCTTCTCCTTTTTACTCTATATAGAATTACTATATAATCAGCAAATCGTAGCATCTTTATCTTTTCACCTTGTGCTGTTACTCCGAATCTAAATTGTTCTTTAACATCATTAACTGCTAGTTCCATGTAAAGATTAAAAAGTAACGGAGATAGGGAACATCCTTGTCATACTCCATTTCTTATTACGGCTTCTTTCTTATATTCTTCAATTATTACAGTTGCCGTTTGGTTCCTGTACATGTTAGCAATTGTTCTTCTATCTCTGTATTTGAACCCTAATTTTTTTTAAATGCTTAACATTTTATTCCAGTCTACGTTATCGAATGCCTTTTCTAGGTCTATAAACGACAAGTATGTTGGCTTGTTTTTCTTTAATCTTCCTTATACTATTAATCTGAGGCCCAAAAATTGCTTCCCTTGTCCCTATACTTTTCCTGAAACCAAGCCGGTCTTCTCCTAACACTTCTTCCACTCTCCTCTCAATTCTTCTGTATAGAATTCTAGTTAAGATTTTTGATGCATGACTAGTTAAACTAATTGTTCTATATTCTTCACATTTATCTGTCCCTGCTTTCTTTGGTATCATGACCATAACACTTTTTTTGAAGTCTGACGCAAATTCCCCTTTTTCATAAATATTACACACCAGTTTGTATAATCTATCAATCGCTTCATCACCTGCACTGCGCAGTAATTCTACAGGTATTCCGTCTATTCCAGGAGCCTTTCTACCATTCAAATCTTTTAATGCTCTCTTAAATTCAGATCTCAGTATTGTTTCTCCCATTTCATCCTCTTCAACTCCCGCTTCTTCCTCTATAACACCATTTTCTAATTCATTTCCTCCGTATAACTCTTCAATATATTCCACCCATCTATCGACTTTACCTTTCGTATTATATATCGGTGTACCATCTTTGTTTAACACATTATTAGATTTTAATTTATGTACCCCAAAAAATGCCTTAACTTTCCTGTATGCTCCGTCTATTTTACCAATGTTCTAATATATATATATATATATAATAAACTATAATACAAAAAAGAAGATTTAAAAACCACTTAAACAAAAAAAAAAGACAAAACAAAACGGTCTACGAAACAATCATTCGTTACGCATCAACAAACATTTACAATGTTCTCCATATATGAAATAAACTGCACTAACTAGGCAATAAATTGAACGTTTGTCCTGTAAAACAATGTTTGTTGTATCATGTTGATGAATAGATGTATTATACAGAGAGTATAATGGCTACGTAAATAGAAATATCTTTTCGCAACAAATACATAGTTAACATTCGCTAACCATTTCATACAATATCATAAATGTAAACATTATTTAAAAAAAAAAAAAACTCCTGATATTTTATATAAACAAAAAAAGGATATATATATATATGTTAGATTTTAACTCACTTGAACATTATGAAATATACAAACAAAAACATTAGTACATTAAATGAAAATTAACATCTAAAAACAATATACTTGTATGACCTAAAACTTTGACACAAAAACACATATTCAGTTGACATCATTCGATTCTGATTCAAGTTTCCACTACTGTCATTATTTATTATTGATTTATTTCTAATATTTAAAGTACTTCCTCGTGAAAATAAAAAAAAAATAAAAAAAGATTTTGAAAACGTTGGGTTAAAAGATTGTATAGACTTATGTATTCCAGAGTGGTTTAGCTCATTAAAATTCTTTTTACGTAATGTTTTTACTTTTTTTTATCAAAATCCAGCAAAAAATACTTTTAAAAAATTAAAAAAAGAAGCATTTCTACAAACCAGAGTACCTTAGTTTATTTCATAACATCTTTACATTATTTCATATTATTCCTTCCTTTTTATTTTTATCGATAGGCTGGTTTTTCTACCGTTTCAACATTCTAACGAGCACTTTTCTTTGCAATTTAGATATCATTTTTATTAACCTAAGCGTATTTTAAATAAAAATAACACTAATAATATATATATATATTTTTTTTTTGAGCTTTTTTAGGGGCATCGACTACTTTGGTCATTAGCCCCATTCCACTTCAAAAAAAAATTAAAAAAGGTTCCAATAATTTATTTTCATGTATCAAAAAATGTTCAAAATTTACATTTTCCTGTAACTTCTGATCCAAAAAATTATTTCCTAGGCTTTCCTTTCGGCCATCCTTTCTTGCACCGTTTTTCCATTCTGCGAACGGCCTCAACTTCCGATCACAGTGTGTCTTGAGGCCTCGGACATGGCATCGTCTTCTCTTTCTGATGCCAATGATGTTCGCCGGCTTACATCAGGTGATAAAAGCTTCATTGGTGCTGTTAATATCGTTGCAATCGACTCTAGACTAGCAAGTGATGCACTTTCCGCGGCTGATGAGCTGGATTCTATCTCTACTGCAGTGCTGGGTCCAGCTGAAATAGATGCTCTCGCTGAAGCTGTTCTTTGAGCTTTTGGAGGCCCCATTGTTACAGTTTGTATATCGTCTACGTCTGGTGCTTTCTCAATAGCGACTTGCACCTCCATTTCGGTAGACTCGGATTTTCTTGTCACTATTTCCTTAGGCTTGTAACTACACGATGGAGTGATCTTTTCCTCTTTTCTAGACAAATCAAGATTTTTATTTACTACTTCAAGTGATGCTGTTATGATCGCAGGTTTAGCTAGTTTTTTATGCTGCGCTGGTACGTTTCTTTTATCAACGATGTCAATGCGGGATTGAGCCTTCTCATGTTTAGATGGTTCTATGCGATGAGTCGACTAATAATATATATTATTAGTATATATATGTACAAAATAATCTTAACTAGAATTCTATACAGAAGAATTGAGAGGAGAGTGGAAGAAGTGTTAGGAGAAGACCAATTTGGTTTCAGGAAAAGTATAGGGACAAGGGAAGCAATTTTAGGCCTCAGATTAACAGTAAAAGGAAGATTAAAGAAAAACAAACCAACATACTTGGCGTTTATAGACCTAGAAAAGGCATTCGATAACGTAGACTGGAATAAAATGTTCAGCACTTAATAAAAATTAGGGTTGAAATACAGAGATAGAAGAACAATTGCTAACATGTACAGGAACCAAACAGCAACAGTAACAATTGAAGAACATAAGAAAGAAGCCGTAATAAGAAAGGGAGTCCGACAAGGATGAGTGAAGAAAAAAAAAATTAGTATATATATACAAAATAATACGTTTTTTACATTTATGACCTTTTTATATTTTTAAGTTAATCTTTGCATAAAATTAAAGGTTAATGAATTGTTATAGTTAATTGTTATATTTGGCAAGTATTTCTGTGAATCAAAATTTAAAAATATATACTATTTGTTTTGTTTTCAACACATGTTTTACTTTCCCGTCTTTATAGTACACAAAATGTTTCTAAAATGATAGACTGACTATATTTTTTTTCGGATTTACTTGTAAAACTGAACAAAAAATATATCCTTAGGAAAAATGGCAATTTCTCCTTCGTCCTCCATTTTTTTTTTTTTTTTTTTATATAAAAATGTATACCTCAAGTTTGGATAGAGGAATCACATTAATATTTTGTAAGTGTATTTGTAATACAGTTTTAAAATTATTAAAAAATCAAAACTTAATTACCTTCACAAATTACAAAATGGCGGCCATGTTTATTTTTCAATTCGTTATATCTCCATAAATATAAGTTTTATCAAAATTTATATTTTAGTAAAATATTAAGCCTTTTATTTTGAACAAAATGCCATTTTATTTTTTAAAATCGGTTAACAAATAGCCGAGTTATGAGAAAAAATTGAATTTGTAATTTCCTGTTAGTTTCTTATTCACAACTTTACACTCAATTCGATTAAATATTTTTTTTATTTATAATTCATTCTAATCTTGTAAATTAAGTAATAATTTTCTTAACATACATTTTGTTAAGGTAATTAACAAAATTATCTTGCGAAGGTAATTAAGTTTTGATTTTTTGCTAATTTTAAAACTATTACAAATACGTTCACAAAACATTAATATTATTCCTTTATCCGAACTTAAGATATAAATTTTTATAAAAGAATAACAAAATAGGAAAAATTGCCATTAGGATATTTTTTGTTTAGTTTTACAAGTAGGATCCGAAAAAGTATAACCAGCCCCACCATTTTAAAAATATTTTGTATATACTGTATTACATACAATATATTACATAAGGGAAAGTATGCTCTTCGATTCAAATTTTACAAGTCGGAATTTTTCCAGATCTTGACATTTCATGCCAAATAAAAAACATTTTTAATATTGAGAAATTCCAGAAAGTTGTATGTTGGTCTGGTTTTACTTAATATTAGCTGACCGGTCTAGCCAGAACCTGGACCCTCGGGGCTCAGGACATGCCAGGTAAATCCCGGAATCAAATTAGGGGCCCACCGGGGTCTCCCGTGGTCAAGGGGTCTACTCCATGTCCGCAGAGCTCGCTTGGCTTGGCATTCCCAATTTGCCAGAGGGACCGGCGCCCTAGACATCCGCACTGTACGTTATAATCACGGTTGTTAGAATAATACTGATAAATATTAATTATAGTATTCAGGCTTTATAGAAACCTGAAAAAGAAACTAAATTAACCATATATAGAGTGATTATATAGTGATATAATCTTGAATAAAACGAGACACAGTAGACGGATTTTCGTGGACAGCAAAAATTGCACTATCGTCAGCAAACTTTGCAACTGTGGTAACTGACGTAATTGGCAAGTCAGCCGTAAATAGAACATACAAGATGGGTCCGAGAACGCTTCCTTGAGGTACCCCTATTGTATAAGGAACAAATCCGTCAAAACCTCACCATGTTTAACTTGAAACCACTTGTATTCTAGGTAAGAGTTTCAGAACCATATAGCAAATATGCTGTAAAACCTTTTTCAGTTTATAGAGCTACAGTACATTCCAAATCTTGTCAAAAGATTGACATCGAGGAAAACCGCTGAAATTAATGAACTGAAATAAAAAATTATTAAACCGCTAAAAACCGATTAGAATTAATGAAAATGTCAATTGTATAAATAAAGAAAACGTAGAACGATCCAATTTTGCCAGGCATATGGTAGAACATAATCACAATTACAACCCAAATAATTTTATTAAAATTCTTGAATATTCTAATAACCTCTTAATAAAAGGATTATTATATATATACTTAAATAATTAAAGACTGATAAATGAACAAACTAATTTGAAAATAATAACTTATTCAATCAAATATTAAACAATAATTTTGACTCTTAGGTTGGAATAACTATTTCATTCCAATAAATAACAATTGTGACCTTCTTACTGATAATTGAACATATTTATTTTAAAGATTTATTCCATTAAAATTATTAATATGTAAAGTAAACATTTATAAAGTAATTATCATTGTTCCTGAGGATGTAATCTCTGAAAGCGCTTGAACATAATTTCTATTAATGAATGTTAGTAAGTGGGAAATATAATTATATAAATATATTGCTACAAACGGGCCATGCTTAATAAAATTAATCTAAATATTAATTTAATTAAAATAAGATAAAAAATTAGAATAGGAAAATAGTATATTAATTTATAATATTAATTATAACTATTAACACTGTTAAAATTTGCTTGGAACCAATTCGTAATTAGCATAATACAAGTAACATTGATTGAATAAAATTCAAAATCTGGAAGATATCCAATTTGAACTGTTGTTTAACCAGCTAACATAGAAAACAAAATAAATTAAGAACGTACTGGAAAATTGCCAATGAATGTTTTACTTTTTTAATTAATAATTATTGGAAAAAAACAAAATGTTAAAAAAATGAATAAATGAAGATATAAAATTATTGGCAAAGCTATAATTCTAGTAATTAAGAATCAACTTATCAATAACTTCCTTATCAGAAAGAGTGAGGTGCAAAAATTTTAAGATATAACCAAAATAAAAACTTATGAATATCCTAATATAGAGAATAATTACGTAAATACGAATAATCATTATGTTTGGTAAAAAATATCTGGGTGTCGTTTAACCTTCCTTTTCGACCAACTACGTAAAACGTTTAACAACAGTCATAACTTAAAAACAGGTATTAAGTATATATATATATACTTTTTTTAAAAAAAACCTTAAATCTCAAATTCTTAAATTTTTTTTAAGTTCCTTTAATTTATAATATTCTTAAGTTGCGATTGTGTTTTTCTGTCCTATATATTTTTATAGAATATTTGAGCGTTACTTTATTATACTTAAGTTATTTACTTTTTTCTTTTTCCTGTTTAGCCTCCGGTAACTACCGTTTAGATAATTCTTCAGAGGATGAATGAGGATGATATGTATGAGTGTAAATGAAGTGTAGTCTTGTACATTCTCAGTTCGACCATTCCTGAGATGTGTGGTTAATTGGGTTAGAAACCCAACCACCAAAGAACACCGGTATCCACGATCTAGTATTCAAATCCATGTAAAAATATCTGGCTTTACTAGGACTTGAACACTGTAACTTTTGACTTCCAAATCAGCTGATTTGGGAAGACGCGTTAACCACTAGACCAACCCGGTGGGTTTATGTTATTTACTTAAAATGATTTAACTTTACTACTTTAATAAACTGACGATCTCCATGACAGAATGGTACTACTGTCTTGATCATTCATCTGGAGGTCCCGGGTTCGAATCCCAATAAAAAACTTTCAAATGCATATTCTCATACACAATTTTCGAGATTTTCTAATGAATTAATTCAGCAAGCAAACAAACAAATACCATTTTAAATTAGACCCATTTTTTAGGATTATCATATACATAATATATAGGTAAGTTATTTTTAAAAGTCCGAGGGTTGGTACCACTGGTGCGTATCGAGGGGATTTTTACTTAGTAGAATCTTTTGGAGGAACACACGCCAAGTTTTAATCTGAAAAGTACAATTTCTTTGCGTTTTAGTCCGTTTGAATCGAGAAAGTCAAGTGATTTCTAAAAATGGATGAAAGAGAATTTCATGGGTTGATGACGAAGAGGAGACTAATAAAGAGTTTGATAAATATTATGTGGAATCTGCATCTTTAATTACAATACTGTATAAGTGATTTAAAAATTTTCAAAGTTGTCATATAAAGTGAAGCCGAACGTTCTGGATGCCCTGTTGAGGTCACTACTCCAGAAATTATTTATAAAATATTTGATATGATACTGGATGATAGAAAGGTGGAGATGCGTGAAATCCCTAGTACTGTGGGGATCTTGACTAAACGAATCCATAATATTTTCCATCAACACTTGAAGATGAAAAAGCCTTCCTTCTGCAAGATAGATGGCGCGATTGCTCACAGTTGATCAAAAACAAAACCGTGTGAGGTATTCCTTGAGAGGTTTGCAACTGTTACAGTTCATCCGCAGGATTTTAAGCGTCGTTTGACCATTTTAGACGAAATACGGATACACCGCAACACGTCTGAGACCAAGAAACAATCCATACGATGGGTTACTAGTAGGGAATTTGCACCAAAGAAGACGATAGTAATTCCTTTATCCGGGAAGATTATAGTGACTTCTTTTGCGATTGGCAAGGAATAATTCTCATCGACTATTTAAAAAAAAAAATTCAATAATTACAGGTTTTCAAAGTTGAAAGTTCTGAGGTTCAAATCCTAGTAAAGATTAGTTGGTTTTATTCGAATTTGAATGCTAGACATTGGATACCAGTGCAATCTGGTGGTTGGGGTTCAATTAACCACATATCTCAGGGATGATCAGCCTGAATCTGTACCAGACTACACTTTATTTACATGTCATACATATCATCCTCATCTCAATAGACCTTGGGGTGATTGCTTATTGTTGACTAGTTGAATATTGAATAGATTGCACTGTACACGTTAGAGGGAAAAATATAAATTTATTATTGTTTAAGAAATTTGGAAATTCTATTAATATTTTGAATAAAAATAAGATTATATTGTAAATATTACAAAAAAATATTATTGTTTTTTTGTCAAGAATGGTATTTATTAAAGAAAATATCTGAGAACGTTGATAAATGTTTAAAATTATTCAATAATATTTTTAATAACATCTGTTTCAACCACTTTGTATGTTTCGTATAAAAAAAAAAATCTTATACGGACACCACATGACTTCCTAATATGACTTTTAAATTACATATACACATTTTTTTTCTTACAATCAGAGGATAATAATTATCAAGAAATCAATATATTTAAATTAAAAAAAGTTAACAAAAAGAATTTTTTTTTATTATAACGTCACAGCAACTTTACAATCTATTCATAGAACAAAAATTAAATAAAATATATTTGAATTAATGTTAAGTTACCACAGACCCTGACGCTTATGACTAAATAATGGAATAGAAGAGCATTCCGTACGGCCAAACCATAAAGTCAAACCCACCGGGTTGGTCTAGTGGTTAACGCGTCTTCCCAAATCAGCTGATTTGGAAATCGAGAGTTACAGCGTTCAAGCCCTAGTAAACCCAGTTATTTTTACACGGATTTGAATACTAGATCGTGGATGCCGGTGTTCTTTGGTGGTTGGGTTTCAATTAACCACACATCTCAGGAATGGTCGAACTGAGAGTGTACAAGACTACACTTCATTTACACTCATACATATCATCCTCATTCATCCGATGAAGAATTATCTAAACGGTAGTTACCGGAGGCTAAACAGGAAAAAGAAAGAAAGACCTAATTGAAGCGGTAAGGCAAACCTTGAATAGTGTTCCTCAGCGATCTTGAAAAATCACTGATAGTGTTATCTAATAAATTGATCGCCAAATAATTCGGGTGCCGATCCAAACGATTTTGATACCATAGGCTGACCGGAGAGATTTCCTTCAGAACGGTTCGCAACTTAAGATCATTATATACGTATAAGGCTATTACTTATGTACCAGGGTATATTGAGCATTTTCCGCATTTTGCTTGGAAGGGTTTAAGTACGTCAATACATGAGTTGCACGATGTATCCCACAATTCAATCCCGTAAGTCGAAACAGGCTTCAAAACGGATTTATAAATCAATAATTTACTTTCTGCTTAAAGCCGAGATTTATGTCCTATCAGCCACTACAAATGTTCAAACTTGAGATCCAACTGTTTCCGCTTAGAAGCGATATGTTTCGCCCAAGAAAGTCATCGATCAAGATAAAAATCCAAATATTTACAGTCTTTTGATCTTGGAATCGGAACATTGAACAAAGAATAAGTTAATCAGAACAAAAAAGAATAGGTTAAAAATGCGAAAAAAATCTGTTTATAATCAGGGGTTAATTAATAAATCAATAAATTTAAATAAAAATAAAAAAAGTTAAAAAAAAGAAGATTCGAAACGATGTGCCTTTCCCATGTACGATCCAAATATTTCATTAATTAAAATTTTATTTGTCTATAACTCTGGAACTAATGAATATAAGTACCACTTATGATATATCTTTGAAAAGCTCTCAATGAGGGCTAATTATTACAGTTAAGAAAAAGTCCAAAATCCAATTTTTTTTTGGATTTTGGGCATTCTACGGCTAATCGTTTTTGAATTCTGCAAGATAAATATGTACGTACAGACGACACGCCGAAACTAGTCAAAATTGATTCAGGGAGGTCAAAATGGATATTTCCGTTGAAATCTGAAATTTTTCGCGATCACAATATTTCCTTTACTTCGTAAAAGGAAGTAAAAATTTAACAAGTGTTACTTTACACGATTTTATTATAAAAGAGCGGGTATTAACAACAATTATGGTCATTAACCATGCATAACCGGGATTTGAACCCAGGACCTCCGCATGAATAACCAAAACGCTACCATCTCAGTCACGGAGGTCGGCATTTTAGAATTCTAATAATAATTATTTATTAAAATTAACATTATAAAAAATTGAAGTACTGTAATAATATAAAATAAAATAGCTTTATTTATCCAATGTTATAATGACAATTAGTTTTCAAAGCTAGTTAGCATAATATATTTTAGCTTTAAAAATAATTAAAATATTTCAATCCAATTATTCGCGTAATTTTGGTTGGTAATTTAATTTTTAAAATACAGCAGAAATAATTAAAAACCTTAACAGTCGAAAGCTAATAACAAAGTCAGATCAAATTTAATTTTGACACTAGTTCAGAACGTAGGTAAAGCTTTGATCTGTGTAATTAATGGGCAGGTGACTCCGATCTGATCAAAATCGATTTGAGGGTAATTATTTTTTTATTTCTTTTTATAATTGTGAGTTGTTAAATTTAAATTTATTATTGAATCTAGAGTTCATGTAATTTATCTTAGGTATCTTTAATATTACATTATTTTATTTAAAAGTACATTCTTTATAATATACAACAAAACCTGTATTAAAATGATAAAAGGATTTGTAAAAATTTTAAGAATAATTATTACCTTTATAAATCAAGGGGTATTATTTATCTACAAAAGGCTTTTCTTTTTGACAAATAAATACTGCGTATAAAATAAAACCCAACCTACAATTTTATAAATTAAATGAACAATGTACGAACAAGAATAATTATCTTTTTTTAAAAGCTTTTATTTAACTCGCTTTAGGAATAATAAAATCTTGCAACTGCTATATCATTTGATCTATCGTATGAAAATCAATGAAATTTGGTACACGTATGTAACTTCGATGACAAAATAGCATAACGGTGTCGGAATTTGATATGACCCACCACCATGCCCCCACGCATTACCCCTACGCAAAATTCATATATTTAGTTGAAAATTTTCATTCCTCATGAACTATCGTATGAAAATGATTGAAATTTGGTACACGTATGTAACTTCGATGTGTAAAAATAAATATTTTTACTTTTTTTTTAGTCTTAAAAAAATACAAAAAAAAAATTACAAAAATATATTTGATTACATATAAAAAATTATTTTTTAATTAACTAATAATGATATTAACATAAAATAAAAAAAGGAAACAAATTAGAAAAACCCTCTAAAAAGTAAAAAATAAGAATTAAATCAAATTGAGAATTTTAAACAAAAAATACAATATATTAACAAATATAAAAATGCACTGAAAAGTAAAAAATAAATTATATAAATATCTAATAAATAACAAATAAATAAATGTATTAATTATTAAATTTCAAAATTAAAAGTAATAAAAATATTTATTTAAATAAAAGCGTGGCACAGTTTATTTATTTAAAACAACACAACATTTACTTTTACAACAATTAATCTTCATTTTCATTTTCAATAACGACGCGAGCAGGCCTGCTGGAACCTCTCTAGTCGAGACTGATTAGCTGCAAGTAACAATCTGGGAAAATGCACCCACTCGCTTTCTTTGTACGTGTTCTCACATAGTTGAAGTTCATCTTCGAATTCTGCTTATAATCTAAGCCAAATTGAACGCACTCTTTCCGCTAAAAGTTTCATTTTAATTAATTATGAATTTTTATTTAATGAATTCATAATTACGATTCAATTATAATAATGATAATAATTAATAATTTTTCAGATTACCGTCAAAATGTAGTAAATTTATGCAAGATTCGCCATGTATGTTCGTTTGTTTTTCTTTATTCTTCCTTCTACTATTAATCTGGGACCTAAAATTGCTTCCTTTGTTCCTATACTTTTCCTGAAACCAAATTGCTCTTCTCCTAACACTTCTTCCACTCTCCTCTGAATTCTTCTACACAGAATTCTAGTTAAGATTTTTGATGTATCATTAGTTAAACTAATGTAAAAAATTTAAGTAAACTATTTAAAACGGCGGATATTACCCCTCCTCTTTTTAGTAACGTTGTCCAAAATTTAATTACATAGGTACCCTTATAAAAAAATGTTTAGCCATTTTCCAAAAATCAATGTTGAACCAGTCCGTAAATATTAATCAACACCAACTCATGCACGTACATTCATCTTCCGGGATACGTACATATTCGAACAACTTCCGGAAATTTCTATTTTAGGTTTTTTTGACTCAGTGGTGAGGAAAAATTGAAATTTTAGTCTGATCTATATACTTTCCCGGTAATTAAAAAGGAAGTAAAAATAATAACGAGAAATTTTAGAACAAAGTAGAAAATAGAAATGTAGAAAAGAAGATACGATAAGAAATAATTGATGTAGTATGAATACATGAATGGAAGAATGAAAACTGCTGATTAGGAATTACAACTAGGGAAAATAAAGAAAAATAAGGAAGTAATGATAGAAAAAAATGAAAAAAGAAGTAATAAAAGGATGAAGCTGAAGAAGGAAAGAAGATAAAACTGAAAATTTTCATTTGTAGAACATATAAAATTCTTTGCATTTCATCGTGAGATATCTCTCTCTCTCTATGTGTGTGTGTGTGTGTGTGTGTGCGCGCGTTCGTAGCGTATGTACTTATTCCCTAAATCTTTTAGTTAACAATATTTTTCAGTTTATTATTATTATTTTTAATTATCATTCATTTATATTTTTAATATTATATTTTATATTACATGTATTATCTATATTTTATTTTTAATATTTTTGTACCTGCACTACGCATTTAATTTTTTTTTAAATATTATAATTGTTATTCTCATTTTTACTGTAAAATGTTCCATTTATATATTACTTATTTTTGTATTTTATATTATAATATGTAATCTTCAATATGCAAGAGCAGCCTAAATTTAAATACATAAATATATTAAAAATTACCTTTATGTAAACTTTTTTAAAATTAATTTAAGCTTATAATAATTAATTTTTTAACGAAATCTGTTTAATATAATGTTAGTAATTAATCTCGTATCTAATTATTTAGTTTTGTTTTACTTTCTGACGCCTCCTTAATTAAATATTTGATAAAGTTTTAACTACTTACTAAGCATATAAATCAGGAAAACATTTTTGAAAGTATATATTAGGAATGTAGCTCTATGTTGAAGTGAAACTTTGATGATTGGAGTACCTGAAAAGAAAAGATTAGAAGCTTTTGAAATGCTGTGCTATAGGAGAATGTTAAAAATCAGATGGCCGGATAAAGTGACAAATGAAGAGGTGTTGCGTCAAATCGATGAAGAAAGAAGCATTTGGAAAAATATAGTTAAAAGAAGAGACAGATTTATAGGCCACATATTAAGGCATCATGGAATAGTCGCTTTAATATTGGAAGGACAGGTAGAAGGAAAAAATTGTGCAGACAGGCAATGTTTGGATTACGAAAAAAAATTGTTATGGATGTAGGATGTACGGGGTATACATAAATGAAACGACTGGCACTAGATAGGGAATCTTGGAGAGCTGCATCAAACTAGTCAAATGACTGAAGACAAAAAAAAAGGATGTAAGTATATTTTTCAATATATTTTTTTGTGTTGTACAGTGTAAATAACTTGTATTCAAATTATGTTATTAAGGAAACCTGGAATAAGAATTATGTCTTAGCAGAAGACATTTTATTCTATTTTAAATAAAATTAAATTATTATTATTTATTGATTTAAATATGAAAAGATACATATTTAAAAATAAAAACCTAATGGATAACTTTAAACTTTTAGAAAATAACTAAGGATTATAAAGATGTATACAATTTGTTAAAAAGCACAAACAAGTAATTTAAGAACCGTTAGTATGTAAGAAAAAGTTTGAAAACTGGTGGGTGTTTCTGACAAATTGGTTTATATAAAAATCAAGAAGAAAAAAGAATCACGTGTGGGTGAAATTAAATTTCTTACCAAGAAAAACCAAATCCTATTAGCTAGTCGACTGAAAATATTACCAAATCACAAGAAAAATTTAACAATTTTTTTTTTTTAATATAACTCCTACACCGGTTAAAATTTGTGAAGATATTAAATTAGGACGATAATTTATAAAACTTTTTATATAGATTTGAATGATACACTGTGAATACCGGTGTTCTTTGGTGGTTGGGTTTCAATTAACCACACATCTCAGGTACGGATTGACCTGAGATTGTTCTAGACTATATGTTTACCGGTACATTTACATATACATTACAGTACATCTGCAGCTACGTCAGAACTAGTAAGACAAAAGAGAGAGAGGTAGACAGAGAGAGAGAGAGAGAGAAAGAGACTTGTTCGTAGCTGAAAAACTGGTTGGAGAAAACAACAATTTACAAAAGTTATCTAAATTTTGTCTTTTAACTTTAGATAATATTTAAATATAAAAAGAGCAATTAAATTGTATTTTATTTAAAGTAAACAGTATGGAAAAAATATTTTTTTTAAATAATATATTTCACAGAGAAAAGATTGTTAGTATAAAAATAAACTTTTTTTTTACAACTCATCAAATACTATTTTCTTTGTGATTTTTTTCGATGCAGTGTAATATAACACAACAATGGATAAGAAAAACTGACAATAGATATGACAAAAACAGTGCCAAATATTTATTTTCGAAATAAAGAAAAACACATGTACACAAAACGATGTATCATTATTTCTGTTATAAACAAGATTCGTCAAGAAGTTTTCATTTTTCCTATTTCACGTTACATTTAACAATAAGCCATATTAAACATATATAATGATAGGTACTTCCTTAGAACAGTAGTGTTGTAAAAACGTTTTAAAGTAAAAAAACCCGCATTTATAAATTTTATACAATTATAACATGAATACGTAATGTACAAATTTAATTATATTGAATCCATTGGAAAGACAGTTTCCTTAACTGAAAACTTAATTAAGACCAAAGTAAAACAGTATTCTAATTATTAAAATGCCGACCTCCATGACGGAATGATAACCGTTTCAATTGGAAAGTTCTGGGATCGAATCCCGATTGGATTCGATATTTATTTATATTACAAAAATTCATTTATCATAATAATACAACAAAATAGCATAATTATAAGCGGGAGTATCAGCCTAGTATGTGAGTAGGAATAAATAAATTATTATCATTAGGAGGTAAGTGGGCTGCTTACTTTCCATCATTAGCTAATCGAATAGAGGGAAGGAATTGAAGGAAAACGAACATCATCGTTTTCAACAGAGCGAGAGGTAGAATGAGGCCGTAAAGATCAACGATTTCCATAAAACGACTGAGCGTCCATATAGCAAAATATAACATTCTTAAATGAAGAATGTTAAAATATCGAATCAATAATAATATTAAATATCGAATCCAATCGGGATTGGATATTTATTTAAAAAATTAAATTTTTATTTTAAAAATGTATGTCTTTAGTAATTTTTTTGTCTTCAGTCATTTGACTGGTGCAGCTTTCCAAAATTCCCAATCTAGTGCCAGTCGTTTCATTTCGGTATACCTCCTACATCCTACATCCCTAACAATTTGTTTTACATATTCCAAACTTGGCCTGCCTACACAATTTTTCCCTTCTACCTGTCCTTCCAATATTAAAGCGACTATTCCAGGATGCCTTAGTATGTGGCCTATAAGTGTGTCTCTTCTTTTAACTATATTTTTCCAAACGATTCTTTCTTCATCAATTTGCCGCAACACCTCTTCATTTGTCACTTTATCCATCTACCTGATTTTTAACATTTTCCTATAGCACCACAATTCAAAAGCTTCTAATCTTTTCTTCTCAGGTACTCCGATCGTCCAAGTTTCACTTCCATATAAAGCGACGCTCCAAACATATACTTTCAAAAATCTTTTCCTGACGTTTAAATTAATTTTTGATGTAAACAAATTATATTTCTAACTGAAAGCTCGTTTCGCCTGTGCTATTCGGCATTTTATATGGCTTCTGATACATCCATCTTTAGTAATTCTACTTCCCAAATAACAAAATTCTTTTACCTCCATAATATTTTCTCTTCCTACTTTCACATTCATCTGGTCCATCTTCGTAATTTCTACTTCATTTCATTACTTTCCATTTGTTCTTGTTTATTTTCATGCGGTAGTTGTTGCGTAGGACTTCATCCATATCTTTCATTGTTTCTTCTAAATCCTTTTTACTCTCAGCTAGAATTACTATATCAGGAAATTGTAGCATGTTTTTCTTTTCACCTTGTACTGTTATTCCGGAACTAAATTGTATTTTAACATCATTAACTGCTAGTTATATTAATGATTAAAGAGTAACGGGGATAGGGAACATCTTTGTCGGACTCCCTTTTTTGGTAATAATTTGGTAATAAAATTTTAAGAATTAGCTCAAAATATTTATTACTTAATATTTATGAAATTCGGTACCAAATATGGAAAAAAACCCAGACGTGAAGTTACTACCACTTTATTAAAAAAAAACAAAAACGATAGAATATAATACTCTACAATTTGAAGATGTAGCTACTGGATTATCACATCTGGTGTTCTGCCAGGACGCCGCTGCGGTTTCCATCCACCCTTTACCGAAGCCTTCTCGTTCATCCCCTTCTAGTTCTCAACTTTCACTTTATTTATCAACTTCATCATTTCTTTTCCTCGCTTCCTTACTCCTTCTACTGATCTTTTCAATGTAATTATCAATTATAAATTTTCATTGCAATAAAGTTTTATCTAAAATGCCTCACAAGAAAATAGTAACTGGTTTTTCCGCCCCACTCTTTAACGAATTTTGGAAAAAATCAGGGATGTTTCTAGTGCTCCCTCTGACAAGTATGACAACTTAATAGAGAGGCGGCAACGCTACCTCTATAATCTTTAAAATAGGGTTTATCTATACCTTCCGTACCTTCAGATTCATTCTAATAAATAAATAACAATAATGTGTTTAAGAATCCGGAATAAAAATGTAATCTTATGCGGAAAACTGTTTTTCGATTAGCATTCTTTGTCTTTTATTGGAGCGCATCTAAGTCCTACAGTAACTACAACAAAAATATTCAGACTTCAGAATTGATCTGACGGAGATCAGTTGATCCTGATCGGTCAAGAATGATTCTACTAATTTTAATCAAATTTTAACACTCATATCTAAATTTCAATGGAACTGATGTAAAAGTTCGGAGATTTTTGAGCCTCAAAGTTTTATACATAAACATATACAGAGTGTTTCTAAAATGGTGCGCTAGCTACCGTTTTTTGGATTCTGCTTGTAAAACTAATCAAAAAATATCCTTAGAAAAAACGACAATTTCTCCTTAGTTCTTTCATGACCGCTATTTGGCAGCTGATGAGTTGTGCGTCTGCGGGGAGGTCCACTCAAATGAACATCTGCTGTTTGACTGCCCTGCTCTTGAGGGGGCCAGACACCGAGCCACCCCGGAACTTAGAGGTGAAGAGGAAAACTGGCCATTCACAAGCACAGAGTCAATGTGGTGAGAGCCGTATTTTCGGACCGTGTGGGAGTTCCTTGATGCAGTTGCTATGTTCAACCGACATCTGTAGTTTACTGAAGGGAAAAACTCCTAACGCACTGCTGTAGGAAGCTAACCTTGAGATATATGGTTGACCACCAGCCAATTATGGCTCCAAGGGCTTTAATATGGTGGAAAGTTACCTGTTGCTGGCTAGACGAAATAAATTTTATTATGGATGTCATATATATGTTTAATAGTTGACGGGATGCGCTACCCATTTTAGTAAATATACGATGAAAAGTGAGCGGTTGGGACACGTAAGCCGGTGGTGTATGGCACCGCGCTTAGTCCGCTCACGTTGTTAGGTAGTCTCTAGGAACTGTTTAGGATACTGGTCGCTAAACTGTTTCGAGGCTCAGTAGCCGTTTGTGGCTCAGACATTCGGTCTTATGCTTTAGGGCGACCGAATGGGGTGGTGGCGGGAGAAATACCAAGCAAACCAAAATCATTTTGATTAATATTTTCACATAGGATTAACGAAATTTGATGAAATTTTGTACGATGATTTATGAATATAGTTTTTGAAACCATTTTATTTTCTTTATAATTAATTAATGTTTGCCAGAGTTTCGGTAACCGTTTGTCTCGGATTTTAAAATTTTACTCAGAGTAGAATAATTTTTTCTTAACATAATTTTTTGCATATGTACTTACATATTTTAGTATTCCATTTAATTTTTATTTTAAGTACAATAGTTGTAAAATATCCCGGCAAACCGGAAAAGTTACAAAAAACTCTATCCAGTGTTTTTATATGCCATTTTTTGTTTGTTTTTCCATTGTCCGCCATTTTGTTATTTTTATATAAAAATTCATATTTCAAGTTTTGATAGATGAATCGCATTAATATTTGGTAATCCTCTAGTTAATAAACTTTTAAAATTACCAAAAAATCAGGGTTTAAATACCTTCGCAAATTACAAAATGACGGACATGTTTTTCAATCCATTATACCTCTAAAAATATTAATTTTATTAAAATGTATTTAGCTATAATATTAAGCTTTTATATTTTGAACAAAATTAAATTTTAATTTTTTTTAAATTGGTTAACTAATTGTCGAGTTATGGCAAAAAATGTATGTTTGTAATTTTCTGTCTGTTTTCATTTCCTCCCCTTTACGTTCAATTCCATTAAATATGAATTGTTTTTATTTATTGTTAATTCTAATATTTTAAATTACTATCAAATTATTTAATATTAAACATTATTGTGAGAAAATTATCTTCAATTAACATCAACTGTAAGTATTTTTGTTTTCATTTAATCCATGTTCGAAAACCTACCATTCTTTTATGAAGACCCTTTTAGTATATCCAAGAAATTAAAAAAAAAAAAAAAAAATGAATAAAACGCAAAAATAGAATTAGTAATCTTATCGCATAAATGGTCAGTTAGTCTTTCTTATGACTATTTTATTTAAATTTAGGGATGAAAATCATTTACGTCATATTCATAAGCTTTTATTGTGTAAAAATTTAAGCGTACAACATACTTTTTCTTACACGTTTCTTGAAAAAAACAGATTGACCAAGTAGCAAGTACCCATTCTTTTATTTTTAAAATAAGGAAAATATCAACAATGAACAAAAGCGAAATGTTACGTCATGATATAGTTACTTGTTATTCAAATTCAAATTATATCTCGACTTAGTACTGGGCGCACGTATTTAAATTAAGCCAGCCGTTGTATCAGACTATGTATATTTACTAAGTAAAACACAATTTTATTATTTTTATGTTATTTTATAAATATAATTTTCTATTCTCGTCATAGACATATTTCGCTTCATTATATATCATTTGTATTCTGAAATATCTTTTTATTTAAATTTCTACGTATATTACTTAATTTTAAATAAAATATATTATACTCGTATTGCATAAATATTTTAATCCGTTCCTGCTGAATTTGTATCCATATGAATATATATATATATATATATATATATATATATATATATATACTATTTGCAGAGGCGGATTGTCCTGGCGGGCGGTGTCTCTGAGTGGGATTATTTGATATCTAAAACTGATTATCTTGTGTAAAAATATTTATTTTTTGATTGAAACAAATTGATATAACGAAAATTAAATTAGATATTTAACTTCGGGATTTTCCGTTAGTGATCGGTACATTCCGGTGCCTACCTTTTGGTTACAGTTCATTATTTAATGAATAAAATAAAACAATCACATAAAAAAAGGTAAATTTCACCACTGCTAAGTACAGGAATAAAAAATATTTCCACCTTGAAGTTAAGAAATACTTCAAATTTACTTAATACAACAACGGTTGCATGTGAAAAAAGTTTCACATGTTTAGAATACGACAAACCTCCATCTTCTTACAATTCCAGCAATATTTTGGTCATCCCTTGCCGTAAGGGTTGGTCATATCAAAAATTGTTTCAAATAAAATTTTAAGGTAATGTTTAAAAACTAACGACCACTTTAAACCGATTCGATACTGTGCCTATTAAGGGATGTATGATATTTTTGTCTTCGAAACCCCATTTTTTCAACTCCCTGGGCCAATGGTTGGTGATAACAAAAAACTCTTTACTTACATATGTTTTAGGCTCTTACCCAAGAATAGAAGGAACTTTAAATGAATTCGATATTTTACTTAATAAAAAAAGTTATAGAGATTTTTTTGTTTTGAAAAAATCCCCCATTTACACCTCCATGATCCGATTTTGCCCATTAACGAATACGATCGAGATTTTAAGTCGTACGTTTTATGTATCAATTTAAAAGTGATTAGCGCAAAATTACAACAGTTATCGTATCCACAAGAAAGTGAAATATATATATATATATATATATATATATATAAATAAATTTTTGAACTGACGGTGGTTTTGGGGTCCGGGGGATTGTGTTACACGAAAATACGTCAAAATTTTCCGGAAGTTGAATCATTGTACTCATTACAATTGATAGCTTTCTTATGAAATCTACCAAGAAATAATAAATATTTGCCATATATATCGAAATATAATTATATAACAAGTATACACCCAACCACCACGAGACATGTATTAATGAATCGGGTTTTTCCGCTAGTGATCGGTACATTCCGATGCTAAGCTAAGGAGGATGGACACATACACAGACAGACACACGTACAAATGCTCTTTAGTAGAGTAGGATATACGTAAAGTAATATTAAAGTTCAGAAACGGCTTCATATTTTAAAACTGAGAAATACTAGGACATAGAAACATATTCGGATCAACACAGCTTCAAAGTTATTACTTTATAATCTGTTTGAAATCTTTGTCCGTCATATTGAATCAAACTTTTTTTTTAAACAGGAACGTGGATATGTGACACATTAATTTAATTAAAAATTTTTCGAGAAAAACCATAGAGGAATCTATTTCTTGATAAATACCTTAGTTTTCGACTTACAAACAACCAAATTTGCGTGCATGATAATTAAAAAAAAATGTTCCCTCTTCCTAAAAAATTTAAAAAAGTTATCTTTTTAATTAATGCATTTTTTTTACCCTAAACTTTTTTGTCTTCCTAAGGGTCTATTAATAATAAAAATTACCAAAAAAATACGTTAGGGGTAATATTAGGGATGGGGGTCCAATAAAAGTTTAAAAATATAATTTTTTTGGACTCTTTTTTGGTTTATTTAAATGTTTAATAATATTCTTACAATAAATTTTCATCATTATTCATCTAACGTCACCAAAAAAAGAAGTCTTAGGTAACTTTATACTGGTTGTACATTTTTCTGTGGATTTTTTTTTACTTTCTTCCATTTACCGTAGTAAATCTAAAAAAAAAACATTTAAAAAAATTGGAAGGTGATTTTAGAGGTGGGAAGTATTTTTTTTTTTTTTTTAAACTTTTATTTTTGTTTATTTAAATATATAATTATACAATAAAACTTTATCATAAATTATCCGTACCCCAAAAAGAAAATATTTTGTAACTTTTTTCATGTAGCATTATTTTTCTACTTTATCAGAATAAATAAAGAATGCGCCAGGAAAGTATTAAAACTTTGTTTTAAACTTTTTTCTTTATTTTCATTTGTAGTACACGACCTGAAATATTTTCCGTTTCTTCGTAAGATATTCTATCCGTACATTCCATAAATATTACTCGCTATGAAAAATTACGTTTCTTGTACAGCAATAAAAATTATTATGCATAACATTTTCTATTTAATCACCGGTTATTGGAAGAGATTTATCTGATTTTTTATTAATGATTTACAAAAATAAATTCAATATTTACTTTTAGAACCAAGTAAAATAAATTTTTTCATAGAATATGAATTCCCGATTGATTTAAAATATTACTAAATATATAAATTTATCTAAATACTAGGATGGTTTAAAATTTAAAGAGAAAATGGGAACAGCGGAAAAACTATTAAATCGAATAAACTGATTAGCAAAAGTTGGCCACCCTGACGTAGAAAATATCAGCTGTTCGGAAAGAATGTACATTATTATAAAATTGTTTACTTATTTCAAAATTTCGGCTCATTTTGAAAGATAGACCGTAGAAGAATACCGTGATGCGATAAAATGTTTTGTTGCCTGAATATATAAAACTACACGGTAAAGTTTTAGAACGGTATAGTGAATGCATTAGACGTCTAATTAATAAGTGAATAAAATAATTTGAAAATGTACTCCCTGACATCGAGATATTATATAAGCTTAAAGCATGTTCTTCTGTGTTCTTTTGCAATTTACTCTGCCTTGAACGTTATCAAAACCCGTAGTGATGACAGCTTCCTAGTAATTACCGACTCTAGTAGAGTGTACTTCACAGCTTGAGCTGCAGACGTTCTGAATCCATCGTCCAGATTATTCATGGTAACCCACCGGGTTGGTCTAGTGGTGAACGCGTCTTCCCAAATCAGGTGATTTGGAAGTCGAGAGTTCCAGCGTTTAAGTCCTAGTAAAGTCACATATTTTTACACGAATTTGAATACTAGATCGTGGATACCGGTGTTCTTTGGTGGTTGGGGTTTCAATTAACCACACATCTCAAGAATGGTTGAACTGAGACTGTACAAGACTACACTTCTTTTACACTCATACATATCATCCTCATTCATTTTCTGAAGTATTATCTGAACAGTAATTACCGGATGCTAAACAGGAAAAAGAAAGGAAAGATTATTCATGATATCCTTTAAAGGATAAATAAAGTTGTGGTACTGGTACGGGTCCCTGGCCATTGTGGCAACCTCGGGAACGAACGGACCGATGAGGTTGCCAAGAGAGCTGCAATAAATGGCATCCGAGTACAATCGACATGTGAGAGAGACTTCATGAGATCAATCCGTGTAAAATTGCTGGCTCGATGGAATAGATTCTGACTGTTGAATCTTCCCACGGCAATGCCTTACATCCGGGAGAATGTGCTCGAGAAACCTCTTTTCCCGAGCAACAGAATATCTTAACTCGACTAATGATTGGACACACCAGGCTTACCCCTGCGAATCTACTTGGCTCTCCTCAAAAGATCTGTAAGGCTTGAAAGGTCAAATGGTCCGTGTACCATCTGCTCTTTGATTGCCCAATCTTTGGAAAAATCCGACAAAACTTAGACCTGAGTTCAGGTATGAAATTTCTACTAAGGATAAAACGTCTGTTGCCTTTCCTCTCCTACAGTGGAATGAAGAATACAATTTAGTGGTTTTTATCTTATTTATGTATTTTATTTTATATTTGTTGTTACTTGTTTATGTTTAATCTTTATTGTTCCTGTTTCTTTATTGTTTATTTTTGTTGTTTTATGTAACGCTACATGATAGTGTTACTTTAGTCGTTAATGACTGTAATTGTTGTTGCGACTGAAAATAAGAGCATTAAAAAATTGAAATTGGGTAGAGCAAGTTTCAATGATCAATAGGAAGACCGAAGCTCCGATTGACGCTTTGGAAAACGAATGATTTTTATTTCTCGCTAAATAATTTATATCAAGATTAATACTATTTTACAAGATTTGAAGTTTTATCCAAAAGAATAATTGCATTTTTAATATGTTTAGATTAGCTGAATTCTTAAAGCTAAAAGATAGATCATAAAACGGCTAATTATGTACTCCTGAGAGTTACCTGTGTAGGAGGTACCAGCATATATTTGTAACAACAAAAACATTATTCATTGAAACCACGCAATAATAAAATAATATAATTTAATTGTTATTTGCTTTCCAAAGAATACCATAACCGTACTAATACAATATTCTCTTTTACCAACAATCATACAGTACAGTTGTTAAGCTTTGCTTTATAATTAAATTTAATTACAATTAAATACAAAATATAATAAGAGAGTAACAAATCAGATTAAGATTATCGCTAGAGGATAGATAATTAAATATTTTAATAAATTCTAAATTGGGTTTTCGGTTAGAAATCCTATTAATAATATTATTCTGATTCAAAAAATTTGGAAAATCGCTGAAATTTTGTAGTGCTTTCTATTCCACTATCCATGAAAACTGAATTGCCGCAAAACGCGTTTGATGTTTTGAATTTTAATTTTGAAATTTTTAATATAATTACTTATTAAATTTTTTTATTTTTTTTTGTTTGGGGGCGAAAAACGCCTGTGCGTTATCATCGCCCGGAATTTTCTTTAATAAAAAAGTAAAATAGCTTTAAAATAATAAAACTTATAAGGTTTAAAATTAACATAAATCATATAATAAAAATTTATTAAAACAAAAGTCAAAAAAGTGAAATAAAAAATCAAAACTAATATCGCAGACGGAGTCTTTAAAATATAAAAGCTAAAATAATAGAAAAAAGAAACTATATAAAACTTACCTAATTCCGATAGGTTGTGTAAAAGGCTCCCTTCTCGGATAATAAAATTAAAGACATAGAACCAAAAAAATCAAAATTGAAAGTAAAGGAAAAAATTATCAAAAACTTTTCTAGCATAAAAATAAATATGATAATATTAAATTTTTTTCAGTAACCTGGTACTACGCAAAAACAGAAACATCCGGTTCAAAATTTCGTTATTATTGTACAAGATACCACGGATGTTTCTGGGTAGATTAAATTTACGACGCAACGCCGCATAACATATGCAGTCTATGAGAATGTGTATAGTCTTGCGGCAGTTGCATCGTGTGCATAGGGGTGCGTGTCCTCCAGACATCTCCAGATACTCGTGTGTGATCCTCACACACATTTAATACTTATTAAATGTCCGCTTACGTATTGTTATTATTATTTCCAATAATAATGAGAGTGGTGAGAGGGAGGATGGATATGAAGCAAACACAAAATTTGCTGATGAGTAGGTGGGAGGCCAGATAGAAGGGATTTAAGTAAGAATGGACTCAACGGCTTCTCCCTGCGATAAAACAATGGATGGAAAGACACTACGGGGAGATGGGTTACGAGCCGACTCAGTTCCTGACGGGATATAGATGGGATGTTTCGGCCCGGACCCGAAAAGGTTTACGAGGACGGTATCTCACCTGTGCGTCTATCGTGGACTACTACGTCGAGAATTCAATATTTGAATGTTTACATTAGTAGCAGCTGAAGTCGGATTGTTATCGGCATTTGGGTGAACTGATGCTTCTGTCCAGGAGGAACTGGACTTTGAGTGCATGATACGGCGATGATCAAGGTTAAGTTGGCGGATGGGTAGTGGGGGACGGCCAGTCTACGGAGGTGAATAGCAGGGGACCCTTCCGGGTTGTTGTCTGCCGATGACCCCGGGTGAACGTCAGATCGTGCTGCTTGGAAGTCAGCAGTTCGTGTATCCGCACCAGTCATCTAGGAACCGTATTCATGCTTTGCGGTCAGATTTCAGTTCCTAGGGGAAGAAGGGGGGAGAGTTTTTAGTCGATGAAAGCCCGAAATTAGCGTCTATTGCTGGCGAACGGTGGCCGGCAGAGCTTTTCCTTCTCTTTTTGGAGGAGGAAAAAAATAATAATATTACATAATATTATTATTATTATATAAAATAAACGTTCAATGGGTTTATTTGGGAAATTAATATATATATATATAAAAGCAGCTTTCGGGAAACAGAAAAAAGGCTAAGCACAATACATAAAGGATTGATTGTCTATCGATGCATAATAATTGTTGGAATTCTATAGAATGTTTTATTTATTTTTATTGTTATGAGTTAGCCGTATTGAGTGACATTTAAAAAGTTTTAAAAAAAAATTGAAAATTGGGAAATGGACTTAAAGTGTATTCTAAATAAATATGGGTCCACACTTGTTTACACTGAAATAGGTCTATTGTATGATAAATAAAAGAATAAGTGGATGATTATTGAAATCTAAATATAATATATATATATATATATATATATATATATATATATACATATTTTTTTTAAATCAATTAGATGGAATAAATTTTATAATAAAAGTTGAAAAAAAAAAATTTACATATATAATTTTGTACTTATCTCTTATTTACTTATCTTTTTTCTTTATTGAGTATACATTTTTCATGTAGATCAGAATTAATAAAATTATTTATTAAAGAATCTTTAAATAATAAGAATAAATCTTTAAAAAAAATTTGTAAAAAATTTTTTAAAGCACCGCTGTTAAATAAAACGCTCTAAAAGGTAAAACAGTAATAATTAAAGGTAAAACAATAACAGTAATAATTGAAGAACATAAGAAAGCAGCCGTAATAAGACAGGGAGTCCGATAAGAATATTCACTCTTTAATCTTTACATGGAACTAGCAGTTAATGATGTTAAAGAACAATTTAGATTCGGAGTAACAGTACAAAGTGAAAAGATAAAGATGCTACGATTTGCTGATGATATAGTAATTCTAGCCGAGAGTAAAAAGGATTTAGAAGAAACAATGAATGGCATAGATGAAGTCCTATACAAGAAATATCGCATGAAAATAAACAAGAAAACAACGAAAGTAATGAAATGTATTAGAAATAACGAAGATGGACCATTGAATGTGAAAATAGGAAGAGAAAAGATTATGGAGGTAGAAGAATTTTGTTATTTGGGAAGCAGAATTACTAAAGATGGACGAAGCAGGAGCGATATAAAATGCCGAATACCCCAAGCGAAACGAGCCTTCAGTAAGAAATATAATTTGTTTACATCAAAAATTAATTTAAATGTCAGGAAAAGATTTTTGAAATTATATGTTTGGAGTGTCGTTTTATATGGAAGTGAAACTTGAATAATCGGAGTATCTGAGAAGAAAAGATTAGAAGCTTTTGAAATGTGGTGCTATAGGAGAATGTTAAAAATCAGATGGATGGATAAAGTGACAAATGAAGAGGTATTGCGGCAAATAGATGAAGAAAGAAGGATTTGGAAATATATAGTTAAAAGAAGAGACAGACTTATAGGCCACATACTAAGCCATCCTGGAATAGTCGCTTTAATATTGGAAGGACAGGTAGAAGGAAAAAATTGTGTAGGCAGGCCACGTTTGGAATATGTAAAACAAATTGTTAGGGATGTAAGATGTAGGGGATATACCGAAATGAAACGACTAGCACTAGATAGGGAATCTTAAAGAGCTGCATCAAACCAGTCAAATGACTGAAGACAAAAAAAAAATAAAGGTAAAAAATAATTTTAGGACGGTATCGCAGAATAGATTTGAGAACAAGCTTTGTCTATTACATAAAAAAGAATGTCCTGACTGATTCATTGACTCGTAATCAACGTACAACCAAAACTATTATAGGTAGAGACGTCAAATTTTCAGGGTACCTTCGTATCTTTAAGTAGGCGTGCAATAAGAAAGGAATTTGCAAAATTTTGTTTTTAAGGGGTTCAAATCGATAAAAAACTAATTTTCGTGTTAGCAGAGCTATCTGTTGGACGTAAAAGTAACATACGCTATACTAAATATTTTACGATTCCATTGCAATGTTTCCGATATGTGTGTTCGCTGCAAACTAAAAAACTACTGGACCGATTTACGCGCGGAGAAGAAGGGAGAAAGGGAAAAATCGGTAAAGGGAAATAGGGAAAAATCGAAAAAGATAAAAGGGAAGAAGGAGAAAATGAGGAAAAGGAAAAACGGAAAAGGGAAATGGAAAGGGAAAAGATAAAAAAGAAAAGAGGAGGGGTAAGGGAAATGGGGCAGTGGAAGGGAATTAAATAATTTTAATTAAAATTAAATAAAATAAAATTAAATTTAAAATAAATAGATTAAAATCAAATTAAAAAATTAGAATATATAAAGCAAATAATTGAAGATGTCAGACGCAAAAAAATTGATTGAGATTAAAATCGTAGGTAAAGCATTGAAATGAAGTAATTCATTACATCTGTCAAATAAGTAATATTAATACATCGTGTGCGCGCGCAAAGCGACAGAATGAGTATGTGAGTGCTCCAGAAGAATACCGTTAAATTTTACAGCTGTATTTCTCTGTTTAAAATAATGAAAAAAGTTAATAATAAACATGTGTCCGGAAAAGAATTTGTTTTTAAATTAGGAATAACAAAGAATTTTACCATGATTTCTACTTAGCAGCAAAATTAATCTACATCAACTGGAATCGAAAACCGGGGAAGAAGGGAGAAAGGGAAAAATTGGAAAACGGAAATAGGGAAAAATCGATAAAAGTAAAAGTGAAGAAGGGGAAAACGGAATAACAAAAAAAAAAACAGGAAAACGGGTAACGGCTATTGATGGAAAATAACGTCTGTATAATAAAAAATGTAATATATTGATTTTGAAATTAATGTAACTTTTTATTATTTGAATAAAATTAAATTTTTATTAATAATAAACATTTAATTTTAATTCTTATTATTCCACAGGAAATCTCTACTTAATATCCTTGAAGAATTTGAAATAGATCTCAAGATAATAAATATTAAAAAGAAACATTTTTTTTTGTTTTCAATCATTTGACTGGTTTGATGCAGCTCTTCAAGATTTCCTATCTAGTGCTAGTCGTTTCATTTCGGTATATCCTCTACATCCTACATCCCTAACAATTTGTTTTACATATTCCAAACGTTGCCTGCCTGCACAATTTTTTCGTTCTACCTATCCCTCCTATATTAAAGCGACTATTTGAGGATGACTTAATACGTAGCCTATGTTTGTCTCTTCTTTTAACTACTTTTTTCCAAATTCTTCTTTTGTAATCAATTTGCCGCAAAAACTCTTCATTTGTCACTTTATTTACTCATCTGATTTTTAATGTTCACCTATAGCACCACATATGAAAAGCTTCTAATTTTTTCTTCTCAGGTACTCCGATCGTCCAAGTTTCACTTCCATATATAAAGCTACATTCTAAACATATATTTTCAAAAATCTTTTCCTGACGATTAATTTTTGATGTAACGAAATTATATTTCTGATTGAAGGCTCGTTTCGCCTGGGCTATTCGGCATTTTATATGAACAGACCTTGTATGTGTGTATATATATATATATACACACACATATATCCACACACACACACATAACGCGCACGCGCGCGTGTAACACACACAAGAATGATAAAGAAAGACAGGGAGAGAATATTTATATGTATGAAAACTTCTATATTATTATTATTATGAGAGCTTTTTGAAAATCATTCCTTAATAAAACGATCTGTATGCAGTATCACGTAATGCCACTCAATAATCTTATTGTACCATATTTATTTGTATAAAATTCAAGAATTAAAGTGTAACCATTCATGTTTGTTTATCCGTTTATTTACTGAAAAAAGTTTGCTCTAATTTTTTTAAAATTCATTATACATTAATCCTTTATTTATATGTTGAAATTTAATACTACATTGTGATTCCCTATTATTAAAAAATTATAATATAAAAAAAAACACATTCAGTTTTCAAATAGATAAAAGAATTTTAAAATAAATGAGTAATATTCAAAAATAAATGAGTTAATAAAATAATGATAAGCCAACAGGAAATCACACGAATAATAGAAACATTTATTTTATCATAAAAAAAAATAAAATTTGAAATTTAATTTTTTCAAGTGTACGAGTATGTAATGAAAAGCTATTGTTTAATTATTTTTGAATGGAGTCCTTTAAATTATATATAAACTTTATGTTAAACTGCATAAAATAAAACAACCTACACACAGATTAATATATATGTATATATCTACCATTGAAAAACTGAAGAGAGAAAGAAATCCGTGTGTGTGTGTGTGTGTTGTTTAGGAGGGAGGGGATGAATTAGTATAGAACGAATATTTTATTAATGAAACCGGAAAATTATAAATAAAAGTGACTTTTTTTTGTAAAATATATTAACAACTCCTACATAATAATTAATTGAATTATAATCAACAATAGAATCATTTATATATAATTGAAAAGGAACTGCCTTTAAAACGATATGAATAATTAACAACATAATTTAATATGGAATTAAAAATACTCAGAGCGAAAAAACATAAAATTTATTTACAATAAGGAATTAATATATCAGATTTTTTTGCCAAATTAATTACGTGAGACAAGTATAAAAATTGCTTTTATCTGTTAAATACATATTCATCAACCTGGAGTTTTAATGAATTCGAAATGTATTCAACGTTTTTTGTTAAGATAGTAGTAATTCTATTGCTGTAGCAACTTTTTTCCTTTACTAACAAACCTTATGTAGCAATCTTATTCCGTATACTATTTTGTTATTCTTATATATTATTTCCTTTTTTACTTTCCCGTCTAGATATCGCTACAGTAAAGCAATAACTCTAGAAGGAAAACTATTGTAATCGATTTAATTTGAACATAACCGGTTTTCACCGCATAATAAAATTTTGACACCGAAGGAACCCAAAAAACCGGATGGATGTTTTCCGATTTGTATGTATGTATGTGTGTGTGTGTTCGGGGTTGGCCTCTAAATCACCTTATATCTCTACAACTACTTGAACAAACTCGGTCAGATTACTTCTATATAATTATCGCGTATTGATGCAATTTCAAACTTGAAAGGTCAACGGGGTAAGTCTATAGAGTAAGGTCATCCTCAGTATCTCGAGATTTCGTTTAATTAAGGTTATATTTTAATTAGGCACATTTGTTAACGATTAAAAAATAACAATATTTGCAAAAAAATATAATTTTTTGGAAAATCGCACCACCACTATAAAAAATGATGTAATCGTTTACTATGTTGTGACGTCACAGGTTAGCAGTAGAATTAAATAAATGAATAATATTTAAAGTATATATCAAGTAACTCTGTGTGGCTGGCTTCTCGAACTCGAACGCCCGATCGGTACCTGACACGTTAACACTCGCGACTACACCGGTGTACTTATTTTCCATGATTTTATTATAATCACACCAAGTATCCTTGGGACAAAGAAAAATCTAGAAAATTTAGAAATACGAATGAAAGAAATGACAGACGCTACAACGGTCAAGGAAAAAAAAAATCATAAAAAATTTCCTACTGCTCGGAATTTAATAAATTACGTTTCATTTTAAAATTAAAATATCAAGTAATCGTATGGCGCTAAATTCAAAAAATCGAAATTTTGAACGAAAATTGGGAAAAGCTCCTTTATAAAAATCCTTATCTTTCATAAGTTGATAGGAGGATATTTTTTTAAATAAATTAAAAAAAAATAATACCGGTATAAAAATAATGTAATATATTGGAAATACCTGAAATAAATTATACAGGATCAATAAAATGAGCGCACGTACGCACGCATACACACACAGAGAGAAAGAGAGAGAGAAAATAATAATGGGGTATAACAAAAAACTTTTACCTTATTTAAATTGATTTTTTATTTTATCTGTTAAACTGTCACAAAGATAAAATATACTTGACACTGTGGTACGGATAACCTAGAGTGGTTTATTTGGTTTTTTTTGTTTTTTTTTTTAATTTTATATTGAAAAAGGTCATCACAAACCATTTGACACCCATTTCATTAAATCCTTTTTATTTTTAGTTTTAAAAAGTAAAAATCAATTTCATTATATAAAACTTGTACACATCTGCAAAAAGAATCTTTAATATAAGAAATTGGTTTTCCTAAATGAAAAAGAAAATGAAGCAATGAGTAAAAATAAATTTACCCAAATCAATTTGTATTGAATAAAAATAAAAAATAGTTTTTTTCTTATTTTTAAATTCAGATTATTAGAAAAATATATATTTTAATTAAAACTCACATTTCTTCATCGTGAAGGTACTGGGTTCGAATTCCGATCAGGCTGGATATTTTTCATAAGCTAAAAATATTATTTAATTTTCATATCAGTTTAAGTTTTTTGTTTTTAATATATTCTATAATAACTCCCATATCTCTGGCGAAGTGATAGCATTTTGGCCTTTCATCCAGAGGTTCCGGGTTTGATTCCATAGAATTTTTCATACGCTTCAAAGTACCATTTTCCCTTTTCTATGAACAAGCTTCTAACAGCTTCAGAGGTGAATTAATTATCCATCAAGCATTAAGAAAGATATATATATATATATACATACAGAGTGTTTCTAAAATGGGAGGCCGGCTATATTTTTTCGGTTTCTACTTGTAAAACTAACCAAAAAATATTCTTAGGAAATCCGACAATTTCTCCTTCGTTTTCTCCCTGTCAACCATTACGTTATTTTTATATCAAAATTTATATTTCAAGTTCGAATAAACGATCACTTTAATATTTGATAAGCGTTTTGGTAATAAATTTTTATAATTAGCAAAGTTTTAAAATTAGCAAAAAATTAGCACTTAAATACTTCGAAAATTACAAAACAGCGGCCAAGTTTATTTTTCAATCTGTTATATCTTCCTAAATATCAGTTTTATCAAAATTTATGTTATTTGCTAAAATATTAGGACTTTTATTTTGAACAAAATTACATTTTATTTGTTAAAATCTGTTACCAAATAGCTGAGTTATGGGAGAATATAGATGTTGTATTTTATATCTCTTTTCATGTCCTCCACTTTACGTTCAAAACGAATAAATATTGATTGTTTAAGTAATAGTTTTCTCACAATAATAGACTTAATAATGACCCAAAATTACAAATTTAACCGATTTAAAAAAAAAAATTGTCCTTTAGTTCAAAATAAAAGACTTAATATTTTACAAAAATAACATAAATTTTTATAAAACTAATATTTATGGAGATATAACGGATTGAAAAATATACATAGCAGCCATTTTGTAATTTGCAAAGGATTTAAATCCTGATTTTTTGCTAATTTTAAAACTTTATTACAAAGATTCTTATCAAATATTAATGTGATACATGTATCCGAATTTGAAATATAAATTTTTATATAAAAAATAACAAAATGGCGGACAGTGGTAGAACAAAGAAGAAATTACCATTTTTCCTAAGGATATTTTTTGTTTAGTTTTTACAAGTAGAATCCGTAAAATTATAACCAGCTCAACATTTTAGAAAAACTGTATATACATACGAGTATAGTCTCACAAAAAAAAAACAAAAAAAAAAAAAAAAAAAAAAAAAAAAAGAAAAAAAAACGGAGAAACTTTCAGTACTTGTTCTACTGGTGTAAATAATGAAAAAAAGTTCACATAAACATTAGTCTGAAAGCGTATTATTTTCGAGTTACAGTTAACGAAAAATTTTACTGATTTTAGTTCTTTTAATAAAGGAAAGCCCTACTGTATTTTTTGGGAGCCAAATTAAAGAGTATTGTTGGTGCTTTCTTATATAACTTCAGCTGGTAAATAGAGTAAAACAGTACGCAGAATTGTAACTCCTAATATATCTGACGTAAAACACAAAATTCGTTGTCTGAAAAGAAGTTTTTTTTTTTTTTAGGTTTGTGGTACGATACCTTTGTTAAATTACTAATAAATGCAGAAGATTTAATAACAAAACTTGTACAGAATTTAATTGTAAGAAAATTCATGTAAATATAGACAATAAAAAGTAAATAAAAACCTTTAAAAATCGATTTTTTATCGAAGCAAAATAGACGAAAAAATAGACAGAAAATCGAATTATTCTTTCTGTACATAGAACACATACTGAAAGTTTCTTCGGGAGATACCCTGCTTATAAATAAATAAGGAAAATTTTAAGGAAAAAAATTAAGTTGTTTAACTTATTTATAAATAAAAATTACTCATTTAAAACAATTAAAATTTTAAAATTCGTACCTGAAAATTAAAAAAATATTTCTTTTCATTTTATTAGATATGAAAAATCCCAGAAAACCTTTAATTGTAACCCAACACTAAAATCCAAGCACAATAGAAAAAAAATTCCAAAAATATCGTCGTGGCCAAGTGGTTGCGTCAACTCTTATCCAGTAGACGCGAGTTTTACTCTTGGTCAAGCTTGATAATTTTTCATCATTATAAAAGTCACTTTTCATGATTGACTATAATTGAATGGTTCTACTGTAGTTAATAAATTAATAAAAATAAAAAATTCAAACCACCAGAAGTAAATTTAGTACCCAAAATTCAGCTTATACAAAAATATCTTAACTCCATGACAGAATAGTGTCATTTTTTTTTTTCATCAGGTAAATTCTTAGATTCAAATCTCCGTCCGGTTTCACCACATTTTTTACTAAGCTGTAATATTAATCCTACTACCTACCTTGTTTCAAATACTGAAAACTAAATTTATATATTAATCTGGGTGCTTACTTCGTCACCTATCATGTTTTTTATGTGTGCTCGAAATACGAGTTAATACGTACGGAGACCATCCGTTGACTTGATCTTATCGGGTCGACGTGTAAACTGGAGGAGCCAGGGCGAATGGGTAAACCTACCGGGTTGGTCTAATGGTGAACGCATATTTCCAAATTAGCTGATTTTGAAGTCGAGAGTTCCAGCGTTCAATACCTAGTAAAGTCAGTTATTTTTAGACAGATTTGAATACTAGATCGTGGATACCGATGTTCTTTGATGGTTGGGTTTTAATTAACCACACATCTCAAGAATGGTCGAACTTGAGACTGTATAAGAGTACACTTCATTTACAGTTATACAAATCATCCTCATTTATCCTTTGAAGTATTACCAGAATGGTAACTACTTTGAGACTAAACATGAAAAAGAAAGAAAGCCCGAATGGTTAATAGTGGAGAGTTTTGTAGTGTACTTACCAAAGAAAGGATTGCTGAAGGGATCTAAAGCTGTACTTGGAATTCTCTTTTATTCTATTTTTCTTGACGTTTTGTTTTATAAATTATGTTTTTCTTTTGTTCTTTGTTGTGTTTTGTTTCAATGTTAAAGTTTTGCTATTGTTTCGTGTAATATTTTTATGTTTCGTGTTGAACTCACTTTTACTTTGTACGGGTAGGTAGTTCAATTCCTGTGTTAGTTAGGTATTTTCAAGCTTGGTTAAGACTCGGTGAGATGTGTTTTGTTTTGAGTTCATTAACTAGTAGTATATCCATGGGAATGTCATTCGTGGCATTTGCATCTGAAATATATCAAAAGCTGAGGTTTCAAAGATGACCTCCGGTACAGCCCATAATTTTTTGTGACGGAGGGGGTGGCGGAGTAAGTTGTGTAAATACACTGATAGAAATGTCTGCTGAGACATTTGCATCAGTGGTATTCTGTCAGAGGCCAAACTGATAACTGCGTTCTGTTATCAAGTTTAGAATCTAAAAGACGACCTCCGGTTAAGCCAATCAAAATTATGAACGAAGAGGGTTGGTGTGGCGACCGGGTACGTTACAAAGCGGGTGTCTTTCCCTATGGGGGTCAGGATGACCCCCGTCACGGCTTTACTCATATTATTTACGTATGGAACTTCAAAAATTGGAAAAAGAGTTTTATAGTAATTACATGGATGCTATTGTTTTCAGAGTTATTACTACTCACGACTTACCAGATAAAATTGATTAATTTGAACAACTTTTTAGTTGTTAAATATGTAAATTGTCGTTATTCCCTTTAATTTTATATAAAACTAATCTGTTTTTACTTATATTACAATAATAATACAAATCAATCTTTTAGAGACAATTATATTATATATAGTAATTCACAGAACCTGAAGAAATCGATATTGACGATGACAATCGATATAGACAATGATATTAAATTTTGTAAAAGACGGTTAATTATTTTAATTTTTTCTTTTAATTTAAGATTTATGTAGTAGAGAGATTGGTGAAGTTTGAATTGTGGTATACATTCCGAGGGCCGTAAGAAAATTGCAGTTAAAATTTCATAATGATTGGTTCACTAATTTTTGCGATTATCGATAACAAACGAAAAGACGTATTTTTATAAAGTAAAGAAATTATTTATTTTGGTTTTTTTAATATTACAATTTTCTAATAATTTTCAATATTGATTTTACTGATATTAATATACTGATAGTTTTTTGAAAACATCGATTCATACCAATAAAAAAAAAGTCAATATTCTTGGTTTGATAAGGAAGAAGTGGGTGATAAACGAAGAAGATAAAAAAACTAGTAAAATATACAGAAAGACAGAGCCAGATACTAATAGAGTAGCATTTTAAAAGAAAAGGGATCACAAAAACAAAAAAAAGATAAAAATAAAAAGGTTAGTATAAAAAATAAAAATAAATAAAACATTAATACAAGAAAAATAAAAATGTTGAATCTCAATAGAAGAAAACATAAATAAAGAAAAACAAAAGAAAGGAGGAATTTATAAAATACTGCAAGAACTTAATCAAGAAAAGAAAGATGATAAGAAGAAAAAAGTAAAAAACAGGATAAAAAGATATATTAAAGAAAAAAAAATGGCATATAAAAGCACTGGAAAGAGTTTTATAACTTTTCCGGTTTGCCGGGATATGTTACAACTATTGTATTTAAAATGAAAATTAAACTGAAAATTAAAATATGTTAAGCATACAAGCAAAAAAGTATATTAAGAAAAAAATTATTCTACTCTTTGAATAAAATTTTAAAATACGATACAAATGGTGACCAAAACTCCGGGAAACATTAATTAATTATAACCAAAATAAAATGGTATCAAAAACTCTATTCATAACACATCGTACAAAATTTCATAAAATTTCGTTAATCCTGCCTGAAAATATTAAGCGAGATGATGTTGGTTTGCTTGGCATTTCTCCCGCCACCACCCCATTCGCCCTAAAGCATAAGACCGAATGTCTGAGCCACAAATGGCTATGAGCCTCGAAACAGTTTAGCGACCAGTATCCTAAATAGCTCCTAGAGCTTACCTAACAGCGTGAGCGACTAAGCGCGGTGCCACACACCACCGGCTTACGTGTTCCAACCGCTTACTTGTCATCGTATATTTACTAAAATGGGTAGGCGCATCCCGTCAATTATTAAACATATATATGACATCCATAATAAAATTTATTTCGTCTAGCCAGCAATTCGCTCCCACGCCTAGGTCGCTGAATGCCAACAAGTACCTTTCCACCATTTTATAGCGCTTGGAATCATAATAATTGGCTGGTGGTCAGCCATACTCAGGGTTAGCTTCCCACAGCAATTCTTCCTAGTCTGGCGTTACAGATGACATAAACCACTGACAGAATGCTACACGTTTTCCAGTGTCTGCAAGTGACAAGTAGTGAATGACAAGAATTCTGTACGGATGCATCTTTAAACATTTGCGTGATGCCATGTGGATAATACCGACGGAGAGACCAGACTGGTTAGATAGGCATCGCACAGGCCTTTTTGAGGCTAACAGAATATACAGCTTGCACGTCGATCAACTTTTCAAGTGTTAGCAGGTCGACCACTTTTGACTGCATAAAAGTCTTTCCCTTTACTACGGATGCCGGTTGAACAAAGCAACCGCATCTAGGAACTCCCACACAGTCCGACAATGCGGCTCTCGCCATATTGCCTCGCTGTTTGTAAGTGGCCAATTTTTCCCTTAACATCTAAGTTCCAGGGTGGCCCGGTCAATAGCAGGGCATTCAAACATCAGATGTTCATTTGACTGGACCTCCCCGCAGATGCACAGCTCATCAGCTGCCAGGCGGAACCGAATCAGATATTGGTTCATGGTTGGTGGTCGGTTAAGCGAGATGATATCTGACAAAATTAAATAATCAGGATTACTTTCTAACCCTGAATGGAAACTTTCTAATATACAGTGTTTAAAAAATGAAGCAAATTCATGGAAAAATGAGTATATTGCAACAGTTGTTGAAATTGACTTCCATTATGGGATTCACATAATTGAACACGGCGTTGTATTCACTTAAACAACATTTATTCAGGAATTCCTACGACACATCATTCAATTTCGCTTTGCGATTCGGAAATGGTGTGAGAATGAGTTTTGTAAGCAACATTTTAAGGTATCCCCACAAAGAAAATCAGGAAGAGATAAATCAGGAGACTGATTGGGCCACAACCCCTTTCAAATCACTTACCCATGAAAACACAGATCAAAATAGGTCATAGAGTTGTTGACTGTATGAGGCGTAGCACTTTTCTGCTGAAACCACGTGTTCTCTAAGCGGTCTACAGGTATAGCGTTTACAAATTGTATGTAGTGCTCACTATGCCATGAAAGAATGTCATGAAGATTCGTCAATGTGATACTACACACCAAATACCCACTTTTTATCCGTGCAGCTGATGTGGATTTTTCGTGCACCAAATACGTGAATTCCGTGCATTCAGGTATCCATCAAGATGGAACAACGCCTTGTCATACCGAAACTAATCATCGAATTCTTCCTAGTCTGGCGTTACAGATGACATAAACCACTGACAGAATGCTACACGTTTTCCAGTGTCTGCAAGTGACAAGTAGTGAATGACAAGAATTCTGTACGGATGCATCTTTAAACATTTGCGTGATGCCATGTGGATAATACCGACGGAGAGACCAGACTGGTTAGATAGGCATCGCACAGGCCTTTTTGAGGCTAACAGAATATACAGCTTGCACGTCGATCAACTTTTCAAGTGTTAGCAGGTCGACCACTTTTGACTGCATCTGCCAAATCCCTTGTCTCTTGCAACTTGCCGTACAGCCGTTTGATAAAGGACTTGTTTGTTGCAATCACACCATACTTTTCTACAAAGGAATTCTGGGTTTGGGCATAACTGGCAAATATAATGTATTGTATGACAATGAATACTCTCTTCTACATTGTACAACCCAATTTTCCTCAATTAAACATGCAACAAAAGAAGGAAACATTCTTCCATTAGATTGCGTAACTTTTTGAACACTCTGTATAACCAAAATGATATACTTTTGTATTGGAATCATTTAATTATATAAGAATCTTACTTAGAAGAAAGAAATAACAAATATGAAAAAAGTGTTTCTTTTCTCTGCACTCCTCTATGGGGGTCAAGACCATATATCATCAGCGTTATCTCAGAGAAAATTACTTTAATATTTTTTAGGTAACTAACGGAAATTAAATTATTTTTTAATTTTTGTCTACTCTGAGTAAAGTTTTTTCTCTACCCCTTAACCGATTCTCACTAAAATGAAATAAATTCAATGTCCCATATATAAAACTATCATCTCCCGTCGGGGCTTTGATTGCACTATAGGCGTATTCAACCTCAAAACCTTGCAATATTTTTTAGTAATTCTGTATGAGCTGTTGCCCTCAAAGTTATAACTTTTCACAACTTAAGGGATACAATACAGTACTTAAAGAAAATATGTGTTAAAAAATCAAAGTTTTAATGAAATCAGGAAGATACTGAAGTTTTTCAGAAATTATTTTATCCCCAGTATAGTATGGACTTTATTGTGAAGTTTCATCATTTCATTTTTTGGCATTGCAATGATTACATATTTTAATCGTTTTACGTATTTAAATTTCATTCAAATTCAGGGGATAATCAAATCTTTGTAAGCTAACATATTTCTTAGAGATTGAACTCGATTTTGAGTATATAAATTGCTGTTTAAGTCCTTGAAAACCCACGTGAGGTAGATTAATCAGATTTTTAAAACAAAACAAAAAAATCTGATATGAAAATTACGTATACACTTTTTTTTTTAAATGAAAAATACATAAAATTTTATTTCATTAATAACTTCTGATATTTTTTTCATATTTAAAAAACTTTTGATTGGTATTATTGAATTATTATTTGTCGTAAAAAATTTACTATATGAGGTTAATAATTATTAATAAATCAATATATTTAAATTAAAAAAAAAAAGAAATGAAATGTCGGATTTGAACCGATGTATCTTCCCCTTGTAATATCCAAATATTTCATTAATTAAAATTTTATTTGGCTATAACTCTGGAACTAATGAAAATAAGTACCACTTATGATATATCGTTGAAATATTGTTTTTATGAGATTGGTGAGATTTGAATTATGGTAAATATTCCGAGAGGGAGGGAGGATTCACAAGAAAGTTACAATTAAAATTTCGTAATGATTAATTTAATAATTTTTCCAGTTATCGAGATCAAATGAAAAAATGTCGTCTCTTTATACAGTACTGAAAATCATCATGCCACATTTCATCCAAGTCGTTCAACTCAGTCTGCCAATATCAAGCAAAAAACAGTCAATACATATATATATATATATGAAATTTCAAAAATCAAGCTTACTCCCTTACTCGTTACTGAAATGGACTCGTCCAACATATGAACATCGCGGCGACGCAGTAGAACACTACCGATAGTAAGAACAATGTAATCATAACGTTCAGTGTATTGCTAGAGACAAGATGGTGATTTCGCTAGATGAACGTGTTTTAATTGTCGAGTCGTACTTCAGTACGAAATCAGCGGTTGCAGTGCAAGATTTGTTCCGCCATAAGTACCCAGATAAACCAGCTGCTAACAAAACATCAGTATTAAGGTTAGTTGCAAAATTTAGAGAGACCGGTTCGGTTAATAACAAGGAACACAAAATATCTGCGTCAGTGTTGAATACAGATACAGTCACTGAAATCAAAGACCGATTACTCGCTTCGCCAAATAAATCGATCGGACGTTTGTCTGCTGAAATTAATTTGTCTAAATCAACTGTTCATCGTGCGACCAAACGATTACAATTACGACCTTATCGCATTCAAACGGTTCATCGACTTCTTGAGCCCGACAAAGAAAAACGGCTACAATATTGTCAACGGTTCCGTTGATTTCTGCGTGAGGGAATTAATGTTATGGGTTATTTTTCACAGATGAAGCACGGTTTCATTTGGATGGCTACGTAAACAGCCAAAACAGTAGAATTTGGAGCGCTGAAAATCTCTACGTTTATCACGAAAAACAGTTACACCCGCAGAAGTTGGGCGTGTGGTGTGCGATATCGCGGAAGAAAATAATCGGTCCTATTTTTTTCGAGTACACCATTAATGCAGAACGATATCAGGATATTTTATTTCAGTTCATCAAACTCTTGGAAGAGGAAGACAGACACTGCTGGCTACAACATGACGGTGCGACATCGCACTAAGCGGGTTCAACTTCTGATTTCGTTGAGGAATTCTTTGGTAATCGTGTTATCGGTCGAGGCTTGTGGCCACCAAGATCTCCAGATTTGACTGCGGTGGATTTTTTTCTACGGGGGTTACCTCAAAGAAAAAGCCTACAGCAACAAACCACGAACACTTAAACAATTGAAAGTCAATATTGAACAAGCTGTATTAAATATCCAGCCACAAACTTTGAAAAAAGTTGCAAGAAACACTGTAAAAAGAATTGTAGCTTGTATTCAAGAAGATGGCGGCCACTTCCAACATTTACTCTAAATGTAAGGTAAAATGGATGGTAATAATAAAAATTCCATTAACAATTTGCACATGCCTTTTTATTATTTCAATACCTACCAATATAAGGTTGGGTTGCGTTTTATATGGGACATTCTGTATATACTTCCGGATTTTTATCTTTTTTTGTTAAGTTAGGGTGTCATAAAATATTGAGTAGCAGAAAATCCAGATTTGCATAATTTGATCTGATTACCGTGTATTCTTTTACATGCATAGATTATATACGCAGTAAAGTATACTACTATACAAAAATCATATAAATTATTTATTTTTCTACCATAAGCGTACGAAAAAGTAACTTGAAATAAAAATAAAATTTATTACAAAAGTTTTTTAAAAATTCTACTTCTCGATTCAATTTACGATTCTTTTTTCTAAACATTCAAAGTTTGTTTTTCCTATAAATAGATTTATTTAAAAATAAAGAGCAAATAAAAGTTTGGAAAGTTTTTCTTATTTTATAATTCAATAATAAATCGTGCAGAGTAAAAGTCACGTGTGTTATACATACAGTATATATATAAAAAAGTTCTATAGAATGTAATATATTTCTTTTTTTCTAAAATCAGTTAACAAAAAAAGTTTTGTAATAATAATAATAATAATAATAATAATAATAATAATAATAATAAAGAAAATAAATTAAAAAAAGACTATTTGTTAATTTATTGCAATAACAATGTGTTTTTTTCGACAGAAAATTAGTAAATATTTGTTAATGAAACCTTTTTACTACTTTTAAACTCTACGATACAAAAACAAACTTTTTTACTCAAACTTTGGAATTTTTGTTAACCTCAAATTTTCCGTAGATTAGTTTCCAATAAACAACTTAGTTTCATTATGTTGTAGTTTGAAACAGTATAAAAGTTTAAATATACTCGTAGCTTCTCTCAGAGGTTAAAGCTTCTCTAACGTTTCCCTTACTAGTTACTATGAATGAATTCTATTTAACTTGAACCGACGTTATTGCGATGTCCCTTCTACTCTCACTTTACGAATCCCAAAGAAAATCCGTAACATATATTTTCTGTAAATATAAAAAAAAAGTTATAATGAAGTGGTATACATTTTGGAAATTCTAATTTTGAATTTCATTTCAGGAAAAATTCAATTTTTTAATTATTTTACTATGAATAATTTTATATATGTTTATCCAAAAAAATTACAATGAAATTGTAAACCGTGCGGTAAAAGTCTCGCAGATATCATTTGATCCCGCAGTGCATCTATTGTCCAGAGAACGACGATGCCGAACATACGTTGTTCATATGTCCAAGATGGGCCGTTAACAGAGGTCAAATAGTAATTAATGGTCTTACACCAGAAAATCTCATAAACTGGTTGGGGTACAACAATGAGAACTGGGAATGGTTCCGCAGGTTCGCCGGGGAGGTCCTGCGGGCCAAAGAGGATGAAGACAGAAGAATGGGAGTATAAACAGTAGGGTAGGGCAGACAGTCACTCCATGGAGGGCCTGTACGCATTGGTGTGCGGGTACCTGAGAAGGGGGTGAACTCCAGGGGAGTTTGAGTTTGGGTTAAAATAAAAGACCAAGTCCCGGTCGGCGGGGTCGTCCCTGCGGGAGCCTAGGCTCTTTGTGGGGTCGGCACTGTCGATTAGAGGCCAAAGGCGTAAAGACCGAGTCCCGGTTCCCTGCTGAGGCGCTGGGGGACGGCATAGCCGGACCTTGGCTCTAAAGCGGGGGATTAGAGGCAGGCAATGTAAAACAAAAGATCCGAGACCGGGGAGGCCAACCTGCCGTGCCGGACATATAGCCGGCGGGTGGGGGACGCCTCCTTTGAGAGTAAAAGGACACTCTCCCCGACTGAGTATACTTAATTGGATATCCGGTCGGGGAGAGTAGGGAAAAAAATAAAAATAAAAATATCATTTGATCCGCTCAAAAAAAAATTTTGTAATATAAATAAAAAAACTGTTTTTACAAAACGATATTGATATCATAAAAGGTAAGACACTACATTTCTTTTATCAAAATCTGTTACTAATTTAGAATTTGTTTAAAAAAAAATACACGTTATACATATGTACTAGACAATAGATATACAATAATATATAATAAACAATGTTTAACCGTTCCATATAACAAGCAAACAAATAAAAATTTGTTACAGAACTATTACCTGCCCGATTTCATTAATTAAACAAAGAATAATCATAAGAATTGTATTATTTCTATAAATGTGATATATATATTACTTACAAATGAAATCGGGCAGGTAAGTGTTTTGTAACAAATTTTTATTTATTTTTGTTTATTATATAGAACGCTTAAATATTGTTTTTATCTATTATTGTATATCTACTGACAATTATATGATTTTTTTTTTTAAAGAAAAATCAAAATTTACAGATATTGATAACAAAAATGTAGTGTCTTACCTTTTTTGATATCAATACCGTTTTGTTAAAAAAAATTTTATGAGGGTTATTTCTTTTTCAACGTCCGATCGGTCACGAAATTAAAACCACAGTGAATATAAAAAAAAATTTTATTTGTAACAAGTACTTACATAGTTACGCAAATTCTCTAAATAGTCGCCACTCCGATTTAGACATTTTTCTTAGCGTGGAACCAACTTTCCAGTACCCTCTTCATAGAACGGAGCAGCATGTGTTTTCAGCCATGTTTCTAAGCTGGTCTGCAGCTCGATATCTTTGCCAAAATGTTGTCCTCCTAGCCAGCGTTTCGTGTGAGCAAAAATGAGAAAATCGGATGGAGCCAAGTCCGGGCTTTATGGTGGGTGAATGAATAAGAATAAGCGGAGAGGAATGTTGTTATCAGGCATTGTCTTTCTCCATGAGAATGCTCGGCCGCACACTGCAGCTGTAACAAAGGAGCTTCTGCAGCGATTTCGTTGGGAAGTGTTTGATCAGCTACAATATATAAGTACCACTTATAACGTTGAAAAGCTCTCAATGATGGCTTATTACTGCAGTTAAGAAAAACTCCAAAATCCTACCTTTTGGATTTTGGGCTTTATTGAACACTTTTGGTCAAGTCAATTGCAATCAAAGGGGGAGGTGCATAATTAGATGTTACAACAGTCCTAAATCCAAAATTTCAACATCCTACGTCTAATCGTTTTTGAGTTATGCGAGATACAAACGCACATACGTACGTACAAACGTCACGCCGACTAGTCAAAATGGATTCAAGGACGGTTAAAATGGATATTTCCACTGAAATCTGAAAACCGAAATTTTTCGCGATCACAATACTTCCTTTACTTCGTAAAAAGATGTAAAATTCGGTATTTATAAATAACAAATAATTATTTTAATTGGTACCAAATTATTTTTATTCGTAATTGGTCCCTGGTTATTGAATTCACTGCTGTAAAAATTCGATTTCGCAGATCTTGAAGAGTACCAGGTTTAAATGGTAAACCCACCTGGTTGGTCTACTGGTTAACTCGTCATCACAAATCAGCTGATTTCGAAGTAGAGATTTCTAAGGTTCAAATCCTAGCAAAGGCAAAATTAACTTTTTTACGGATTTGAATACTAGATAGTGGATACTAGTGTTCTTTGGTGGTGTTGGGATTCAGTAAAAAAAAAAAGTTTAAATTGGTGAACAACACTAGTCTATCCGTCCTTAAATTTTGTCCAAAATACTATGTTTTAACTTTACATCAGTGCTTTAATTTTTAATTTTTTAAGTACATAAAAGAAAGGGTAACTATAAGATAGTAGTTGTAAACACCTTACGGTAATGATGTTACGTTCTTATTGACTAATAAATTAATTTTTATTTTTTGACGATCAACTATTATAAATATAATAATTTTAGTTTAAATATATGTAGAGAAGTTACACATATAAATTTTGAATTACACCTATAAAATTCTTGATGATGAAATAGAAACTCCGAAAATACTAGGACATATACATTGAAAATTGTTGTTAAGGGGAAAACTTTAATTTATACAAAAAGGAAACCGATTACTACATTTGGTTAAAGGGAAAGAAATCTTGACAACTGCTTTAAAAGAGGATGAGTAGAAGGAGAAGGAAATCAAAGAAGATAAGGATGAAGTTAATAGATTAAAGTGACGCTTGGAAGTGAGAAAGAGACGAACGGGAAGTCGTGAGACAGGGATCGATGTCGTAAAGGACCTGTCGCAAAGCAGAATACTAGTGATGATGACAGGTGGCTAAAATACTTTGTTACGGTGTTTTATCTTACTCAAATCTTAATAAAGAAACACTTCACTTAAAGTGGGAAAAAAAATCTGTTTTTCATTTCTGCACATAATTGTATTAACTAGATGATTTCATTATATTAGTATTTTACTTTTGATTGTATTATGATGTTTATTGTATATACATATATTCTACCGTAGCAGTTCAACGGCTGAACCGATTTAAATGTATGATCCCCGTTGGAATCCTTTACATTACTCGAAGTGTCATGTTTTTTTTTTTTTTATATACATATATATATATGGTTAATTAATTACAAAATTATTTTTTTACTGAATTTAATAAATTTAACTCTGCAATAAAATTGAATTTATAAAAATCATAAATAAAATAAAATTGATTGGCAATTCGTTCTTAATCATAATTTATTGTGGGAGATTTATACATTATATAAAGAGTATTTCTGAAATGGTGGGCTGGCTATACATTTTCGGATTCTATTTGTAAAACTAAACAAAATATATCCTTAGGGAAAATGGAAATTTCTTCTTCTTTCTCCTCCTACCCACCGTTATTTTATTTTTATATAAAAATTTGATAATTTTGAGCCTAAACGTCCACAACCTTAATCACTTTCAAATTGTTGAAAAATAAGTTATATAATTAATAAAAATACAAATCTGAAAAGTCGGAAGAATGAAATTACCTTAGTATTCTTTCTCAGAATCTGTAATGTTGTTATCAACTGTTTTGTGCGACTCCATCATAGAGTCAGGATACAATGAAGCAAGACTGGACAATAAATGAGGTACTCGGGTCTTGTAGTCGCTGTATTTTCTTTTGAAAAAGAACTCTGCGAGATGCACGTGCAAGTAGTGCTTACAATTTCCTACCGAGGAACGTTTGAACGCACACGCACACTCGATTATCTGTGTATAAGCTCCCATGTCCGGATGTATGAAATTATATTTGTGGTTCATCGCTAAATGTTGGTAGCCCTCGTGTTGCAAACAATTATATGTCTTTCAGCAATCGCTTAACAATTATTGTACCGGGAAGAATAAATATACTTTTGTATGATAGGCAATAAGATGACGTATGTGATAGCTTGTGTAGCTAACTCTACAAGGTATTATATTGTTAAAGTTGATTTGGGAAAGAAGATCTGAAACAGTAATTTGGATTTACAGGTGTACAAAAAAAAAATACGGTACTTATCGGTTATACAGGGACCCCTACTGAAATCCATTTGTGTATATGAAATTAAAATCACCTATACGTATATAACTTATTGTATATCATTTTTATTTTTAATGTCAATCAAATGAAATTAGCGACCGAAGCGAGCGTAGCTTATGTCTGATTATATTATGTTGAATCCATGTAATGACGTATCGCACACTATCTTTTCCTGTTTAGCCTCTGGTAATTACCTTTTAGATAATACTTCAGAGGATGATATGTATGAGTGTAAATGATATGTAGTCTTGTACAGTCTCAAATTCGACCATACCTGTGTCGAGTGGTTAATTAGAACATAACCACCACCAAAGAACACCGGTATTCACGATCTAGTATTCAAATCCGTGTAAAAAAAATGACTTTACTAGGACTTTACTAGAATGATGGAACTCTCGACTTCCAAATCAGCTGATTTGGGAAGACGCGTTCACCACTAGACCAACCCGATAGAAGTATTGCACACTATATAAATATAACCTAACCAAACATATCCTAAGCTCGCTTCGCTCGCTAACTTCGTTTAATTAACATTAAAAAATACAAATTATATATATATTTTACCTATTTAGGTGGCCAGTAGACAGCTTCATTGTATCCTGACTATGGAGTTGATAACGCTACTGCCACAGATTCTGAGAAAGAATACTAAAGTAATTTCACTCTTCCGCCTTTTGAAACTTGTATTTTTATTAATTAAATAACATATTTTTATAGGAAAAGATTTTTGAGAGTATATGTTTGGAGTGTCGTTTTATATAGAAGTGAAACTTAGACGATCGGAGTATCTGAGAAGAAAAGATTAGAAGCCTTTGAAATGCGATGCTATAGGAGAATGTTAAAAATCAGATGGGTGGATAAAGTGACAAATGAAGAGGTGTTGTGGCAAATCGATGAAGAAAGAAGCATTTGGAAAAATATAGTTAAAAGAAGAGACAGAGTTATAGGCCACATATTAAGGCATCCTGGAATAGTCGATTTAATATTAGAGGGACAGGTAGAAGGAAAAAATTGTGTAGGGAGGCAACGTGTGGAATATGTAAAACAAATTGTTAGGGATGTAGGATGTAGGTGGTATACCGAAAAGAAACGACTAGTACTAGATAGGGAATCTTGGAGAGCTGCATCAAACCAGTCAAATGACTGAAGACAAAAAATATATATATATTGAAATAAATTTAAAAAGAAATATTATACTATATAATATTGTCACCCGCACGCTCCTAATTATCCTATATTAAATAGTTTGTTTTTTTTTTGACAGTTGGGTTTTTATTTTTTTTTTACGTTACGGGTGCCATCTCTAAGGTCTGACAGTTACAATTTCGTCTATTCAATATGTTTTCCACTATTTATCTGTTTAATTGTTAAATGACCATTGTAGTTCCAATAAATAATTTTAAAAAAACAAATTCATTAACATATTTCTTGAATAATTTTTACGCCAACTGATTATATTATTAAATTAAAAAACAAAAATTAAACCACTGAATTCAGGTAATTAATGTTTATTAAGTAAGGAAAGGTAATTAAAACTTGTTTCGGTTGATTTAACAATTAAAATACAAGTTAGTGGTATTAAGATAATTGAATGAATGTAATTAGAATATTAAAGTGTACCAAAACCAATAAAAATTTAATTAAGTATGCATTACATTAATTATTTGTTGGTTAGTAAGCAGAAAAGTAAATTATACAATTTAATTCAGTTCTACGCTCTATCTTACAAAAACGTTAACAACTTAACGCAAATCTCTTTTCTAAATACATGTAAATTAAGATGTCAAGAAGGTTTAAAAAATCTTTTATTCATTTCTCTTCTTAAAACTATTTAAATGAAAAGAGAACTCACAAAAATTACTGTAATAATGTTTCACGAAATGGGAGGAGAGAGAGAGAAAAAGGGATCGAGTGAGAGCGAATGATTAGAGAAAGAAAGACAAAGTAAAAAAAAAATACTAAAAAACAAAACAAAATTACAAATATGTATTTGATTACATATAAAAAAAATTATTTTTATGAAAGCTTTTATTTAACTAATATTAATATTAACATTAATGAAAAAAAGGACACAAATTATAAAAACCCAGTAAAAATAAGAATTAAATCAAATAGAGAATTTTAAACAAAAAAAATATAATATATTAACAAATATAAAAATGCACTGAAAAGTAAAAAATAAATGATATAAATATCTAATAAATAAAAAATAAATAAATGTAATAATTATTAAATTTTTAAATTAAAAGTAATGAAAATATTTAGTTAAATAAAAGCGTGGCGCAATTTCTATAAATACTTATTCGAAAAGATTGTTATAAAAATTGTGCCATTTAACTAAATATTTTCATTACATATAATTTTAAAATTTAATAAATTCATTTATTTATTTTTTGTGGCAGCAGTGCTGCCAACTGAAGATGGCTGCTACTACGCATATAAAAAATTCCCGTTTTTTTGTGTAATTTGAATTAATTTACTTAAAAGTTATTGAACCTTGATAAAAAGAACAAATTCTATACATTTTGAAATTTTATTACAAATAAAGAAAAAACAACTAAGGTTGCTAAAAAATTTTAAATATCTATTAACATGATGCGATTAGCGCAAAGCTTGTTTAATCGTTTTCAGTCTCGAAATTCTGATGTTAATAATACATCTCTCTGTCTAGCTAATGACTGAAAAGTCGATGAAATCATAGAAAAAATTGAGCAAGATTGAAAACATTCGAAGTCATAATATCAGTAACGAGAGTAAAAATGATTTAGAAGAAACAATGAACGGCATGGATGAAGTCTTACGCAACAACTATCGCACGAAAATAAACAAGAACAAAACGAAACTTATCAAATGTAATAGAAGTAATGTAGATGAAAGACTGAATATAAAAATAGGAAGAGAAAAAATTTCGGAGGTAGAAGAATTTTATTGGGATTTTATTTGGGAAGTAGAATTATTAAAGACGGACGAAGCAGGAGCGATATAAAAAGCCGAATAGCACAGGTGTCAAGAGCCTTCATTCAGAATATAATTTGTTTACATCAAAAATTAATTTAAACGTCAGGAAATTATTTTTAAAAGTATAAGTTTGGAGCGTAGAATTATATGGAAGTCAAACTTGGACGATCGGAGTACCTGAGAAAAAAAGATTAGAAGCTTTTGAAATGTGGTGGTATTGGAAAATGTTAAAAATCAGATGGGTGGATAAAATGACAAATGAAGAGGTGTTGCAAATTGAAGAAGAAAGAAGCGTTTTGGAAATATATAGTTAAAGGAAGAGACAGACTTATAGGCCACATATTAAGGCATCCTGGAATAGTCGCTTTAATATTAGAGGGTCAGGTAGATGGAAAAAATTGAACAGGCAGGCAACGTTTGGAATATGTAAAACAAACTGTTAGGGATGTTGTATGTAGCGGGTATATCGAAATAAAATAACTGGCACTAGATAGGGATCTTGGAAAGGTGCATAAAATCAGTGAAATGACTGAAGCAAAAAAAAATTAAGTAAAGAACTTTTAAACCGTTTAACGAAGGTAAGATATTAAAAAACCTCTATGTTTGAGTGTCAATTAATGTGATTTAATTATTAAATAGTAAAAATAAAATATTATATAATTTTAGTTAATCCAAGCTGGAATTGTAAATTTTGCGTAAACTTTAAACTTGGACTGAACAAATCGGAACTAATTTAATTATTTTTATTTGACAACATTTTTTTTTGCATTACTATATTAATTAACATTTAAATGTGCATTGATATTTCTTTTTTTCTTATAAATATGTTTTGAACTTATTAATTTATTCAAATAAGTTTTCACAATTACTTTGTAATAAAAATTAAACAGAATAAAAAAAAAAATAGTTATATATTTTATCAAATATTTTGATACGTAGATCTAAATAAAAGATGAGAGTAAACAAAAAATTAAAATTAAACTGTGTAAAAAAAAAGAAGAAAAGTGAATTCAAACAAACACTGATGATTATATATAAAGCAAGAGAGTCGACTATTGAAAGAAAAAACCTTATATACTACAAAGAGGAGCGACTCTTTGATGTTATCTAAAGATTTTCTGCCCACAAAGAAAGTATAACATCAAAGAAAGGAAGAAAAGTTATGCCGATTAAACTTCGAGATGGATGAACTGTATGAAAGACAAGGGTACATTTATATTGGTTGGTATAAGTAAACATTACTGATAAACTTTCCATATAATGGCACAAGATATCCCGCTTTAATGTCATTCGAATAAATATTTAGCACATATTTATTTTTTGTAATACTAAGTATAAATTTTTTTATATATTTGTTGTATTTTTTTAAATTATACCAAAGAGAAGCTTTCCGTTTTTAATAAAACTCACACGTAGATTCGATGTCGGGCTTAATTGAAATGTAGATAACAATAAGCCGAAATAAGATTATTTCCTAATGGTCTGAATTGTGTTTTTTTTCTTTATTATAAATTTACTTAAATAAATCTAGAGATTACTACAAAATTATTTGTAAATAACTAAAAAAATACGTTTCCCCAATACTAATACAGAAGTATAAAAACGGAAATAGCACGTAATAATAAGGAAACCGCCAAAACTATGGCAGAAACATTCCAAAAGCTGCTAAACTGTGAAGAACAGGAAAAACTCGTAGAAATCGACACTAATACCTCTTTAAAACGAACCCGGAAAAATTAGACACCCTATAATCCAAGAAGTAGTGGCTGCGCTAAAAGAAATGAAAAATTACAAGGCAAGCGGAGAAGACAAAGTTTTCGCAAAGTGTGGAAATATGCTGGAGACAGACGAATCTTTCTCTTCACCTGATTATAACAAAATTTTGTTAATGAAAAATTTCTCTGATAACTGCATGACTGCTATCATCCATCTGTTTCACAAAAAAAATGTGAAAAAAGTCATCCAGATATTTACAGAGGTATCTCGCTCTTAGATTGCACTTATAAAATATTCTCCAGAATAATTTATAATAGAATTAAAAAATTCTGATGTGGACATCAAATGACTTCTTGTACGCCTACTAAATTTCATACACATATTTGTTTAAAATGAAAAGAACACAAAATTTTATTTTATTAATAACTTCTCATATTTGTTCATATATTTTTTCTATTGTTATTATTGAATTATTATTTATCGTACAGATTTTTTTTTTTACAATCACAGTTTAATAATCCACCGGGTTGGTCTAGTGGTGAACGCGTCTTCCTAAATCAGCTGATTTGGAAGTCGAGAGTTCCAGCATTCAAGTCCTAGTAAAGCCAGTTATTTTTACACGGATTTGAATACTAGATCGTGGATACCGGTGTTCTTTGGTGGTTGGGTTTCAATTAACCACACATCTCAGGAATGGTTGAACTGAGAATGTACAAGACTACACTTCATTTACACTCATACATATCATCCTCTGAAAAATTATCTAAACGGTAGTTACCGGAGGCTAAACAGGAAAAAGTAAGAATCACAGCTTAATAGTTATTAATGAATCAATATATTTTTGAATTAAAAAAAAGTTAAAAAAAAGAAAAAGGAAATGAAGTCGGATTCGAACCGATGTAAGATCCAAATATTTCATTAATTACTCAATTTCTCTAGAACCAATGAAAATAAGGGTACTTACGTATTAACGCTACAGCTTTATTTAAAAACAAAGTAGTCAATCGGACTTCGGTGCAAAATGGGCCGGTATAGAGTTTAACATAAATAAATAAATATTTATTTTATAAATATAATTTAACCAAACTTAACCTCGCTCGCTTCGCTCGCTAACCTTGACTAATTAACACCGTAATTTTTTGAGTATTTATTTAATAAATTCAGTAATTATTGCAATTATTTATTATTTAAATAATCAAATTATTCATATAATAATTATTTATATATTCAAATAATCAATTATTTATTATTTTAATAATAAAATTGCAATAATTACTGAATTTATTAAATAAATACTCAAAAAATTACGGTGTTAATTAGTCAAGGTTAACGAGCGAAGTGAGCGTAGGTTAAGTTTGGTTAAATTATATTTATAAAATAAATATTTATTTATTTAACGGAAATCCGATTGACTACTTTGTTTTTAAATAAAGCTGTAGCTGCGGTGGCGTTAATACGTAAGTACCAAAATAAGTACTACTTATGGTATATACTGAAAAGCTCTCAATAAGGGATTATTACTACAGTTAAGAAAAAGTCCAATATCCAAATTCATTTGATTTTGAGCTGTTTTGATCACTTTTGGTCCAGTCGATTGTAATTACAAGGGGAGTTACACAATTAGATGTTACTACAGTCCTAAATCAAAAACTTTAACATCCTACGGCTAATCCTTTTTGAGTTATGCGAGCGAGATACATACGTAAATACGTCCGCCGAAACTAGTCGAAATGAATTCAAGGGTGGTTGAAAAGGATATTTCCGTTGAAATCTGAAAACCAATTTTTTTCGCGATCACAATACTTTCTTTACTTTGTACAAGGAAGTAAAATCTAATTAGAAGAAGAATTGGGAGAATATCAAGGGGATTTTAGACCCAGGAGAAATTGCACAGAATAGAACGCGTGACCTTTATTAGAATTTAAACCTTAGAAATCTTGACTTCGAAATCAGCTGATTTGCGATGACGAGTTTAACTACTAGACCAACCTGGCGGGATAATGCTTGCAACCAATAAGTAGTTTACATGTAAATTTTTATGTACACTTGATTAATATAAAACAAGAAACTATACAAGAAAAATAAATACAGGCAATATATTTATTTCAGCATATATTGAAAATAATTCTGTAGGCAATAAAAAGAAAAAAAAGTTAAAGTACCTTAGTATTACTAAATAACATTTACTCTATCTCATTTATAGAGATTAACATTTAATCACTTCATTATGAATGAAGATGAATGTTATTTTCATCTTTACAACCTTAATTATTTTGTTAATTAAAGAAAGCTATTGAAAAATTTATATAAGTAAATGTTTTACATTTTTTAAATCTGTAAAAAAATTTAAAAATTCACATGAACTCTATTTTATACCAACGAACAGCATCGTAGGCCTCTATAAAATGTAATTTAGATAATATCATTAATTTGGACTATTTAAACAACAAATTCATTACTCTTCATATAAATATTCATATAGAAAAAATCTTCAAAGTCAATAAATTAAAAACTATAGTTAAAAAAATTTATTGAATTAAAATTTTTAAGGTTAGGTAAGTTAAAGAAACATTTCTAAAAATTAATTAACATAATTATTTAGTCAGTAGTGTTTATGATGACAACAAACACAATATAAATATAACATACTTTTAATATCTTCCCAATTTCAAAACCTATTTTAATTTTAGAAAACTACAGATCAATCTTCAGGAGGTCCGGGTTTGAATCCCGATCAGGTATGGCATTTTTCATACGCTACAAAATTCCATTATACCTAAATGACGATAGTAGTCAATGCACGTAATCTCAGAAAAACAAATCATGAGTTAATATAGTATATATATATATATGAGTTATGAGTATATATATATATATATATATATATATATACACACGAGTGTATAGTTAAATAGAAACTATAACTTTTTTTCAGGTCACTTCTAAATATGGAGATATAAAAAAAAATCTGTGGGGAACATAATTTTTTGCTTGACGATAAGACTGTTTGATAATAAAAGCAAAACAAAATTGATTTATAAATCGATAAGGTTAATCGTTACACAATATAAATATATAAAAATTAATCTATACAAACCATCTCGCTTAAGTTAAACGTTTACCTCCAAAATACTTTTTAAAAATACTGCTTTGGATCCTAAAAAATATTACTTTTCACTTTATTTATTTTTCATAAATCTACAAAAAGCTTTTAAATTTTTATTTAAAATTAAGAAGCGAAAACTATGGAACATTATTAAGAAGTGGAGGGAAAAAGAAATTAAAATCCTACTGAAATATTTGTGTTTTTTTTTAATTTGGAATTTATTATTTTCGTAAAATTTAGGACACTAAAATTGGTAGATCACTCGTTTTCTATCAAAGGATCGCTAAATCTAATTACCGGGTTACACTGAATAAAATTGAAATCAAATTACATATTAACTTACTATTTATTAAAGATAAATTGATGTAATAGGATCAAATAAATTTAAGGATTTGAATCAATTCTACAAACGAATAGATTATATTAAAATTAAAACCAATAACGTAAAACCGATAACGTAGATTGGAATAAAATGTTCAGCATTTTAAAAAAATTAGGGTTCAAATACAGAGATAGAAGAACAATTGCTAACATGTACAGGAACCAAACAGCAACAATAACAATTGAAGAACATAAGAAAGAAGCCCTAATAAGAAAGGGAGTCCGACAAGGATGTTCCCTATCTCCGTTACTTTTTAATCTTTACATGGAACTAGCAGTTAATGATGTTAAAGAACAATTTAGATTCGGAGTAACAGTACAAGGTGAAAAGATAAAGATGCTACGATTTGCTGATGATATAGTAATTCTAGCCGAGAGTAAAAAGGATTTAGAAGAAACAATGAACGGCATAGATGAAGTCCTACGCAAGAACTATCGCATGAAAATAAACAAGAACAAAACAAAAGTAATGAAATGTAGTAGAAATAACAAAGATGGACCACTGAATGTGAAAATAGGAGGAGAAAAGATTATGGAGGTAGAAGAATTTTGTTATTTGGGAAGTAAAATTACTAAAGATGGACGAAGCAGGAGCGATATAAAATGCCGAATAGCACAAGCTAAACGAGCCTTCAGTAAGAAATATAATTTGTTTACATCAAAAATTAATTTAAATGTCAGGAAAAGATTTTTGAAAGTGTATGTTTGGAGTGTCGCTTTATATGGAAGTGAAACTTGGACAATCGGAGTATCTGAGAAGAAAAGGTTAGAAGCTTTTGAAATGCGGTGCTATAAGAGATTGGTAAAAATCAGATGGGTGGATAAAGTGACAAATGAAGAGGTATTCCGGCAAATAGATGAAGAAAGAAGCATTTGAAAAAATGTAGTTAAAAGAAGAGACAGACTTATAGGCCACATACTGAGGCATCCTGGAATAGTCGCTTTAATATTGGAAGGACAGGTAGAAGGGAAAAATTGTGTAGGCAGGCCACGTTTGGAGTATGTAAAACAAATTGTTGGGGATGTAGGATGTAGAGGGTATACTGAAATGAAACGACTAGCACTAGATAGGGAATCTTGGAGAGCTGCATCAAACCAGTCAAATGACTGAAGACAAAAAAAAAAAAAAAAAAACCAATAAATTTAATCAAGAAAATAAAATTATATATCTCTATCGAAATAATTGTAATAAACTTTTCGATGTAGGAAATTAATAATTCGAAATCTGACCATTTGTAGTTATATTTTAAAACTAATGGCTACTGTATGAATTCTCCCGGCCAATATTCCGGTTTTGGGTTCTAATAAATAACACATATATTCTTATTATACAAGTTACAAGTATTCTAACTATATAAAATAAGGGACAAAGCTGATAATGGCGGTAGAATCAGGTGTACTAAGCATCTAGAAATTTCCAGGAAATCGTATGAATTAATAAATTAACATTTAAATTTATTTGATATTTTCTAAATAAATTAAAACAAAATATATGGTATATTGTACTTACTTATATTATTAAAATCGTAGTTTGCCTGATAGCCATTCAAAAAATTTTAGTTGTTACTTATTAAAACATCTTCATTATAAAAATTTGTTTCACTGCAATACGAGTTATACTGCATTAATGAAGGAAATACACTAATCAAAATTATATCATAGAAAAAAAAAACACACACACAACTAAAAACAGCATAATTCAAATTCTTTTGCTACTTTATTTTAAATATATAAATTTTGATTTAATCAATTAAATGCTTTTTCAACAAAAACAAAACAAATATTAATTTTAAAATAAAAGATTTATCTTTAACGATAGCTAACTGTATACTAGGTTAATTTTAGTTATAATTTCTCTCTCTAGAGAGCATTACTGGTATATGAAATAAAAAAGACATAATAACTAATTCTTTACATCCCTCACCCCCTTTCCGACATAAACACTGGTCACGTACAAGACTTGTTACATAGTTTTTTTATACACATCACTTGTCCTTGAATAGCGTTTGTCTTTTTGTTTTAACTACTGACAGTTTTAATAAAACTTTCTTTTATTTAGCACAAGTAGCAGTGTAATTATAAAAAGAGTTTTGGTTAAATATCTTATAGTTTTATACTTCTTCATCATTCTTTTATATATATATATATATATATATATATATATATATATATATATATATATATATACATAACTCTTGTACGAACAAATTTAACAAAAAAAAATGTCTCAATAACAAAAAAAAACTTTTTTCAGGCTTACTAGGGAATATAGAATGATAAATTAAATGGTTTCCTGTCTTCTTAAAAGACGAATATATATTTTATACATTGATACACCTATTCAAAATGTTTTTTATGTTCACCAAATGGTTTATCTAATTAATAAACATCATTAATTTTATAGAAAATATTACTCTTAATTAGTAATATTATTTTACAGGATATTTTACATACATCACAATCATTAGAAGAAATAGAAATTATATATAAAACAAAAAATTAATACAGGAGTTTTGTGCAAAATCCTTTAAATAAAAGAATGACAGGATATGAATCATCACACTATAACAATCCAATGATAATGAAAATTATCTTCAAATCTAATATTTAGATTTAATAATTTGCCGTTAATATAAATTATAAGAAAAGCTTTTCTTAGGATTACCAGACAAATTTTCTCTACAAAATACATGAAATTATCATTAAAATTATTCAATTTAATGAAGAGTAATACGCCTTGAATATGTATCGTTTTTACTTTTCCGGGTAAAGGATCAGATTTAACTTCCTTCATCAAATTCTGCGTTTAATTTAAAAATTATGCCTTTTCGGAAGGCGGAGGTAGAGTTCACCGGTGCTAAGTAGGGGATAAAAAAGATTTCCACCTTAAGAAAAAATTCAAATTTACTCAGTACAACAATGGTTGCATGTGTAAAACGTTTCAAATGTTTAACATACGACAAGCCCCATCTTCTTACAATTCCAGCAGAATTTTGGTCTTCCCTTGCCGTAAAGGTTGGTCATATCAAAAATTGTTTCAGTGAATGTTTTAACTAATGTTTAGACGACTAACGGCCACTTTAAACCGACTCGGTAGTGTGCCTATTAAGGTAGGTATGGCTTTTTTTTGTTTTCAAAACCCAATTTTTTTCCACTCCTGGGCCAGTGGTTGGTTACATCAAAATACCTTACTTAGATAGAAGTTTTAGGCCCTTATCCAAAGAATAGTAAGAACTTCAAACGGATTTGATATTTTACTTAATAAGAATGTTACAGCGATATTTTGTTTTTTCTGTTTTTTTTTTGTTTTTTTGTTTTTTTATGGTTTTGATCATCCCTTGGCGTAAGGATTGGTCATATCAAAAATTGTTTCAGATAAAAGTTTTAGGTAATGTTTAGAAGACTAACGTCCATCTTAAACCGATTCGATACTGTGCCTATTAAAGTAGGTATGGGTTTTGGTCTTAAGCCTCATTTATTGAATCCCCTGAGCCAATGGTTGGTATATATAGCTTAAAAAAAATAGTAAATAAAAGATTCAGATTCAAGAACATACAAATTTATTCTCCAACAAATTTGATTTGGAAACCTTTTTTTAAAAATGATGATAAAATATAGCATGAGTTTCCCGGCTGTTAATAACGAAGTTTAGAGCCAAACAAAATACAGAAAATCTATTGTTTAGAGATGGGGAATAGATTTTAAGAAAACGATTTCTAAGAAATATTCATATACAGGTTAAAGTTAAAATTAGAAGCTTTTGAAATGTAGTGCTATAGGAGAATGTTAAAAATCAGGTGGGTGGATAAAGTGACAAATGAAGAGGTGTTACAGCAAATCGATGAAGAAAGAAGCATTTGGCAAAATATAGTTAAAAGAAGAGACAGACTTATAGTCTGCATATTAAGTCATCCTGGAATATTCGCTTTAATATTAGAGGTACAGGTAGAAGGAAAAAATTGTGTAGGCAGGCAACGTTTGGAATATGTAAAACAAATTGTTAGGGATGTAGGATGTAGGGAGTATACTGAAATAAAACGCCTGGCACTAGATAGGGAATCTTGGAGAGCTGCCTCAAACTAGTCAAATGACTGAAGACAAAAAAAAAGAAAAAAAACACGTATTTTTTAGAATGCTTATATCTTATTTAGGCTACGTATATATGTTAATAATACTTAGTTTTAGAGTTTAAAATTAAATCTTTTGTGACGGTTTTATTTAATATAATATATAAGGTAGTTTATACACTGCAAAATACAGTTATACTAAATAAATTATAATTTATTCCAATATATATATACACACACAAGTATATATATTATGAGCGTAAAAGATTTTATTTATGAATATATTTAATATAAATATATATATAACATATCTTTATATCTAGATATATATATCACGTGCGCTGTACACAAAAATATATACTACAGGTGAGTAAAATCTGTTTAATATCGCTAGAGAAATATAATTTTCAATTCTAAATACGAAGCACCTCCTCTCATATCTCTCAAAGTTCTATTGACAGGCACAATATTGCTTTGCTTTAAATTCATTTCTCATGAGAATAATGCATCAGAATTATTTATTACGTTATATATTCAATACCTTTCGTATATAATAGTCCTATACTTTTATTTTTTCATTGACTTCTTTTTAAGAGTGATTTGTAGACGATATATGTACATAGCTATAACCGGCTAAAATAAAATTATTTAATACCTGAAATCAATAAATATTTTATTTATACTAGCAATTTTTTTTTTTTTTTTTAGTACTTTATTATTGGTTTATCCCTCCCCAAAGCTGGATTCGTAATTAAGCATTTACTCAGCTCTAGGATGTGCCATCGCCATAAACTACATAATCGGAAACTATAGCTCTCCCAAGATAGCCGGAACCCAGTGTTTTAATTATACGCCATGCCTCTAATGAGGGCAACCCAACGGATCCCCCAACGGGTCTTACTTTTCCCCAAGTTGAAAACACAAGGGAGTCCCCGTCCAATCAACGAGATTGGGACACCTAAGCGGCCCACCTTTCCTGGACGAGACTGTCCCAACCATAGTTCTTCCACAAGCAAAGCGATGGGATTAATATTTTGCTGCATGGCTCTGCAGCTCCGACCTCCAAGTGAATGCTAGCGAGTGTTGCACAGCGAACATTTAGCCTCCGTTTGGTAGTCTTCTCGGAGGTATATAGTCTTCCCGGAGATAGCATCGCATTTCCAAAGCTTTTAATATTTTCTTCTCAGGTAATCCGATCGTCCAAGTTTCACTTCTATATAAAGCGACGCTCCAAACATATACATTCAAAAATCTTTTCCTAACGTTTAAATTAATTTTTGATGTAAACAAATTATATTTCTGACTGAAGGCTCGTTTCGCCTGTGCTATTCGGCATATGGCTCCTGTTTCGTCCATCTTTAGTAATTCTACTTCCCAAATAATAAAATTCTTCTACCTCCATAATATTTTCTCTTCCTATTTTCACATTCAGTGGTCCATCTTCGTTATTTCTACTACATTACATTACATTCGTTTTGTTCTTGTTTATTTTCATGAGGTAGTTCTTGCGTAGGACTTCATTTATGCCGTTCATTTTTCTTCTAAATCCTTTTTACTCTCGGCTAGAATTACTATATCATCAACAAATCGTAGCATCTTTATCTTTTCACCTTGTACTGTTACTCCGAATCTAAATTGTTCTTTAACATCATTAACTCCTAGTTCTATGTAAAGATTAAAAAGTAACGGGGATAGGGAACATCCTTGTCGGACTCCCTTTCTTATTACGGCTTCTTTCTTATGTTCTTCAATTATTACAGTTGCTGTTTGGTTCCTGTAAATGTTAGCAATTGTTCTTCTATCTCTGTATTTGAACCCTAATTTTTTTTAAACATTTAATTTCAGTCTACGTTCTCGAATGCCTTTTCTAGGTTTATATATGCCAAATATGTTGTTTTTTTCCTTTAATTTCTTTAAATACATGTTTTATGTAAAGAATTAACATTTTATTGTTTTAATAATATTGTTTAACGATTTTATAAGAGAAATATTTTGTAATAAATTAAAAATTCTAAAATGCCACAAAAAAAATCGTTATTTAAAATTATTTTATTATTATTTACCTACAAGTTTTACACCATTAAAATTAGAGTAATTATTAGCAGTTATAAGTAGCTTTTCAGAATTAGTTACAAATAACTGATCAGAATTATTCTATTAACCATATGTCTCAGAAATGGTCAGCCGGATTTGTTCAAGACTATACGTTTACCGGTACAGTTATATTACACTGATAAATCGCTAGAACTTTAATTGTTGATTCGACTATAAAACAAAAAAAAAAAATTTTTTTAATAAATAAAAAATCACTTAAATGTATATAGTAAAGTAGAACGCATATTAACTTATAACATTTTCATATATAGTATTAAATTATATTATGCCTTACCTTATAGAACAATTGCGTTGAACCCTCATGGTTTTCTTTTCCCTAAAACATAAAGTACATTTATTAATAAATATTATTATCGGTTAATAAATGAATATAAAAATTGTTACTATTATTATTAAATAGAAGTGATTTCCTCTGTTACAGAGGTTCTTCTCAATCTGTGTTACGCGTACCCCTAGTGGTACGCACAGCTTATCAAGGTGGTACTCAAACAGACATAACAATTCAAAAATCTATTATAATATAAAAAGCTACGATAAACTTCTTCTATAATTTAAAATGATCAACAGATATTTATTATTATAAATATTTATTTATTATTATTAATAAACCCGCCGTGTTAGTCTAATAGTTAAACTCATCATCGCAAAATCAGTTGAATTTCAAAGTCGAGAGTTCTAAGGTTCGAGTCCTTGTAAAGAGAGTTGATTTTATATGGATTTGAATGTTAGACTGTAAATACCAGTGTTCTTTAGTGGTTGGGTTTCAATTAAACCAAACGTCTCAGAAGTATTCCACCTGAGTCTGTTCCAGACTACATGTTTACCCCGGTACATTTATTAATTTTTCTAATAAAAATTCTAACTTTTCTTCGTTTTATTCAACTTATAACTTTTTTTTGTGTCGGACTCGCAATAGGATACGTAATATCTTGTGTAAATGCGTATGTGTACCTGCGCCCTACCGACTAAACCTCCTATCTCACCACCTCCCCAACCGGGAATCAAATATTACTCAACCCAGGGAGGTACCTTCGAGCTTAGGGAATCCAGAGTCCCCGTGCTTCATAGACGACGCCCATCTACGTAAGCTCGGACGAACGGCGACTCCGCAGGAGGCTGTCCTTCACCCTTTCGTTCTCCAGCCCGTTTCTTCACCTGTTACATAGGGCGTTATTTGGGTAATCTATTTTATTAGAAACCTCTTTTTCTCTGTTTCTTTAACCGGAAGTGTTGCCCTAGCGAATTCCTCAACTGCTCTGCAGTTGTCCTCCGAGTTTAGTATATACATTGTCAGATATTTCGGCTCTAGACCACTGATACTAGCACGTCCGCGGTGTTCTTTCCACTCTGGGCAATGGAACAGCGTATGCTCTACTATGCCTCGGGCATTCGGCATATAATGCGTACGTGAGAATGCCATTGTGTTCAGAATTAAATTCTCTACAATTGTGCTTAAACGTTTTATATGTTTATTTCCTATTTAACAAAGTTGTTGTACGTCAAACATAAAAAACAAGCTTTTTACTCCAATTCATTAATTTCCACTCCAGAATTTCTCAAGAACTACTGCAGATACGATTCTGGAACCTATTTTATTTGATTTTTCAGGTCAAAACTATAAGAAATCTTAATTTTGTCCCTTAATTAACAACCCTAAAAATTTCAGTACGACCTCATTTCACCGTGGTAGCTGAAATCCAAGCAAAATCTTTCATTAGCCGTAACTGGCAAACGAAGCATTTTAGGATATATATTTATATAAGCTTTTTCCATTGTGTTAACGAGTAGAATAGGTTGTGAAAGTCCCAGGGGAACCTCGGGATACCCTCTAGTATATATCCACAGAGGGTAAAATACATTTTTTATATACTAGTTTCTCAATACACTAAATGAGCTTAAGGTTTGCTCCTGTCTTTTTCAACCAAACTGTCGGCTAGCTTTGGTGGGTCGAGCGACCGGGATTTTTTTGTACTATATACGATGACATCAACCGATTATTAATAACATGGCACATCTGTATATAAAATGCAAACACAATAGACTAGTAAAATAGACACAGCAACTGGTAAAGGGTAAACTTTCAACTTACATATTGTGCATACTGATGATGATTGTTTTACAATCGAAATGGCCATCTATTTTGTAGGCTTTAGCTATCTCTTTCTTTTATATTCTATTTTAATAATGACCTAGTGTAGCTTTTTTCTATGTTTATTATAAATTACAAATTATTATTTATTGATAATGTACGTATAAATGAACGATAAATAGATAATATATTATCTGTCGTATCAAATTTTAAGAAAATTAGGCTAATCAAAGTTAATTTATCCTTAATATGTATATGTATAGAATATTAAATAATAAATTTGATTTGACAGGACAGTTTATATGTTCCATTATTTTACAGCAAAACTTTAACAAAGTATCTATATAAAGAAAATTAATTGTGACAGAGATAAACTTTGATAGTTAAGAAAAGTTATATTAAATAATCCTAAATATGAAGTGGTAGGGAGGTACTAGGAGATAGTAAAAGAGAATAGCCGAGAAACGAATATTAATTTTTCTTTTTATTTCTATCCTAAAAGATTTTAAGATGCGATATGACAATAAAAAATTAATACTCATCTTCAATGAAAAATTATTGTCAAAGAAAAATATAGTAAATTTATGTGATGTAAAAGAAAATTAAAAAAATTAGAATATAATTAAATACCGAAGTTTTTACTTTAATACATATCCAGGCTTAAATTAAAATGTTCTAATTTTTCAAAGGAAATAGAGTATATTAAAATATCAGTAAAAATGTCAACAACAAAAAATAGCATAATTTTCCCAGCAAAGCTGATGCATATTACTAAAAAGTGGAACAAAAATGTTTATAAAAATCTGTTAATCTGAGCTTTCTTTTTCCTGTTTAGCCTCCGGGAATTACCATTCAGGTATTACTTCAGAGAATGAATAAGGATGTTATGCATGAGTGTAGTCTTGTACAGTCTCAGTTCGACCATTCCTGAGATGTGTCGTTAATTGAAACCCAACCACCAAAAGAATACCGGTATCTACAATCTAATATTCATATCCATATAAAATTAACTGCCTTTACTAGGATTTCAACGTTGGAACTCTCGACTTCGAAATCAGCTGATTTGCAAAGACGTGTTCACAACTAGACCAATCCAGTAGGTTAGTTCATCTGAGCTGTTCAGGCGAAAGATAACTAAAAAAAAAATTAAACCCTCAGTTCTAAATAAAATTTCCAAAATACATAATCAAAATCATGTATGGAATACTCTAATTACTATAAAAAATATAACTATCTTAAGAAACGACAAAAAACACAAAAAAATTGTTTTTTTTTTGCCCCCATCCCTTAATTGGGGTTTATATACGATCAAAAACCGTTAAAAACGATTTCAGTAACCTGAGAGACATTAAATTACTCGTATGTGAAAAATTTTACCTATTTCTTGAGTATGAGACATGAAACCTATTAAATCTGAATTTTCCGACCTTTTTGACCGACTATAACCAAAATTAACCTCATCAATGATCCATATACGATAGTTATCAATGCCTTATATATGATCATCATGCCAAAAATTACTCTTATTATCCCTTCCTAAATGAAATTTGGCCAAATACTCAACCAAAGTAACGTGTACTAATATACAGAATGAGCAACATAAAACCGACCATCATATGTCATATATCACTCATCAACTGTAAGGAAATCACCCCAAGTTACAAATTTATAATACTAATCATCAATTGCATCAATCAGTCATCCAAAATAATTTTTAAATATAAATAATAGTAAAGGATGAGCAACATAAAACCCAACCCAAAACGTAACCGCAGCAGAATCGGTAGGCTGTTGGAATGAAATTTTACGAATGAAACGGATAAATTAAATAACAAAAGCATAAAACATAATTTAAATATTTCATTTATTTGGGTTGGTGCTTCCGCGAACTGGGTTAGCTAGTTTAGAGGGCAACAAAGTAAAACATTCAAGATGTCCGGACGAGGCCTACAGCGAAGGCAAAAGCCGAGGCATTTACATCGGTGGCATCCCAACGAAGCCCGGCTTATTACTATGAGATGTAAAAAGTTAGAGGACGAAAGACGACTCCTGTTAAAGCCTATCATGGGAACGGGAGGAGTGGTGTGGCGTCCGGAAGTGTCACAAGGTGGGTTTCTTTCCTTACCGGGTTGGGATGTTCCATTTATTTACCTTATTGTTACAAAAGATGTTCAAAATGACCACCATGGGCGTCGATACACTTTGTGCTCGACTGATCATATTGAGAGTCGTCTAACACAAACCGTTGTTGTCAATTGTATTGATTTCTCGTTGAATGTTCACCTTCAATTCATGTTCTGTTAATTAACATGGCCGGACGAGATATGTGAAAGAATGTCTCGTCAGACATGAAATACGACATCGGATCTATTTGTCCACCAAAAATGTTTTCGAGAATCCTCTTAGAATAATCAAGTCGTTTCAGTTTGTCTGTCTTCTTCAGTTATAACGCGGTATTGTTTCAATTTTAATTCATAAAGAATGTTACGATAAGATGTATATTTAAGACTAAATTGTTCGGGTAACTTGGATAGTGATTTTTTTTGGACTGGCAGTAACTCTCCTTTGAATATTGGCAATGGCCTGTGGAGTCCTAACGGAAGGTTGCCTATTTTGTTTCGCATTTGAAGCCGAACTTGTTGTACGCCATTTTATAACTAAATTATTTAAGCTACTTTTCGTTGAAATAAAGGCATTCGGAAATTTTTCTACGAATACTTGACGTGATACTTTAAACGAATATAGACCTCAACTATAGCTATCCTCTTCTAGATTGAATAAGGCATTTTACACAAATACAACTGCACTGGAACAAAACGTATACTGCACTGACACGTAACTACCTGACAAACGGCAGCAAAAATCAGTAGTAATATATACATCCACTATCGCGCTAGTTGTGTGAGAGTCTTTCCTAAATAGTGTTGGGTAGTGGTTTCATTATATAGGTCCGGTTTTATATTGTTCACCCTGTAGTAGACCCATCTAATTAGTACAAAATATTGACCTTGAGCCTTGCAACGATAAAAAGAATATAATTTTACCCCCCCCACCAATTTATTGGGATATTTAAATAAGATCAAACACATCAAAAAGTATTTTATCAACTTAAGGGGAATTAAATTATACGACAAAATTATTCCACCACTTAAGTAAAAATGTGAAAAACAAGAACCATAAAGTCCGTATTAGAGCAAAAGTTAACGATATCAGTATCTAAAAAAACGGAAATAATTTTGCTAAATTTCAATAAAATCGGTTGATCTAAAGATATCAAGCAAAAATAAGCCTACATGTCGGTCCTTCGGTCTAAAATTATTATTTTTTTTTTTTACAGGGGGCATAAAATGTCAAAATCTACAAAATATAACGCAATTATAATGGGCTGTAAAGGATAAACTTTAATATATAGTCGGAAACGTAGAAATAAAAGATTAAAAACGAATAATTTATCGATTTATTTTCATAAAAATCGATAGTTAGTAGTGGTATCTACAGCTATTATTATAATTTGTTACAATTATTTCAAACTGAATCATAAAATAAATCTCCAACTCAAATCTAAAAATTAAAAATGTATTAAGAAAAAAAAAGACGCTTATTTATATACACAGAAATCATTAAATTTTCACAATAAATACTAAGGTCGTCTAGAAAGTAAGAACCGTTTGCGCATCACATACCCGCATCTTCATTCACAATGGGTCAAGACCAGCTAGTCTCAGTTTTTCCAGCGCTGTATAAAATTTCGTACAGTGTAACGAAATTTCATGTAATATGACACGGAATGATCTTGCGTGTGTTGAATAAACAAACTAAAAATCCCGCTGACTGTCAGGTAAAATCAGTTCGTTTTGTGAATGCGCAAAGTCTTCGTCCTGTGGTGATTCATCGTTAAATTACTGCTATATATGATGACAGTGTAATGAATTAAGGAAACGGTGTTGTTTATTTACGGCAGATATAACATCTATACATGACCAGTAAAGTTTACGACGCCCTATTCTCATTACTGAACAGCTGAAAGAGAAGATCGACAGACATGTTAAAGAGAATTGTTATTTTACGTTAGACGAACTTATTGATAATGATAAATTCCCTATACATTTACGGTGTTTGTTACATGAGATTGTTATAGTGTTCATCTAAATAATCATAAAATATGTTCCCGATAGAGCCCAAGAATTTTCACAATCACAAAAAAATGCATGTTTACTGTTCATCATTCCTGGAGCGATACCATAGAGATGGTGATAAAATACTGGCTCATTTACTGCCTAGGAATAACACGATGGTATTGCATTACTCACTAACACCCTACATTTTTTACCGCATAACACACTATAGTTTTGTTTTGTTTTTCGTTTCGTTGTTTAGTTGTACTGTTTAGTTCGTTGTTTTTGGAGTTTTTTGTTAATCTACTTTTTTCTTTTGTTTTCAGTCCTAATCATCAATCATTTTGATCACTTTCAAAGTCAAGATAACACTTTCAAAACTATTAAAACGATAGACCCAATTTTTTTGGGATTGCTACAAAGCTTTACTGTGTGATTTTATGCTTCACGGTCAGAGAATTAATGTTGACTCTTATTCAGAAATTTTGTCACGCAATTCAAAATTTCCGGTATGGTGTTTTTTTGACTTATGGAATAGTTTTGCTGCAAGACAATGGACATCCAGATGTCATAAAAAAAAACTTGTGAAGTTTTCAAAAGTTTCGGATTGGATGTCTCTAATCATTTGCCATAAAGTTCAGATCTTACTCGTAGTAATTTCCAGCTATTTATAAAATTGATGGAGTTTCTTGGTGAAAATTACTAAGACTGTGATGACGACGTCAATCAATGTAGCTGTTCGTGAACTGCTTAATGGACTGGCGGCAAACTTCTTTGACCACATTATACATTAAAACCTTATCCAACGATTTGACAAATGCTTGAACTTAGGAGGAGATTATGTGTTGAAAAATAGCTTAAACAATGTAGATTATGAACCCACCGAGTTGATCTAGTAGTAAACTCGTCATTTCAAATCAGCTGATTTCGAAGTCGAGAGTTCTAAGGTTCAAATCTTAAAGTAAAGGCAGTTACCTTAATACGAATTTGAATACTAGATCTTGGATACCGGTGTTCTTTGGTGGTTGGGTTTCAATTAACCACCAATCTGAAACCGCCGATCTGAAACTTTGCAAGATTACACTACATTTACATTTATACATATCATCCTCTTAAGTAATCCCGGAGGCTAAACAGAAAAATAAACTTTATTTCATTTAGCTGATATAAAATATAATGCATATATTATTTTTTTTAAAATTAGGGTTCAAATACAGAGTAGAAGAAGGATTTCTAACATTTACAGGAACCAAACAGCAACAGTAATAATTGAAGAACATAAGAAAGAAGCCGAAATAAGAAAGAGAGTCCGACAAGGATGTTCCCTATTCCCGTTACTTTTTAATCTTTACGTAGAACTAGCAGTTAATGATGTTAAAGTACAATTTAGATCCGGAGTAACGGTACAAGGTGAAAAAATAAAGATGCTACGATTTGCTGCTTATATAGTAATTTTAGCCGAGAGTAAAAAGGATTTAGAAGAAACAATGAATGGCATGGATGAAGTCCTACGCAGGAACTACCGCATGAAAATAAACAAGAACAAAACAAAAATAATAAAATGTAGTAGAAATAACAAAGATGGACCACTGAATGTGAAAATAGGAAGAGAAAATATTATGGAGGTAGAAGAATTTTATTATTTGGGAAGTAGAATTACTAAAGATGGACGAAACAGGAGCCATATGCCGAATAGCACAGGCGAAACGAGCCTTCAGTCAGAAATATAATTTGTTTACATCAAAAATTAATTTAAACGTCAGGAAAAGATTTTTGAAAGTATATGTTTGGAGCGTCCCTTTATATAGAAATGAAACTTGGACGATCGGAATACCTGAGAAAAAAAGATTAGAAGCTTTTGAAATGTGGTGGTATAGGAGAATGTTAAAAATCAGATGGGTGGATGGACAAATGAAGAGGTTTTGTGGTAAATCGATGAAGAAAGAAGTATTTGGAAAAATATAGTTAAAAGAAGATACCGACGTGTAGGCCACATATTAAGGCATCCTGGAATAGTTGCTTTAATATTAGATGGTCAGGTAGAAGGAAAAAATTTTACATGCAGGCAACGTTTGGAATATGTAAAACAAACTGTTAGGGATGTAGGGTGTAGTGGGTATACCGAAATGAAACAACTAGCACTAGATAGGGAATCTTGGAGATCTGCCTCAAACCAGTCAAATGACTGAAGACAAAAAAACACATTTAATTTGTTATAAAACAAAGATGATTTTTCCTTTCTGGACGACCCTCAAATTAAAAAAATATACAGGTGTGTTTCATATCGTGTACCAATTTTATTTTTATTTTTTATCTATTCATAATAGGTTAATAAAAATATTTTTTTTCTAAATTTAAAACGAGCTGCATTAACCTTTTATTTTTATTCCGTTTATAAATCAAAATAATTTTAATTTTATTATAATCTTCAAATATTTTCAGGAACCTGTTTTTAAATCTACATAGCGAAGTGAATGTATTGTTAAACTTGAATGAAACTTTAATTTAACCTTACTTATTATTCCGTAAATTAAGGAATAATAATAGTATAAGTGAAAAAATGAATACAGAAGTAAATATAAATATAAATGCCTTTAATATATAATGCAAATATTTAATCTAGTTATTAATTAGTATTTTATAGTATTATTTTGTATTATATATGTTAGTGAAGGGGAAATTTTGCGAATTGTGTTGGCAACCCTGGATATGTGACGAATTTATGAGACAGCTTGTTTAGAATTTCCAACCGTTTATTAGTCATGACTCAGTGGAGTAAGGCTGAACGTGTTATTTCTCTTAAATTTTTTATAAGAATTGGTGAAAGGTTGACGGCTGCACAAAGAGAATTTCGTCCCATGAATATATTTATACTTAAAAATAGGTTATACATTTTATATTATTATTCATCAAAGTTTAAAAACTCCATTGACACGCAGGATGGAGGTGAGTTACTGGATCGATGAAATGGTTCTTATTATCTACGACATCATATCATAGTGGAGTTTCTCTAGCGTCAGACTTTCAGTGCATCTATATTTACCTTTTTAAAATTTGACAAGTTATTAACACTTCTAGTATATTTTATTGTCCATTACCGGTCACAAGATAAATTGCTTATTAAAAAAATTAAAATTGTAAATGATATAAAACAAAAAAATCCATTGTGGACCCCACATAACTTCCTTGTACGCCTACTGAATTACATTTACACAATAAACTTATTTCATTTGAAAGTGAAATTCGATTCTCCAATTCTTTAATAAAGTGGACAATTACACAATTGCATTGTGGTGGCTACCACATTGCATTACATTTTTTTGTAGTGTCCGTATCAGTATTTTATATTAGTTTATATAATAATTTTGTTCCTCCTCGCTCGACTAGATATGTGGTAAAAGTGAGAACGTGTCAGATCCGTAACCTAGCTCACATCGGTTCGAATACGACTTCATGAACATAGATTTTTTTTTTCACTTTATTTTTTTCATTTAAATATATTGATTTATTAATAATTATTAATGTCTATAAAAACTTTTGAATAAATCAAAAAGTACATAAAATTTTATTTTACTAATAACTTATGATATTTTTTTCATATTCCTTTTTTTAATTGTTATTATTGAATTATTATTTATTATAATTTTTTTTAGAATCAGAGGTTAAATTATTAATAAATCAATATATTTAAATTAAAAAAAAAAAGTTAAAAAAAGGATATGAAGTCGGATTCGAACCGATGTGCCTTTCCCTTGTAAGATCCAAATATTACATTAATTACAATTTTATTTGGCTATAACTCTGGAACCAATGAAAATAAGTATCACTTATGATATATCATTGAAAAGCTCTCAATGAGAGCTTGTTACTGTAGTTAAGAAAAAGTCTAAAATCCAGTAGTTTTGGATTATGGTCTTTTTTGGACACTTTTGGTCCAGTCGATTGCAATCAAAAAGGGAGGTGCACAACGAGATAATGTCCTAAATCCAAAATTTCATCCTACGGCTAATTGCTTTTGAGTTATGCGAGATACATACGTACGTATGTATAGACGTCACGCCGAAACTAGTCAAAATGATTCAGAGATAGTCAAAATAGATATTACCGTTAATATTTAAAACTGAAATTTTTCGCGACTACAATACTTCCTTTACTTTGTACAAGGAAGTAAAAATAATGCACGTTAAAATAAGTAAAAAACAGGATTGACTAACCTTTTATAGAAGATTTTGATAATGTTGATAGTTATATAAACAAAATTATTCCCTTCTTCTCAGTAGATTTATGGAAAAATAATAATTCATTTATAATTTAATAATAAAAAATGTAATTGTAAATAAATGCATATGTCAAATTAAGTATTAAAATTTATTTGTTGAAGACTTCTTCAACAAATCTTACATACATAAATAGTTTTTATTTATTCTTCGGGAGCACCGTGTTTTGCTTTTCAGAGGATTAGCTTAAATGGTCATTTTTGTAGTGTGTGAAAATGCCACGCCTGACCGGGATTCGAACCTAGGAAATCCTGATGGAAAGACAAGACGATACCACTTGCACTACAGCCGTGTGTCAATTTATGTTGCTTCTTATTCTAAAAACCATGACTAGTGTTTGTAATTGAATGTAATGGCGTTAGAAAGACTCTGGCTGCTATTGGTATTCGTGGAGTTCATTACAATGACCTCCACATTGGTGGCCATAACCTCGTTGGTGATATTCCAAGATTACCACTGTCTACAGAACTAGGCGAGAACGGATAAATATAATATTATTTCGTTATCACACTAAAATTTAATCTACCTAAGGTAGAGTTAAAAATGTGGATTCAATGGAGAAAATGTAGTACATTTTCTCTTTTTGCAAACCATTCTCATTACTACACTATGTGATTTGGAAATTTTCTCTCTCTCCCTTTATAAATATCAATCTATTTCAAAACTCTATGAAATACAACGGTAAACGCAATGGGAGGAAAACTATACTAAATATTACGATTAAATTTCGAATAGATGATGGTTTTTCTTTTTTATAGAATGAAAAATATGTTAAAAAATGGAAAAACTGGACCGGTAACTGAACCTTCAAAAAAATATTACGAGGAATATCTCAAAAGTAAATACCACAGGGAAATGTTTCTCCTTAAGGTTGGCGAACCTGTATCATTCGTGGCCACGATAGTAATGTACACACACTGCATTGTTTGTTGTCGTCTTGTAGTATTTTTGATTATATATACGTTATTACGATGTAAAATGAACAGGAAAATCGATGTTACCGCCGACTGTGAAATCATACGTTTTTTAAACCATCAAAACGTTAAGCCGGCTGAAACTCATAGGCAATTGGATGCTGTGTACGGTTATAATTATGAATGAAAGAAACGTCCGAAAATGGTGTGAAAGGTTTAGAAATAACAGAATTAATGCGCACGATGAAGAAAGTTCGGGGAGACCTTCGATAATCACCGAGGACTTGTTGAAACGCGTCGACGATGAAATCAGAAAAGATCGTCGCTCAACGTTTTCCGAGCTGGCCCTTCTTTTTCCCGACGTTTCAAGAGCTGTTATCGGTCGCATGTTCATGACCATTTACGCTTCAGTAAGGTTTATGTATATCGGGTGCCGTAGGCTAAAGAAAGGTTTGTGCACGTTGAGTGCCGCACGTCTTAACGGAATGCAACAAAAAATCCGAACGGGATTTTCTTTGGAATTTTTGATGCGCTACAAGGAAAAAGGTGATGAGTTCCTTAATTCGATTGTTACCGGCGATGAAACGTAGATTTCTTATTATATGCCAGAGAGAAAACAGCACTTAAGTGAATGGCGTCATCCCCAACCATCAACCAGATCGATAAAGGTCAAGTCACAGCCATTTGGACGCAAACTGATGGCTACAGTCTTTTGGGATCGGTTTGGCATATTGTTTATTGATTCCACGCCACGTGGAAAGACCATAAATTCAGAAGGCTACTGCGAAACTCTACTAAGTTACGACGCGCCATACAAAATCGGCAACGTGGGTGGCTGACCGACGATGTCGTCCTGCTGCACGATAATGCACGTCCACATGTTGCGGGTACGACAAGTAATTTATTGAGAACAATTGGATGGGAAATTTAGGATCACCCACCGTATATTCCGAACTCAGCTCCTTCTGATTACCATCTATTTGGGAGATTTTAAGAATTTTTCAGTGGTAAGCAATTCGCGGTTGACCATGAACTTTAAAATGCTGTTAATGTCTAAATGGACTGGCGGCAAAACAATACGACGAGAGTATATTGAAGCTGGTATATCGCTACGATAAATGTTTTAATCCAAGTGGCGATTACGTAGAGAAGTAGTATAAGGTACGCAGTTTAAGAGAAAGAAAAAATATTTATAAAGTTTTCAGAATAAATTTTTTTTGCAATGAATAATCTTTACTTTAGAGATAATCTCTCGTACGATATATATTTGATATTATTATTATTATTATTATTATCTGATCTGATATTATATAATCACCTACTGTTACAACATAATATTAACCATATTTACCAACGGGGAAAGAGAAATCACATGCCGCTAAATTTCTCAAAAATAAAACATATTCCGTTCTCCCGTAAAACTAACGCTTGCTTTAATTATACAATAAATTCTCTTACTATTAATACTGCAAACTCCGTCACCGATCTAGGCATACTCCTTGACTCCAAGCTATACCTTTCTAAACACGCAGACATGATTTTGAGCAGAGCGAAGAGAAATCTTGTTCTGTTGAAATGGATTGCGAGACCTTTTGTTGATCCTCATACTTACTCTTCGAGTCACTTGTTCGAAGCCGGCTTGAATATTCCACCTCAACCTGGAAGAGACTATACATGAAATAACATCTTTCTATCTCGGCTGTCTCACAAATTTAAACTTCAGCATCTTGGCAAACAACAGCATAAGTTACATAATAATTTACCATCTCTTGTATTTCGAAGAGAATACTTTGATTTACTGTTTTTCCATAAAGCATAACACGGGTGTAATCCTACGGAAAACGAAATACAGCTACGTATACTCGGACGCAATATTAGAAACTTTTGTCCTCTTGAATAATCTACACAAGTTATTTCAACCGCAGACAGATGCACTTTAATTGCTGTAAACAAATATAATAAAATAGACTTTTTTCAACCGAGGAAGAATTTTGTTTTTGAACCGAGTAGGTTTTACTCCGGTATGATAAACGATATTAAACACATATAAAGCTATAATACTGGGTTACTACAGAACTACATAGTCCCTCTTCTGCTTGCCCATAGTTATGTAAATTAAAATAGTTTTCTATTAATAAATAGATAAATATTTTAATAAGTTATAATAGTGATGTAAATTTCTTTTGTGATTATTTTTACCTGCACATAGTTATACATTGACAGTGTTGTATAAGTACCAGAAATTGTAATTAAATTATAAAACAAATGCAATTCCATGAAGGAGATAAGATGTAAATGTTTGAATTTATAATTATTATTAAACTGATTATTTAAATTTGTTTTCTGAATTATGTGTATTTTTAATTATGTGTACATGTTTATTTGTAATCTTGTATTTATGCAAAGACATATAATAATATAATTGTGTAACATAATTAAAACACTAATATTACTATCATTTTTATGAAGTAATCATTAAATTTTTTTTTTTTTTAATTTACGTTGAGATTTTTAATTTAAAGGGTGTCCCATATAAAACGCAACCCAAACTTATATTGGTAGGTATTGAAATAATAAAAAGGCATGGGTAATTGTAATTTTTATTATTACCATCCATTACCTTACATTTAGAGTAAATGTTGCAAGTGGCCGCCATCTTCTTGAATACAAGCTTCAATTCTTTTTACAGCGTTTCTTGCAACTTTTTCAAATTTTGTGGCTGGATATTTAATACAGCTTGTTCAATATTGACTTTCAATCGTTCAAGTGTTCGTGGTTTGTTGCTGTAGGCTTTTTCTTTGAGGTAACCCCATAGAAAAAAATCCACCGCAGTCAAATCTGGAGATCTTGGTGGCTACAAGCCTCGACCGATAACACGATTACCAAAGAATTCCTCGACGAAATCAGAAGTTGAACCTGCGTAGTGCGATGTCACACCGTCATGTTGTAGCCAGCAATGTCTGTTTTCCTCTTCCAAGAGTGCGATGAACTGAAATAAAATATCCTGATATCGTTCTGCATTAATGGTGTACTCGAAAAAAATAGGACCGATTATTTTCTACCGCGATATCGCGCACCACACGCCCAACTTCTGTGGGTGTAATTGTTTTTCGTGATAAACGTGGGGATTTTCAGCACTCCAAATTCTACTGTTTTGGCTGTTTACGTAGCCATCCAAATGAAACCGTGCATCATTTATGAAAAATAACGAATCCATAACATTAATTCCCTCACGCACAAATCGACGGAACCGTTGACAATATTATAGCCGTGTTTCTTTGTCGGGCTCAAGAAGTCGATGAACCGTTTGAATGTGATCGTAATTGTAATCGTTTGGTCGCACGATGAACAGTTGATTTAGACAAATTAATTTCAGCAGACAAACGTCCGATCGAATTATTTGGCGAGGCGAGTAATCGGTCTTTGATTTCAGCGACTGTATCTGTATTCAACACTGACGTAGATCTTTTGTGTTCCTTGTTATTAACAGAACCGGTCTCTCTAAATTTTGCGACTAACCTTAATACTGATGTTTTGTTAGCAGCTGGTTTATCTGGGTACTTGTGGCGAAACAAATCTTGCACTGCAACCGCTGATTTCGTACTGAAGTACGACTCGACAATGAAAACACGTTCATCTAGCGAAAACAACATCTTGTCTCTAGCAATACACTGAAATTTGCATTGTTGTTACTATCGGTAGTGTTCTACTGTGTCGCCGCGATGTTCATATGTTGGACGAGTCCATTTCAGTAATGAGAAGGGGAGTAAACTTGACTTTTGAAATTTCATGGATGAGTGATTGATGGGTTGTGTTTTATATGGGACACCCTGTAATTACTGTACATATTTTTTTTATGTAATATTGTGTAATATACAAAGGCTGTAGGTAGTTGTCTTATTGCACAAAAAATACAAATAAATAAATAAATTATTATTAGACTTAATTTATCTCAAATATATTTTAATTTTAAGTTACAGAGATAGAAGATTATTAATTTTAAATACTTTATAATAATAACTATTTGCTTTAAATACTAGCAATAAATTTTTAATTAAATGATATTATTGAAAATCAAAATGATTTTACGTAGCTTACATATATTTGAATAAATTAAGTGCATAAATTAGTTTTATTTCATAGGTTAATACGTACTTCATTTAAATCCTCTTAAATAATTTACGAAGAATTTATTACAATGAAATTGTTATTCAGGAACAAAATATTATTTTTGTTGTTTAAATCCTCTTTTTAAATTTGCATACCATTGCGTCTCTTTAATTTTTAAACGTCCATTTATGTGTTTTTAATTTTTAAATACACAAATTAAATAATTGTATGATTTTTTAAATTAAATTAAAGGTTCCTTTAATAATTAAATTGGTTCTTAAGCGAGTCGATTAATTCATTAGTCTGAAATTAAATGAGTAGAAAGAAACTAGTAAGAATATTATTATTCTTTAGATTTGATTATAATAAGTTATTTTAGGTTGAAGAAGTAATTTTGGAATAGTTAATAATTGAAACTTTTAGAGAATAGTTAATCTAAAAGAAATTATTACAAAGAATAATAATAATTATTCCTATTATTAGTATTTTATATAAAGTAAATTAAATAGTAACGTAAATCGTAATTTGATTACGAAAAAATATAAAATGGTATACAATGAAATATCAGGTAATTTAAATTGTACATTACAATACCATAGAAAGAAAAACAAGAAATTTATTAAACAAAAATCAACTAAAATTTATAATTTAATAAAATAAGTATATCTATAATTTATTAATATAATTGTGATTATATTATTAACCTTTTCCTTTTAATTCACCTTCCGAAATAATATTTTAACTTTATACTGGTAAAATAGTCTTATTCAGAATTAGTTTCTGCTTATAGAAATTATTTACTGCTCTGGTTTTATTCTTTTGTATTACTTTGTAATTCTTACTGTTTCAAATATATTATTATTAAATTATGTTCTGATTATGTATATTATAAATTCTGAATTGTATAAATACTATATGGTTATTCTTTGTAATTGTAGTTATTATTACTGGATAATGTCATAGATATCGGTTATTGTTATTAAAATTGTTTTGGGCCATTCTATTAATATTATTTTATAATTATACACAGACTCATAACTTGCATTTATCAACATTTATATGTGAATTTGCTATTGCTTTATAAGATTGTAAAGGCGATGGTCTGATTTTCTTGCCGCAAGTTCGTTTCTTGAACGAAATTAATGTATTTTGTAAACTTTTGTAAATTGTGACTTAAACTTTAATTATTATTTCCATTGTTGTAAATTTATATTTTATTATTATTATTGTATTCCAATATTTATGTATTTAAATATTGTATTTTCAATTTATATGTGAATTGTTACTTATAACTTTTTTAAAGATATTGTAACTATTGTATATATTTGTGTGTAATACTGCGCAACATGAAGGCATTGTAAAGCTGTTCTGTTGCACAAAACAAAATAAATAAATAAACTATTATTATTATTATTACTTGCAGTAAGTTCGTTTCTTGAACGAAATTAATGTACTTTTGTAAACTTTTTGTAAACAGTGACTTAAACATTAATTATTATTTCCAATGTTGTAAATTTATAATTTATTTTATTATTGTATACTGATATTTATGTATTTAATTATTGTATTTTCAACTTATATGTGAATTGTTACTTATAACTGTTTATATATATTGTAACTATTGTATATATTTTCATGTAATACTGTGCAACATATGAAGGCTTTGTAAAGCTGTTCTGTTGCACAAAAAACAAAATAAATAAATAAATAAATTATCTTTAAAAGAAAATGAATTTTACAATAAATTAAAAAAAAGTATTATCCAACCAAAACTGTTTGTTTAAACAAGAAAAGTATTACAAAATATAAAATTATAATTTCAAAAAAAAAAAAATTCTAGGAAAAAGTAAAATGCATCTTATATTTATTTTTAATTTAACATCCCCTATGGTGATACAGTTTAGCATGATATGATGATGTACGTCTTGGATAAATATATACACAGATGGTTGGCATTAAACTAATACTGGTGTTGAAAGAAGTTGTCAACATATTTTTCTAATATGTAATAGCCACATTTTTAAAATAGCACAACAGTTTTTAATGATTAAAAAACATATAATGCTAAGTTTTTTTGTTTTTTTTTTAACAATGAATATGTATTTTACTATACAATGTGTTATTGTTCTAGTTGTTTGTAATTTTTTTTTTTTTTTTTTTTTTTTTTGCTTTAGGCTTGTCTTAACCTGGATCACAAAACTACATTAGATTTTTCTTTTTTTTCTTGTTACAATAAAAAAGAGGGGAAAACGTTTTCGAAGATTTTCGATAATTTAAATCATCTTTATTCATCTTAACTAAAAAAAAAACCTTTTCGGCACGCCGGAAGGCGGAGCTAAGTAGTAAGGTTACCAGAGATTGTGAAGCTTCTTCTCTCTTTGACCACGATCCTTTTCGTACACTATTATCCTAGGTTATCCGCTTTTTGTCACTCGTGATGAGAAAAAGGCTCGATTTCTTTACGTTTTAGTAGAAATTCGATGGAGTAAATTTTCCTAGTCAGGTTATGCAGCACTCAGACGTCGAGTTTCTTTTTGTATTCACCTTTCTCCAAATCTCTTGTACCGGTACTAAGTAAGGGATAAAAAATATTTTCACCTTAAAGTTAAGAAAAATTTCAAATTTACTCAATACGACAATGATTGCATGTGAAAAAACGTTTCACATGTTTAGTATACGACAAGCCCCATCTTCTTACAATTCCAGCAACAATTTGGTCATTCCTTGCCGTAATGGTTGGTCATATCAAAAATTGTTACAGACAAAAGTTTTAGGAAATGTTTAGAGGACTAACGATCACTTTAAACCGATTCGATATTGTGCCTGTTAAGGGATGTATGACTCTTTTTTTTATCTTCAAAACCTCATTTATTCAATCCCCTGGGGCTAATAGTTGGTAACATAAAAAAATTTACTTAGATAAGTTTTAGGCCCTTATCCAAAGAATAGTAGGAATTTTAAACGAATTCGATATTTTACTTAATAAGAAAGTTATAGCGATATTTTGTTTTTTTCGAAAAAGCCCCCTCCTCCATTTTTACCGGTATGGTCCGATTTCAACCGTTAACAAATTTGATAGAGATTTTTTGTATCAATTTGAAAGTGATCGACGCAAAATTACGCCAGTTATCGTGTCCACAAGAACGTAATATATATATATATATATATATATATATATATATATAAATGTATATATAAACTTTTGTCCGACGGTAGTTTTGAGGTCTGGGGGATGTGAAACGCGAAAATATGTGGAGATTTTCCGGAAGTCGAATCATGGTACTCATTATAATAGGTAGCTTTTTTACGAAATCTCCCGCTGTTAAACCTAATTTTTTAAAAATTCTGTTGTAAATTAACCAAGTCAAAGCTCTATATTGTTAGAGTCCATTTACGTAAATACTATAGTGGAGAAGGGCGTATGTATGATCTTTGTAACGATTAGCTAAAACTAGCCAACTGAATGTGTTACTGTATTAACCAGAAGTATACTAATTTTTGTAATACGAATAGTACTATTATTGGTAGTACGTAATACACTTGTTTACTTTGCTTGTTCTATTGAAATGCACGTAATAGTGTACCTGTTAATAAATAATAAATCTATAAAGTATTGAGTCTTTTGCACACGAGATAGCGTTACTGTATTCTGGCAAAAATCGAGGAATATTTCCGGCATGAAAGCAGTCGTGACACCAGCAATGACCTAAATATCCATCAACATTTGGAGAAAGCTGGATAAAAATAAATTCGACGTCTGAGTATAACGTTTTAGGACATGCTGGAAAAGTGGCTTTTCCCTCAACTAAATGAAGATTCACAAGAATTCATTTTTCAACAGGACGGAACTCCGCGCCATTGGTACCTAGATGATTGATGCTCTGAAGGAATCTTTATCTCAACATGTGTAGGATGTATCGGAAACGAAGAACTGGCTCATCAGTTCTGGCCTCCGAGATCACCTGATCTCGAAGGCCATGTGAAATTTTCTTGTGGAGGGTTTGTGAAAGATGGAGTTTTCGAACCACCTCTACCAATAAATCAGGCCGTTCTGTGTAACCGTATCACAGATGCGGTGAATTCAATAACATAAGATATGCTTCCTCGTATGGGACGGGTTCAGCTTAGATGTGTACCGTGCAGCCGAAGGGGGCTACATTGAACATTTATGAATTGTATCTGTAAACTTAATTGTCAGTATTAACAGATGTAATTTACTTCGGATCTGTCACTAATTGTTAATTTGGTGCACAGAGTTACGAAATTCAGTTTTTCATTTTGAATTACTCTGTATAACTAAAATTATTATAAATCTGTCAAGCACTTCACGTTATTAACATTTTAATTTACTTTCTTTTAATTTGAAATAAAAATTGTGTAAAATATCCGTATTCTATGAAAAATCTTTTCAGAAGGTTTCATTAAATACACATCTTTTTCTTCAAACATGTGGGGCACTGATCAATTATTTTTTTCAAAATTCGATGGGAGGATATTGTGAAAAACCCAATTTCAGTTTTCTTCAGAGGAATTTTAGACAAAAGTCTATTAAAGCAGGTATCTTAGCTACAATACACTTATAAATAATTCAAACAATTTTTTCCCCAAAATCAACCCCCGACTCGTAAAATTGAAATATATGTTGTTTTATTATTTTTCTCTATATCCCTTCGGTTTAAATATATTTCAAAAGTTTATAAAAACTTTATACTTCATATATAAATCAATAGATTTTTACAATTTTTTTTTTTCTAATTATAAACACCGGACCTTTTTTTTAACCTCCGGTACCACCGTTAGATATTGCTTCAGAGGATGAGATGAATGATAATTTTTGTAGCGTGTGAAAATGCCATGCATAGCCTGGATTCGAACCGGGTCCTCCGGATAAATTATAAACCCCGGACCTAAAATTACGCATAAAAGCTTATTTTTATTATTTCAGTCTTTTATTGAAGGGGGTGGGATACAGTTAGAGAAAATTTGACTTAAGAAAATTTGTTAAGCTTAACCTATATAAAATGTTTTTATAAAACCTTTTCTAATAACTTATTCTTCATCTCAAAATATATATATACATTTGGCTCTAACACTTTTTATTTTTACTTCCTTGTACTACAAAGTAAAAGAAATATTGTAATCGCGAAACATTTTGGTTTTCAAGTTTCAACGGAAATACCCATTTCGACCATCCCTGAATCCATTTTGACTAGTTTCGGCGTGATATCTGTACGTACGTGTGTACATATCTATCTCGCATAACTCAAAAACGATTAGCCGTATCATGTTGAAATTTTGGATTTAGGACTGCTATAACATCTAGTTGCGCCCCACCATTTTCATTGCAATCGACTGAACTGGAAGTGTCCAGAAAAGCCCAAAATCAAAAAAAAATTCATTTTAGACTTTTTCTTAACTGCCGTCATTGAACGTTTTTCGACAATATAACATACATAAGTGGTACTTATTTTCATTTCTTCCAGAGTTATAGCCAAATAAAATTTTAATTAATGAAATATTTCGATGTTACAAGGGGAAGGTAAATCCGTTCGAATTTTTTTTTTTTTACATTTTTTTTCAATTTAAATGTATTAATTTATTAATAATTTAAATAAACCTTTGATTACAAAAAATGTACGATAAATAATTCAATAATACCAATGTGAAAATAGGATGAGAAAAGATTATGGAGGTAGAAGAATTTTGTTATTTAGGAAGTAGAATTACTAAAGATGGACGAAGCAGGAACGATATAAAACGCGGAATAGCACAAGCGAAACGAGCCTTCAGTAAGAAATATAATTTGTTTACATCAAAAATTAATTTAAATGTCAGGAAAAGATTTTTGAAAGTATATGTTTGGAGTGTCGCTTTATATGGAAGTGAAACTTGGACAATCGAGTATCTGAGAAGAAAAGATTAGAAGCTTTTGAAATGTGGTGCTATAGGAGAATGTTAAAAATCAGATGGGTGGATAAAGTGACAAATGAAGAGGTATTGCGGCAAATAGATGAAGAAAGAAGCATTTGGAAAAATATAGTTAAAAGAAGAAACAGACTTATAGGCCACATACTAAGGCATCGTGGAATAGTCGCTTTAATATTGGAAGGACAGGTAGAAGGAAAAAATTGTGTAGGCAGGCCACGTTTGGAATATGTAAAACAAATTGTTAGGGATGTAGGATGTAGAGGGTATACTGAAATGAAACGACTAGCACTAGATAGGGAATCTTGAGCTGCATCAAACCAGTCAAATGACTGAAGACAAAAAAAAAAAATATTCGTATTCTAAATATGAACCAAATCGGTCCATAAATATCTGAACCCCAGCGCCATCTAGCGGGTTCATTTTTTACAGAGATAATTCTTTCCATGTAACATGTATTCTGAATATAAGGAAAATCGGGCCATAAATACCATTTTTCGAAATATCTCGACGCCAGCGCCACCTAGCGGGTCCAAACTAATTCAGAAACCTTCTACGTATACCCTCTACATCCTAAGAGGGTATACTGAAATGAAACGACTAGTACTAGATAGGGAATCTTGTAGAGCTGCATCAAACCAGTCAAATGACAAGACAAAAAAAAAAATAAAAAAAAACAATAAAAAAAATTGAATTAATGTCAGAAGTTATTAATGTAACAAACTTTTTTGTACTTTTCATTTAAAAAAAAAAAAGTGTACATGTAATTTAATAAGCGTGTAAGGAAGTCATGTGGTGACCACATCAGTTTTTAAATATTAATAATCGGGAAAATCATGTAATACTTCGCCAGCTTTTTTTTTTGTTTAATGGTTAAAAGTGGTTCCAATTTTATATATATATATATATATATATATATATATATATATATACAAGAAGGTTAGTGCAACCACAATATTCCATCCGTGGTCCATCAGTATGGCGGAATGGTAGCGTCTCTACCTTTCATCCTTAAAGTTCTGAGTTCGAATCCCGGTTAAACTTGGCATTTTTCATACACAATACGATTTTTCTATGATTAGTAATTGCAATTGGGTTAGATTATAGTTAATAAAAATTAATAAATAAATATACAAGAAGGAAAAACAATTTAAAAATCGATGTTTTCATATTTATAAATTCAATTAATTGTACACTCATTAAAAAAGAAATTGTGAGTGGTATCGATAAATACATAAACGGTTCTACTTTTTATCAATAATAATAATAATAATACAACTTGTTTTTGTAATATAATTAATTCTGCACAGCCTTTACGCCACTTAGATTAAATAGTTATTATATAATCTTATGTATGTACATGTTTTAACTTCAAATTAAGGGTTTTCTTTATAATATAAAAGGTTCTTGAATATATATATACTATATTATGCATGCTACATGTGCGTGCTGTGAAATAAATACGATGCAAGTTCATAGGTTATTTGGTTTTATGTGTTTTCTGTAACATATGTATTCCCTTACAAAATATTATATTACTAAATAAAAATTTTACACGATTTACCCTATATTAGATAATACATATGAACAAACATAATCAATTAAAGAATATAATTTTTTAAATTAAATTTATAAATTAATCGTTTAAGTATTTTTAATATAATTATTGATATAATTATATATCCCCCACTCCACTTGAATTTTAAAGGGGATTTAACATGGGTTTTAGGTTATTTTCATGTCGTGACGATATAGCGCTAGCATGTTTCATCACAAAACTTCAAAAATAACGTATATAAGGGTTTTTGGGGTCGGAGAACACGAATTTGAAGTCAAAAAACTCATTTTGGCTAGCTACGCTAGCTCTTTTTGATGAAGACATCTCAACTGAATTAAAACTGAAAATGGTTGAAAACTAGCAATTTCGGGTGAAACTAACGAAAATTTATTATCTGCGACAGATGATTATTGTGATTATGATAACGAACCTGCTCACACGAAACGCTACGAAACTAAAAATGTTAACGAATTGTTAAACAAAGAAATCGACTTTTTTGTCAACACGGAGTCTTTGAATTTTTTTAAACGATTCGAACTTGCGACTAGCTTTATAGAAATTGATCCATGTAAGCGGAGCGAAAACGAAGATTATTTGGCTGCTTTGAATTGTGTTAAAAATCTAAAGGTCGTCAATGACTGCTCAGAAAGAATGGTTAAGTTGGTGAAAGAATTTAGATGTAAATTCACTAGAGATGAAAGTCAATTGCAATATATACTACAAATTGTAAATGATCATCGCAAAAAACATCCAAATGTCTATAATTACATTACATATGTAATGTAATATAATAATAGAAATAGAAATCATAAAATTTTAACAACATTATTTGAATAATTATATACATGAATATAAAATTTTTAAAATAAAATGAGAGTTGATCTTTTTGAATCTATCCTTCAGATTTTTTTTAATTGACAACGACTTCAACAGTTTTAATGTGTCAAAACAGTTTTTTCACTTCAAATTCATGTTCTCCGACCCCAAAAACCCTAATTAAAGTTGTTTGTAATGTCTAACATTGATTTTTCTACATAAAAACGCTAGTTGTCAATTAATTGGCAGCGATTTTGACAGTTTTAACTTGTCAAAATAAGTTTTTAACTTAAAATTCGTGTTCTCCGACTTCGAAAACCCTTATTAACGTTATTTGTAATGTCTACCATTGATTTTTATACATAAAAACGCTAGTTGTCAATTGATTGACAGCGATTTTGACAGTTACAATGTGCCAAAATGACTTTTTTACTTCAAATTCTTGTTCTCCGACCCCAAAAACCCTTATATACGTTATTTTTGAAGTTTTGTGATGAAACATGCAAGCGCTATATCGTAACGACTTGAAAATAACCTAAAACCCATGTTAAATCCCCTTTAAAATTCAAGTGGAGTGGGGATGACTTTTTTCGAAAGGAAAGGGTTCATCAACGCGTCAAAAATTTTGTTTTTGAGAGTACTTTTAAATCAGGGAGTGCACGTTTTTCGACAAAACTTTTGCCCTATTTGGACCACTCTAATATATATATGAAAAAAAAAGGCGTTAGACAAGAAGATGGACTTTCACCAATCCTCTTTAAATGCACTCTAGTAAAAGTAATTAGAGAATGGAAGAAAGAACTCGAAAAAATAAATATTACAGAAAATATTAAAAGGGGATACAAAAACAAATTTATAAGCACAACTTTATTAGCCTTCGCAGATGATATCGTGATATTTTCAAAAGACATGGACGAGACTCGAATTAAAGTCCAGTAATTAAGTAAATGAGCTAATAAAATAGGCTTACAAATTTATTTCGAAAAAACAAAAACATTCTCCAAAATAAAAAAATTAATTACCAACAAAATCTCGAATATCAGGAAATTAAAAATTTATCAAAATATAAATATCTCAAAGATGTAATAACACAAATCACTTAAAAAAGGAAGCGATAAAAGAGCGAATGCAGAAAACGGCGTTAGTGTTCAACTTAATACGAATTTTACATAATAAAAAATCTCTTTCGCATAATGCTAAACTCTGACATCTCAAAACAGTAATTTTTCCAGGGGCGATATACGGCGATGTGTTTGAAAAATCTTTCGGATAAAGGCCTTTTTAAAATAGAAAAAAAGAATTTTAAGAAATATATATGAACACGATTACCAGGACGGAATTTATAGAAATTTATATAAATACAGAAAAAACAAAAAAACACCTTACGGAGAAGAAGATTATAATTTTATGGATATTTATATACACCGAGCGAAAATAGATTAAGAGACTAATATTTAACTTTTATAACAGTAGAACTATTAAAACTAACCGATTTAAAGAAGTAGAAAACAATCTTAAAACTTTCCAAAGAAACTTGTTTAAATAGAGATCGATTTAGAAAGTAAATCAAAGAATCTAAGTTTCCAAAGAAAGATAAGAGGAATAAAGAAAAAAAAAACAACAGAGTGGAAAAATAAAAAAAATATTGGGAAAACAAAAAAGTTCAAACTATTACGCAAACGTGATCCTTAATAATCCGGACTAACAAAAAAAAGTTAATATTTACAAATTATGCTCAAAGAGTAGCCGCATGGCGAAATGACTCAATTAAAGAGGGATAACAGTTGAATTAAAATAATCGACAGTCTTGTCGGAGGCCTAAATAGAAAAGCGGTAACTACAACAGTTTTTTCTAGATGTTGCTAAAGCCTTTGACAAAGTTTGGCAATAGCGGCTTGCTATATAAACTCGCGCGTACGACAATTCCCTGTCGTTATGTCAAATTGATACGGCCTTATTTACTAGACTGACAATTCGTTGTACGCGTAAAGGGAATAGAGACATAGCCGTTGGAGTCTCCTAAGGTGCAGTGCTTTCGCCGTTCTTGTAAACGGCCTACGTCAACATCTCGCTGTCGGAAGTAGTCAAAACAGCTCTGCAGACGACACGGAATATTATCACGAATCCAGAACTGTAGTTTACGCGATCGAGAGACTCCGAAGGCGGCGATTGGATCTAGTAGAGCCGTATCTCGATATGTGGAGAATCAAGGTCAACGGTGAAAAATCGGTGGCAGTGATGTTCTCATACAAGACATACAAGTTCCAGCCAGGTAGCTGGAAATTTGAGGATAGTAAATCCTCTTTGGGAAAACAGTCAAGTACCTGGGAGTAGTCCTGGATAAACGGCTTACCTTAGGAGAACACGTTAAATATGTGACCCAAAGGCCATCAGGACCTCACTATATCCAGTACTGAACAGTGTCAACCCAAGTCCACTGGCGACCAAACTGCTCATTTTTCGGCTACAAGTCCTGCCGATTCTAACATACGCTTACCCGGCACGGGTAGCTTTGCTGAACTTCACGCTTCAAAAGAAATTAGAAGCCGTCCAAAACATAGCGTTGCGGACGGTATTTGAAGCAACGTGGTTCGTCAGAAACGCCACTCTTCGCCACGATGCGGGACTACACACCGTATCCGAGGTGGAGGTAGTGAAGGCACACACACTGTTCGCGAGAGCGGCCGTGTCCGAACACGGCCATCTCCGGAACATCTGCAGAGAGGACCCTACTCCACAGGGTATAAGAAAACGGCCTCCTGCCGTATTAGACGAACCACCGTGAAGAGGCGATACGAGAGTCCAAAAATGACAAACCAGGCTTAGGAGCCTCTATATAACGTAACCTATAAATGGAAACCGCACGAAAATTCCGGCCGCGAAAGTGACTGTTAAAACTATAAAACCTATACGACAACCCGCACCGTCCCACGAAGAGACCGCAATTTAATTCAGTCAGCATATGCGACTCTCTTCGGAGAAGGGGGCGCATTGCTCCCTCCAAATAATTAGGGCCCGGGTAGGTGTATTCCTGCAGGCCAATAAGGTGCTAGGACCGAAGGGACTTGAGCGGATAGACTGAAGGGAAATCACGAAATGTACTAGCCTCAAAAGCTTAATCTCCCACGGTCAGACCCGGTAAATAAATTTCACGCTGGTCCATACGGATAGGAACGCAAATCACGAAATCCGTCCGTAAATAAAACTTAAAATTAATAACCGCCACTAAATAGCCCGTGAAATCCGCCCGATTATAGAAAGATACAGCAGCAAAGGACATTTTCAGGTTCTGCGATCTATAGGGGAAATATTGAAACTGCAGCCGTTCTTACATTCCGTTCCGTTCCGATAACAATCGGCATTCTTCCTTAACAGCTATACTGGCGGCCTTTTTGAAATGAAAAATTTATATTTTATTTTCCTAACGGGTACATTGCATACCGTTCAACTAGTGAACAATAAGCAACTCCAAGGTCCAGTGATATGAGGATATATATATATATATATATATATGATATAAAAATCAAGCGTTGTCATATTGTTTATTGAAATTCCAACAACCACAACCACCGGTATTCACTGTCTAGTATTCGAATCTGTATAAAAGTCACTAATTTTTACTAGGATTTGAACCTCAGAACCTTCGACTTCGAAATTCAGCTGTTAATGCAATTTTGACTATAGGTCAAAATAGGTAGTCAAAATTAGGTAAAAATCACTATATTATTTGCAATTTCCCCCTAGAATGTAATTTCTCTAAAATTATTAATAGTAATTGGAGAAATTACATCCAGAATCGTAACTGCCATATTTTTGTAATAATATGTTTATTAAAAACATATTATTAAACAGGTGCAATAAACAGGTGCCTTTGACGGCTTCTCCGTCAAAGTCTGTATTTTTTCTAAAATATTAACGAAAATTAAAAACATTAAGTTTTATTTCATACTGAATAAATGTTTCTAAGATAAAAATAAATTTATTATATTTCTAATCAAATCGCCTAGCAACATGCAGACCTATTGAAATATTTTTAAATTAACTACAAGTAAATTTACTATACAAGTATTGGTAAATATACTTAAAACAGTATATTTGATATCTTTTGAAACTTTTGTTTTTGAATATTTCAATTTCTTTAATAGATATGTATTGTTCTACTCGATTGTAATTGCTATCAAATTATTAATAGTAATTGTAGAAATTACAATCAGAATCACAATGCCTTTATTTTAATAGTAATAGAAATACTTTTTGTGTTTTCTAATATTATTAAAAATATGTACATCGGCTTATCCGTCAAAGCCACTGACCTTTTTGTCTAAAATCATTTTGTTTAAACTTGCTTCTTAAAATCTCTAGAGTTTGACGAAGCAAGATTAGACAAAATAGTACATCAAAATTGGGGTCAAATTTGAGGTTTAAATTTGATTTGAAATTCGGTTAACCCATATGATGCTGTTATGTTTTAATGGCGGTTTCAGTAAAAAAAATCCGGAAACTTAAAGTCAAGTCCGGTGAAGTCAAATCTGACGAGGTAAAAATCCGATGAGATTTTTTTGTAGTTTCTGTAACTTTTACAGTAACTTCAAAAAAATCAGAAAATCAAAAGTGTCAAATTTTAAATATCTCGGAGAAGTAATAACGTCAAAAAATCTAGAAAAGAGAGCGCTAAAAGAGAGAATGCAGAAAATGGCGTTATATGGTGCTGAATAATTGGAAAATGTTTCAGATTTTTATACCCTCTACATCCTACATCCCTAGCAATTTGTTTTACATATTCCAAACGTAGCCTGCCTACACAATTTTTTCCTTCTACCTGTCCTTCCAATATTAAAGCGACTATTCCAGGATGCCTTAGTATGTGGCCGATAAGTCTGTCTCTTCTTTTAACTATATTTTTCCAAATGCTTCTTTCTTCATCTATTTGTCGTAATACCTCTTCATTTGTCACTTTATTACTTTATTTATAAATTATTTATTTATATATAAATAAATGAAATCCAGCCTTACCAACAATTCATCGGCAGTCTCTTTTCTAGTACTTTTGGTCATTCGAGTATCCTCAGGAAAATTTATTCTTCAATTTTAACGATGAGATTTATTTGGAAGTTTCTGTAACTTCTTCAGTAAATTAAAAAAAATCAGAAAATCAAAAGTGTCAAATTTTAAATATCTTGGAGAAGTATACCGTCAAAAAATCTATCAAAGGAAGCGCTAAAAGAGAGAATGTAGCAAATGTCGGTTATGGTGCGAAGTGATTGGAAAATTTTTCAGATAAAGACCTTTTTAAAAAAGAATTTTAAGAAACCTATATGGACCCGATTACCAGGACAGAATTTATAAACTAAAAAGTGAAATTGCAAGTTACATAAAAATACAGAAAAAAATAGGGACACCGTTCGGAGAAGATTACAATTTACGGGTTATTTATACAGAACGAACGAAAACAGATTTATAAAACAAATATTTAACTTTTGTCACAGTAGAACTATTAAAACTAATCGAATTAAAGAAGTAGAAAACAATTTTAAAACATTAAAAATCGCTAAAGAAACCTGTTTAAACAAAGACAGCTTTAGAAAATTAGTCAAAAAATCTAAGTTTCCAGAGCAGGATAAGAGGAGTATAGGAAGAAAGTGGACCGAGGAAGAAAAACAATAGAATGAAAAAATAATGGAAAAAACAAAATGTTCCAAAGTATTGTGTAAACGAGATCCTTGTGGTCCAGATGACCAAAAAAAAAAAATCAGAAATGAAAAACAATTCAAATTATTTTGTTTTCAAGAAAATTACTTTAAAAAAAAAAATTCTATTTATCCATGATTATAAAGAAAAACCTAGGCATGCTCTCGTATACAACCACTTTATAATTAGAGCGTGCCCCACGCTTTACTTTTTAGCCGTTTATAAATAGAAGAACATTTTTTTAAAGTAATTTTCTTGACAACAAAATTAGTACGAATTTCTTTTTTTTGTTTTTTTTTGAAGAAAAGCATACTTTAATTATTTTTTCTGTTGAGGTTCCATAATCCTTAAGATTAATATCTCTTTCTAAGCATACATTTTATTTAAGTTTTTCGCTGAATATAAAGTTTGTTTATGATAGTTGAAGAAACCTAATAAAATTTGAAATCGAATACTTCAATACCAGCGGCATAAAAGATTTTATACACTGAAATACTGGTTTAGTATGGATTAATTGTTTCTTAATGGTTAAATCAATGTTGATATTGTTAGGGAATGAACTACTCCCAAATAAAGTTCAATTGAATTTATGAAATAATGTTTTATTTTTATGGTATAAAAAACTTATATGAATAACGATGATTCCACTATATAAATTATAATTCTGTCTAAACATGTATTAACTGAACGCTGCAGCTGTACGTACACTTCTCCTCGACAGCTCGATTTGAAGCCGACTGTACTTTCTTTCTTTTTCCTGTTGCCTCCGGTAATTACCGTTCAGATAATACTTCAGTGGATGAACGAGGTTATGTATGAGTGTAAATGAAGTGTAGTCTTGTACAGTCTCAGTTCGACCATTTCTGAGATGTGTGGTTAATTGAAACTCCACCACCAAAGAACACCGGTATCCACGATCTAGTTATCAAATCCGTATAAAAGTAACTGCCTTTACTAGGACTTAAACGCTGGAACTCTCGACTTCGAAATCAGCTAATTTGGGAAGATGCGTTCATCACTAGATAAACCCGAAGGGTTGAAGCCGACTGACCTCTCTCTTTCTTCCTGTTTAGCCTCCGGTAACAACCGTTTAGATAATACTTCAGAGGATGAATGAGGATGATATGTATGAGTGTAAATGAAGTGTAGTCTTGTACATTCTCAGTTCGACCATACCTGAGATGTGTGGTTAATTGAAACCCAACCACCAAATAACACCGGTATCCAAGATCTAGTATTCAAATCCTTGTCAAAATAACTGACTTTACAAGGACTTGAACGCTGCAACTTGATTTCCAAATCAGCTAATTTGGGAAGACGAGTTCACCATTAGACCAATCCGGAGAGTTGAAGCCGACTGACCTTTCTTTTTCTTGTTTAGCCTCCGGTAACTACCGTTTAGATAATACTTCAGAGGATGAATGAGGATGATATGTATGAGTGTGAATGAAGTGTAGTCTTGTACATTCTCAGTTCGACCATACCTGAGATGTGTGGTTAATTGAAACCCAACCACCAAAGAACACCGGTATCCACGATCTAGTATTCAAATCCTTGTCAAACTAACTGACTTTACTAGGACTTGAACGCTGCACTGCCCAATCTCCACCACAAGGACACATGTAACCAAAATATAACAACAGATATATTAAGCACAAAAAAAACTATTTTGGGTGCATATGGCATATCCTCTCGTCGGATCGGACTTAAACTTAACACAAGTTTCACGAATTATTGATGAACCGCAACAAAAGCTCTAAAACAATTAAGCTAATTATATCTCCGCCAAAAGATCCGGTATTGAAATCCAACTTCTTACGATGTCCGAGAAAAAATTGATATTTTAAAATGGGAATAGATACCTAACTTTCATTTTTGACTAACTCCAAAATTTAATGGCCATAATTCATAAATAAAAATATTTTAGTTAATTTTTAAATATTTATTCTATTTTCAAACATAAATTAATAATCGTAGGTCTTTCATGACTTTTTGTCCTCGCGTTCTCTAGCCCTTCTAAGTTAACAAACATTTTAATATTATTAATATCGGAATTATTATTTTGTAAAATCCGTTTTATATTCCAAAAGAAATTTTGAAAAGGCTAACTGTAATTTTCTCCAAGAAATTCACTCCTTCCTGTTCTTTGATGATTTGCAGTTCTCTTAAATCCAAAACTGTAAGATTTGGGAGAGTTTTAAAGCCGTTAATTTTCAGGGTCCCTTGTTTTTAACAAATACACGGATTTGGTTTTTATTGTTATCAACATGAAGATGATGAATTCAATGAAACGATATATGAAAAAAAATCCGTGACCGTTGACAGGATTCCTGGGATTTGAAAGCGAAATAAAATTATCTAGAAGCCAGCATACGCTAACCGTTTGGCCGTTTGTTAAATATCAGTTAAAATTTAACGTTATAAGTTGAATTACGCTCCCTTCATACTTGTAGATGTATTGTACTTGTATTCCTATAAGAACAACATACGCGAAAACTTGTGCTCTTGATAAGCAATATTCCCATAGGCCTGTTTCAACTTTTCAAACATCACATTCGCGGATTCCCCGAGTTTAACATAAAACTTGATTGCACAACGTCGCTCTAAATTCCGATCTTCCATTTTGTAACACAAAAAAAACACAACTTCGCCGATGGCGCTGTCAAAAATAATGTGTTGGCTGAACGGAGTTGAAACTCGTACTGACCATGTGGAAGGGAGAAAAAACCGGTCTAGCACAGACCGGTAGACACAGCGTTGCCAGAGCCCTCGCAGTGTTACCAATCTCATTAGTTTTCTCACACATCTCGTATACCTGTTTAATGAGTGATGATTAAAATCCGACCGAATTCACTAATTTTCTATCATCCTATTCGTTTGAGTAGCAATTTTGATATGTGTACAAAACGATAGTCGGATCACTATACAAACCCACCGGGTTGGTCTAGTGGTGAACGCGTCTTCCCAAATCAGCTGATTTGGAAGTCGAGAGATGCAGCGTTCAAGTCCTAGTAAAGTCAGTTACTTTTATATGGATTTGAATACTAGACCATGGATACCGGTGTTCTTTGGTGATTGGGTTTTAATTAACCACAATCTCAGGAATGCTCGAACTGAGACTGTACAAGACTACACTCATACATATCATCCTCATTCATCCTCTGAAATAATACCTCACCGGTAATTCCCGGAGGCTAAACAAGAAAAAGGAATCTGATATAACTTTTTAAAAATTGTAAGTATATTCTGACATAATTGCCGATACTGGTTCATCTATTGCTAAACCAAATGGTTGTTTGAAAAACTGATTATGAAAATTGGAAAAACTTCATTCCCGACATAATTTAATCATAGTTAATTCGTTTATATATTGTATATTTAAATCTTTGTTCTTTTTTTAATGATTATTAACGATTTAGTTATATCTATCTATATTTGAATACATATTACATATATCTAAAGATATAATTAGAATTAATTATATTAAATTTTGATTAAATTATAATATTTTAAGCCCTGATGATGGTTTGAAAAAACCGAAAGATCTCCAGGACTTATTATTTATTTGCTGGTAAGGTGGATATATCATTTATTTACTTTTAACTATTTTATTAAAATATACTAGCGGAACTATGTTCAAGAAATTTATAAATATTATAAAAAAAGTAAAAACTTATAGTAATTTGAGTATTAAAAAAAAAAAATAATAAAAAAAGGTAAATTAAAAAAGAATAAATAATAATATTTAAAATCTATGTTAGATTTACTTTCATAAAATTGTAAGTTATTACAGATTGTTTGAAGAATAAATCCTCAGTTAATAGATATAGTAAGGATTAAAAAGTAATTTCAAACTTAATTCCTTATTTTAAAATGTAGTAACTTTTTCCTTATTTTTAAAAAAATTTCTTAATTTAATACACTGAGATGAAAACTACGTTTTTTATTATTATTATTATTATTATTACCGTAATTAAAAAATATATTACAAATTTAAAACATTTATTTACTGTACAAAAATATTAACAAATTTTTATGTTCAAAATATTTTTTTATAATTAACAAAAAAATATTTTTTTTTTGTACTTTTGAGGCCACTCTGGATCACTTTATTGATCCATATTTCATTCCTCTTGAATTTCTGTATTAGTCGGCCTTTCGATTTTCCCAGTATTTCTTTAATTCTATCGGATCGTTGCCTCTTGATCTCGTCTGTGACTTCCACTTTGTTATGCCTTTATAATTTTTTTAACGTTAAATCTGTTGTTTTGTAATGCGTAGTTAATTTTAATTTTATCAGGCGTCCTGAACCCTCAAGCCAATTTCTTTGGATTTTTCCAATATATCTTCCACAGGTTTTTCTGTTAATGATCAGTTGTTTTAGAATTCGGTTCTCAGGCATTCTTTATACGTGGAAAAAATGAGGAATTCTTCGGTTTTTTCATTGTACTGAAAATCGGGTCGACTTGTTTGTAGACTGTTTCATTTGTGGCAATTCGCCAGACTCTATTCTTTTGATAACTTTTATTTAAACAAGTTCTGATAATTCGCCTTTCTTTTTTAAGTAATTGGTCCGTTTCACTTTCATTCTTAATCTGAAAGATAGTCTCACAAACATAAAGCGCCACCGTAAGAACTACTGTGTTATAATTAAAAACCGGATTATATGCAACATAAAAAGCTGGAAATATGCATGAAAAATGCTTAAAATAAGCATGAAAAGTGTGCAACTTTAAACAATAAAAAAATAGTAATTTTTAATTTTTTTTAAATTTAAAAAGCAGCATACAATTAGTAAGTAGTTGAATAACAGATCGATAAATTCGATAATTAACAATTATTTAAAATTTTGTTACTTTTGTAAACGTAAACAATCAGTACTGTTGTTCCAAATGTTCGATAATAAGATTGTGTCTTCGATCACTCAAAATACTTTTTAAAAGTGGAAAGGATCACTCCATAACCACTGAGATAACTGGGTAGTAATTGAATTTGGGTGCTAAGTTAGGACTTATTGTTTCTGGTAAAAGTTCACCCGTTCCATTAATAAAACTATCAATTTGACACAAAGGTTCAAAGCCTCGGTTATTGTTCAAAATGTTTTCAAATTTTTCTTTAAGTTTACACGGGAACACATCTGGCAATGCGGAGTTCATTTGGCGGATTTTATTCATGGACTGAATAGATTAAGTCAACGCCTGGAGTTTCAAACTTTGTAATACCAGCAGGTATGTGGGAAAAATGAGTGCTAATCACAGCTACGTTTTTTTTTTTATACTAGAATCGTTAAATGCTTCCTTGGACTGACAAACTGCCATAGTCTCTACACTATCGAAGTCGTTTACTACACCTTTCATTACCCCAAAATGTTCATTGTAAAAGAACACAACTTCAATCCACGTTCCCCATCGAGTTATCACTGGTTTGGGAGGTAAAGGAAAATGTGGCAGTTTTTTTTATAGACCCTATTGCGAGCAGGTGCCTTAAGAAACACTTTCTTTTTTGATGAAACCAGTTTATTTACATTCCCAAACGTGGATCGTACTTCTTCAGCGAGTCCATGTACTCGATGAGCAAAGCACGTCACATGAATCAAATTAGGATAAATACTTGAAGAGCTTTGGCTGCTTTGATCATATAGTGAGCAGCATCTGAGAGAAATATAAACACTTTCATCTGCAGAAGATTCAGGAAACATTTTTTTAATATCCTCATTCACGAATCTGGCGGTCGTAAAATGATTTGTCTTTCCAAGGTGTTTCCAGGCCACCAAATAGGAAGAAGAGGGTTCCAGTTTTAATGCACCGAAATTCGCAATATAACGGCCAAAAGTGTCGGTTGTTTCGTCAGCTGAAATCCAAATAACCCTGTCCTTGGGTTCATTGCGTATTTCTTCCAGAACATGCAGGTAAATTTTGTACGTAATGTTGATTCATCTGTATATTTTGATTCAAGCAATATTTTCGCAAAAAATCTTTGAAAGTAGGATTTGTAAGTTTGTGAAGAGGAATGTTACTTGTAATCAATGCTTCACATAATTCCATGCTACAGTGGTTTTATATATATATATATATATATATAAACTAATTACGTTAGAAAATTATCCAAATTAATAGAAAATTTTCTAATGCAAATCATTAAGTCAACAATCAAACAAACAAAAACAAAAGCAGAAAACCTAAGTCCTACATCTTAGACGAAACGTCGAGGTTTTCTGATTTTGTTTTTTTTTTGTTTAGTTGTTGATCTATTGATTTACATTAGAAAATCTTTTATATTAATTTTGATAATTTTCTGACTTTAGTTTTTTTTTAATATTTGTCTAACCAAAGAATAGAGTTTAGTTCGTATTTTATATATCTATAAGACGTTATTAGTGAAATGAACTTTTATGTACTTTTAAAAATGTGTTTATATAATTTAATAGGCGTACTAGGTCAAGGGAAATCATGTGGTGTCCACATCAGATTTTTTTTTTTAATAAAAAATATACTGTTAAAATTAAAAATAATGATGCCTTTAGTACCCATACAGTTGCTACTAAGTGTATTGTAATGATACAATTCATATGTTTCGTTTAATACTCGTACAGTTAATTTACCTTTTTTTTATCTGTACAATTGTTTGAGAGATATAATAATATTTATCAGGATAATATCAGAACAAAATTCGACTATCTATTTAAACAAGCTTTTCATGGGCATTAAGCAGTCTAAATACACCACGATACAAACATCAAAAAGAATCAAATAAACGTTTTTATTGTTTATACAGAGTTACATTACTATTGCATATTAAAAGGATATATTTACTTTAATAACTTTCAGTCTATGTTTATAATGTTATACATTAAAATTCATTCAACAAAATGGCTTTTGATCTTTTATTACGAGATGTTCATCAATTCTCAAATAGTTATTTCAATCTAACTTGTTATTTATTTCTATGTTGAAATATAAATTAATTTTATTTCCATAATAATAATCTGTGCAGAAGGAATGTACTAAATACATGCAGAACAGTTCATGATTTTATGGGTTTTCATTAATTTAACAGAAAATATTTTATACGTTTTATCATCTTTTTATAATTTAAATATAAATTTGTCTAATAATAAAATAACTATTTGTTCTTTGGAAAATGAACGATTTTACCAAGTAAGTTTTACCCAGTATGTAGAAACTACTAAGACAGACATTTTTTTTATTTTTTTCGTTTTTATTTATATTTGATTAATTATGTATAATTTTCTAAAATTTAAAGAAAAATTTTCATACAAATAAAAATGATTTGTACTAAACATTTAAATAATAAATTATAAAAAAAATTCCAAAAACTAATAAAAAGAAATCTGGGAAATTATTGCATGACATTTCCGATTACGCCGGCCTACGAATCAACGGGGCTATTTTTGATGACTTAATATGATTGAAATTAAGTATTAAATTTAAACAGAAATACAAAAAAAAATTTGTTATTAAGATAAAATATTTATAATTATGTTTTCAGCTAAGATCACTGTAATTTTTATATTGTAAGGTATGATTCATCCTCTATGAATCATACAATCATATTGTAAGGTATGATTCCTCCTCTATGAATCATGAGACCTTGCCGTTGGTGAGGGGGCTTGAGTGCTCAGGGATACAGAGTAGCTGGACCGAAGGTGCAACCATATCGGGGAGGTATCTCTTGAGAGTGAGACTAAGGAATGATTCCTGAAAGAGGGCAGCAGCTCTTTCAGTAGTTGTTAGGGGCGTGAGTCACAATGACTTAAACGGCCATATCAACATCACTCAGTCCTCTGAGTACTGCGCAGCTGAAAGCAATGGAAAACTACAGCTGCTTTTTTTCCAAGAAAATGTGGGTCTCTGCATTTTCATATAACAATGATGGAGGCGAGGGAATATGTAAAACAAATTGTTAGGGATGTAGGATGTAGAGGGTATACTGAAATGAAACGACTAGCACTAGATAGGGAATCTTGGAGAGCTGCATCAAACCAGTCAAATGACTGAAGACAAAAAAAAAAGGTATGATGTTCCAGTGACATCCAATGGAGCATAAATTAGCATTTTTTAGATACATGATAGATAGACTATATAAATTACTGTTAAAGAAACCAGTATATAAAAAAGAGTTAAACATTATTATTCATGTAGGAGAAAATAACGGGTATAAAAAAGAAATGATCAAAAACATAGAAATGAATTAAATAAAATTAAAACAACCAACGATAAAAATAGGGTAAATTAACATTTACTACGACAAAAATTTTTCTGATTGAACGATTCTATAGTAAATATAATACAAAAACGGTTATGAATTCTAATAATAGTCTAAAATAGATTTTTAATAGTAAAATAGAAGAAAACGATATGTACAACGGTAATGGAATATACAAAATAAAATGTAAACGATTTGCAACATAGATTGGACAAACGGGAAGAAAATTAAAATTAAGATATTACGAACACATATGAGATCTTTTAAAAATCAAAAACAAAATTCTAATTATGCAAAACATTTAATAAAAGAAGGACATGCCACAATAAAAATGGAATCAATGAAATTGATTCACAGAAGTGTTAAACGAAAAAAAAAAATTAATATTTTAGAAAATCCAGAAATCATTAAATTAAAAAGTAACAATAAATGAACAGATAAAAAATCAAGCGAATGTCAATTTCAAGAACCTTAATTTATAGAAAAAAGGAAATAGATAAATAAAATTAAAAGATAAGTATACCACTAATAACAAATAAACAAGAAGACCAAATAAGGCATGACGTCAAATATAGGGAGTGGAGTTGGCTAAACTATATAAAGAAAGATTGGCAGAAATTTAAAAATAGAAGTACAATTAGTTTTGATAATGGAATAGTTCCAAAACGCGTCAATAAGTGATAAAAGAATGAAGCTAAGAAAGGCAAGCAGTATTCAAAAAAGAAAAAAAAAATTACTGATTTTTTTTTAAATTAGGGGCCCCGTATTAAAAGGTTTTTTTGAGACTTTTATATTTAAAAAGATGATGAGTTTAGGCAATGATAATTGGGAATTTCAAATAAAAAAATTGATTTTGAGGCTTCCTTATTCCAGGAGAATTAATTGGTTAAAATTAATGTTAAAAGTGATTACAGTAAATTGAAAAAAAAAGAAATTGAAAAAAATATAGAAAGAATAAAAAAAAAAATACAGCCACAATTTTAAATATATTAAAATATTCTAGAAAGGGGGGAAACGTTTTTGTAATTTTTTTATAAATATACTAGACATTTGGGGATAATGAAATATCAGTACGTTTATACTGAGTCCGACATATAAATCTGACGATTTTGTAGTAATTGTTATGTTGGCATCACTGTCAATGAGAAGGTGTTGTACATCGACAGGTCTATTCATGCTATTTCACTAGCCAGTATTTTGTGGTCGGGTGAACAACGAGCATTTGTGATTGAAGCCTATTTTAAAAATAATGACTCGGTTATTGTAACACAGCGTTTATTTCGCAGATATTTCAATTTAAATCGACACGCATCTGTTCCTAGTAGGAATATGATATTTTTGCGGGTGAAGAATTTTAGGAACACATTGTCTGCTTTAAAAATGAAACCAGCAGGACGAAAACGGACTGTGAGAACGCCTGTAAACATTAACGCTGTAAGGTTAGTTGTTACGCGGTCTCCACGACGTTCAGCAGCGAGATCTGCTGCGCTAGCCATTTCTGATCGAAGTGTACGACGAATTCTTCATGCCGACCTGAAATTCCATCCGTATAAGATGTTGTTAGTGCAGCAACTTAATGCAAATTATTGGGCGTCTCGCAAAGCAGCTTGCGAGGTCATCCTCGAAAATGTCCACCGGGATGCCGTTATTCTTTTAAGCGACGTGGCGCATTTTCATGTATCAGGATTTGTGAATAAACAAAATTACCGTTATTGGGGTTCGCATAATCGACGGCAAATTCTTGAAAAACCACTTCACAGTCAATATGTTACAATATGGTGTGCTGTTTCAAAGTTTTTCATAATCGGCCCGTATTTTTTTTAAGAGTTAAATCGCAGAGTAACAGTAACATCTAATCGATACGTAAACATGTCGAATGAATTTCTGCGACCGAAACTGAATGACTTTCAAGAACGTGAAATTTGGTTTCAACAGGATGGTACCACCGCCCATTTGGCGAGAATCGCAATGGATGTTCTACGAGAAACCTTTTCTGGACGTTTGATTTCCCGATTTGGCAACATTCCTTGGCCAGCGCGTTCACCTGATCTGTCTGTTTGTGATTTTTTTCTGTGGGGGTATCTCTCAAACACAAAGTCTTAAGTAGTCGATCACAGTCGATTACAGAACTCAAGGAGGCCATTCAACGAGAAATTGAAGCGTTTCCGCAAGCGATGATTGAGCGAGCAATGTCAAGTTTTAGAATGAGGTTAAGTGAGTGTGTGAGGGGAAATGGAATGCATTTGGACGACATAACATTCAAATAAAAAAGATCTATGTAAGTAATTCACTATAAATTGCAAAAATTGTTCTTTAATTTGATATATTAAATGTTTTAATAGTACGAAACATAGTTTAATTATTATCCCTCAAAAATCTCAGGTTTATATGCCGGACCCTGTATTTTATAAAGCCGCGCAATGGTTCTTTTACACTAACCTTTTTTTTTTTTTGAATTGGCGCTTTTAAACTTTTAAATTAGCGTTTTATTAAGGCGTTTTAGAGCAAAATATATAAATTTTAATTTATTTTATAAATTCTATTTTCAGAAACTAATTATAAAAATGATTTAATCAACGGTACAACGAAAAAACTTTGACACGAAAGTTCACTCATTAATATAACAGTCTTTCATCCTTACTGCTTATTTAATAATAGAATTGGAATAAATATACGCTTATGTGCTCTATAGCTCTAGAACTGTGCTGCAAGAAGGAAATTTTGTAATCGGTGATAAAATGGAGTAAGGGTTTATTTGGATTTCTCAACGTTTCATGACCCAGGGACCCCCAAAAAACGAAAAAAGTGGGAAATTATTTTCGTCCGTACGTATATATGTGTGTTGGATTTTTTTTAGTTTAATAAATTTTGACTGGATACCCGATATTGATGAAATTTTGTACACAAAATGGTATATATGAATTAATTTGTATTTTTTGGGGGGTCAGTATGTATAGAGGAAGAGGTACATACTTTTTCCTGGTCAATTTTTGCAAGATTTTGTAAACACATTACGCTCATATTAAGCTTATGTAAATAAGCTCGGTAAAACTTTGGGGGTATATATCTCCACGGAGTGGATAGTTTTTTGGGTTCAATTTTCTAAACATAACCCCACTTTATATTAAGCTTAACATGTGAACATAATTATTTGCAATTTAAAAAATCTGATGTGGTCAACAGATGACTTCCTTTACGCCTATTAAATAACATATACACGTTTTTAAAAGTACATAAAATTTTATTTCTCTGATAACTTCTGATTTTTTTCTTTTTTTTATTGTTATTGTTGAATTATTATTTATTGTATTTTTTTTTTTAATTAGAGATTAATAAGTATTAATAAATCAATATATTTAAATTTAAAAAAAAGTTAAAAAAAGGAGATGAAGTCTGATTCGAACCGATGTGCCTTCCCCTTGTAACATCCAAATATTTCATTAATTAAAATTTTATTTGTCTATAACTCTGAAACCAATGAAAATAAATACCAGTTGTGATATATCGTTGAAATGCTCTCAATGAGGGCTTGTTACTGAAATTAAGAAAAAATCCTAAACCAGTTTTTTTTTTTAATTTTGGGCTGTTTTGGAAACTTTTGGTCCGGTCAATTGCAATAAAAATGGGAGGTACACAACTAGATGTTACAAAAAACCTAAATCCAAAATTTCAACACTCTACGGCTAATCGTTTTTGAGTTATGCGAGATACATACGCATCTACGTACGTACAGATGTCACGCCGAAACTAGTCGAAATGGATTCAGAAGTGGTCAAAATGGATATTTCCGTTGAAATGTGATAACCGAAATTTTTCGCAAAAATGGTAAAAATCTTGCCCCAAAATTTTCGCCTTCTCCTAAAATCGAAAAAAGTTATTTTTTGTTTATTGCATCTTTTTTAACCAATTTTTTGTTACTTTCTAAAGTAGTAATAGTGTAAGCAATCGAAAACAAAAATACTTTGGGGCAATATTGGGGGAAGTAGAACCGATAAAAATTTAAAAATATCGATTTTTAAACATTTTTTCAACCTTTCTTGGTTTATTTTCATGTACCATTATTATCCAAGTATATAAAAATAAATAATAAATGTCAGGAAATTATTATAAGTTTGATGTTAGCATTTTGTTTGATATATAGAAAAATTTCGTCTGCCATTCTAAATTTCATTTTTTGAAATTATTTTTATTATTATATTATTTCACGGGTATTTACGCGCTTATTTACATGCCGTAGGGAATTCACCGTCCCCCAACTGCCACTATTGCCCCGGTATACAGAACGATGCCGAGCACAACTTTTTCATATGTGTTCGGTGGGCGGCAGATCGAGGGATACTAGAGGCAGATCTCAGACCACTGAACCTCCTGGTTGCGATAATTCTCAGTGATCTAAGCAGCTGGGAGAATGTAGCTCGATTCGTCAGGAGTATATTCAGGACCTGTATAATCCTGAGCCAGGTGAAAGTGATAATTAGGTAGCGGCTTTCTAAAGCTAGAATAGGAGGACTCGGCCTGAAGGAATGTGTAAAACGGTTCTGGGCTGAGTCCTGGTAGAAAGGGCATTCTGTGCTTTTTCTACTAGGGTATCAGGACCGAGTCCTGGACCCCCCATTCCGTGCGTAAATACATCTCTCTCTCCCCACCAGCAACAAAAAATTATTATTTAAATTATTTTAAACTTTGTGTAATTCAAACTAAATAGTAATAAGTAAAACGTAGACATGAGTTAAACGGTATGGTTTATTAATTATTATCGTTCACAGCCGTTTAAAGATTAAACAGGTACAAATAAATATACTGCTCTAGTATATTTAACTATTTTCTAGAAAATTTGGAAGATAGAATTGCTATAAATTAGCCAGAAGAAAAAATGTTACAGAAAAACGATGTATAATATAAATAAGACGAGTATAAAAAAATATCCTTATTTCTTTAATTTAAATTCATAGAGCATCTTTCAACAGGATACGGTATATTTATTTATAAGCCTAACCCAATAAGATACCATAAATAAAAAACGAATGTAAAGCAATTCCATAGGAGTTACCAATCAATTTAAAATATTATATTTTTCCCCACCCTTTTAATTTAATAAAATTTTAGATAAATTCGACTTATTGTAGCATAACTTTTCACAGTTTCAGTAAATTTACATTACTGATCACAATTTTTACAGCTACAATATTAATATCTAACCTAACATATTAAACTTATATTTTAATACACATATAAATGTAGGAGATAATTTTAATGTTTTATTTTGCAATTTTTAAAGAACAAAATAAATAGAAATTATATTTATTTGTCTGAGGAGAAAATAAGTAAACAAATATAACCGGGGTACATAATTCATACCCAGTGGTTTAATACCTTTCCTGGTAGAACTTAATAACTCGCATCGTAATATAAAACGAGCACTCATTCATAAGAGTTACCTTCATATTTTATAAGTATATGCTAGCTTTATGTACATAAAAACAAATTACTTTTTTTTAATTTAAAATACTGTACTTTCTTTTCTGTTATTTTGACTTTAAGGTTAATATTTAACAACAAAAAAATAACCGTTTTTTTTTTTTAAATCTATATAATTATAAAGACTAGTTTATTTTCTCATAAACAAACTGATATAAAATATTAAAATATTTTTATAAAAATATTTCTCATAAATAAATACCTGAATGTTGGATATCAAACAGGCTTTCGATAAGGTATGGTTGCCTGACCTTCTTTACAAGTTTAAAATGAGCCTGACATAACCATTTTACTTGTTAATACGCAACTACCTTGATGGATGGTTCTCACAGATTAAATACGGTGAAGGCTTTTTTGATACAAAAATCGGGCGTTCCACAGAGTTCAGTCTTAGGTCCAGTACTTATTCAATGTACTCTACTGATCTTCCTAGCAGGAAAAATATCACTCTTCCGTCCTTTGCTGATGACATGTTGATTATTGCGGTTAATCCATCAATAGCGTCAGAGAAACTGCAATCCGGAGTTAGATTTTTTCAGTGAATGGCTAGTCAAATGGAAAGTACATGTTAACAAAGTCAAGTAATGTGACGTTTGCGTTGAGGATGGAAGTTTGGTCACAAGTTTACGTAGATGGAGTTCATATCCTTTATTCGGATAACATAAGATACCTATGACTTCGTTTGGACAGCCGCGCGTCGCCTAACATACAAAAATCATGGGAGAGAAAAGTGGAAAAAATTTAATGTCAGGCTTAGTCGGTTTAACTGGTTAGGAACTGGAATTAGGAAGTAGATCGATGTTACCGTTAAATAACAAATTGTTTTTGTATAAGGCGTTTTTAAAACCAATATTGGCAACGGGATGTAAGTTCGGGTACACTAAGCAACAGCAATATCGACATCATTCAAAGGTTCGAAGGCGCCATGCTTTGCGAAGAACAAGGAGATCCGCTATTAAATAGGGATGCCATCTATTCGTCAAGAAATTTACCAGCCGAGTTCAAAGTATGTAATTAAACTTAATTCGCACGAAAACCGTCTGGATGTTAAACGTTTGGATAAAAATGAACAATGTGAAACGACTGAAGAGGCTGCATGTATTGGATCCAGAGGCTGTTGTGCGTTGAATATAATCCATTTGTTATTGAAATTTTGCTGATACAATTAGTGAAATTTAGTATACCAAAATGAAACGACTGGAACTAGATAGGGAATCTTGGAGAGCTGCATCAAACCAGTCAAATGACTGAAAACAAAAAAAAACCACAGACCACTGGATTGTGATGAGCCAAAATATTTTACAATAATATAGAAGCCTAGTAATCTGGAGATCTGAATGAAGAAATGATGTAGAAAAAATCTCCCAGTAATTCCTCTTCTGAAACCAATATACAGCTAAAGATATTAAATCTAAAACTCCTTTTTTTGGAGAGGAGATCAGGATTAAATAAAAATGTTTGGTAATTTGTTTTCTCGATTAAAATATTTGCAAAAATTTTCAATCATTGCAAAAATGTAATATATTCTTTCCCTCTGAAGGTAGTACCTGTTTAGGAAGTTTAAAGAAAATCGATCAACGAGGTCCAGAGTTGCAAGAATAAATAGAGCCTAACATACATACTTACAGACTACCCTTTGACAAAAATAGATTGTCTGGATTTGGGGGCATTGGAATAAAAAAATTTTTCTCAGATAAATTTACATTTAAATCCTAAGGCACAAAACTTAGAAATACACCAATTTTTTTAAACGTTTTGTGTTCGGTCTATGTGTTATCGCTATGGCAAGATATATTGCTGTAGCCGAGAAAATTGAAATAATAATAAATCATTTATTTATAAAACTGTTAAATAAGTATTATTTATAAAATACAATTACGGTATTCAAAGAAAGGTTTTATATATTTATAAAACCTTTTCTTTATGTATCTTTATATAACAGTAGCTTCATAATGATTATACTTATTTTCATAATATGAAATATGTATTTTTTTTTTGTCTTCAGTCATTTGACTGGTTTGATGCAGCTCTCCAAGATTCCCTATCTAGTGCTAGTCGTTTCATTTCAGTATACACTCTACATCCTACATCCCTAACAATTTGTTTTACATATTTCAAACGTGACCTGCCTACACAATTTTTTCCTTCTACCTGTCCTTCCAATGTTAAAGCGACTATTCCAGGATGCCTTAGTATGTGGCCTATAAGTCTGTCTCTTCTATTAACTATATTTTTCCAAATGCTTCTTTCTTCATCTATTTTCCGCAATACCTCTTCATTTGTCACTTTATCCATCCATCTGATTTTTAACATTCTCCTATAGCACCACATTTCAAAAGCTTCTAATCTTTTCTTCTCAGATACTCCGATTATTCAAGTTTCACTTCCATATAAAACGACACTCCAAACATATAATTTCAAAAATCTTTTCCTGACATTTAAATTAATTTTTGATGTAAACAAATTATATTTCTTACTGAAGGCTCGTTTCGCTTGTGCTATTCGGCATTTTATATCGCTCCTGCTTCCTCCATCTTTAGTAATTCTACTTCCCAAATAACAAAATTCTTCTACCTCCGTAATCTTTTCTCCTCCTGTTTTCACATTCAGTGATCCATCTTTGTTATTTCTAATACATTTCATTACTTTTGTTTTGTTCTTGTTTATTTTCATGCAATAGTTCTTGCGTAGGAGTTCATCTATGGTGTTCATTGTTTCTTCTAAATCCTTTTTACTCTCGGCTAGAATTACTATATCATCAGCAAATCGTAGCATCTTTATATTTTCAGCTTGTACTGTTACTCCGAATCTAAATTGTTCTTTAACATCATTAACTGCTAGTTCCATGTAAATATTAAAAAGTAACGGAGATAGGGAACATCCTTGTCGGACTCCCTCTCTTATTACGGCTTCTTTCTTATGTTCTTCAATTGTTACTGTTGCTGTTTGGTTCCTGTACATGTTAGCAATTGTTCTTCTATCTCTGTATTTAAACCCTAATTTTTTTAAAATGCTGAACATTTTATTCCAGTCTACGTTATCGAATGCCTTTTCTATGTCTATAAACGCCAAGTATGTTGGTTTGTTTTTCTTTAATCTTCCTTATACTATTAATCTGAGGCCTAAAATTGCTTCTCTTGTCCCTATAATTTTCCTGAAACCAAATTGGTCTTCTCCTAACACTTCTTCCACTCTCCTCTCAATTCTTCTGTATAGAATTCTAGTTAAGATTTTTGATGCATGACTAGTTAAACTAATTGTTCTGTATTCTTCACATTTATCTGCCCCTGCTTTCTTTGGTATCATGACTATAACACTTTTTTTGAAGTCTGACGGAAATTCCCCTTTTTCATAAATATTACACACCAGTTTGTATAATCTATCAATCGCTTCCTCACCTGCACTGCGCAGTAATTCTACAGGTATTCCGTCTATTCCAGGAGCCTTTCTGCCATTTAAATCTTTTAATGCTCTCTTAAATTCAGATCTCAGTATTGTTTCTCCCATTTCATCCTCCTCAACTTCCTCTTCTTTCTCTATAACACCATTTTCTAATTCATTTCCTCCGTATAACTCTTCAATATATTCCACCCATCTATCGACTTTACCTTTCGTATCATATATTGGTGTACCATCTTTGTTTAACACATTATTAGATTTTAATTTATGTACCCCAAAATTTTCCTTTACTTTCCTGTATGCTCCGTCTATTTTACCAATGTTCATTTCTCTTTCCACTTCTGAACCCTTTTCTTTAATCTACTCTTCTTTAGCCAGTTTGCACTTCCTGTTTATACCATTTCTTAATTTCAATCTTGTTTTTTGATAATCATTATATAAATAAATTTGAGAAATATAGACGAAGAATTGTTTGCCTTCGCAGGAATATTACGCAACTACTGAGGGGGTTTTCCTTTGGTAAATTACTTATTAGAGGAAAATTGAAGTATGAATGTAAACATATAAAGAATTATGTAAAAAAAGAAAAATCTGGCGAAGTATTATATGACTTTCCCGAGAATCATTAATAATAAAAATTAAGATGTACGAGTGTATCCAAAAAATAGGTATATATATCTTTTAGAGATTGAGAATAAATGATTACAAAAAAAATTGTAAACATATTCATATATAAAAGTTAAGCTTAACAAATTTTCTTTAATACATTTTTCTCTAAATTGAACACCTCCTTCAAAAGGCTAAAATTATAAAAATAAAATTTTCAATAATAATATTAAAAAAAAATTAGATATTTCTTGATAATTATATATATATATAACATATAAGGTTCCGAAGAATGTTTGAAAAATATTTAAACTGTAGGGAGATAGAGCAAAAAAAAACCCCCAATAATATATTTAAATTTAAAAAGATGGGATACATTTAAAAAAAAAGAAAAGACTTTTGAATTATTATATATGCATTGTAGGTAACAAATTTACTTTAATAAAGTTTTCTCTAAAATACCTTTAAAGACGATCGAAATTTTCTTTAAAGGTATTTTAGATACCTTTAAAGGTATTTCATGTCGTTCGGATATGAATTTCTATTAAACCAGAACGAAGGTATAAAATGTTTGTTGCGGTTCCTCTCCTACAGTGGAATGAAGTATAAAATTTAGTGATTTTTGTACTTTATTTTGTATTTATTGTTGTCACTTGTCTATGTTTTTTTATTTATTTTTTTTGTTTGTTTATTATTTATTTCTCTCATCCTGCGGATCTCGGGTTCGAATCTCGGTCAGGTATAACATTTCTCTACGCTACAAAATTTTATTTTCATATTCCTATCTTTAATCCTTCTATGGTGAATTGATGAATTAATTCAAGCATTCATAATTGACTGACTTTGTAGTAGTAAGATAAAATTTGATAGGTTAACTGAAAAGTAATTTAGAGGAATAAAACAAAAGGACACACAGTTTTTTGTTTGTTTTTCAATAAAGTTCAATATGACGCTTCAAATTTATTTACAAAGATATATATAAATATATAACATTATATCCTATTATTAAATGTATTTCAAGAAATATGTGCGCCCACACATTTACATACAAAATAACTTAATAAACATAGTTACTTGTTTTGTTTATAAATTAAGCTATTTTCTGGGATAAATGCTCGCATTAATTATCGTATTCTATATAATACAGTAAAGTAAATTATGCAAAGCTTCCCCCTGATTCTATACCTACTAGAAAATGTATACCTTGTAGTAAAATGTAATTAATTAAATTAAACAGACTTCATTCACACAATACCCCAAACTAAATGTGAAAATAAGTACGTATGAGTGTATATGTATACGTGTGTTTGTGTGTATATATATATATATATATATATCGTGCTAATGTTACCTGTTTTACAAGAGTTTAGTGTTGATTTAGAGACGCTGACAAGCATGAATAGTAGACAGAACAGGGTACTATTGTATTGAGAATGAAGTGACGAATAAGGTCGTTTACCTTTACATTAAAATGATTCAAGGAATTCTGTATAGCGAGGAGAATCAAATTTCCACCCACTTTTGAGATATGATATTCCACTGCTCTATAAACTGTTAAACAAGACCCATATTGTTTCATTATATGGAGATCCATATATTATTCTTTGTGATAAGAATATTAATTAGTGAAATTATAACAAGATATATTAGAACACATTGTCGCGTTTTCGCGGCTCGATCAAGATATTGAGAGATTGAAAATGTTTATGTAATTACAATTTACTTCATTTATTTATTATTTATTACTTTATTTATTTATTTTACTTTAAGAACATAAATGAAATAAGACAAATCGATAATAACAATAATGACAACAGTCGGAAGGTGGTGAAACGAAATTTCCGGTGGAGAGGGGTGTCCCTCATGTCACCTTCGGTGTTGGGTTTGGCCTTGTGGAGCATTGCTTTCGATAATGTTCTAAGGCAGCGCTATTCGGCGGGCGTCACCCCGGTGGCGTTTGCTGATGATTTGGCACTTGTAATTGTGCGCAAAACGGAAGAAGAACTGATGGTGCCCGGTGAAGAAGCGGCTGATGTGGTTAAGAGGTGGCTAATAGCTCATGGTCTGCGGCTCGCCGAAGACAAAGTGAAAGTGGTTGTTATGGCTGGAAGACGCAGACTGCATCCATTGCGTTTTAGAGTGGGACACACGATAGTCCATCCTAGTCCAGCCGCGAAGTATTTAGGCGTGTGGCTGGACAAGAATCGATCATTTACTATACATGTTGAGGAGGCGGCGAGAAAGGGCGAACATGTGGTGAAGGCGCTGAGAAACATGATGAGAAATAAGGGCGGTCCTCAGACGGGTAAGAGGAAACTGTTGGCCAGTGTGTACTCCTCTGTGGTGTTATATGGAGTTCCTGTATGGCTGGGAGCGTTGTCGAGGGCAAGGAACGTGAGGCGTTTGGTTATGCAACAACGTAAGCTGAACATACGTGTGCAGGGTATCGAACGATCAGCGCCGAGGCGGCTTCGGTTATAGCTGGAGTACCACCCATAGACTTACAAGCGCGAATGAGAGCTTCAATAGTGACTGGAGGGGACAGAAAGGAGGCAATTGACGGTCTCTACATGGCTTGGCGTGACAGATGGCGAGATTCAGACAAAGGAAGGTGGGCCTATGGGCTCATACGAGACGTCAGGAACTGGGTGGAGCGAAAGCATGGTAATACAGGCTACGAATTCACCCAGTTCCTGTCTGGACATGGCTGTTTTCGGGATTACCTGTACAGGATGGGCAGATGACATACAAGTCGCTGTCACGATTGCGGCGGACTGGATACAGCAGAGCATGTAGTATTTTTTTGCCCTAGATGGCGCAACTTCCGCGTAGTGCTCGAGGGTCATGGTGTGGAGGGGGCCAACAATATAATCGAAGTAATGCTCAGCGATAGCAACAAGTGGGAGTGTGTCTCGACTACGATCGCATCAATGATACCTCACCCGGAGATCCTGGGTTCGAATCCCGGTCAGGCATGGCATTTTTCACACACGCTACAAAACATTCATCTCATCCTCTGCGGAATAAATTGTTTGAATACGGACCCGGAGGTAAAACAAAAAAAAAAAAAAAAAAATCAATGATACGAGAGAAGGCCAATGAAGAGAGGCGACGGCAGGCTCCAAGCCTCCATAGGCATGGAGTTCGATGACGGGTGATCAAGGGAGGCCAGCTTCTGGGGGTGGGCGGCGGGGTCTCCTTGGAGTCGTCGCTCGTTGATCGCCCCCTGGGGACGCCTTCCGGTCAAACGGATTCGGATAGTGGAGTGCCTGGGTGATCATGCAGGGGCTGTACATACCATATGGCTTAGATCCGGCCCCTGCATGGTAGAAGGGGAGGTTTTATAGCGGGTGAGAGCCCGCACTGCCGTCAGTGCGGGCCTGACGGCGGCTGGCAGAGCTTTTTCCTCCACTACGGAAAGAAAAAAAAATAATGACAACAATAAAACAATAAATAATAACAATAATAAATAGTGATTAAATACAAAACAGAATTTGAAGTAATCCACTGGATTTATTCACAGATAGTTTAATATACCGTATTTATTCCAGTACCCCCCCGCCGACGAATAAGGCCCGCACCACAATTTTCCAGACCGGAAATCTAAAAAAATAATCGAGTATATCCGGTATTTTAAAGGACAACAGATATGTTAAAAAAAAATACCTAACTACGTAAATATTCAGAAAGTAAAAGCATTTAATTTGTTCATTTAAATTACAATATTAATATTACATTAATAATTAATTACCGTAAGTACTAGTTTAGTTCAGAATCAGTAGGCCAACAAAACGAAAAGAAAGTATCACGTTGAAAAGGATCATTTCAATACACTTTTTAATATGGGATTTTATTTTTAATTAATCACTGTCGCCTTCAATGTCTGTAGAAGAGTTACCGGTAGTCTCCACGTCGCTCTGCCAAAGGTGATCGTCTTCACTACCATCAAGTTCATTAGATATTCCGCATTTTTTAAAACCCTCCTCACTAATTCCGTGGAAATACCTTCCCAAGCATCTTTTATCCAAACACAAATCCGGTTAAAATCTGGGCGTTTGATTCTTCCTGTAGGCGTGAAAAAAAAATTTTCATCAGCCGTCCATTTACTGTACAGTTGTTTAATTGCAGATTTGAACGGTTTATTAATACAAACATCTAGTGGTTGTCAGTCTAGAGATGTCAATCCGACTGGAATTATTACTTGGTCTGTCATACCCTTTTTTAAAATGTCTTTCACTTTATCAGTCGTATGCCCCCCGATAACTATCCATTACTAGCATATCGGTAATTTTAAAGTAAATCTCCTGATCGCTTTTGCCATACCCACCTGATCCAATGTAAAATTAAGGTTTCGTCCATCCAACCTGATTCCTGTCCAGGAATTGTTCCGTCAAAAATTAATTTAAACGTCATGAAATTATTTGTGAAAGTACATGTTTGGTGTGTCGCTTTATATGGAAGTGAAACTTGGACAATCGGAGTATCTGAGAAGAAAAGATAGAAGCTTTTGAAATGCGGTGCTATAGGAGAATGTTAAAAATCAGATGGGTGGATAAAGTGACAAATGAAGAGGCGTTGCGGCAAATAGATGAAGAAAGAAGTATTTGGAAAAATATAGCTGAACGAAGAGACAGACCAATAGGCCACATATTAAGGCATCCTGGAATAGTCGCTTTAATATTGGAAGGACAGGTAGAAGGATAAAATTGTGTAGGCAGACCACGTTTGTAATATGTAAAACAAATTATTATGGATGTTGGATGTAGGGGGTATACTGAAATGAAACAACTAGCACTAGATAGGGAATCTTGGAGAGCTGCATCAAACCAGTCAAATGACCAAAGACAAAAAAAAATTAAAATTTTAATAATAATAATAACAATAATAATATTACAATAAATTTTCATTACATTTTAACCCCCTTCATAAAAAAAAAGGAAAAAATATTAGTAACTAAACATCCAATGTCAAGAAAGTACTACAACTTTGTTGTTAGCTTTTTTATATACATCAACGTGTTAATTTTATAATAATAATTCAAAATCCGGTTAAAAAAATAAAAAATCATATTTTTCTCAATTAAATCGTCGTATGAAATCCTAATATTTATGTTGTTATACAATTTATCAATACATAAAATGATTTATTGTATCTACGTTTCGACTACTTTTTTCTTTCTAAAAATCATACAAGTAGATATATATATATATATATATATATATATATATATTTGTCAGTTATATATGAAAACCCAATATACTTTAATCACCTCTTTTCCATGTATCTGTTTACTTTTATATGTTATAAAATAAAACTTTAACAACGATTTGTGAGATGTAAAATTTTACACATATCTGAATAATACTCGAGGGAGAATTCTTCATGTTATGTAAATTTTCACGAGTATTAATATTAATCTAGTATTATCGTATTAATCTACTGAGAATGAAAGATATGTTTATAATAATTAGCTAGAAATTCTATAAGGAGATAAAAATAAACAGTTTTACGTATTACAATAGATTTAATTGAAGAAAAGTCCTTCAATAATTTATCCCTTAAATAATTAATAATAAATAATAATAATAATAATAATAATAAATAATATTTATACCTTAAATAATTAGTCCCTAAATTCCCATGATTATTTATTTAACATTTTTGACCTGTAAGTATTTATTTTCCTTTGGTATTTTTTTATAATATTTTTTTTTCATATTAACAAATAAAATCTACAATAAAGTTTTTTATATGTACTAAAACAGACGATTTGGAAGTTCTTATAACTTGTTTATCATCATAATAAATAATATACAGAGTGTTGCAGAAGAATTCTGTAAAACTTCATAGACGTATTTTTCTCATTAAAACAATGAAAAAAAGTTCATATAAACATAATTTTGAGAATGTTTCGTTAGCGAGTTATAGCTAGTGAAAGATTTCGCCCCAATTTCTTCTCCTCCACTGAAAAGAAGCCTTATTGAAATTCTGAGAAAGTAAATTAAGGACCGAATTTAGTGGTTTCTTATGGTTTTTGACCTGAAAATATATATTTAAATTGATCCCAGAATTGTATCACCATTATTATTTTTTGCGAAATAGGGTGTAAAAAACAACAAAATAGTTGAGTTGAAAAACACAGTTTTTTTAGCTTTAGCGTAAAATAACTTTGTTAATTTTATTATAATAAACAAATAAAACTTATTAGATAAATTGATAGAGAATTTAATTTCCAGAAAATTATTTACCAAAAACATCCCACAACAACAATTTACTTTTACTTTCAAATGAAACCATAACAGAAAAATTATTCTAATAGAAATATGTCTGCCTGCAGTGTAATAATGTTATCTCTTAATTAATGGTGTATTAATTTTCTCCTACACACACACACACACACACACACACACACACACACACACACACACACACACACACACACACACACACACACACACACACACACACACACACACACACACACACACACACACACACATATATATATATATATATATATATACATACATACATACAAACACACACAGAGAGAGAGAGAGTGAGTGCGGTCAGAGAGGGGGATGAGAGGCGCGCGCGCACACACAAAGAGACATTATTCATTTATAATTCAATAAATGAATTATTATTATTCATTTTATAAAAATTGAATTTTTTAAAAGATTTAAATATTAGAAAAAAAAAACAATCTAAAGTTAATAAGAAAAAGATTCTTGAATAAAACCAAATTATTTTTTGAGGAATTTTTCCTTAGTTTGAAAAAAAAATTAAATAGATTTTTGTTTTAGTTTACTATTTCTTAAGGAAGATGCTACGATTTGTTGATGATATAGTAATTCTAGCCGAGAGTAAAAAGGATTTAGAAAAAACAATGAACGGCATAGATGAAGTCCTACGCAAGAACTATCGCATGAAAATAAACAAGAACAAAACAAAAGTAATGAAATGTAGTAGAAATAACAAAGATGGACCACTGAATGTGAAAATAGGAAGAGAAAAGATTATGGAGGTAGAAAAATTTTGTTATTTGGGAAGTAGAATTACTAAAGATGGACGAAGCAGGAGCGATATAAAAGGCCGAATAGCACAAGCTAAGCCTTCAGTAAGAAATATAATTTGTTTACATCAAAAATTAATTTAAATGTCAGGAAAATATTTTTGAAAGTGTATGTCTGGAGTGTCGCTTTATATGGAAGTGAAAGTTGGACGATCGGAGTATCGGAGAAGAAAAGATTAGAAGCTTTTGAAATGCGGTGCTATAGGAGAATTTTAAAAATCAGATGGGTGGATAAAGTGACAAATGAAGAGGTATTGCGGCAAATAAATGAAGAAAGAAGAATTTGGAAAAATATAGTTAAAAGAAGAGACAGACTTATAGGCCACATACTAAGGCATCCTGGAATAGTCGCTTTAATATTGGAAGGATAGGTAGAAGGGAAAAATTGTGTAGGCAGGCCACGTTTGGAATATGTAAAACAAATTGTTAGGGATGTAGGATGTAGAGGGTATACTGAAATAAAACGACTAGCACTAGATAGGGAATCTTGGAGAGCTGCATCAAACCAATCAAATGACTGAAGACAAAAAAAATATATATTTTATACATAAAAGCAATTAGATTATGTTGACAACATCCAATTTTTAAAATTAACGTCCTTTTGCTGTATTAGTTTTTTAAGTGTATTTCATAGTTCACTCATCAGTCAACAAAATAGGGAATGGATTTTGTACATTTCTTGACGTTTCATGACCCAGGAACCCCGAAAAACAAAACAGAAGGAGGTAATGTTAGAACATATTTATGAACGCGTGTTGGTGTGTTTAAAAATCTTAATAACGTTTGATTGGATAAACAAATTTTAATGAAATTTTGTATAGATATTCGTGTATATTGGGCAATCTGTTAGCAAAATTTCGGGATAAATATCTCCAGAGTGTGGGTGGGGGTTTTCGGGAGTTAATTTTCTCAAAATGTTACAATCATAACCCCACTTATCAGCTCAGTAAATGAGTCACGTAACATTTAAAAAAAAACCCTTATCCTAAATACCTCTTCCCAATATATTTAAATGTATATTTAGAAAAAGCAGATATAATTTTTCCGTTAAAAATATGCTGAAACCGAATATTTTTTAATGCCATTCTATGCATAGTTGTAATGCAAGGAACTAAAAAAAAAAAAAATAATACTTGTAAAAAATAATAAAAACATTAATATTTTTTTATTTAAAATTTTAGTAATAAATCATAATAAAATTTCATGAAAATTCACTCTCCACCCCGTAAAAGAAATCTTCCGTAAATTTTTATAGGTTGTCCATTTCTTAATGGATTATTTTATTTTCTTCAATTTAACATTAGTAAACATAGAAAATCAAAAAAATGTTCTTGGAAGTTGATTTTGCGGATGGGGGAGTAGAAAAAATATCGATTTTTTTTAATTTTTAAAATGTTTAATATGATAATTTGATGATATTACAATAAAATTTCATAATAAATTACCCTCTCTCAAAAAAAAATCATAAGTAACTTTTTTTATGTATAATTATTTTGTTTTTTATAATAATAAACAACCAGTGTCAAGAAAGTAATACAACTTCGTTATCAGGTTTTTTAGATAACTTTCGGATATTTTTTGTTCTTTAGTTTTAGATTGTTTTATATATATATATTTAAATCTTTTAGAATGCACTAAAATAAACAAAGAGATAATTTGTATTGCAATGAAATTTTATTTTTCCTTTTTTTATATTTTTATTATTTGTTTTTTAATACTTTTATTTATAGTCGCTTCAACAATTCAAGTCATTAGCGACTTATAAGAGTAATATAACTGTACCGGTAAATTTTTAAACTTGAACAAACACAGGTTAACTACTCCTGAGACGTGTGGTTAATTGAAACCCCAAATAAATCCCCGGTATCCAAATTAATCCCAAACAAAAATAATAGTAACAATAATTAAATCAATAAAAAAAATCAATAAATTGATAATATAATATTAAAATAAATCAAATCAGAATAAAACTTTAAAAACCTTTATTAGGATTTGAACCGGAGAACTTCGACTTCGAAATCAGCTGATTTACGACGATGAGTTTACCACTAGACTTTTTTTATTTTGTATGACTATGATGGTGTAATCTAATATAAATTATATTGTAATTTGTAGTAATTTGACCAAAATTTGCTCTGTTGTGATGAATTATAAACAAATAACTTGTTTATACTGCTGTTATTTCATGACCTTAGCTGTCTGTTTCTTATTGCCTATCATAAATTCTATCATAAACCTCTCCCTAATTGAGAGCTTTTCAACGATATATCATAAATGGTATTTATTTTCATTGGTTCCAGAGTTATAGCCAAATAAAATTTTAATTAATGAAATATTTGGATCTCACAAGGGGAAGGCACATAGGTTCGAATCAGACTTCATCTCCTTTTTTTAACTTTTTTTTAATTTAAATATATTGATTTATTAATACTTATTAAATGTCAGGAAAAGATTTTTGAAAGTATATGTTTGGAGTGTCGCTTTATATGGAAGTGAAACTTGGACAATCGGAGTATCTGAGAAGAAAAGATTAGAAGCTTTTGAACTGCGGTGCTATAGGAGAATGTTAAAAATCAGATGGGTGGATAAAGTGACAAATGAAGAGGTATTGCGGCAAATAGATGAAGAAAGAAGCATTTGGAAAAATATAGTTAAAAGAAGAGACAGACTTATAGGCCACATACTAAGGCATCCTGGAATAGTCGCTTTAATATTGGAAGGACAGGTAGAAGGAAAAATTTGTGTAGGCAGGCCACGTTTGGAATATGTAAAACAAATTGTTAGGGATGTAGGATGTAGAGGGTATACTGAAATGAAACGACTAGCGCTAGATAGGGAATCTTGGAGAGCTGCATCAAACCAGTCAAATGACTGAAGACAAAAAAAAAATCATAAATTCATAAAATAAGACATCAATGCTTTTTAAAATAATTGGGATATGAAGGCAATATAACTTTTTTTTTGAAACTTTATTCCAAATTTTTGATCGATGTGATGATATTCCCAGCTGTAGAAAAATTATTCTGTTCTAATTTTTAAATTATAACTGTATACTTTTCACCTGTTATGACATTTTAACTTCCTGGTACTAAGTAAAGGAAGTACTGTGATCACCAAAAATTTCGACGGAAATATCCATTTTGACCATCTCTGAATCCATTTTGACTAGTTTCGGCTGACGTCTGTAGGTACGTATATATCTCACATAACTCAAAATCGATTAGCCGTAAGTTGTTGAAATTTTGGATTTAGGACTGTTATAACATCTAATTGTGTACCTCCCCTTTTGATTGCAATCGACCGAATAAAACGAGTCCAAAAAAGTCTAAAGTCCAAAAAGAAATTAGATTTTGGACTTTTTCTTAACTGCAGTAATAAGCTCTAATTGAGAGCTTTTCAACGATATATCATAAGTGGTATTTATTTTCATTGGTTCCATAGGTATAGCCAAATAAAATATTAATTAATGAAATATTTGGATCTTACAAGGGAAAGGCACATAGGTTCGAATCAGACTTCATCTCCTTTTTTTAACTTTTTTTTAATTTAAATATATTGATTTATTAATAATTATTAACCTCTGCATGTAAAAAAAAATACGATAAATAAGCATTCAATAATAACAATAAAGAAAAAAAAAGAGAAGTGATTAATGAAATAAAATTTTATGTACTTTTCATTTAAAAAAAAAGTGTATATGTAATTTAATAGGCGTACAAGGAAGTCATGTGAAGTCCACATCAGATTTTTATTATTTAACAAAAATTTATGAACACGTAACATGTTTATTTTTTATTTCTTGGTTTGTGGTTCTAGCAAAAATTTGGTGATAATGTGATACATGTTATATTTTTCAAGAGTAGATATCAAACGACACAAAGTTTTACAAAATTCCATTTCGTCTGATATTTCGTGGACAGTTTTGTAATAATATTCCTTTAGTTTTCCCGCCGGTCCAAGTCCTACATTCTATTTCTACACGGGTTGTCAAAACTTTGTGGAGAAACATAACTGAAATATACCTTAGCAAGAAGTAATATATCTACGTTATCTACTTTACCATAGCTAACTCGTAACGCAGATGTTTAACTACTTTTTGAATATTATTATCACATGTTCGCGGTTCGATAAGCAATTGAGAAATTAACAAACTAAAAATTTCTTATAAATACAATTTATTATTCTATAGACATATAAATAAATAATAATAATAAATATAACTTAGAAAAAGTAATTGAAATAAAAAAAAAAAAAAAAAAAAAAAAAAATTAAATTAAATTATAAATTTCAAATTATAATCCGACTTACAAAAACGTTAAAATGACTGATAAAAACTAATGTTGCATTAACAATAAGGTAACTAGAAAAATCTGAAATTCATACAGTTCACTTTCTGCTAGTATTATTAATTTTACTGTTTACGACAGAACTAGCCCACACTTTATGAATTAGTAGAATACTGCCACTTTCACTATGTTTAGTAATAAATCACCAAACAATTTCCTGTATTCACCTAATGTTCACACTGTAATACTGGTGAATACTGGTGACTCGTTATGCATTTTTATGACACGCTTACTGAGCTCATCGAACTCGGGCTAGCGAAATTACTCACTATTATCGCTTGTTATCCCGACTGCGCAGAACAAAGCCTCGCAGAACTATTGGCCCTACCCGTTGGTCCCTGGTAGTTTTTGTATCTTCCGGCCTGTAGAACCAGTACCTGCCTCATCCCTTTAATTGTTGAAGCGTAATAATTTTCATCGTTCGCGCCCTTACAATTTTTTATAATTTTTTTTTACAGTATCAAGATATCGGACTTGCTACCACACATAAAGTTGCAAGAAAAATTGAAACTTTTTCCCTGCAAAGTAATGTGTGATCAAGAGCTGAAACCTACAGATGCTAAAACAATAAATTATTGTTAATGGTTTAAACGTTTTATTGACCATAATTCCGTAGGTATCCTCGAAATTACGTTTTATACAGATGAAACGTGGTTTCATCTCGGAGGGTATATCAATTCACAAAATACACGACTGTGGTTAACAACTAACTCCCATGAATTAAACGAACAATCTTTACACGAAGCGAAAATTAGAGTCTGGGTCGGTGTGAGTAGAACGCGCATTGTTGGTCCAATCTTTTGAAAGCCCAGTTAATCTTCATTGTACAGTTTTAACAAATCATTAGTCAGTTAACAGAAGTGGAAATCAATCACGATTGGTTTCAAAAAGATGACATCACAGCGTACGTAGCTAACAGATCGATGACTTCTTTATGAAATGTCTTTGGTGAAAGAATCATTTTGAAAGATTTGTGTCCTGTATGATCACCCAATCTTATTCCCCAAGATTACCATCTATGGGGGACCGCAAAACAAGCAGTGTATAGCAACAGACCAAGTTTGATCGACAAACAAAAACAGCAACAACGGCATACGTACGAGACATTCCAGAATATCAGCTGGTTAATGTATTTGAAAACAAACTGAAACGTGTGCAGTGGTGTATTGATGTTGCAAATGGTAATTTTCAACACCTTTTATGAACTATTCCAGTTATTATAATATCTGTTTCTATAAAATAATTAAAAATAGGAATGAAAAGTTATAGTTAAGAAAGTTTCGTTATTATACTTCCGTAATTACAGTGTACAGCAATTTTCCGAAAGTACTGTTTAATATCACTGTAAGCAGTTTAAATATTTAAAAACAATTTATTCTTGTTTTTTTTTTTTCTATGCGAAAAGGATAACTTAGGACCAAGAAAATATCATTAATTTCTATTATTTTTGGTGTTTCTCATATTTTAGTCATGACATCTTTTTTTCTCACCTGTCCATTTTTTCCTGTTCTGCCACAAGAACTTTTATGTTTTAAATTATTTTTTGGAAGATATTTCTATTGCAACAGTCCACTTCTTTCACGACTATCCTTCGATGGTCTTCTTCCATCTGTTTCAGATTATTCGATTTACTTTTCATGATCCACAGCTCATTAAAAATTTGTTTGGATCTATCTTGATCATATGCTCCAAGAAATTTATTTTTTCTCTTATCACAATTTCTAGCTCTTCTTAATTTTTTTAGATTTTATTTTGTATCTTTTTTTTGTTGCCTTTGGACCATGGATTTTCTTTAATAAAATTGATTCGATCTTCAACAATTTTTCGATGTCGGTTAGGTGTCATTTTTCTATGCCGTATAAGATTACCTGTCTTTCTAATATTCTAATGTATTAATTTCGCGTTCTTGGAAAGGTTCATCTTATTGTATTTGATGATAAATCTAAGCTTCTGCACTTTTAATATTCAATTTTAATTCATCGTTTTATATATTTCTCTTTTGCTTATAATTTCTCCTAGATAATTAAAATGGTTTGTGACATTTATCTTTCCATATTTAGCTCTTATTATTTTAATGTGAATAATTTTATGAAGGTCGTCTTGTTAAAGGATACATGTAGGCCTGCTTTTTTTGCTATTCCTGTTAAATCTTCTATCCGTTCTACAGTGTTTTCCTTCGATTCAGCAAAAAAGCTAATTAATCAGCAACACTAGGCATTTATTTTGAGGTTCAGTTTTTTGGATGTACTCATTTATTAATTTGTTTTTTTTTCACTGTGGAAAGATTTAAATTAATATAAATTGTAACAAAAATATTTTAATCGGCGTTATTTAGTTTGTAATACATATTATGTAGAAGAAATAGTTATTATCTAAATTAATTCATCATTTATAAAATGTCTGTTAACATTTTTTTTTTTAGTGACAAATCACATGTACACACGCGTACGCAGCGCGTACACACGCACAAACACACACACACACAGAGAGAGAGAGAGAGAGAGGGAGAGAGAGAGTGAGAGAGAATTGTGGAGGAGAATTAAAAGAGAAAAGGAGCGAGGATGAATATTAAAGAGAAGGATATTCCACCCACATCAGTAAGTCATTGTAAAGGAGAAAATAGTAAAAACGGAAGGATGATACGGTGTTAGTATAATAGAACGTGACGGTGTAAATTGCGAACCGAGGAAACTAGTGGATTCTGTTAGATGCATAATATATATTAATTCAAACGAATTAACTGTTATAAAATAAAGCAATTCACATCATAAATTTTCCATAATAAATAAAGCTGTCTTTCATATAATATATTATTTCTATAATAACTAATAATTTAAACTGTAGTTTAATTAAAGTTATACTAAGCTTTAATTAAAATATAAATTGCTTTAATTTATGGCAGTGAAATAAAACATCAATTCTCAATAGTAAAATAACGAAAATGTGTACAAAAAATCTGATGTGGACTTCTCATGCCTTCCTTGAACGCCTATTAAATTACATACAAGCAAGTAAATAAAATTTTATTTCACTAATAACTTCTGATCTTTTTTCATATTTTTTTATTTTTATTATTATAGAATTATTATTTATTATAATTATTTTTTACAATCAGATAACCACTCCTATTGAAAAGTTGTACCGAGCGGCGGGCATGGAGGAACCTGGAATACGTCTTGCTGAAGGGCGTACATTGAACGGTTCAGACAATCTTTCGATACACGACATACAATGTACCAGATGGAGCGACCACCCTCTCCGAGACTGAAGTCGAAAAAGGGATTTTTGAACTCTACATTTATCGAGCCCCCTCCATGATTCCCAAAAAGGGCCCCAACACCTCCAGGACATGACCTGGACTGGCAAAGGTGGGTGACTTTAAACCGGCTTCGAACTGGGGTTGCACCAACCAGAGTTAACCGCGCTAGATGGCATCAAATAGAGCCTAACGACCTGAACTGCGAGTGCGGTGAGATTCAGGACTCTGAACATCTCCTAAAGTGCACCCTCTACCCAACCATATGCACAATAGAAGATCTGTGGCAAGGAAATGCTTCTGGTGTTTCGGTGGCACAGCACTGGTCGCAAAGGTTTTTTGTCTCATCACTCGGACACAAAAAAGTAAGTTTACAATCAGAGAATAATTATTAATAAATCAATATATTTAAATTAAAAAAAAGTTTAAAAAAAAGGAAATAAAGTTGGATTAGAACCGATATGCTTTCCCTTATATGATCCAAATATTTCGTTAATTAAAACTTTATTTGGCTATAACTCTGGAACCACTGAAAATAAGTACCACTTATAACGTTGAAAAGCTCTCAATTAGGGTTTATTACTGCAGTTAAGAATCTAAACGTTTTGGATTTTGAGCTTTTTAGGCACTTTTGGTCCAGTCGATTGTAATCAAAATGAGAGGTGCACAACTATATGTTATAACACTCTTAAATCCAAAATTTCAAGATTCTAGGGCTAATCGTTTTTGAGTTATTCGAGATACATACATATGTACGTACAGATGTCACACCGAAATTAGTAAAAATGGATTCAGGGATGGTCAAAATGGATATTTCCGTTGAAATCTGAAAACCGAAATTTTTCGCGATTACAATACTTTCTTTACTTCGTACGAGGAAGTAAAAAGATTATTAAAACGGAATATAAAACGAAATACCGTTAAATAAACCTGTGATTACTAGCATAGATTAAGAAAAAAATTATCTTCTTAAATTGCGCTAGAAGCGAATTTCGATTTTATTCAATATTTATTTATTTCAATATCTATAGTCTTCGTCTATAGAAGGAGTAATAATGTTTTTAATGTCTGTTTTTTTCCTGTTTAGCCTCCGGGAATTACTGTTCAGGGAATTACTTCAGAGGATGATATGTATGAGTGTAGGTGAAGTGTAGTCTTCTGTAGTCTCAGTTCGACCATTTCTGATATGTGTGGTTAATTGAAACCCAACCACCAAAAAACATCGGTATCTACGATCTAGTATTCGAATCCGTATAAAAGTAATTTCCTTTATTAGGACTTGATCGCTGGAACACTCGAATTCCAAATCAGCTGATTTGGGAAGACGCGTTCACCACTAGACCAACCCGGTGAGTTAAGTTATGTATGTTTGTTCGTTACCTTCCGTAGCTTTACAGATCCAAACAATTATTGGGTAGTAGCAGGTTTTCGGTCCGGAGACAAAGCCTGCCTTAAATTATCACAACCAAAAAGGGGGTGCTAGTTGGGAGACAAAATTATAAAGTTATGCTATTTTCAAATTTTAATGATAGTATTTCAGAAATTGAGAAAAAAAGAAGCGCATTGTGATTTTTTTTTGTTCTTTATTAATTAATTTATTATCAGAAAGTATAAAAAAAATTAACCAAATAAATAAATATTTTTAATTTTTATTTATTTTTATTTTTTAATTTTTATAATTAATAACACGTTTCTTTTTTTTAATAGGAAAAATTGATTTTTTTTCTTATAAACTTCATTACAATAGTTTTCTCAGAATTAGACTCTCCATAAGGTTTGATAATAAAATTAAGCTTTTATTTAATAATTTAACAAAGTCACTGTGTAGTTCAAACATAAAGAAACTGTTTTTCATCACGGAATTTTGCTGTTTTACGTTGGATATCATAAAACCTACGGAAGATACAGTTTTAGAATCTAATTTATCCGATTTTTCAAGTCAACAAACATAAGAAACCATCAAGTTAACACCCTTATATAACACTTTAAAAGTTTCATTACGACTTCATTTGACTGGAAGAACTAAAATCTGGTTGAAATTTTTCGCTAGCCGTAAATCGATAACAAAGCGTTTTCTGACGTGTTTGAATGAACTTTTTTCTTTATTTTAAACCCTAGAATTACTTTCCAAATTATTTCAATTTCTTTCTGAATTATTCTGAAAGCCCAAGTCGAATTTAGATTCAATCCTGTCGATCAAGCAAAACGTAGTCAAAAAAATGAGTCACTAATATCCGTTTCTTCAATAGTAGTATTATTATCTCAAGACACTGTTCTCACTGGGAGGAAGAAAGAGTGAAAAACAACCAATAGTAGCGGAGTCCAAAAGATACGGTTGAACCAAGCCTTGCTCTCTTCCTGATATCCTCTCAACTCAGAATAACGTGGGTATAAGTTTTCCAAAAGCGTTTTTCTTGTAAAATATAAAGGGAAACGTGAGAAATGTTCCTAATGTAAAATTCTCTTCTCATTCCAGTTTCTGCTCTTTTCTATACACGGGACGTTAAAGGTATGTTTAAAATTAATAAATACCAGGAAAGAAGTTTTATTATCACAATAAATTATACATAATTACCTCGCCCCCCAACCACAAGAAATACCTATAAAAATAATAATAAACATATATATTGATTTATTTATCGTATTAGGTTTATTAAGTTGAATTAAATTTAATAAAAAATAATAATTAACACATTCATTAATGATGGCAGAAGATTAAAGTCTGAAAGGTAAAAATAAAGTTTGTTTATCTGGTCCAGAGATAGTCAATTCAAAAAAAAAAGCGCGTCTATTAATTACTATTTATTATTTTATTATTTAACTTTTATTTAAATTTATTTTATTGTTTAATTTTAAGAGTTATTATCCATACTAAATTTATGGATTATGAATTTAAAAAAAAGTTAACCTATCTTATAAAAACGTTATACATATTTATTACCTTATGACAGGACGTGTTATTATTTAAACTGTCTTGAATGAAATATTTTTTTATTTAAATAACTTATATAATGATAAAAAAAAATCCTTGTAAATTACAAAAGATTGATAGCGAGAAAATATAAGAAGAGAGTGGTTTTTCTATTAGAAGATTAACATCAACTGAGATGTGCAGGCTGAAACAAATTACTACAGCCAGATTTAGGGTTTTTGCTATTCTGTACCCTATTTGCAATCCTGGAATTTGTTTTAATTAAATTAACAAATATACTCTACACCCTCGTTTAGTTTAATTACAGAAAATAATTGGTACGGTAGCCTATTACACAATTTTCTTTATCCAAATTTTTCTTAAAAATTGAACAAAAACAATTTTACATACAAACAAGAAAAGTGTTATTTTATAAAATAAAAAACTAATTAATAGATAATAAAATAGGAATGGATCGAATTCTTTAAAGATTTTAGAAGTTACTCTAGCTTAAACATAATTTGATTTTCACTTCCTTTAATTTTATTTAACATAAAAGCTTTATGTAAAAAATATTCTAAACAAAAAATTTATTAGTTAGATTAGTTAGACCTTTTTCACACAAAAACTAATTTGTTTTTTTTAATACATACCATGTGATCTTTAAATTCATTCAAACTCTAAAGTAATATTTTACAATAATTCCGGAGACTAAAACAGAAAAAGAGAGAGAGAGAGGTGATATTTACGTATTGAAACAGATTTAACTGCATATCTGATAGATATTCTGAAGCAGAAAGAGATCAGATTCTGTATAGTTTTTTTTTAAAAATCTGCATTGTGGTGGGTTTTTAATTTTTGTCCATCATATTGGATCTGCCATATTGAATCAAATTTATTTTTATTTTTAGATAAAACGGTGGACATATGACACATGATTTCGATTTAAAATTTTACAAGAAAAACAATGGTAAAACTCTTCTTTTTTTTGTTAACGTCTTCGTTATCGAGTTATAAGCATTCAAATTTTCAACAACGGAAAAATCGTGTTAATAATAAAACGAGGTAAAACGCGCATGAAAATGAACAAGAACAAAACAAAAGTAATGAAATGTAGTAGAAATAACAAAGATGGACCACTGAATGTCAAAATAGGAGGAGAAAAGATTATGGAGGTAGAAAAATTTTGTTATTTGGGCAGTAGAATTACTAAAGATGGACGAAGCAAGAGCGATATAAAATGCCGAATAGAACATGCTAAACGAGCCTTCAGTAAGAAATATAATTTGTTTACATCAAAAATTAATTTAAATGTCAGGAAAAGATTTTTGAAAGTGTATGTTTGGAGTGTCGCTTTATATGGAAGTGAAACTTGGACGATCGGAGTATCTGAGAAGAAAAGATTAGAAGCTTTTGAAATGCGGTGCTATAGGAGAATGTTAAAAATCAGATGGGTGGATAAAGTGACAAATGAGAGGTATTGCGGCAAATAGATGAAGAAAGAAGCATTTGGAAAAATATAGTTAAAAGAAGAGACAGACTTATAGGCCACATACTAAGGCATCCTGGAATAGTCGCTTTAATATTGGAAGGACAGGTAGAAGGAAAAAATTGTGTAGGCAGGCCACGTTTGGAATATGTAAAACAAATTGTTAGGGATGTAGGATGTTGAGTGTATACTGAAATGAAACGACTAGCACTAGATAGGGAATCTTGGAAAGCTGCATCAAACCAGTTAAATGACTGAAGACAAAAAAAAAAATTAAACTTAATTAATTTATACAGAATAAACTAAAGAATGCACTTATTTTGTTGGACACGTTACTATTTTCAAAAAAAAAATTATAAAAAATGAAAATATTCTACTTCGAAAAATTATTATTTTTTCATTTTCAACTCCTCAAAAAAAAATCTTTACACAACCTCAACTAGCCCACTAGAAGAAAAAAATATTTTTTACTAAAAAAAACTTTACAGCTTGAAATGTCTTGTAAGTAAATTTTTAAAAAATTATATAATTTTAAACCATCGTTAACCAATAATTCATGCAACGTATTATCCTATTGCCTACTAATTATAATAAAAAAACATAACCGTATAAATTTTTAAATTAAAAGCGCTAATAAATGTTTAGTGCAATGAAAAAAAAAAAAAAAAATGCAGAATTAAAATAAACAGAACAAAAATGACAGCATGACTGTAAAGAAACAAGCATAGCGAAGACAACTTATTGAATTGCCAACACAACAGTTGGCCAACAAGGGATTTAAATGTTTCATTTAACTAAACTGCGTATTTATACTTTATAAATTGAATTAAAATTTAATTGAAAATTAAATTTATGTTTTAAAAAAATACTTTTCTACAAAATAAAATATTTCTTAATAGTTAGTTTGTATTTTTAATTAAAAAAGAGCATTTTTGAAACGTCTGTTCAAAAGGACGCTGGTAATTTTCGCATAAAATACAGACGTCCGTTTGATAGGTCGTTGGCACAAAAAGAATTAAAATAAACTGTATTCTTTTTTTCTTGCTTTCTTGAAGCCGACCTAGGAGACGAACTCGTGGTCATGTCAGGAAGATATGGTAGTAAATATTTATATGCGAATCTTTGTACATTAATTTTTTTGTAATTTTGTTTTATGTTAACAAACACACACTTATTATTATTATTATCATCACGTAAATACTATTTAATTTACAGGAAATAAAAGTAAAAAAATTATCCTCCTAAAATGTAGAGTTTAACAAATTATTTGTAACCTTAGCCCCAATACTTCAAAGGCTATGTGTTATATATTTATTATTTGCATTTATGAAAGTGTTTACTAAAGATTTAATTAATATTAGTTAGGGTGTTACTGTATTAATTTAATTATTAGTTAAATTAGATTTTAAAGGGAGACCGGCTGTCCAAATAGAGGACCGAGAAAAAAAAAGGTAGGGAATTTGATCAAATGAAAAAAATTTGACTCAGGTCAAATCAGGTCGACGTCCAGTATGTCCCGGTGTGGTGGCTCCAATGATCAGCTGGGGATGTGTGAAGTGTGACGCTTGTATGTATGTCTGCTGTGACGACAATCATTTGGACCTGACGTCTTTTAGAGAGGAGTCAGCACCAAAGTCATGGTGGGGATTCCCTTAGGGACTCCCCGTTTGAGGCATAAAGCACTCAAAAGTCCTTGACACGGTCCCTGGGGTGGGGATGAAAGTTACAGCACTCATGGATCTGGAGTCTCCTCGCTGGCGGGTTAGAGGCAGGCATAAAGTAACAGATCCAACCGGCGGACCAACCTGCCTTGCTGGATGTTTAGCTGGTGGTCGGGAAGGTCCGTTAGAGTTAAAGGGCACTCCCTTGGACTGCGTTATACTTAACTGTGGGTCAGGCTCAGTGGAGGGGTATAAAAAATAAGCAAAACAAAAAAAAATGAAATCAGATTAACGTACCGGGTTGGTCTAGTGGTGAACGCGTCTTTCCAAATCAGCTGATTTGGAAGTCGAGAGTTCCAGCGTTCAAGTTCTAATAAAGGCAGTTACTTTTATCGGATTTGAATACTAGATCGTGGATATCGGTGTTCTTTGCTAGTTGGGTTTAAATTGACCACACACCTCAGGTATAGTCGAACTTAGTCTGTACAAGATTACACTTCATTTAGATTCATACATATCATCCTCTGAAGTAATACCTGAACGGTAATTCCCGGAGACTAAACAGGAAAAAAATGGTGAAATCACGTTGAATCGAAGAACTTCATGAACAAAGATTGCTAGTAATAACCGTTTGACAATTTCCTCTGATTTGTTGTTTATTTCAACGGTTTATGGTAGGCCTTCAGGAGGGTGGCTTTATTTGTTAATAAAAAAAAAATCTCAACACGCCTTAATAAAAAAAAAAAAACATAACATTGTTACCTCAAGCATTGGTGTAGAAACGCAACCGATTTTATCAGCTTATAGAAGTTCACGTAACAATATCGTTTCATTCCTTGTTTGCGTTTATCATCACCGAAAGTCTAATTGAGTTTCACAGCTTCCTCGATAAATAATAATTTTATGAAGTAACGTGTGGGTTATGGTTGACTGAGAATACTCTAATTTAAACGCATTTTCATCCGAACATAGATTTCTCAGATTTACATGGTAAATCTGACGTATTTTACTTTTTATTTATTTATTTATTTTTTTTTTTTTTTGAGATGTGCGGGCTTCAACTGCTATGATCATTTAGCCCGAAAGGAAATTTCTAGCGCATGAAAAATGCCACGCCTGACTGGGATTCGAACCCAGGACCTCCGAGTGAAAGCTGGAGACGCTACCACTCGCGTTATGGAGGCCGGCAATTTATTTATTTTTTTTTTATTGTGTGTTTTATTTATTTATTTATATTTTTGTGTTTTTATATAAATGTCACGACCCTTTACAGTCAGAGATATATTTGTGCTTTGTTTTTAATGTTTCATGTTTTGTTTATTTTTGTGTTTTTAGTTAAAATATAAGAACTCTTTAAATTATAATACCTGATGAAGGTGCTGTTGATTTAAAATACATTGGACAAACGGGAAGAAAATTAAAATTAAGATATAATGAACACATGAGATCTTTTAAAAATCAAAAACAGAATTCTAATTATGCAATGGATTTAATAAAAGATGGCCGCATTCCAATGAAAATGGAATAATCAGTAAAATTTTCACAAATGTGTTGAAGGAAAACGAATGGACATTTTAGAAAACCTAGAAATCTTAAACTAACATTAAAGTATCATAAATTAAAAAATAAAAAAACCAGCGGATGTCCTTTTCAAGAACCTTAATTTATTGAAAACAGGAAATACATAAATAAAATGTAAAGATAAGTATAACTATTAATAACAAATAAATAAACAAGAAGACCAGATAGGACATGATGTCAAATATAGTGAGGGGCGTTGACTAAACGCTATATAAAGATTAACAGAAATTTAAAAGTACCACTACAATAAGTTTTGATAATGGATTGGTTCCGAAACGCGTCAAAATAAAATAAAAGGAAGCAAAAAAGGTAAGCATTATTAAACGTAGAAATAGCGATCTTACCAGAAAAGGTAATAATAATTATTATTTCAATGACAAAAATTACAACAACAACAACAAAATAAATAAATAAAATAGCATAATAAAAGCAAATATAACATTCTGTAATTATTTATAATAACTTTCAAAATTAATTTCTTATTGGATGTAAAATTTATTTGGCGTAAAAAAAATTCTATCAAATTTTCTCCCCTGAAAATTAAATTCAAATGTAATGAGGCGGTTTGACCTATATTTGTGGTTGACGTATATTCGAGTAAATATTGTATTTTGTTATTATAAGATCGTCTGGCTTCCACGAAATCAAAAGTATCATGGTATGGAAATTTTTATTCTAAAGAGACTTCTTGCAAAATTTTATCATGTTTTCCAAACGATAAATTTTATAAATATCAGTTAACGATTAGTGAAATTAATTTTTTTTTATGAGAACATGGTAAAAAAGAGAGAGGGAGTGAGAGAAATTGATAGAGCAGAAAGAAAACGGAAGCGTTACAAGCATCAAAGAGAGAAGAGACAACCAGATATAATACGGAAGTGAAGAAGTAACATGATTAAGTGACGTAAGATGAAAAGGAGAGGTATAAGAAATATATGTTTGGCATAGTGCAACACGCTACTTATATACGTACGATGAGGTTGTTCGGAGTTGAATGACCAGGTTCAACGGAACGCAAGGGTAGCGGGAGATTTACGCATCTCCTTACTAATCGCAGAACCTGGAAAAAATTCTCTTACTGCTCACATTCTTATTTTCTGGCAGGTATTCGTTTAATTGGTGTTATAAATTAGTTTATTTATTTATGAACGGAGTTTTGGATTGCAACCAGTTTAAGAAAAAGCATGAAATTAAAAATAATCTGGCAATGAATTGTATAATTTTCCAGACTACCTCGGTCAAATTCGGCAATCCGATTTTGGGCACCAGAAAGATTGCTCAATTCAATCATTCCAAGCTCTATTTGTACCTTCATGATAAAATAATATCATTTTATTGGAAAATAATCAAAATTATGAATTCTTTTTTTCATATTTTTACGCAAAAATATTATTTCTTATTTTATAATACATAGTTAAATAAATAATACATTTTATTTATGGGACTCTTATACTCAAGAGGAAGCATTCAGATAAAATTATTTTTTCTATGAACATAATCCCTAATTGGTGATAATAAATTAAAAAATAACTTTTTTAAATTGTTTAATTAAATAAATAAAGTTGTAATTTTCTAGGAAGGGGTGAACATAATTTGGATAATTTTATTTTTTCAAGAAATACTAAAAAGAAAGGGCTATCAAAAATTAAGCTTTTTTACATTTTGCATATAATGGATTTCAATTTAAAAATAATTTTTTTTAAATTAAAAAAAAACTTTTTGTTACCACAGACTATTGGAGGAGGATGGGCAAACGTTTGATAGCGATTTGAAACCTTATCGATGTAGAAAATATAGATTTCAAGACTTCCATTAACTTCTTTACTTAGCAATATATAGCTAAATTATTATAACGAAACAGCAACTTTACAATCTGTTCAGCAAGATAACTGAACAATAAGTAAATAAGATCTATTTGAACTAACATTAAGTAGTCACAAACCCATCGGCTGGCGTCTTAACGATAACAAGGAAATGAAAGAAATTAGATAGAAAAGCACTCCGTACAGCCACACCATAAAGTCATCATTTTGAAACGATAAGGCAAACCAAGAAAAATGTTGCTCAGCAAACTTGAAAAATCACTGATTGTGTTATTCAATAAACTGACCGCCAAATAATTCGGGTGGCGATCCGATCGAATTTGATACCGTTGGCTGACCAGAGACAAATAAAAAATACCTAAAGTCGTATTTTGGCGAGTGAGTAAATACTAGGTGTGTGAGAAAAGTAATGAGATTGGTAACACTGCGAGCGATCTGGCAACGCTGTGTCTACCGGTCTGTGCTAGGCCAGTTTATTCATTCCTTCCACATGCTCAGTACGAGTTTCAAATCCGTTCAGCCAACATATTATTTTTGACAGCGCCATCAGTGACGTTGTGTTTTTGTTGTGTGTTACGAAAATGGAGCATCGGAATTTAGAGCAATGTTATGCAGTCAAGTTTTGTGTTAAATTTGGAGAATCCGCGAGTGTGACATTTGAAAAGTTGAAACAGGCCTATGGGGAACATTGCTTATCAAGAGCACAAGTTTTCCGCCAGCACAAATCATTTTTGGAAGGTCGAGAACACGTTGAAGATCAACCTCGCTCAGGGAGACCTTCAACTTCAAAATCTGACGAAAACGTTGAGCCTGTGAGAGTTCTTGTGAGATCAGACCGTCATTTAACAATAAGGATGATGATTGAAAAATTAAATTTAAACTCTTTCACCGTACATCAAAAATTTTGACAGACGATTTGGACATGCGAAAGGTTTGTACGAAATTGGCGCCGAAAAACCTCACAACGGAACAGAAGGACAATCGAAGAAACATGTGCGTTGATCTTCTTGAGAGGATTGACAACGACCAAGAATTCTTTAATCGTGTGATCACCGGTGATGAATCCTGCATATTTGAGTACGATCCTGAAACAAAGCGAAGAGTGGCACACGCCCTCTCATCCCCTCGACCGAAAAAATGTCGAATGAGCAAATCGAAGATCAAAACCATGCCGATTTGCTTTTTTGACAGTAGGCGTATAATGCATAAAGAATTTGTTCCTCCAGGACAGACAGTCAACCAAGTCTTTTACAAAGATGTTCTTGAAAGGCTCAGGAAAAGTGATTTGCGTGAGACCAGACATTGCAGACAAGTGGATGCTTCATCATGACAATGCTCCGTGTGACCCGGCCATTTCCATCAGGGAATTTTTGACCTCAAAACGCATTTCTACGGTTCCTCAACCCCCCTATTCACCTGATTGAGTCCTTGTGACTTTTTCCTTTTCCCTAATTTGAAACATGTCTTAAAAGGACGTCATTTTGGAACTCTGGAGAACATTCGAAAGACTGTGACCGACCACTTAAAAGCCCTACCAGTTGAAGCCTTCCAGCGCTGCTACCAGGACTGGGAACAACGACCCCGCCGGTGTATAGCTGCCCAAGGGAACTCGTTTGAAGGGAATAATATTGTTGTTTCAAAAAAATAAAAACTTTGGTAAGTAAAAAGTCAGTCTCATTACTTTTCTCACACATCTCGTATTAAATATATATTTTGGTAGTTTATGATCTCGATAAAAAACTATTCAAAGAAAATACAAAGTTTGAATAAATTCGGTCAACGTGATCGAAGTAAAAATACAGGCCATAATAAAAACATACATAAATACGCACAAACTTCTGTCAGAAAAAAATAAATTTTTGGACTTGAAAGCATTGCAATAACTTTTTTTCGCACAATACTTTCAATCTATTTATTATAATTTTTCCGTTAAACAATTTTAAAATTTCTCCTTAAAGCAAAGAGCTGAAAAAAAATACTTTTTTTAGCGATCTATATAATTTCCCTTTATATAGAGTGTTTAAAAATTGACGTAGCCTTCCTTCTAATAAGAAAGTAACGCAACCTTTTTAAAGAAGTTAAACGTTAAAATTGTTTAAGAAGGCACCTTCTTTTGTTGCATGTTTTATTGAGGAAAAATGGATTATGCAGCAGAGAATACTCATTGTCTTCCAATAGACTAGATGTAGCAATTATGCTCTGACCAAAAATGTCTTCATAGAGAAGCATGGTGTCCATACAACAAACAACCTCTCCATCAAGCGGCTGTACGATAAGTTCCAAGAGACAAGGAATGTAAGAGATGCAGCCAGAAGTGGTCGACCGAAAGTACTAACACCAAAAACGTTGATCGACGTGCAAGCTGCATATTCTGTTAGCCCCAAAAATCTGTGTGACGCCTATCTTTTTATTTTTTCCTGTTTATTTTCCGGGAATTACCGTTCAGGTATTACTTCAGAGGATGAATGAGGGTGATATATATGAGTGTAAATGAAGTGCAATCTTTTACAGTCTCAGAGTACCGGTATCCACGATCTAGTATTCAAATCCGTATACAAATAATTGATTTTACTAGGACTTGAACGCTGAAACTCTCGAATTCCAACCTATTTATCCAGTCTGGGCTCTCCGTTGGTAGTGCCCACACGATACTACGCAAGTGTATAATGATGTGTTCGTATAGAATTCATGTTGTTCAGAAGTCGTTACTTGCAGACACTGGAAAACTTGTAGCTTTCTGTCAGTGATCTATGTCATTTATAACGCCAGATGGGGAAGAACTCGATGACTGGTTTTGGTATGGCGAGGCATGGTTCCACCTCAATGGAAACGTGAATGTACAGAATTCAAAGATTTGGTGTACGGAAAATCCCATCAAGTGTTGGGAAAAAAAGTGGGTTTTTGGTGTGCAATGTCACGTAGGCGAATTTTCCATGACATTCTTTCACGATACAGTGAACAATGTGCGCTACATAAAACGGTGCAACAATTTGTAAACGGTACAGCTGCAAGCCGGCTAGATTACACGTGGTTTCAGCAGGAAAATACTACGATTTATGCAGCCAACAACACTATGACTGTCTTGTTTTCATATGATTTCATGGACAAGTGATTTCGAAGAGGTTGTGGCCCTCTAGGTCTCCTGATTTATTTCCTCCTGACGTTTTCTTGTAGGAATATTTTAAGGATCCTTCTTACACCATTATAGGATCCTGCTTATACTCATTCTCACACCATTTCCGAATTGCAGAGCGAAATTGAACGATGTGTCGCTGTAATTATTCAAGAAACGTTAGAATGTATGTTTAAGAATGCAACGTCGTATTCTGTTATGCGAATGGCATAATGGAGGCCACTTTTCAACAACTGTTGTAACTTACTCATTTTCTCATAAGGTTGCGTCACTTTTCGAACATTCAGTTGGTATAGCAGCATACTTCGTTATAGCTGGGAAAGTAAAACAATAAAATTTCAATTACAATAGAGTTCAAAATCCAATTAAGAAATTAAAAAAAGATTTTTTTTTCATTAAATCTGGTATCGCATACGATTAGTCCAAGAGCTTCAGCCTCCAGATTTAAACAAGCGATTGCAATATTGCCGTCGGTTTAGGTCTCTCGTAAACGATAACGGAATCGAATTTTTAAACAAAGTGTTCTTTAGCGATGAAGCTTGGATCCATCTCGATGGTTACGTGAGCAGTCTAAACTGTCGAATTTGGGCGGTTGAAAATCCCAACGCTTTACAAGACAAACCTTTGCATCCTGAAAAAATTGGTGTGTGGTGTGTTATATCTCGTCATCGTATAGTCGGATCCATATTCTTCGAACAAACAGTAAATGATGAAGTAACCGTGGATTTTCTGCACGAGTTCTTTGATGATCGAATAATAAGCAAGGGCTTATGGCCTCCAAGGTCCCCAGACCTCACATCTCCTGACTACTTTTTGTGAGGCTATATTAAGTCTAAGGTCTTCAAAAACAATCCCCGCACTATTGATGAACTTAAAGTCAATATCACAGACTTAATCGCGAATATTTTCAATGCAACTCTTAAAAAGGTTTCTGCTAATATGCTGAAAAGAGTCGGTGCGTGCATAACCGCAAGGGGTGGGCATTTTGAGCATATTCTTTAACAATTATGAAAGTAATAGCTTTTTATTAAATCTCTTTTGTAAGTAACAAATACATTTTTTTATTCCATCTAAATTTCACTTTCTTAAATTACATTTAAAATTGGGTAACAGAACTAAAAAATCACTCTGTATTAGTTAATTTAATTATAAATAATTATTCATCAGTTTATCATTATTTTATCATTATTATTATTATTATTATTATTATTATTATTATTAGAATTAGTGTAATATTTATAAAATATAACATACAAATCGAATCATTTTGTTTTAAATGATTTATGTTTTCAGGCCCTGGATTATAGTTTATAGCATTTTTTTATAGATAAGTCTTTTTACATTGAATTAAATTTCTAATATTATTTTCTAAGTAATTTAAGAATTGGTGATTCATGTAATAATTCAACAATGGAGTATATGTTATATTATACTTATGTGTGTGTGTGCGTGTGTGTGTATAATACATGTACGATCAGTTATGACGTCATGGTCATTATATAATGTAGTATTTTACAACCCCATCAATTACAAAACATTATAAGCATTGAAGCTATCTATATGACAACTTTAATGATTACATAGTAGCTTAGAACCACAACGAAAATATATTAAAAAATAAATAAAAAAAACAAAATACAAGTTTGGATGTGAGCATGTAAAATTTATGAGTTTTGCAGTACCACGCTGACAATAATGACAATGCCCTTGTGACATTTTACGGTTTTGTATTCATTCTAAAATTTATTAGTTTCAAAATAGAAGTTAATTCAAAAAAAAAAAGATAGTAACAATAATTTTCCTTACATTTCACTTTTGTTTGTTGTCATAATATATCTCTAGTAAATAATTATTAAAAAAAAAACTATGTTAAATGATTTTTTTTTTTTTTTTTTATTATTTTAGAAAACACATACTTCATCAAGGTCTGAACGCGTTAAAAATTCACTTTTGTTTGTTGTCATAATATATCTCTAGTAAATAATTATTAAAAAAAAAACTATGTTAAATGATTTTTTTTTTTTATATTATTTTAGAAAACACATACTTCATCAAGGTCTGAACGCGTTAAAAAGGATTTTAATAATTAAAAAATTGGGAATATAAATTTAATTTAAGTACAGAAACAATATTACCTAAAAGCATCTAATAACTGCTTAAAATAGGTTTGTCGGGAAGGGAAACTAAAAAATTTAGAACTCTATGTTTATGAAATTTGGGAAAATTTATAACGAAGGTTTATGTTGCATAAAATATTGATTTTTTTGTTTTCAACAAAAATATCTTAACAGGCTTAAGGAAATATATATGAAATAATAATAATCAATTGTTTACTAGTTGATTTTTGAATGTTCTGTGAATGAAATCTCAGTAAAAGTTAGTTGCTTTTATACGGATCTGAAACAATGAATACTGGTGTACTCTGGTGGTTAAGATCCAATTAACCACACACAACTCAGCAATGCTTGGCCTGAGTTTATGCAAGACTACATCTCATTTACATGTCATATATATTAATCTCATCTCATTGGTTCGTGGAAGGGGGAGTTGCTTATTGTTCCATAATTAAAATTTCGTTGTTGCGAACACCATTTTTGGTAGTATGTTATTACTCAATTGCGTCGAAGTTTATGAGACATACACGAATTGACTAAGTAAAATGTAGAACTAGGTTCGAGATTCGTGTTTCCGCGAACTCGATTAGCTAATTAAGAGGGCAACGATGTAGAACATTCAAGATATTCGGATGAGTCCTGTAGGGAAGGCAAAAGCTAAGTTTATAAAACACTGATGTAAAATGTCTACCGAGGCATTTACATCAGTGGCATCCCAACGAGGCTTATTACTATGAGATGTAAAAAGTTAGAGGGCGAAAGACTACTCCGGTTAAAGCCCATCAAGGCTACGAACGGGTGGAATGGTGTGACGACCGGAAGCGTCACAAGGCGGCTGTCTTCCGCTACGGGATTGGGATATTCCCTAATTAAACAGATTTAAACGTACACATTAGGAAAATAAATAAAAAATTAAATAAATAACAATAATTTGATGGTCTCCACATTTTCCTTTATAGCCATCCTCACAAAATTTAAATTTTGGAGAAAAAATGAAAAGGTAAATTTTGGACAGAAAATTACCTAAACAGGGAGAAAGTACAACAGGATATTATAAATCTTAATATGTTGCAGAAAAAAATATACAGAAATATAAATAGTAAGAATGCAAGTTACAAAACAATAACATTGTATTATAATAATTTATTTATTTATACAGTAACAACGGGCTACGCCCATTTTCGGTCACCAATGAATGATAAATGAATTTTATGATGTCCGAAAAATGCCTGGCCGGGATTCAAACCCAGGACTGGATGAAAGGCCGAGATTCTACCACTCCGGCACGGAGTGGTAGAATCTCGGTCTTTCTTTGGCGATTATTATTATTGATCGACAATCAATATTAATAATCGCCAAAAATAATAATAAAGTAATATAAATAATGGCCCAAAATTCTCGACGTTTCATGGCTCAGAGACTCCCAAAAAAACAAAAAGGATGTAATTTTCGTACGTGTGTTGGCATGTTTGAAATTTAATAACTTTTGACGGGATAACCCGTTTTTTATGAAATTTTGTTTATGAGATGACTCGTATATACAGGAAAATTTGTTTGTAAAATTTTGGAGTTAATATCTCCAGGGAGTAGAGTAGATAATTTTTTGGGGGCAATTTTGTCAAAATTTTGCTAACATTAATCTTAATACAAGCGTGCATGCTTATCTTAACATTTTTTTTTTAATTTTCTCCTAATTCCCCTTCCCAAAAAATCGAAGAAAGTTATAATTTTATTTATTGCATAATTTTTAACAATTTTTTTTTTTTTTATTTCTTCCTTGGCATAGTAGTAGTGACCCCAACAAATTGGCAAGTAATTCAAAAAAAATGATTTAGGGTTGAGAAGCCGATCAAAGATTAAAAACTTCGATTTAAAAAAAAAAATTTTTTTTTTGTTTATTTTCATGTATCATTATTTGTCTCCCTTATACAGAGAATCCCATATAAAACGCAACCCATCAATCACTTAACCATGAAATTTCAACACTAAAGCTTACTCCCCTACTCGTTACTGAAATGGACTCGTCCAACATCTGAACATCGCGGCGACGCAGTAGAACACTACTGATACGAACAACAATGCAATCATAACGTTCAGTGTATCGCTAGAGACAAGATGGTGATTTCGCTAGATGAACGTGTTTTAATTGTCGAGTCGTACTTCAGTACGAAATCAGCGGTTGCAGTGCAAGATTTGTTTCGCCATAAGTACCTAGATAAACCGGCTCCTAACAAAACATCAGTATTAAGGTTACTCGCAAAATTTAGAGAGACCAGAAATTAATTTGTCTAAATCAACTGTTCATCGGGCGACCAAACGATTATAATTACGACCTTATCGCATTCAAACGGTTCATCGACTTCTTGAGCCCGACAAAGAAAAACGGCTACAATATTGTCAATGGTTCCGTCGATTTCTCCGTGAGGGAATTATGTTATGGATTCGTTATTTTTCACAGATGAAGCACGGTTTCATTCGGATGGCTACGTAAACAGCCAAAACAGTAGAATTTGGAGCGCTGAAAATCCCCATGTTTATCACGGAAAACAGTTACACCCGCAGAAGTCGGGCGTGTGGTGCGCGATATCGCGGAAGAAAATAATCGGTCCTATTTTTTTCGAGTACACCATTAATGCAGAACGATATCAGGATATTTTATTTCAATTCATTGCACTCTTGGAAGAGGAAGACAGACACTGTTGGCTACATGACGGTGCGACATCGCACTACGCAGGTTCAACTTCTGATTTCGTCGATGAATTCTTCGATAATTGTGGCCACCAAGATCTTCAGATTTGACTGCGGCGGATTTTTTTTCTACGTGGTTACCTCAAAGAAAAAGCCTACAGCAACAAACCACGAACACTTGAACGATTGAAAGTCAATATTGAACAAGCTGTATTAAATATCCAACCACAAACTTTGAAAAAAGTTGCAAGAAACGCTGTAAAAAGAATTGAAGCTTGTATTCAAGAAGATGGCGGCCACTTCCAACATTTAGTCTAAATGTAAGGTAAAATGGATGGTAATAATAAAAATTACATTTACATTTACACATGCCTTTTTATTATTTCAATACCTACCAAGATAAGGTTGGGTTGCGTTTTATATGGGACACTCTGTATAAGTAAAAATAACTAATGCCATGAAAGTATTATAACTTTGTTGTCAGCCTTTTCTTCCCGAAAAAATTTAAATACTTGCTTTGTTAATCTATTTTCTTTCATTCTACATAAATGACAAAAAAAAATTAATTTTTCTTTTCTCTTTGTTTTTAATTTCTCAAAGTGTTCGTTTAGTGGTAAACTCGACGTCATAAATCAATTGATTTCTAAGTTCTCAGGTTCAAATCCTAATAAAGGTAATTGCTTTTATTCGGATTTCAATACTAGATCGTGGATACTGAGTGTACTTTGGTGGTTGGGTTTCAATTAATTACGCGATTCAGGAATGGTCGCCACGAGTTTGTTCAAGAATAAAATTAACCAGTGCAGTTATATTGCACTAAGTCGTTAATGACTTTTAACTGTTGATGCAACTATAAATAAAAATATTGAAAAATAATTTCTCAATTTTATTTCTAAATAATTAATACTATTTTAATGATTGAGGCAGTTCAAAAATTTATTTATTCTTTTATTAAACTTTTTTCTTTTCGATTTAGGATTATTTCTTTTCAAATTTTATTATTTTTTCTTCTTAGCTGTTTTTCTCTGTTTTTCAGAACCGTTTCCTTTTGTCGGCATATTCTGTTCCAACAATTTCATTTTCATATTTTCGTTTCTGGTATTTAATTCTTAGAAATCCTCTAACATCAAATTTTTTACGGTCTTTTAATTTTTTTTTTAATGTAAGTTCTTTAATCTTTTTTTTTTTTACTTTAAATTAAAACTTTTTTAACTTCTTTACTTCTGTTTATTTCAGTTTTACATAATAAAAGAAATATTAATAATCTGTTTAGTGAACTGTTATTACTCATTTTTACAGGATGAACAAAGAAATCTACGTCTTTTCATTGTGTTTATTATTTGGTTTTTATTTTTTTATTTCGATATATTATATAGCTGTTTATAAGTTTAACGTATTTAATTTAATTTATTATAATAAAACAAAAATTGCTCTAAAGAAGCAGAGATGCTATCAAATTACTCAAAGAAAAGAAAGAAAAAATCATTTATCTGATACAATTTTCTAAACAAATACGATTTAAATAAAGTAAATCTGAATTATAGTGACATGTTTAAATTTTATTTTAAGATAATAAACATTTTAAATTTACCATCTGTTTATATAATTTCAATTGTAATATAAACTTATATAGAGAATAATATAAGAAAAAAATTCAAAAAATAAAAGTTTTCCACTTTCATAAATAAAATACGTTAACATATTACAGAGTTAGAAAATTCTCTATTTCACGCCGAGTTACGTTTATACAATAAGCTTCTATCCACCTTAAAGGATCAAGGTTCCTCAACTCACAAAAAAAAAATTACAATAAAGCACAAGTAAGCTCTTCTGAAAAAATGTATTATTCTGTGAATAAGTTTCTCTGTGTTTATTACTAAGTATTGAGCATTTATCCGACTTAAAACTGTGGAATTTTAAATAACTTAATAATTTCATCCTATTTAATCAATTTTTTACTATTCTCACCCCCTTAGGGAAAGACACCTGCCTTGTGACGCTCCCCCGGTCGTGACATCACCCCTTCCGTTCCTAGCTCTGTTGGGCTTTACCGGAGGTTGTCTTTTAAATCCTTAACCCTAAACTTAATAACGCTACACAGTCATCAGTTTGGCCCCTGTCATGATTTTACGACCAGTATACAAAGAATAAAAAATTAAGCGAAATGTACCCAACCTTTTTTTTAATTGTGGACAGATACAAAATTTTTTTTTAGCCGTTTTTGAATAATATTGGCTCAGTCCGGAGATATGAATCAATACACGTACTTACATCTTATATATATATTATTTTTTTTTGGACTAGGAACAAAGAAAAAAAAAATGATGTTAAAGAACAATTTAGATTCGGAGTAACAGTACAAGGTGAAAAGATAAAGATGCTGCGATTTGCTGATGGTATAGTAATTCTAGCCGAGAGTAAAAAGGATTTAGAAGAAACAATGAACGGCATAGATGAAGTCCTACGCAAGAACTATCGCATGAAAATAAACAAGAACAAAACAAAAGTATAGAAATGTAGTAGAAATAACAAAGATGGACCACTGAATGTGAAAATAGGAGGAGAAAAGATTATGGAGGAAGAAGAATTTTGTTATTTGGGAAGTAGAATTACTAAAGATGGACGTAGCAGGAGCGATATAAAATGCCGAATAGCACAAGCGAAACGAGCCTTCAGTAAGAAATATAATTTGTTTACATGAAAAATTAATTTAAATGTCAGGAAAAGGTTTTTGAGAGTGTATGTTTGGAGTGTCGCTTTATATGGAAGTGAAACTTGGACGATCGGAGTATCTGAGAAGAAAAGATTAGAAGCTTTTGAAATGCGGTGCTGTAGGAGAATGTTAAAAATCAGTTGGGTGGATAAAGTGACAAATGAAGAAGTATTGCGGCAAATAGATGAAGAAAGAAGCATTTGGAAAAATATAGTTAAAAGAAGAGACAGACTTATAGGCCACATACTAAGGCATCCTGGAATAGTCGCTTTAATATTGGAAGGACAGGTAGAAGGAAAAAATTGTGTAGGCAGGCCACGTTTGGAATATGTAAAACAAATTGTTAGGGATGTAGGATATAGGGGGTATACTGAAATGAAACGACTAGCACTAGATAGGGAATCTTGGAGAGCTGCATCAAACTAGTCAAATGACTGAAGACAAAAAAAAAAAAAATTGACTAAGAAGGTCTTAAAACGTCAACATTTGGAAAATTCCCAATCACCAAAATTTTGGTTGATCGCTATAATTTCCTCTAATGCTAGTGTACTAGCATTAGAGGAAGCGATACCTGGTAAAATAAAATTAATAACTATTTACCTATGATAAATAATATTACGGCTTATGCGTACAAATGTGTACTTTCCTGCCATTGAATATTTATTCTAATATGGGGGGAAAATCATTATACATAAAAAATTTACTTAATTTTTTTTTTTTTTTTGCGTGATAATAATTTATAATTTTACTTTTTGTAAAATTATCAGTACGTATATAAATAATACAAAAAGATGATGAACAACTAATGATTGGCTAAACAAATATTTAATTTCTACATAAACACACCCACAAAGGCCAACCGGTTTAAAAAAAAAAATAGAAAGATCTAAAAACATTAACCATTTCTAAGGATCTGTGTGATGATAGAAATAAATTTAGAAAAATGATTTGAGAATCTTCCAGAGAGAAAGAAAAAGTAGGGTATGTACCCGAATAGATGGATGGAAGAAAAGGAACAACATATGAAATATATGAAAATGATTTGGGAAAAGAAAAAGAAGTCAAAAATATGTAAACATAATCCCTAGTAGTCGGAAAAAAAAGAAAAAACAAAAAAAAGGTTAAAAAAATTAAAATATTCGCAATTTATTTTTTCTGTTCCAACACCTTCAAAAACACCTTCCAAGATTTTTTTTTTAATTTTTCTGCCTTTACTATGTGTTAAATGAAAGAAACTAAAAAAATATATACCCACTAAAAAAAAAAAGTTAACTTTTCTTTACTGTGGTGGTCAGGAGGACATTATGATGAAATTTTATTGTAATAAAATTTGTAATTGACGCGACAACTTCAATCCTGTGTCTCAAGCCGGGTAGGTCAGCCGATAACGGTAGCATATACACTTGATCTTTTATAAATCCCCCCCCCAAAAAAAAACCACTTTGGGTCAGATCGGGTGAATGTGAAAGCCACGACAAACAAGCCCTATCATCTGGTTCCCGGCGACCGACCCAACGGTCACGGAGAATTTCATTCACCCGATCACATACAACTTTATTCTAGTGAGGAGGCGAAAAATCTGTTGCCAAATAAAGTTCTACGGTTGGTATTGCAGTCGAGAAAAAAGCCATAGTTTGTAGCATATCAAGATAGTTCATTCCACACTTGCTTCCGTGAAAAAAAACTGTCCGGTATACGACAAAAAAGCATTCAGTTTAGGTGAATTTCGTTCACACTGCAATACTTTGTGAGGATTTTCTGATTCCTAGATATCCAAATTATGAGTGTTTACTTTTTCGTTAACATGAAATGTTGATTCGTCACTAAGGAAGAAAGTCTTCATCGTCATCGTGCATCATTTAATTTATAAAGCTAGCACGTAAACCATAATCTGTACGTTGAGAGCTTGTGCACAGCTAAAACCATTTGAGTTGCTCTTTCATTTCATATATAACTAATTAATGTTCGATAAACTCGAAAAATATTACATAGCTTTAAAACCCTGATATTCATTTTTTTTTTTTTAAATTTGAATTTTATAAATTTAAATTTCATCTCCGATTTTGATCTTATTCTCAAAGAATCCCACAGTTTAGTAAATATAAAATAATTCTCACATTTCGTATTTATGAAGGAAAATTTAACATCCCTCTTTATTCAAAGTAAATCCCAAAGTTTATTTAGTAGGAGACTTAGTATTGGTAAATGCAGTACTAAAACTTTTAGTGTAATTTATGAATAACTTTAGATCGCAAAAGGAATTATTTATGGAAGAACATAAAGGAGTTGAGAAATCTTTGTAACACTTTAAAAAAAAAAAAAAAACATTGACAGTTCAATTAAAAAATCTGATGTGGAAACACATGATTTCCTTGTATACCTATTAAATTGTTACACATTTTTAAGTACATAAATCTTACTTCAATAAAAACTTCTGATATTTTTTCTTTTTTTTTCGTAACTATTGAATTCATCATAAAAATCATTTTACAATGAGAGGTTAATAAATTAATATTTTAAAATTTAAAAAAAAAAACGTTAAAAAAAAATTTCGGTGGCACAGTACTGGTCGCAAAGGTTTTTTGTCTCATCACTCGGACACAAAAAAGTAAGTTTACAATCAGAGAATAATTATTAATAAATCAATATATTTAAATTTAAAAAAAGTTAAAAAAAAAAAGGAAATAAAGTTGGATTAGAACCGATATGCCTTCCCCTTATAAGATCCAAATATTTCATTAATTAAAATTTCATTTCGCTTTAACTCTGAAACCAATGAAAATAAGTACAACTTATATCATTGAAAAGCTCTCAATGAGGGCTTATTACTGCAGTTAAAAAAAAGTCCAAAATCCAAAACAATTGGATTTTGGACAATTTTGGTCTAGTCGATTGTTATCAAAAGAGAGGTACACAACTAGATGTTACAACAGTCCTAAATAAAAAATTTTACCATCCTATGGCTAATCGTTCTTGAGTTATGTGAGATAAGTACGTACAGATGTCACGCCGAACTAGTCAAAAAGGATTTCGGGATGGTCAAAATGGATATTTTATTTTATAAAATTTGGAAACCAAAATTTTTCACGATTATAATACTTCCTTTACTTCGTACAAGGAAGTAAAAAAGGACCTACTACAAAGAGATACTATCGTGAAAAGAAGGAAGATAAAGGAAGAGCTTAAAGTAATGTCAGAAAACTTATATAAATCTCTGAAATCCATTAAAAAGGAAGTTAGTGAAGTATATCCAATAAAAATCAAAGATAAAATTATTACGGATGACAAAATACATAGCAAAAAAATTTTTTTTAGCCTCCGGAACCACTGTTAGGTATTGCTTCAAAGGATGAGATGAAAATATAATTTTGTAGCGTGAGAAAATTGCATGCCTGATCGGGATTCAAACCCGGAACCTTCAGATGAAAGGCCGAGACGCTACCAATTGCGCCACGAAAGCCGGCTAGCGAGACATTTGGAAAGTATTTACAGTTTGTCTATCAACCTGCATAGAATAAACATAGATTATTTAATTATTGTATTAATGAGCATAACTGATATAATAGACATTCCTCATCAGGATAATATCCTGCTAAAGCAATTTAGGAGTGTACTGCGAAATTAAAAAATGAATCTGAGGCTGGAAATGGTTTTCCCGTCTTTCACCTACAGTTATAAAATACTGTCTAGAAATGAAATACTGTGTTTCATCGCGGTCGAAAACGAAAACAGATACATCGATCTTAGAAAGGTGTTTCATCCTGTTCATCATAGCATTCTGCAACTTAAACTAGAAATTCATGACATCAGAAGTTCTATGATTGGATGGATTCATTAATATTTGTCTGATAGAATTTTTTAAGTGAAAGTGTCCGGTAAAATCTCTATCGAATGTGTTTCAACGTATGGTGTTACACAGGGCTCAATATATGGGTCCACTTTAGTTGATTATTTTTATAAATGACATATACATGATACAAAATCAAAGTTTACTGAATTCGCTGATGATTTCAAACTTTATTGAAGTTGGAAATCGTATAGTGATTATTTGGCCCTTCAACAGGATTATTCAAAATGCCTCTAGATCTAAAATCAGTTATTCTTACCTACACTAGAAAGATGGTAAAAGTAAAATACAATTATAAAACAGCTACGGAAGAAATACGTATAAATTTGTTATTAAGTAAAATATCGAATTCGTTTAAAGTTCCTACTATTCTTTGGATAAGGACCTAAAACTTATAAAAGTAAATTTTTTTTATATCACCAACCATTGGTCCAAAGATTTGAAAAAATGGGGGAGTATGACCAACCCTTCGGCAAGGGATAACCAAAATGTTGCAGGAATTTTAAGAATATGGGGCTTAACGTAAGCTAAACCTTTTTTCACATGCAATCACTATCGTATTTAGTTAATTTGAAGTTTTTTTTTAACTTTAAGGTGGAAATCTTTTTTTAGCACCGGTGAAATCTACTTCCGCCTTCCGGCGTGCCAAAAGGGATTTTTTTTCTTTAAGGAGTAACTGTAAAATAATTAATATTCTCACAAAGATGAGGATACGAACGCGTCGAAGGTCCAAGAGGCTCCGTCCCATGGCTATTTGGTCGGACGAATGAAGCGAGCCCTGACCGGGTAGTTAATCTAATTGTTAAAATAATGTATTTCAGTAATAATTGTTTTTTTGTAAATTATTTACTATCAAACTTAAAAGTAATATTAAATTTTTATTATAAAATATTTACTTTTTTATTATGTACTTTTTAGGTTTAATATTAATTTAGATTAGGGACGAGTACATTTTACATGTACTGTTTGGTTTAAATGCCTACAATTTGTGTTTGGTTGATTTGATTCAAATATTGAACCAGCTAGTTACTTTTAGTTCCCAAACTTCCGATAGGTTTCTGCAACACGTTAAGGATTTTCCATTTTACTGTTCTTCAGTACTTTTTGCACTTAGCTAAGTTTTCTCTCCTTCCCTACTTTTATATTTCAGTACCTTCACGGAGGAGGTGGTTATAAAATGATTTTTATAAATTAACAACAATTTACAATTTATTAATCGTAATTCTAAAAAATAAAAATAAAAACTTATTATTTTATCATATAAACTGATTTTTAAATAACATATAATAATAATTTTTATTTATTGAAATGAATTTTGTTAATCTATAATGTATAAGTATTGACAGACAAGATCTAAACGTATACAAGCAGTAAAAAACAACATGATTTTACAACTTTTTATAAGGATTTTAAAATTTTATCTTTAATAAAAAATAAAAAAGAATCAATGTAACGTCTTCTTTGAATAATCTATTAGCTTAGTCGCGTTAGAATTTGATAAAAAAAAAGGGTTTTAAATTTTTCTTTATTATGTTAACGATATTTTTCAGCATCTAAAGTTGAACAGTCTGCATTTAAATGGCCTTTTAACTTATAAAAAAGTTCCGTAAACAACATTAAACTTTCCCTTAACTGCAATACAAAATAACCAAAATATTAAATTAATTTATCGATGTAATAATAATAAAAAAGCTTTCTATGAATGAATTTTTATTCATAGAGAAGGATTTCCTAATAGTATGGGCAGTTTTTTATCAAGACAAAACAAATTAAAGAGTAAATTTCTTATTTTATAAATGGAATAAAAAAACAATAGAGAATAGGAAAAAACATCAAAAAAACTGATCTCTATAAATCAGTTTGATATAGTGTCTCGTCATTTCATCCGGAGGTCCCGGGTTCGAATCCTGGTCATACATGGCATTTTTCATATATTAAAAAATTTCTACCTCCATTTCCCAGATACATGGTTCAAGACAATATCACCGTTGATGGCGATATCATCAAAATAAATAAGTAAAAAAATTATTTTCTTCCGTATTCAAAAATGAAATTTAACAAATTAACCATCTTATTTAGACAACAATTTAACCAATTTAATAACGTTATTGTGCGTCAAATGTAAAAAAAAATGTGTTTTTTGACCCTATTTTTGGCGTTTTACATGGGATATCTTAGAAACGAAGAGAGATACAGTTTTGGGACCTATTTTTTTCGATTTCCCAGCTCAAAAACCATAAGAAACAATTGAATTTGTCTCTTAATTGACCTTCCCAGAATTTCAGAAAGCCTTAATTTACCCGGAGGAACTGAAACTCGAGCGAAATCTTTCACCCTGTATAACTCGCTAACGAAGCGTTTTTGGACCTATTTTTATATGAACTTTTTTTCTTATTTTTAGCCTCTAGAATGAGTTTAGCCTGTATAGTAAGTAATCTGATCAAGGTTGGTCAAAATCGGTCCAGTAGTTCCGGAGGTATAAGGTTATTTAGAGGCCAATACATACGTACGTAAGAACATTAACATCCGGTAAATTTCCGTCCGGTTTTTGGGTTCCTTAAGTCAAGATCTGGTTTAAACGGCGTATGCCCAAATTGGATCAATTACAATACTTTAACTTCTAAAGCTGTAGGTCTGCTACAGCGCTATCTGGACGGGGAAAAAATTATCTATTTATTTAAAAGGGTTATATTTTGTATAAAAAATAACTTTCTGAATCCGAGTTTCTTTCATTTTCAATATCATAAAAATATTTATTTATAATTTATTAATTTTTATATATTGTGAAAATAAATTTATACATGGAATTTATTGTTTTCTGAATTAAAATATCTATAGAAATTCAAATAATATTCAAAAGAGATTATAAATCAAAAATCATATCTGGAACATAACAGTATTTTTTTTATATAATTATACATTTTTTTTGTTACGATCGGTATTAAATTGTTATCATGTAATTTGATCCTTCTTTAACATTTCAGTAAATAAAACATAATTTTTATTATTGTTTTTATTAACAAAAATTTCTTCATGCGATAGGTTAAGTAAGGATTAATTATTTTTCATCCATCTTAAATAAAATTACTTGTTTTTTTTTTTTATTTACTTTATTGTTTGAAAAAAATTAACAATATAAAATATCATATGTTCCCTTTTTTTAAAACTATTTTTGTTTTAATTTTTATTATCAACGTGAAAAAATACTAGTCAATATGAAAAAAAATTACAAAAAAGAAAAAAAAACCTTATTTCAAATATTTTTCTTGTAATGTAATTTTGTAAAGAATGAAAATTTAAATTTTAAAGAAATTAATAACAATGAAATAATCTTGAACCTATAGAAAATCGTAGGGATTTATCAATCTGTATTACACCACATACACATACACACAAAACACCCTTTTATATATATCGATCGAATATACGTCGAGTAAAATTTCCTTCTAGCTCTTTTTGATTGAGCAATTCGTCGTTGATGTTGTTGTAAACTGCTGTAGTACAGCGATAGAAGCATATTCGAAGTCTGAAAACCACAATATATCTTTTTAACAAACTGAATTGCTTGTTGGTGAGTTGGTGCTACCTAAATTTAAGCAATTTCGAATCTTTATTGCTTTTCTATATGCTGTAAAGTCCTATAAAAAAAAATTCTAAAATGTATAAGGAATTATATTGCAGTCGATTTATTTTCTATCACCCAGTTATAATTAAAATAAATTTAATAACACTTAATATAATATTACAAAGATAATAAAAATAATAATAACCCAAATGTTAACAATTATTTTAAAAAAATTGCAATCCAGCAACAGAATTAAAAAAAGGTGAGGGTTGTAAGCTACGCCTTCACTTATGAATTTCATAACATCAGAAATATTATTGTATGTGTGCATTAATATATATATATATATATATATATATACCAGGTGACATTTAAGTATGAGTATACTGCATATCTAAGAGATACCTGGAAGCAAAAAGAAATTGTGTTCAATATATTTCTTAAAAATCTGCGTTATAGTTGGTTTTCATTTTTGTCCTCCATATTGAATCAAACTTAATTTTTAAGCACATATCATAAGAAAACTATCTATTGTAATAGGTACAAAGATTCAACTTCCAGAAAATTTTGACGTATCTTCGCATTTCACATTCCTCAGACCCCAAAACCACCGTCAGTTCAAAAGTTACAATTCATTAGTTATACACACACACACACACACACACACATATATATATATATATATATATATATATATATATATCACTTTCTTGTGGATACGATAACTTCCGTAATTGTTCACCAATCACTTTCATATTGTTCCTTAAAAATACCTCGTCCCAAAATTTCGGTCGAGTTCGTTAATGGCTAAAATCGGATCATGGGAGTGGAAATTGGAGATTTTTTCGATACACACACACACACACACACACACACACACACACACACACACACACACACACACACACACACACACACACACACACACACACACACACACACACACACACACACACACACACACACACACACACACACACACACACACACACACACACACACACACACACACACACACACACACACACACACACACACGAGTATACGTACCTATAAAGCTACTTGTCCTGACTGACTGATTCATCAACGCCCAGCAAAAATTACTGAAGATAAATTAATGAAAAGTTATATACATGTTTGTATATAACATTACAAGTTAAACCTTTGTTGTGGAACAACAAAACAGATTTCCACCGATTCTTAACACAGCTTGGTTTTAACAAGACGGAGCAATGTCACATACTGCACGAATATCGATGGCAGCTGTACGCCGATTGTTTGGACAACGTGTCATTTCACGAAATTGTGACATTAGATGGCCTCCCAGATCGCCTGATCTCTCAGCTTGCGATTACTTTTTGTGGGGTCACCTTAAAAGCAAAGTGTTCCACAGTAAACCTGCTACAACGGAAGAACTGAAGGCAAAGATCCGAGAAGCAATTACGGAAATTCCTGTTGAGATGTTACGTCAAACCATGAACAATTTAACGAAGAGACTTCGTGAGTGTTTACATAGAAGAGGAGGTCACCTGGAAGATGTCATCTTTAAAAAATAAACTAAAATGTATGTACCCTAAAATGGCAAAATTTGTACAATTACATGAAATAAAATTCATTTTCTAAAAAAAATTTTTCATTAACGTTATTTAATTTTTTTAATTTCCCGTTTCTTTGAATCATTATGTATATACATATATAGATATGTATTCTTAGTTATATATCTAGTTAGTTGTAATTACTTTAAGCTGAAACATTTATATATATTGGGGAGAAAATTGATATATATTGGTTTTTAGATTTTCTGTTGTGGCTTCGCTCGCTAAATTCAAAACCTTACTGACTTTAAGTAAGGTTATTATATGGAGAAATCTGTTAGCCTTTGTATTACTGTTAAATTAATATATTTTAAAATTCTTATCTAAAAAAAAAACTAAAAATTTACGATCACAATGAAAAATGATAGAATTTAATAAAAAAACATCCTTGAGTTTCTCAAAAATAGAAAAACAAAGCTAAATTAGTTTAAAAAAAAAAAAATAGAGAAAAATCTATTTTAACTAAAAATTAAAAAAGAATAAATACACAATAAAAGAAAAACCGTACAAAAATAGAAACACTGAGGAAATTCTAGTATTAAATAAAATTAACAAACAAATTTGTTCTTGTTTCAACAATACAGTATGAAACAAAAATAACGAAATGAAAAGAATAGAACAAAAACGAAAAGAATACAACCAAATGATCTACAGAAAAAAACAATCCAAAGTGAAGTAGTTTTAATTTATGCTCAGAGGTTAATCAAGGAAAAATAAAAATTCGAAAAAAATTTTGATTGCAAACATTTGGATGAGCTTAAATCCTTTTCAAATGATAAAGTTGAAAATTAATATTACTTTTATTATTATACTTATATAATTATCTATTTTATCTTATTAAAATAAAATAAAATATCTATAATGAATTTTTAGAGCAATAAAAAATTATTAAAATGTTAATATTGTGTTAGGGTATTATAGAAAATTGTTAAGATAAAATGATAACATTTTGCATTGTTCTGACAAAGTGTTCATTTAAAAAAAAAATGGATTTACTTTCTTTCTACTTACATAACAAACAATTAAAAACACATATTTCTACTTTCCAGTAAAAAGAGATTAATTTTTTTAATAATATAAAAAGAAAAACATACTTGAGGGGAGAAAATTTATATATATATATTGGTTTTTAAATTTCCTGTCGTGGCTTCGCACGCTAAATTCATAATCAGAACATAGATTACCACAATGTTACCAAATCGCATATAGATTGATTTTACTTTTTTTAAATAGTAAAATAAAATATGTTTTTTAAAATGTTAAAAATATTGAAATTAAAAAAAAAACCGAAAATAGTTTTTAGATATTTATCTAAAGAGTAATTGCAAGTCCAAATCGAATGAATATCTTGTTTACTAAAATCGGAAATTGAGAAAATTTGTAATCAATGTTCGAACGATTTTTTTCCTTTTTGTACCCCTTTCAAGATCGATTTTCAAAAAATCTAGAAATTGGTTTTTAGATATTCACATGAAGATTACAAACTCCAAAAATTAATTTAATATCTTCATTTGTAACCGAGAAATTAAAATTAAAAAAAAAAATAATAATAAAATAGGGTTATTTCATTGTTACTCCATTTTAATCCTTTAAACTCAGAATTTCAAAAATTCCTTTCTTAGTGTAAATTTACATCATAAGAAGAACGTGTATGGAATTTTTTCTTTTCATCAATTTAACTTCAGTAGTTTTTTCTGGACGTTGATTATCAGTCAGTCAGGATATGTTCTTCTATATATATAAAATAGCATCCCAGTCGCGGCTTCACCTGGGCGATATGTTCACTTGGGGTTTCTGTCGCGGTTAGGGGATGTTTATTCCGTCAGAAAGAGCAAAGCGAGTGCTTCCTGTCTAGCCAGGGAGCTCCGCCTCCTGAACCCCCTGTGTAAATTGTGTTAAGTCATGCTAGTAAGAATAATAATGATAAATAAAAATTAATGTCTTCTTATTAATTAATAAAAACTATCATTGTATTTTAATTTCTTCGGAACAACAACTTTTTCAGTAAAGGACCAACTATTTGTTTATAGATTTCCCGTCAGGAAGCCGCGACGGGATAATATACACTTAGAATTAAATACAATTGTACAATCAGAATTACCAACATAAATTACCATCACAGCGTTACCAAATCTCATAACGATTAATTTATGATAGTGATAACATAAAACGTAAAAAAAAAGTAATAATATTTGTTTTTTTACCCCTTAAAATAATAACATTCAAAAAACCCGCAAATGATTTTTAGATATTTATCTGAAGAGTATTTACAAAACCAAATTGAGTGAATAATTGTTTAATATAGTCCGAAAAGGGGTATCAAAATTTTTTACCTTTCTTCACCCCTTTCAAGAAGATCAAATTTAAAAAAAAAAAACAACTAGAAATTGGTTTTTATATATTCACATAAAAATTACATTAAGTTTGCTTAAAATCAAATAAAATAATGAACATTCCAATTAAGATTACCCACAACGACCTAATGACCCATATACAAATGTTTTGGAAGATTTTGATCAAATTTAAGGGACTGAATCAGGTTATCAAAACTAATGAAAACATTCACGTTGACAAACGGTAAATCTTTTTCATTTTCCCTCTGTTCGCCTCCAGTGGCATCATCCAATGGCTTCAAATACACCATCAAAAGAGTTGCGCATCAAGTTGCACAACTGTCTTAAATACCCTTGCTAATGAGAAGCTTTCAAAAAATACACTATCCTCAAAGGATATGAGGATAAACAAAAAGAAGACAAAATGTACGGTATTACGTGGAAAAGAGGAGAGGATAAAGATTAGGATAGGGAATGAAGTTTTTGAGCAGATGAAGAAATTTCAGTATTTAGAGAGCTTTATAACTGATGACCTGACTTGCACGTATAGATTAAAACAAGAATATCAAGAAGTAAGCAAGCATTTAATAAGAAAGGAAGACTCCTGGATGAAAAGTTATACCTAAGTTAAGGAGGAGATAAATGATATGTTTAATTTGGAGTGGGATACTCTATGAAACCGAAACTTGGATAATGTGAAAGGCAGACAGAAAACGAATTGAGGCTTTTAAGATGCGGGTGTGGCGTAGAAATGTCAAATGGCAAGATCATGAAATCAAATAAAGTAGTATTAAGAAGATGGAAAATTCGAAATGTGATTGAATTTAGGAAAAGGAACCGACTAGGACATTTATAAGAAGATATTTATTAGTGGATGCGATAAAAGGGTTGGTGAATAAAAGGAAAGGAAGATATTTCAAATGATGGATAGAATTATGGAGTGGGAAGATATGCTGAAACGAAGAGATTAACAAAGAATAGAACAAGGAGGAGTACAGGAGCCGTGACAGGACCTTCCCTAATGGCAGAACATTACGATGAATGAAGTTTTCTGCATGAAGTTAGGAACTATCATGCTGAAACCACAGTTTAATTCTACTTTACAATGGAATAAATAGTTTTAATAACAGAATAATTTTTACGGCCCACTTTAACAGTTTTCGACTCATCCGATTTCCTGTCTGCCATTTTTTATACGCTATAAATTTCCATTTTCATAATCCCGCGTACAAGCTTCTTTATAAGTTTTTGTGGTGAATAATTCACCAAAAAATGAAAATGGAAATTTTTAGCTATGTATCAGCTGTTATATATCAACCGATTTGAACAAATTAGGTGTCTCTTTGTAGAAAACAACTTAATATTTTAATGAAATTTTTTGAGTTACCAATAAAATGTTATTAAACTTATTTGTTATTTAGAAAATGTTATCGGATACATACATACCAAACTTAATTATAATATCTCAAACTGTAGTTAAGGTATAAATTTTTATAAAAAAAAAAAAACATAAAAGTTGTAGATGGAGGGAAAATGAAGCGAGATGTGGGATTTCAATATATGAATTTTTCTATTTTCATGTCACAAATCAGTCCCTTTAGTTTGTTCAGCACCTCCCAAGACACCTTGAATAGTTTGGATAAAATATAAAATTATTTCAAGAAGGACAGTAATAATATAAATGTTTAAGTAAACAAACAGAAATCACGTCTCGCGAGATAAAAATTTTAAATAAAAAGAGACAACCGTTTATTTTTCTGATGTTAAAAAATTTATTAAAAAAATTGGTTATTAATAAATTTCAAGTTCTAATAGATTATTTATCCCAACAGATATTGAACAAAAACGTTTTTTTTAATTTTTAAATTTCAAAGAAGAGCTTTTAATTTGTTATTTTGTTAATATTTATATAATAATAATAATAATAAATTAAATTGATTACTTTGTAAAAGGGTATATAAGCTACTTCACGGATTTCTTTATGTACAGAATATTTCTAAAATTGTGGGCTGGCTATACTTTTTCGGATTCTACTTGTAAAACTAAAAAAAAATCCTTTATTTTTATCTTTAAATCCCCGAAGGAAAAATTGCAATTTCTCCTTCGTTCTTGTCCGCCATTTTGTTATTTTTATATAAAAATGTATATCTCAAGTTTGGATAAACGAATCACATTAATATTTGGTAAGCATCTTGATAATAAAGTTTTAAAATTATCAAAAAATTCAAAACTTAAATACCTTCGTAAATTACAAAATAGCGGCCATGTTTATTTTTCAATCCGTTATATCTTCACAAATATTAGTTATATTAACATTTATTTTATTTGCTAAAATATTAAGTCTTTTATTTTGAACAAAATGACATTTTATTTTTTTAAATCGGTTGACAAATATCCGAGTTATGGCAGAAAATTGATCTTGTAATTTTGTGTCTGTTTTCATGTCCTCCACTTTTAATTTTCTTCCACGGGAAGGAAATTAGAATATAACCAACATATGAGGAGGTCTTTTAAAAATAAAAAACAAGATTATAATTGCCGAACGCATTTAATAAAAGCACATACCCCCAATGAAAATAGAAGAATTAATGAAACTAATTCACAAGAAGAAAAATGAACATTTTAGAAAATCTAGAAATATTTAAATTAGAAAGTAACAAAACGCTCATAGTTAAAGGAACAAGATCAACAACCAACCGGATGTCCTTTTCAAGAACCTCAATTTACTGAAAACAGGAAATAGATAAATAAAATTAAAAGATAAGTATAACCGTTAATAACAAATAAAAAAGAAAAAGACCAGATAAGGCATAACGTCAAATAAACGGAGGGACGTTGATCAAACGTTATACGAGGTGCGACAATAAAGTAATGAGACTGATTTTTCTTTGCAAGATGTGGCAACCCTGCAGCTTGCGTAGGCATACCATTTTAGACCTTGGTCTATAAGCTACTTCTAGTCCAAGCGGCACATTGATGCAATTGCTCAGTCGTGAGTGTTTGTGTCTCTCGTCACAGAAATGAAACCGCAAAATATTGCGCAACGGTATGCCATTTCTTTTTGCGTTAAATCGGGTGAAAACGCGGCGACAACTTATGGTAAACTTCAGAAGGCTTTTGGAGAGGAGGTTATGTCAAAAGCTCAAGTTTTTCGGTGGCATAAAATTTTTAGTGAAGGCAGAACGAATGTTGAAGATGAAGACCGCAGTGGACGACCATCAACCTCACGAACAGATGTCAACTTGACCAGGGTGCGTGAAATCGTACGATCTGATCGAAGATTATCCGTGAAAATGATCGCAGAAGAACTCAACATCAATCAAGAAACGGTTCGTCTAATATTAACTGAAGATCTTGGTATGAGAAAGATTTGTGCAAAAATGGTCCCCAAAAATCTCACACAACAACAGCGAGAAACACGGAAAAATGTGGCAGCCGATCTGTTAGGGCAAACGGAAATCAATCCAGATTTGTTGAGCCGTGTTATCACTGGTGATGAAGGTTGGTTTTTTCAATACGATCCAGAGACAAAACGCCAAAGTTCGCAACGGTGCTCAAAGGGATCACCCAGACCAAAAAATCTCGCATGTCAAAGTCAAAAGTGAAATGCATTGCTTGTGTGCATGCATTCTTCGATTCCAAAGGAATTATTCATAAAGAGCGGGTGCCTCCTGGACAAACAGTTAACCAATATTTTTACAAAGAAATTTTATAATGACTTCGTAAACGAGTTCTTCGTGTCCGTGCTAGCATTGCTGATAATTGGATTCTGCATCACGATAATGCGTCGTCCCATACTGCTCTGTCAGTACAGCAATTTTTAACCTCAAAACAAATTTAAATACTACCACAGCCACCTTATTCACCAGATATCGCTCCGTGCGACTTTTTTATATTTCCAAGAGTCAAAATGGCGGTCAAGGGACACCATTTTCAAACAACACAAGTTGTCCAAAAAGCTGTGACGAGGGTCTTTGAGGATATTACAGAAGATGAGTTCCAGAAATGTTACCATCAATGGCAGAAGCGCTGGAATCAGTGTGTGCAATCAGAGGGGAACTACTTTGAAGGAGATAACACTAAACATGACTAAAACGGTAAGCAACATTTTTTTTCACAGCAGTCTCATTACTTTATTGTCGCACCTCGTATAACAGAAATTTAAAAGTACCAGTAAAATAAGTTTTGATAATGGATTTATCCCGTAACGCGGCAATAGGTAATAAAAGAATGAAGCTTAGAAAGGAAACCAGTATTCAACATAGAAGTAATGTTAAGGTAAATACATGAAGATCTATATAAATAAAAATGTAAATATTCGTTTATTCAAAATCTTAAATCTCCAAAAGTTCTTCACCGATTGCTTTGAAATTCTGACACAACGTTGTATTCGAATACACGGGTGTTTTTATATACCTACTATTTATATACCTAAGATTTCACACCTGTGACAAGTAAAAACATACTTTTTTGCGCTATACTATATATTTTACGATTCCATTTCAATATGTGTGTCCGCTACAGACTAAAAATTACAGAACCGATTTACGCGCGAGGAAAAAATGAAAAATCGGAAAATGGAAATGGGAAAATTCGGGAAAGGAAAAAATAGAAAAGGGTAAAAGAAAATAAGGTAAAAAGGGAAGAAGGGGAAAATGGGTAAAAGGGGAAACGGGGAAAAGGATATGGAAAGAAGAAAAATGAAAAGGGGGAAATAGTAAGGCGGAAATGGAAATAAGAGGAAGAGAACGAGTGAATGATGGGAAAGGTGGAAATGGGGAAACGAAATATGGCAAAAATGAAAATGGAAAAAAGAAAAATGGGGCAGAGGGGAAAGGAAAAGGAAAGAGAAAGTGAAAGATTAAATTTTGTGAAGTTCCGTAATGTTTATTTTGTTAATGTTTTATCAAACTTTCAATTGTTTTCATTATATATATATATATATATATATATATATAGCGTTTTATAATGTTCTTCGGAATTTCGAAAATTCATTAACAAAAAATTATTTCACTCATAAGAATAAAACAAGTACTGTACGAAAGAGTACTTCAAATAGGGTTTTTCCACATATACTAGGCAGTTAGTAAACCGTTTGCTCGCTAGGCGTCGGCAGTAGAGAAAATGGCTGCCACGGGAAGCGAGAAGTCGTTTTGTGTGTTAGAATTTCACTTGTCAAAGTCAGTAATTTCTGTGCAACGGGCGTTTCGGTTGAAATTTCATAAGGAGTCACCAAGTGACAATTCAATTCGTACATGGTATAAAACATTCAATGAAACCGGTTGCTTGTGAAAGCGAAAATCAACTGGTCGTCCAACTACCTCAGAAATGAATGTCGAACGTGTGCGTGCAAGTTTCATTTGCAGCCGTAAAAATCGATTGCGGCTGTAGGCAGAGAATTAGGAATTCCGAAAACAACAGTGTGGAAAGTTCTCCGTAAACGTTTATTATGCAAACCGTACAATCTTCAATTAATCCAGCATCTTTCTGATGGAGATAAAACACGTTGGCTCTATTTTTGTTTACAGTTACAGGAACAGATGTTGTTAGATGAAGGTTTTGTAAACAAGATAATTTTCAACGATGAAGATACTTTCCATATTAGCGGCAAAGTAAACCGTCATAACGTGCGAGTTTGGGGAACTGAAAACCCGCACGCTTATGCGGAACACATTCGGGATTCTCCGAAAGTGAAAGTTTTTTGTGCGATCTCTCGTGAGGCAGTGTATGGGCAGTTCTTTTTTAAGGAAACGACAGTAACCGGCATGATATAACTGGATATGTTACAATTATGGCTTATGACTCACTTACTCAACGACTTCATTTTCCAGCAAGATAGTTGTCTGCCCGTTTTCATAACGAGGTTCGACAGTACCTTAGCACAACGTTATCGCTGGATAGAACGTGCGTCTGAAGAAGACCAACACATTATGCTGTGGCCACCAAGATCACCAGACCTCACGGCATGTGATTTCTTTCTCTGGGGTTACGTGAAAGATAAGGTGTTTATCTCACCAATGCCGCACGATATCGCTAAGCTAAAGGATCGCATAATCGATGCAATCGACTCTATCGAAAATGACATATTAAAACGAGTTTGGCAACACTTTCGTGTTGATGTGTGCCGTGTTACCAGAGGAGCACATATTGAACATTTATAGATTTTACCAAAAACTGTTTGAGTCCCTGCATCATTTTGTACTACTTTCATTTAAGTAAGTGAAATACATTTTTTGTACTGAATTTTTGTAACTACTAAGAATATTACGAAACGCTCTGTATATATACTCAAATCTAGCAATAGCGAAGCATTGCCAAGTCTACTATTACTAAATATAAAAAAAAAAATTAACTACAAACTAATTCATAACTTCAAAGGATTTACTAATGTTCAGAAAATTGTTTTTAATATATCCTCTAAAAAAAAAAGAATAATCTTTGTAAGAAAATTTCTGTGAATTATATTTATTTAATAATAAAAATAATTATTATTAGTACTTTACTTATAATAAAATATATATTTCTTACTAATAACAAAAAACAACTTTAAGCTTAAATTAAATAAAATAAAATGGAGAAAGAATTCTAATTCTATGTAACTGTAAAATATTAAAATTTTACAAACCTTTCAAAAACATTAAAATAATTTTTACTAAGGAATTTATAGACAATTTTTTTTCTGATTATTTAATTATTAATTATCTTATTGTAATTTTTTAATAAGAAATACGTGAGCTATTTATTTCATCGCCCACTTGCTTGCGTTGCGATAACAATAATAAAAAAAAACCATAAGTGTTTCACATCAACTTAACTGGATAACAACACTGTGATGATAAAACGCAAATTCAGCGTTGTGTTGGTGAAGGGGAAAAACACATTCACCGAAAGAACAGGGAAGAGAGATACTTCAATATTTTGGGGTCAAGTCTATCCAGTTGTTCTTTGGGAAGAGAGGAAGTACAGTTGAAAAAAAAAGTAAAAGAATATATTGTTTGATACAACGGTAATATTCTCAATACAGAAATATAGCTAACAATTAATAAATATAATTCATAACAAAATTTTTGTCGAATAATAATTTTTTTCAGAACAATTTTTATATATGATTATCTGAATGTAAATCGTGGTATGAAGTTTCCAAAAGAGAATTTAACTTAACATTTAATTGAGTTTTTTTTTTGTCTTCAGTCATTTGACTGGTTTGATGCAGCTCTCCAAGATTCCCCATCCAGTGCCAGTCGTTTCATTTTGGTATACCCCCCTACATCCTACATCCCTAAAAATCTGTTTTATATATTCCAAACGTGGGTTGCCTACACAGTTTTTTCCTTCTACCTGTCCCTCTAATATTAAAGCGAATATTCCAGGATGGCTTAATAAGTGTCATATAAGTCTGTCTCTTCTTTTAACTATATTTTTCCAAATTCTTCTTTCTTCATCGATTTACCGCAACACCTCTTAATATGTCACTTTATCCATCCATCTGATTTTTAACATTCTCCTATAGCACCTCATTTCAAAACCTTCTAATCTTTTCTTCTCAGATACTCCGATCATCCAAGTTTCACTTCCATATAAAGCAACGCTCCAAACATATACTTTCTAAAACATATTCTTCTGGCGTTTAAATTAATTTTAGAAGTAAAAAAATTATATTTCTGACTGAAGGCTCGTTTCACCTGTGCTATTCGGCATTTTATAAGGCTTCTGCTTCGTCCATCTTTACTAATTCTACTTCCCAAATAACAAAATTATTCTACCTCCATAATCTTTTCTCCTCCTATTTTCACATTCAGTGGTCCATCTTTGTTATTTCTACTACATTTCATTACTTTCGTTTTGTTCTTATTTATTTTCATGCGGTAGTTCTTGCGTAGGACTTCATCCATGCCATTCATTGTTTCTTCTAAATCATTTTTACTCTCGGCTAGAATTACTATATCATCAGCAAATCGTAGCAATTCAGTTGAAAGAATAAATAACATAGTACGATAAATTCTGGAATAAATCTCTAATATTTAAATTATTACACTACAACACAACCCTTTCATATCTGATTTACTTTTTAGAAGTGAATTGTGAATCTAAATTTTAAAAAAATGCCTTTTTACTTCGTTGTACGAAGTAAAGAAGTTATTGAAATTGTGAAAAATTTCGGTTTTCAAATTTCAACGAAATTAGTAAAAATGGATATTTCCATTTTTACTAATTTCGTTGTGAACGTTCTCGAATAACTCAAAAATGATTAGCCATAGGACGTTCAAATTTTTGATTTAGGACTGTTGTAAAATCTAGTTGTGCACATCACTTTTTGATTGCAATAAACTGAACCAAAATTGTCCAAAATAAAAAAAAATTGGATTTTGGACATTTTCTTAACTGCATTAATAAGCCCTTATTGAGGGCTTTTCAACGATATGTCATAAGTGATACATTTTTATTGGTTCCAGATTTATAGCCAAATAACATTTAAATAAATGAAATATTTGGAGGTTACAAGGGGAAGGCACATCGGTTCGAATCAGACTTAATCTCCTATTTTCTAACTTTTTTTTTAAATTTAATTATATTGATTTAATGATAATTATTAAACTCTGACTGTAAAATGTTTTTTACGATAAATAATAATTCAATAATAATAAAAAAATAAATAAACTTTTACGTAATTCTAATTTAAAAAAAAAATTGTATATGTAATTTAATAGGTGTACTAGGAAGTCCATGTGGTGTCCACATCAGATTCTTTCAATATTTGTTACCGAAAGCTATTCGACCTGTCAAAGAAAATACAAGATTTTTCATACATTTTTATTTTATATTTTTCAACATAATTTTCTTGCAATTCCGTAGATTTTTAACGACCAACGACTTTTCAACCTTTTGATTATAATCAGTATAATGCGATTTGCCAAACTCTGTAAAATAGCCGGTTGTTTTAGCTTTGATCTATCTTCTAACGAGTGAATCTTCTTCCAGGTACCTATTTCTTCAAGTTTGGGAAGAAGAAATAATCCCTGGAAATGAAACCAGAGAAATAGGGCGCGCGTAAAATATATAGAATTAAATAAAACAAAGAATTAAATATAAAAATTAAAAATTATACACGTTTTTTTATATCCCTATGTATGATGTATAAAATATAAAAATTTATTTTTGAAATATTAAAACTGAAGTTAGATAGAGCAAAAAACATATGTTGCGTTTTTGTTTTTAAAAATAATATTTAATAATTATTATATATTAAGTAGAAAGAATATAACGATCTTTCGTCTGTTGCTTCAATAAAAAACCGGTATTCAAGAGATTTATTTTCTTTGTATTGGGTCTATTCATAATAATTTAGAAAATTGAATTTTCTACAGGTTTTGTTCTAAATCTTCCAAATTTTTTTTTTACTTTTAAGGCCGCAAAGGACCACTTTAATCAGAATAATTCAAGTCTTTTTTGCCGATCTTTTGGCCTTTAAATTCTTAGCTTTTACTTTCTCCCAATATTTAGTCATTCTTAATGATCTTGCTTTACGATCCTCTTCTGAATAAACCCTTTTTGTACAATTAAAAGTTCTTACTTTAAAGTCGGTATTCGGATCTTTAATAACAAATTTTAATTTTTCGGATTTATTAAGTAAATCTTCGTAAGTCAAATTTAATTCTTGCATGTCTTCTTTAATTTCTTTGATCCATAATGGCGGATTTTTTAAAGACTAAAATCGATCGATAATTATCTAAGTAATCCTATCCTGCGGTAATCTTAACAATTGTGCACAGAAAGAAATTCGCTTCTTTTTCATAGTATCAATTAAGGATTCCAAGTTTTCGTACAGAAATTTATTAGGCGATAATCTGTACTGATTTTCGTATTTATATTTTTTGTTTATGCACGTTCTAAGAATCCTGCGTTCAACTTTAAGCAAAGGTTCAGTCCTATTTTTCTGATTTAATCTTAATAAAGTCTCGCTCGCGTAAGTAATTACTGGTTTAACCACAGTTTTGTAATGTCTAATTTTGGTGTTAATCGAGAGCGATTTTTTGTTGTAAGTATCTTTGGTTACTTGTAGCAGTTAAATAATTTTTATTAAGTCTTTCAGTCCAATTTTGTTTTTCGTTACAATTACAAGTAATGATCTCTCCAAGATATTTAGATTTTTCTACAAGTTCTACTTTGTTTCTATTAATATTCACAGAAATAATAACTAAAGGATCTTCCACATTTATTAGTCATTTAAGGATAGATGGAAACTCTATCTCAGACTATGTTAATATAAAGTATTATTTCTCAAGAAATATGTGACCGATTTTACTGAAATATTTACCAGTTAAACTGTGTATGATCTTCAAGACTTTAACACAGCAGGTTTGTTAAATATTAACTGGTTACGAAGAGAAAAATTTAAAAATAACCTATGCAACATATTGTCTTTTTTTTTGTATTAGCGCATATATAAATTCTTCAAGCAATTTTCAGAAAAGTCCCTGTGTTAAAATTGGGGACAGAATGAGTCTGGAAAGTTTCATTCAAATCGTCCCAGTAGTCTTTGAGTAAAAGTACATTATGTAGTAAAAAACTGGGTTTTCAGAAAACGCCCGAAATTTAATCCACTTACCTTTTTAGAACATTCCTTCAGCATAAATGACTTTTCATTCTCATCAATTGTACTTTCTTCATCCACTTCTAAATTTTTTATAATTTTTTTTTCAATTTCTTCCCTCTTCTTGCCTCACGTTCATATTTTGATATTTTATTTTCACAGCCTCAGATTCGCTCCTTGTATAAGCGTTTCATTGCCTCAACTATAGATACCTTTTTATTTTTTTGTAGTGGTGGGGAATCCATTTTACAGACGCCGAAGCAGTGAAGGGATCGCTAACAGGTCCCGCTAGATTTTAGGAAGAGGGTATATATACCTGCGCACTACCGACTAAACCTCCATCCCCGGCTATGCACCTTCCCTGGCATAGCTAATAACGCATTAATTATAGATACCCTGGATTAATTCCAATATAGTCTAGTATTTGACAGTTAGGCACATAACCTTGATTATATAATGCTACTGTATCATACACCCCAAAATTTAATGTACCTTTGATCACAAAAGACTAAAGATGGACGAAGCAGGAGCGATATAAAATGCCGAATAGCACAAGCTAAACGAGCCTTCAGTAAGAAATATAAGTTGTTTACATCAAAAATTAATTTAAATGTCAGGAAAAGATTTTTGAAAGTGTATGTTTGGAGTGTCGCTTTATATGGAAGTGAAACCTGGACAATCGGAGTATCTGAGAAGAAAAGGTTAGAAGCTTTTGAAATGTGGTGCTATAGGAGAATGTTAAAAATCAGATGGGTGGATAAAGTGACAAATGAGGAGGTATTGCGGCAAATAGATGAAGAAAGAAGCATTTGGAGAAATATAGTTAAAAGAAGAGACAGACTTATAGGCCACATACTAAGGCATCCTGGAATAGTCGCTTTAATTTTGGAAGGACAGGTAGAAGGGAAAAATTGTGTAGGCAGGCCACGTTTGGAATATGTAAAACAAATTGTTAGGGATGTAGGATGTAAAGGGTATAATGAAATGAAACGACTAGCACTAGATAGGGAATCTTGGAGAGCTGCATCAAACCAGTCAAATGACTGAAGACAAAAAAAAAAAAAAAAGATCACAAAAGTTCTTTTGGAAAGTCTGGACCAAAAGACATTGTTAAAACTCTCGTTTACATTTTGAATCTTACCAAGAAGGCACTTACGAAGCAGGTCAGAGGCAGAAAAATTCTTGAATTTTGGTTTGACAACATTTATGAATGCTATAGGTACCACATTTTTATATTTATAAATTTTACCAGAAGCCTGAACTTTTCTAAACGGACACAAAGTTTCTAAACACAATCTATGTAAAATAACTTCATCCGCTGATTTTCGATGAAAGTATGAAGCTCACATATCTGTTCTTAATCAACATACAATAATATTTATGTAAATTTGTTCAGAGTATTCTGAAGTTTTAATTATAAAAATAAAGAAAATAGTTAAAAAAATGTTAAAAATTAGTTTCCTTCTACCATTAACAAAGCTATTTACTACAAACCTAGAAAAACTTGTTTTTCGACACATACTTTACGTCGGATATCCTAAACACTACTTAAATGACAATTCTGGGACCTGTTTATATTCTATTTTTCACCTCAAATTATTATTTAAAAAACCTTCAACTTTATTCTGAGTTCCTAAAATTACAGCAGGTTTTCTTTTTTTATTATAAGAGTTGAAATCCGGGCGAAATCTTTCGCTAGCCGTAATTCGAAAACAAAGAGTTTTCAGACTTATGTTTATATGAACGTTTTTCATTATTTTACCAGTAGAAAATGAACTAAAATTTTCTCCATTTCTTTGTGGAACATTGTATATTCAATTCAGGTAAATTTACCGAATTTTTTTCTGAATTGCCTCCGAAATAAATCGAAATTGATCTTTTCGCGATATGCCTTCCACACAGTATCGAATTTTGAAAAAGATTATTACGATCAATGCCCCATATATTGAAATAGTTGAGCCTATTTTAAATCGGTTCAGTCAATACAGATATAAGGCCAAAAGCAGTGCGATAGACATATGTACATACGTTTGCACATGCATATTTACAAGGTTTTTTTTTGGTCTAGGTGAATAGTCACACTAAAATGTAATGATTTGCAAAAATCCAATTCCCTATTTTTGAAATAACTATACTTTTTCATTCAATATAATTATTCCAGGTATATTCAACAGGAAATTAAAAGAGGAACAGGTAGTCAATTTTAATTTTTAACCTTTTTTTTTATAGTAGTGGTAGAAAACTGGGCTTTATTTTAAAATTCCAAACGTTTAAATCAAGCTGAGTTCGGAATGGGAATATTCAGCAGTATTCGCCTCGTATTTCAATAATCAGTTGATCGTAAAGTCTGAAATTTGGCATAATATTAAGCTATATATATATACGGTCTGTTCAGAAAATAACCGAACATTTTTTATTATGCGCCAACGGAGATATATTTAACAACATGCGGTTGGCAACATTGTGTTCTGCATAACCTCTTCTATATCCACATGTACTTGGATCGCTAATGTCTTGTTTAGTTTTCACGTGATAGTTATTTGAGTGCAACGTGCTTTAATAGCGATTTTTTAATGTGTGATTTTCGCAAGTAATGATACAACATAAAGGTTTTAGTGAAACTGAGGAAAGGTTTCACAGAAACGTTAAACCTTTGAAGCAAACTTACGGAGATGATGCTTTTCCTCTTTTTCCTATTTAACCTACGGTAATTACCATTCAGATATTACTTTAGAGGATGATATGTATGAGTATAAATGAAGTGTATTCTTGTACAGTCTCAGTTCGACCATTCCTGAGATGTGTGCTTAATTGAAACCTGACCACCAAAGGACACCGGTATCCACGATATAGTATTCAAATCCGTATAAAAATAACTGACTTTAATAGGACTTGAACGCTGGAACTCTCGACTTCCAAATCAATTGATTTGGGAAGACGCGTTCACCATTAGACCAACCCGGTGGGTTGGAGATGATGCTCTGGGTCGTACGCAATGTTACGAATGGTTTTCACGATTTAAAACAATTGAGATGACCTTTGACCAGGAAGGCCTTCGACTTCAACCGATGCTACCTATCTTTAGAAAATCAACGATCTGATGTTGCAAATTGCTGATTGACTGTCAGAGAAGTTGTAGAAGAGATTAGCAACTCGTTTGGACCGTGACGTTTTGACTGAAAAATTGAACATGTATCGAGTTACACATCTCAAGTCCCCCCCGAGGGGAGAAGATCCCGCCTCGTAGAGTGTCAGGTTGCTACACCACGCCCTTTGTTCCATGCCAACAATGGCTTTAACGGAGGACATCTTCTTGCCCTCAAACTGATCACACTCCACAGTGTTCAGCCCGGCCACGTGAGATGTTATCGAGTGTATAAACTTTACACAGCAAAGTTTGTTCTTTGTTTGATGACCGAACAGCAAAAAAAATAATATATCTAGTGGTCGTTAGTCGACAACCTCTTGAACAAGCCGATGACGATGAAACATTTATGCAAAAGATGATAACGCGAGATGAAATTTGGGTTTCCGACTACGACACCGAGACAAAAGGCAATGGGTTGGCAAAGGATCTCCACGCACCAAGAAAGCACGTCATTTAAGATCCAATGTCAAAGTAATACTCTCCGTTTTTTTCGATTTTAATGGAATTTTACATTTCGAATTCTTACCTCAAGGTGAAACAGTAAACCGTGCGTAATATCAAGGTGGAGTTGTGGCGACACAGCTAATGATTCCTTCGCCAGGAAAACACGCACGCACAATCAGCTTTGTCAATTCGTCAGTTTCGTGCCAAAAATAACATGTCAGTCCTCCCTTAGCGCCCCCTACGTTCTCCCTACTCGCCAGACCTAGTTCCTTGAGATTGTTTTTTTATTTCCGAAATTAAAATCAGTGATGAAAGGATGCTGTTTTGAGACTATTGATGATATTAAAGAAAATTTGTCACGGACCTTAAAGGCCATTTCAAATGAAGCTATCCAGGACTGCTTTGCAAAGTGGAAACACCGCTGGGAAAGTGTGTGAATAGGGGAAGGAAGTACTTTGAAACGGACAAGGACCGATAATCTGTAAAATTAATACAGTTTAATTAGATTAAGGTTTAATTTTCCAGGTTGAAAAGCCAAATAAAATATAAAAGAGATTGGAACTTTTTTAAAAAAAGGGTGATCCTTTATTTATAATTTCTGATATTTTATTTCAAATTATGACTGTTGTTAAAAATGTTATTTGAGATACCAGTTGAGAAAAGAATCAAACAGGATACAAATTTTTTATTAAAAATTGTTGATTTTTTTTTTTTTTAACAATTGTACTGTAAAATAATTTCTCAAACATGATACCGCTGATACGTTAAATAAATAAATTAATAATTAATATAATCCACCTTACAACACGTTGATATGTTCTCTAGATCTTTCGGCTTACTTGGAAGCCATCCATAATGGATTAAAGTCAAAGTTAAAATATCATAGTTAAAATTTAAAAACAGTCACGACTGTCCGGTCCTACTAGTATAATTTTGAGTATACTAGTAGAACCTGGACGGTCATGACTGTTTTTAAATTTTAACTATGATTTTTTAAACTTTGACTTTAATACGTTAATTTTAACTCCTGATGATGGCTTCCAAGTAAGCCGAAAGATCTAGAGAACACCTCAACGTGCTGGTAAGGTAGATAGATATATTAATTGTTAATTTATATACTCTAAATTTAATATAATATTGATTGTAAAACATCATATGGTTAACAACAATTTTTATTAAGAATTTTTATATTTTTTTCTCAATTATACTTTATAGCTGATTGTCGAAGGTTCCTGAGTTTCAAATCCTAGTAAAAAGGTAAAAGGTTTTTATCTGGGTTTGAATAATAAACTGTTTATTATTACTAGTATACTAGTTGGGGTCCAATTAACCACATAAATCTTAGGAATGCCGGCTTCAGTCTGTAAAAGACTACATCTCATTTACATATAAAACGTATCATCCTGAACTCATTTGAGGGTGGTTGCTTATTGTTCACTATTTGAACGAATTGATACGTATATATGAAGAAAATTAAAAAAATTAAGAAAACACACGAGTTTTATAGTGACGAGATTTTAATTTTTAATTAAAAAATGGTAAAAGGTGATCGAACAAAATTGCACGTATTTGATTTAATGAACTTCATTTAAAATATAAATCTTGTTTTGCCTTTAAAATACGAAGAAACATTTTCTAAAACTCTTTATTTAAATATATATTTTTTTCACTTAGCTAAAAAAAAAAATCGATTGTATTATTATTATTATTATTATTATTATTATTATTTGCTAACAGTCGGTTTTAATTTACTAAAAATGTTTAATATAAATACTTTTTCACTTCATAACCCTTTCTTATTAATCCTTTTGTTAAATGAATAATAAAACCATCCAAACGCTGTATGTAAAATAATGTAAAAAACATGTAAAAAAAACATTCAAAGTAAAAAAAAATTAATCCTCAAAAAAATATATATATATATATTTATTTATATATATTTAATACTGCATACTTTTTAAGGTAAAAACATCATTTCATCCAGGTGGTTAAATCAGACTTAAATTTTTTTACTGAAAGTTTTGATTTTTTTTCGTAATTTTGAATAAAATCTGCTTCCTGTATCCGCTGAACCAAACCAATAAACCCTTTTCACTATTATTAATTATATTCATTATAAATTATATTTCATAACAAACAATAATCGAAATGACAAAATTCATGGAAAGGTAAAAACAACGACACAGAAACCATACGGGCAAAATAAGAAAACGTAAGGAGAGTCGAGAATGTACATAAGGTACATAAGGTACATTGTGTACATAAGGGGATATGTACAACTGTGTGGATAAAACAAGGAATCCAACATGAGAACAAAAAAATTCAGAAAGCATACAAACGCACATGGTCGCACTATAACAAACGAAGTATATCGAGTCAGGCGAAACTCAAGACACTACAAGACAGTCGTGCTACCAGAGGTACTGTACGCATCAGAAACTACCGCAATTGGAGCATCAGGATCAAAGAAACAAAAAAAATAGAACGGAAAATACTTAGAAAAATTTATGGAGCAGTGCATAGAGATGGCTTATGGAAGAAGAGACCGACTAGGGAATTATTAGAACGAACGGACACATTCACGGATATTATCAGAAAACGCAACTTACATTCTACGGGTTCATACAGCGAATGAAGAGACTTAAAAAGAAGATCATTGATATAGTGAATGACTTGATCAGGAAAACCGATCAGAATCACGAAATAGAAGAGAACCTAAGACAGTCGGGAATCAACAGCGCAATGACGAAAGAAAGAAGAAAAGTTAGAAACAAAATTATGAACACGAAATTTGAAGTGAAAGAAAAGAAGAAAACAGAAGCAAAGTGGATAGAGGAAGGTGGACAGAATAAAAGAAACAGGAACACAGTCGAAGAATGAACAAATTTTGGGAAGAGAAAAAGGAGAAAACAACTTATAACGGCGTAATCATGAAATATTCAAGTTCAAACACTGTCCTTAAGGGCAAAAATGAATAATAATATGTATTCAAAATGTTTAAAATCATGAATCACAAAATCATTTGATTTCCGAAGTTGAAAATTGAACCTGTTTCCCGAAGATTGTGAAATGTTGCGTTAATTGTTTTGGGATCTGGAATCCTGCGATTTGGAAAACGTATTTCTTATTCTACGGTAGCAATTCTAGCATTAGCACTACACAAATCCGAATTGAATACCATGTCAGCCTATTCGTATATTGTAAATAAGTACGGTATTACTACAACAGCAAACTGATCACGTTCCGACTAAAATTCACAGAAAATCTTCGCTAACGACAACACAGTACCCGATATACATAATGTATCTTATACAGAATGATTTAAACAGTACTGGGCAACGTTTATCAGATATTTTTATTTTATTGCAAATTTTGAAATAATTTTTCAAATAATTTATTGTATTTCTGTCATTAATAAAAAATCTGATGTGGACACTACATGACTTCCATGAAAAAATTCTGATATTTTTTCATTTTTTTTATTTTTATTGTTATTATTGAATTATTTTTTTTTACAATTCGATTTTAATAAATATTAATAAATCAACATATTGAAATTACAAAAAAAGTTAAAAAAAAATAGGAGATGAAGTCTGATTCGAGCCGATGAGTCTTCCCCTTGTAAGATCCAAATACTTCATTAATTAAAATTTTATTTGGTTATAACTCTGAAAACAATGAATAGAAATACTACTTATTATATATCTTTGAAAACCTCTTAATGAGGGCTTATTACTGCAGTTAAGAAAAAGTCCTAAATCCAAATTTTTTTTGATTATAGGCTTTTTGGACGCTTTTGGTCCAGTTGAATGCAATCAAAAAGGGAGGTGCACAGCTAGATCTTATAACAATCCAAAATTCCAACATCCTACGGCTAATCGTTTATGAGTTATGCAAGATACATAAGTACGTACAGACGTCACACAGAAACTAATCAAAATGAATATATTCGTTGAAATCTGAAAACCGAAATTTTTCACGATCACAATTGAATTCCTTTACTTCGTACAAGAAAGTAAAATTTATTATCTATGTAATTTTTATTTATTTATTTTTATTTTACAATTGTTTTTTAATTTACAATTTCTTTTAAATCTTTAACAGTAAATTTTATTTTTATAATTTTTCACACCACCAAAAAAAATTTGGATTTTATTTGCATTAATAAGTATTTTTCTGACAAATGCAGTAATGTACTGTTTCTAAATAAAATTCGAATTTTTCTAACTTTTCTTTGTTTTATTGAACTTTTCTTACACCATTTTGTTCATAATTATATTCTTTAAAGTTTTTTTTTTTAAAAGTTTGATAAATTTATTACCGATTTAACAAATTTATTGTACATCAAAAAAAAACAAAAAAAAACGGGAATTTTGACCCCAATTTATTGGTTTTCACAACAGATTTCTCAAAAACTACTGCAGATAGCGTTCTGGGATCTATTTTATTCGATTTTTCAGACTGTGAACCGTAAAAAATTACCAATTTTATCCTTTAATTTACGTTCTAAAACTTTTAGTACTACTTCAATTGACCGGGATAGCTGAAATCCGAGCGCAATTTTTCACTAGCCGTAACTCGTAAACGAACCATTTCAGAATATAAGTTTAAATTAAATTTTTCCATTATTTTCACATTTAGAATAGTTTATGAAAGACCTTGGTAAAACTTCGTGATGCATTCTGTATATATATATATATATACATTATTTTTTTCTTTTATTGGTTTTCACAAAAGATTTCTCGAAAACTACTATATATATATGTAATAAAGTTTACTATTTATTTAATACAAGTTTATATGTTTAGATATATATTTACAAAACTTTCCAAATGAGTACTATTTTTTTTTTTTTTATATTTAAATTATCTGTATTTTAGGCAAATGCAGAAGCAAATTTTACGTTAGCATTTTAAATATATGCAGTACTAAAATACATAGTTAAAATTTACTTAATAATACAACTATATAAACTGTATAATATACTTCTTAGGTAATACCTAAGCGGAATTGAAATACAATTTAACCGTAACTTTAAACTTTTAAACAAAACTTACATACAAAAGTTGAATCGTAAATAAACGTGTAATATAAAAATACAAACTTGTGAATGTACTTATTTAAGTTATTTTAATTAAACCAGGAAGATATTATTTTACTTGATTTAATTTAAAATCTTAATGTTTCATCATCAAATTAAATATTTTATTACGAGCAGTTTAATTAAAATTTAAAGCCTACGTAACACAGTATAAAGTAAATACTTTCTTATAATACAAAGTACATTTTAAAAATAAATCGCTTATAATAATTTTTTTACCAACTTTTCAAAAAAAAGTATGGCATTACTTTCGGTTGTAGGGTAGAATTGGGGGGAGTGAAATTGAATTATCTTTACGTTTTGTGGTATGAGGAGTACGAAAATACCATTCATGTATAAAACTATTTTGTTCAAAAATCTTAAAGATAACATTCACGTATAAACGTTTGTGGCTGGAAAATAATCAAAATTATTAGATCAATTTCACCAAAATTCATGCTTTAGTAAAGTATCTGAAGTTGTACATGTGATGATTTGATGAAGATTGTTTGATTTATTCTTCAATTAAACTCAATTTAACGTCGACAACAGACAACATAACCAAAATTTAAGGTTATATTGACTTGTGTAGTTTTATGTATTTTTGTGCTTACGCAGTGACAAACGTCACTCTTCGCTACGATGGGGGACTACACGCCGTATCCTAGGTGATGGTGGCGCAGGCACGCAGACTGTTCGGGAGAGCGGCCGTGTCCGAACAAGGCCATCTCCGGGACATCTGCCGAGAGGACCGTACTCCACAGGGTATAAGAAAACGGCCTCATGCCGTATTAAACGAACCACCGTGAAGAGGCGGTACGAAAGTAAAAAAATCACAAACCCGGCTTAGGAGTCTCTATATCGCGTAACCTATAAATGGAAACCGCGCGAAAATTCCGGCCGCGAAAGTAACCGTTTTCGCAATTAAATTTTGTTAAAACTATAAAAAGCTAGACAACACCCTACACCGTTCCACGAAGAGACCACAATTTCATTTAGTCAGCATATGCGACTCCATCCGGAGAACGGGGCGCACAACTTTCTTCAAATAACTAGGGCTCCGTTAGGGGCACTCCTGCTAGCCCATAGGTGCTGGTACCGAAAGGACTTCAGTGGATGGACTGAAAGGGAATCACGCCGGGATTATTAGGCTCAAAAACTTAGACTCTCACGGCTTAGAACCAGTTAATAAATTTCACGCTGGTCCATACGGATAGGAACGCAAATTACCGAATCCGTCCATAAATAAAACTTAAAATTTATAACCGCCACTAAATAACCGATGAAATCTGCCCGATAATAGAAAGATACAGCAGCAAGGGACATTGTCCAGGCTCTGCGATCTGTAGGGAGAAATATTGAAACTCCCGCCATTCCTGCGTTCCGTTCCGTTACGCAGTGACACACAGTATTAGCGAGTCTCTACTTGATGCTTATATGTAGCGTCGTTATTTTTAATTATTTCATCAAATTACGGTTATAATAATTTAATTTTCTTATAAACAGAAAATATATTTTAATATTAAATAAAATAATACATCTGCTTTAGTTTTAGTTGAAGAGACTCCTTTTCATGTATTTTTTTGCTGTTCTAGATTTGTGGTAGAGATCATTGATGCTACTGACAGAGAGGAAATGTTTGAATCTGAGGACATCCAGGAAATTATGTTAACTAGTAAGAATCACTGGGCGGTTATTGACCGATACGTTAAAGCAGTTATGGAAAAATTACGTTCTACCGAAGAAACCCGAAAGTAAATAGAGGCCCTGGGGTTCCGGTGCGGGGGACAGGGTCGCGGATGATTATCTAGAGGGCCCCCGATATCGTGAGGGTCAGCTGGATGCAATGAAGTCGCGGTCACTCCACGGGCTGGGGTATCGGGTGCTTCCCCCAGTTCCGAGCTAAAGCTGATGGCATGTAAGTATGCGCATTGTAAGTATGAGTGTTACGAGAGTTGGTGTCTGTGCTCGGGTGGTGTAAACGTGTTGGTATGTTTGGTTCAAGTGTGTTTGGTGTTGTTTTGTGCTGTTTTTGTGTGTGTATGTGCTTACTTATTTGCATTTTTATGTGAATATGTACATGGGCGCTTACCCCCCCTGAAGTAATGCTTTATCAGCTATTCCCAGGAGGGGCTGGTCACCAGGTGTGGAGGCTTAGTCGGTAGTGCGCAGGAATACATACGATTTTTTTACTATCTTGCGGAACCTGTTACCGAGTCCAACACTGCTTCGACGCCCGTAAATAGGGTTTCACCACCTCTTAAAAAAAAAAAAAAGTTTTATCGATTAATTTATGTTTGGTATAATTTTTACGCAAAAAATTATACAAAATAAAATAACAAAAAATTGGTCTTCTTGCGCAGAACTTTGTTAAATTGTTTTTAAATTTTAATTTCTAACGAATTATAGTAATTAAACATTTTTAAATAATTTGAAAAAAATGTAATTTTTTATTTATATAGTACTAAATAAACGCGTATGTACATATTAACACAATCTACCAAACAATTTTAACAAAATAAACTTTATAAATGAAATGATAACCGAAAATAATTCTAGTATCTTACTGGGAATCGAACACAAGACACTGAATTAGAAATCAACATGTTAATCACGACACTAACTGGCCGGTTATCAAGTAGATTTCATAAGAATACTACCTATTGTAATCGGTACCATGATTCGACTTCCGGAAAATTTTGATATATTTTTGCATTTCACATCCCCCAGACCCTAAAACCACCGTCAGTTCAAAAGTTTATATATAATCACTTTCCTATGGACACGTTAACTGCCGTAATTTTGTGCAAATCACTTTAAAATTGATACATAAAATATAACGACTCAAAATCTCGGTCGAGTTCGTTAATGGGCAAAATCGGATCATGGGGGTGGAAATGTGGGACTTTTTCGAAAAAAAAACAAATTTATTGCTATAAAGTTCTTATTAAGTAAAATATCAAATTCGTTTAAAATTTCTACTATTTTTTGGATAAGGGTCTAAAACTTATATAAGCAAATTTTTTAAATATCACCAATCATTGGCCCTGGGGGGGGGGGTGGGAAAAATGGGGTTTCGAAGACAAAAAAAATCATACCTCCCTTAGTAGACACAGTATCGAATCGGTTAAAAGTGGTTATTAGTCCTTTTCTAAACATTCCCTTAAACTTTTGTCTGAAACAATTTTCGATATGACCAACCATTACGGCAAGGATGACCAAAATTTTGCTGGAATTTTAAGACCGGGCTTGTCGTATGCTAAACATGTGAAACCTTTTTCACATGGAACCATTGTCATATTGAGTAAATTTGAAGTTTTTCTTAACTTTAATGTGGAAGTCTTTTTTATCACCTCTTAGCACTGGTGAAATCTACCTCCGCTTTCCGGCGTACCGGAAGGGATTATTTTTATTTTTTATATATATTATTTTATAAATAATACATTGCATGACAGAATTAATAATTTTACCTGGATTCGATCGACAAAGTTCTGTAATAAACATTTATCTACAGCATAAGGAAAAAATGTGAATTAACGGTTTGTAATCGAGGTGTGTATCAGGGATGTAAATGTTCCTTATTTAATACAGAAGAACAAGAGAGTATTTTTCATTTTGTTGGATTTCCTATCATCGCCGAGTTGAGAGTCGCTGGCTAGGGTTAATCGATCTTTCACGTGATTTATTTATATATTTTTTGAACGTAAAAGATAAGTCAGCAGCCAATCGTAGAGATGCCTGGAATTATAGATGGAAAGTAGTTCAGGAATTCAGTTATTAACTGCTTAGGGCTGTTAACTGAAAGTTATTATTTTATAAATAGTAGTGTAGCAATATTTTACATTTATAGTTTCTATATCGATGTAGATATATTGAATTCTTTCTCCCCGAGTTCCTGTTGTTTTAAATTAAATTGGATAAACTTGAATTAATTGAAAATATTATCTATGAATGATTAAAAAGTAAACAAAATTGGTAAATTGTAATCTCTTAAATTTTTATTCACTCAATTCCTAGTTGAATTATGTTTTAGTAATAAATTATGTTAAATATAGATATTTTCTTGCTAAATAAATACATTTACAACACATCAAACCACTTTATGAAATTTATTCTAATTTTATTTTTTTTATATTTTTTTTATTGTGTAGAGTTATTTATAATAAATTTGATTTAAATTTCTTGGCAACACACTTCTCGAACTGTGTTGCAAGAAGGAATGTAATCAGTCAAAAACCGGGTTATGAGTTATACATTTCGAAAAGTTTCATGACCCAAGAAACTCAAAAAAGAAAAAAAAGGGGGTTTAACGTTCGCACGTACCTGTGTTGGTGTATTTGAAGCTGAATAACTGTTCACTGGATATACCGATTTTTATGAAATTTGGTACATATAGTTTCGTATATATGAGGTAATCTGATAGTAAAATGTTCAGGTTAGTATCTAAACAGAGTGAGATAGTTTCTTTGATGTCAATTTTCTCAAAATTTTTCAAACATAACCTCACTCAATATTAAGCTTAGTACACTCGTGAATGCTTATTTTACCATTTAAAAAAAATTTGTATCCAATTTATTTATTTATACAGAGTTACAGAGTAACAATATTATGACATGATATCAACAGTACTCTGTAGAGATGCCAAGACATCTTTTTTTTCTGTTTAGCTTCCGAGAATCACCGTCAGGTATTACTTCAGAGGATGATGTGTATGAGTGTAAGTGAAGTGTAATGTTGTACAGTCTCAGGTCGACCGTTCCTGAGATGTGTAGTAAATTGAAACCCAACCACCAAAGAACACCGGTGTCCACGATCTAGTATTCAAATCCTTATAAAAGTAACTGCCTTTATTACGACTTGAACGTTGGAATTCTTGGCATCTGTGCGCAGTTTGGCGTACCAGTAAATGTGCAGTCTTGAGCAGACTCAAGCCGACCATTCCTGAGACATATGGTTAATTGAAACCCAATTACTAAAAAACACCGGTAAAATCCACTTTCCAAGAAATCTACAAAAGCTACTTTTACAAAATATTAATGTAATTCTTCTATCCAAACTTGAGATAACTTTTTATATAAAAATAACAAAATGGTGGACAGGGGGAGAATGAAGGAGAAATTGTCATTTTTCCTTAAGGATATTATTAGTTAGTTTTACAAACAGAATCCGAAAAAGTATAGACAGCCCACAATTTTAGAAACACTCTGTATTTGTATGTCTATATATATATATGCACTATTGTATAGAGACGAAGAAGTTTTTTTTGCACGGGTTAAACGAAAAAACTATTCAATCTACTGCTACAAAATTATTACTCATATTTCTTAGCATAGCTGAGAAGGTTTTTGGATACAATTCTCAACGAAAAAAATATATATATAGTAGTGGAGGTTTTCGGTTAAAAAAAAACTTTTAAATAATTGAATTAATGAACTGTGAATAGGTTTTGAACCGAATTATTTGAAACAATCGAATGAATAATATTACATAATAACAGAATTAAATTTACATTAAATAACCAGTACTATTACATAAAGAGGAAAAAGATTTTTATTTTTTCGGGAGAAACAAAAAACTACCCGATCAATCGCAACCAAATTTTTACCCACCTTACTTGGCCTAACAGAGAAAGTTTTTAGATATACGAGGTGCGACAATAAAGTAATGAGACTGATTTTTCTTTGCAAGATGTGGCAACCCTGCAGCTTGCGTAGGCACACCCTCTTTGACCTTGGTCTATAAGCTACTTCTAGTTCAAGCGGCATATTGATGCAACTGCTCAGTCGTGAGTTGTGCTGTAATAAGTGAACACGTGTTTGTGTCTCTCGTCACAGAAATGAAACCGCAAAATATTGCGCAACGGTATGCCATTTCTTTTTGCGTTAAATCGGGTGAAAACGCGGCGACAACTTATGATAAACTTCAGAAGGCTTTTGGAGAGGAGGTTATGTGAAGAGCTCAAGTTTTTCGGTGGCATAAAATTTTTAGTGAAGGCAGAACGAATGTTGAAGATGAAGACCGCAGTGGACGACCATCAACCTCACGGACAGATGTCAACTTGACCAGGGTGCGTGAAATCGTACGATCTGATCGAAGATTATCCGTGAAAATGATCGCAGACGAACTCAACATCAATCAAGAAACGGTTCGTCTAATATTAACTGAAGATCTTGGTATGAGAAAGATTTGTGCAAAAATGGTCCCCAAAAATCTCACACAACAACAGCGAGAAACACGGAAAAATGTGGCAGCCGATTTGTTGAGGCAAACGGAAATCAATCCAGATTTGTTGAGCCGTGTTGTCACTGGTGATGAAGGTTGGTTTTTTCAATAAGATCCAGAGGCAAAACGCCGAAGTTCGCAACGGTGCTCAAAGGGATCACCCAGACCAAAAAAAGCTCGCATGTCAAAGTCAAAAGTGAAATGCATGCTTGTGTGCTTCTTCGATTCCAACGGAACTGTTCATAAAGAGTGGGTGCCTACTGGACAAACAGTTAACCGATATTTCTACAAAGAAATTTTAGAAAGACTTCGTAAACGAGTTCTTCGTGTCCGTGCCAACATTGCTGATAATTGGATTCTGCATTACGATAATGCGCCATCCCATACTGCTCTGTCAGTTCAGCAATTTTTAACCTCAAAACAAATTTCAACACTACCACAGCCACCTTATTCACCAGATATCGCTACGTGCGACTTTTTTCTATTTCCAAGAGTCAAAATGGCGGTCAAGGGACACCATTTTCAAACAACACAAAAATTTTCATGTCCAAAAAGCCGTGACGAGGGTCTTGGAGGATATTACAGAAGATGAGTTCCAGAGATGTTATCATCAATGGCAGAAGCGCTGGAATAAGTGTGTGCAATCAGAGGGGAACTACATGACTAAAATGGTAAGCAATATTTTTTCACATCAGTCTCATTACTTTATTGTCGCACCTCGTATTTCATCTAGAAAAAAATAAATAAATAAATATATATATACACGAGTATATATACATGTATGTAGTAGTGTAAATTTGCTGGTTGAAGCAAAAACATAAATGAATTTTGAACGGTGAATGTCTATCACTGTTTGAACTGGGTTTCAACTGAATGATTATGAAAATCTAAAACACAAATTTCTAGATTTTTTTTGAAATTCCGAGTTTCATGGATTAAAATGGATTCTTGAATTTTTTTTGAAACTTTATTATTTTCTTAATTTCTCGGGAAAAAAATTAAGAAATCAACGTGATTTTTGGATAGTGTAATCTTCATGTCAATAAACCAATTCTAGATTTTTTGAAATTCGACCTTGAAAGGGGATGAAAAAAGGTAAAAAAAAATCTTGAACAATGATTTTAAATTTTCCCAATTACGACTATAGTAAACGAGATATTCAGTAGATTTGAGCTTGCAAAAACTCTTCAGATATAATTAAAAAAGACTTTCGTATTTAATTTCGATTTTTTTAAGGGGTTCGAAGGTATGCAGCGCTGTGGCTCAATCAACATAATCACTGTTACCGTTACTATGTGTGTGACAGGTTCCATTTTCCTTCGGTTATTTGATTAAAAAACATAAAATAAAAAGATTGACCGCTACAGGAATCGTAAGTAACCATATAGCGCGGGCGAAGCTGCGTGGGAGCATGTATATATATATATATATATATATATATATATACATAAATAGCACGATTAAAAGCAATGATTAAAAGGAAAAAAAAGTAAAAATGCTTAATCTAATAAAAGGGACGTAGATGTATTATTATAGACTTTTATATGATCTAAAAAAATAATAATTTAAAAAAATATGCTACACAATTATTTATTTTTTTACTGCTTGATTTTTATTTACGGTCTTAAATAATTTCTTTTCTCTGATGAAATTTAAGGAGTATACTTAATTAACTTTCATTGTTTGACTCAAAGTTTATTCTACAGTTCTAAAGTTTTTTATTGCTTATAATTATTACATTTTACTGTATAATTAAACATTTCTTTCAGCATTTCCAACGTTATAAAGAGAACTCAAATTGTTAGTTGAAAATATACAAATATATTCAAATTATAACACTACATTAAATACGTAAATTTATCTTTCATAATATATATTTTTTTTTTATTACGGTACATCAAAACGGCATCATGCGCTCGGACACAAACACACACATACAAATAGCTTTTAATAATAAACATTAAAAATATTTCAGCAAGTATAACTTACCTAATGTTAACAATTAATAATGAAATGCGCTATTTTATTTCATTTTAACGTAAAATATTATCTTCTACATTATTTCTCTTTTAACGTACCTGAAACAAAGAAAAATTATTAAATTTTATTTTAAAAAATGTATACAACTCTTATTCACACATTATACAATTCACTAAATTAAAAATTTTGTAATAAACTAGCAGACCCGACAAAGCTTCGCTATTGCTATATGTGAGTATATATATATATATATATACAGATTAAATGAACAAAATCGAAAGTTTGATAAAACATTAAAAACTGAACATTACGGATCTTCACAAAATTTAATCTTTCACTTTTTCCCTTTTTCCCCTTCTCCCTTACTCGTTTTCCCCTTGTTCATTTTCCCTTTATCTCCTTTATTTCTCCTAGCCTTTCCCCATCCCATTTCCCCCTTTTCCCATTTTCTATTATCCCTATTTCAAATTTCCCCTTTTCCCATTTTCCCGTGCGTAAATCGGTCAAGTAGTTTTTTTCTATAGTGAACATTAAAAAACATTGCCTTTTATATATATAGAAGAAGAAAGACAGTTTATATATTTGTTTCGTAATTACCTCGACACCAGTGCCACCTAGCGAGTCAATTTTTCGCAAAAATATTTCTTTTCACGTAATTAATATATATTCTGAATATTACCAAATCGGACAATAAATACAATTTTTCAAAATATCTCGACCCCAGCGCCACCTATCGGGTCCAGACTAATTTAGAAACCTTTGCTGACGTGCGCACAACAACTTACCAAAGTTTCATCGCAGTCGGATATATAGTATTGGAATGCATACGGGACAAACAAATAAACGTAACAAAAGACCTTAAGGAGATATTTAGCAGCATATTCTTTAGTAGAATTGTCGAGTGCGTTGATTCAAATGATATCCTTTTTTAAAAGATTAAAAAATCAATTATTATTATTATTATTATACGGTGGAGTAATATATATTCCATCAAAGTTATAATTTTTATTTATATAATACTTATATTGTTTTATTATAATACTTTTTTTTTGTAAATTTCAAATTGTTAAATATTTTTAAATCTTATATGGTTATGTACGCTTTTACCTGTTTATATGAAATAAGTTAAAAAAAGTTTTTGTTTATATTATATATAAGTCTTCCTTGGGTGGATTACATCTAGTTTGCCCTATGTAATCTTAGATATCAACCTGAAAGATTGTCTGTCTATGCGTTTGTTTGTTCTTGCATTATGCGAAAACCAACCAACCGATTGCTTTCAAATTTAGAGGAAATAGTCGTATTATCCTAGGGAAGGTTTCAAGGGATAAACCGAGGCCCTAGTTCCCTTGGGGGTAATGTTGTAAATTAAAGATATCCATTAAAGAAAAAAAAGCTGACAATACAGTTACAGTACTGTCCCGTCACCCCGCTAAAGCCACATTCCGGGAAAGTCCTACAACTGTGATTTGTGTCTAATGCACGACTTACACACACACACATACATACAGAACATAATTTAAAGCGTTTTCATTTTATTTAAATATAATATATTTTCGTATAGTTAATTCAATGATTCCAACTAAAGCGTAACGTGCATACCGTATTTAATTCACGCGGATGAGGCAGTACTAGCGGCAACGGTTGGCACTAACTAAACTAATGTAATCCAACAACTTACATAGAACAAATTTCGCTTGTTCGGTCGGTGCAGCCGCGTGGCTTAACGCACCAGGCACCGAGTCAATGAGGCGATCGAGTTCGAGACCTGGCCAGACACAGTTATATTTTACACTTTAAATATTATTCATTTATTTAATTCTACCGTTCATCTGTAACGTCACAACATAGCAGTTTTAGACAATTTTTTGGGGTGAGGGTGCAATTTCGAAAATATAATTTTTTTAAATTTAATTGTTAACAAATGCGCCTAAGGAAAATTCTAAGAAAAATATGACTTTAATTAGGAGATACTGAGGGTGACCTTACTCTACAGCCTCACCCCGTTGACCTTTTAAGTTAAAATTTTAATGGCATCAATGTCCCATATATAGAAGTAATCTGACCTCGTTTGGTCAAAATCTGTCCAGTAGTTCTGGAAATAAAATGTGATTTAGAAGCCAACACCGAACACACACACACACACACACACACACACACACACACACACATACGTAAATACGAATATTAACAACGGATAATTTTCCATCCGGTTTTTTGGGTTCCTTAGATGTCAAAACGTAAAGATCCAGTGAAAACCGCATATATTAAAATTGGATCGATTACAATACTTTCCTTTCTAGAGCTATAGCGATATCTAGACGGGAAACTAAAAAAATTAATCCTTTTACTACATTATTATATTCTGTCACCATGGCAAAAGGAATATTCTCACAACCATAAGAGTAACTAATACTGCGGGTGACCAGGGGGTGTAGCCCCTCTGGCTAGACGGCCGGGCGAGCGATACGAACACCGACTGGTTAATTTCTAATTAAATAATAATAGGTTAAATTATTTACGCCTTAGTTGATGTGCATTTCAGTATGATTTTGTTTTTTATATATTTTACGATTCTTTATATTTTTTATTTTGTATAAAGAAACTTATTTTCAAATTAAAATAGAAACAACGTCATACAAATATATATATATATATAAAATTGTTAACTTTATTACTGAAAGTAGAATTAAATAATTTTTTTTTTGCTTTTACAAATTGTTGTTTACAAATGTTTGAAAACTCACAGATATTTTTGTAATATAATGGGCTATGATTATATTAAAAAAATTATTTTTATTATTATTATTTAAATAAATATATTTGATAGACTCGTTCCTTATATTTAAAGTAAGATTGTCATACGCTTGAATAGATCGATGAAAAAGTTATAATAAGGAAAATTATATATTATTAATTTTTGATTGATTTTTTTTTTTCAACAAAAGAGAACGACAGTTTAATACGAAAAGTTGAGTAATTTTCTTAAAAGGTAGTGTGATAAATTAAAATTGAAGCCTGTTAAAAATATTTTAAAAATAAGAAAAACTTATAATAATAAAACACCAATTACATTTTCAGATATTTTTAGATTTTTTATTTTTTTTAAAAGTAAACAATTATGGGACTATAAAATTTAAGTTATATTAAAAATTTGCCGTAAATATACAGATTTTAATATTTATTTTATTATCTAATTTCGATGTGTTTGCACTCGATGATTAGAAAATGTAGCGGATTTCTTAAATCAATACTAAGGAATTCATTATGCCGTTTCGATCTTCTTTATTATTTATTATATTTAATGTATACTATACATATTTCACTCACACACACACACACACACACACACACACACACACACACACACACACACACACACACACACACACACACACACACACACACACACACTCACACACCCACACACACACACACACACACACACACACACACACACACACACAGAGAGAGAGAGAGAGAGAGAGAGAGAGACAGACAGACAGACAGACAGACACACACACACACAGACAGACACAGACAGAGACAGACAGAGAGAGAGAGAGAGAGAGAGAGAGAGAGAGAGAGAGAGAGAGAGAGAGAGAGAGAGAGAGAGAGAGAGAGAGAGAGAGAGAGAGAGAGTGAGAGAGAGAGAGAGAGAGAGTGAGCGAGAGAGACCAGGTAATTCAAAAATAATTACTTATCTGTGAGATAAGTTACAGATTCGGTTAAGGCCCCATTTCATAAAAAAAAAACACATCAAGTTTATAATCCAGCATCCACTTTAGTTTTGACACGGCTTCCATTTGTAATGCGACATAAATCCCACCTGAAATCGATTTCATTTCATACTGTAGCCAGCAAGTCAGACTTTACCTCTGTAGCTTTGGTGTTAATTCAAAGTCTTAGCTCAATAAGATCAGCAGGCAAAAGTATTACATAAACCCGATCTTTAATGAAACCCCACAAGAAAAATTCTAGCAGGGACAAATCTGGAGTGGCGATATACTTTCACGACCACTCCACCGATCTGGGATTCGATTATCAAGAATCTTTCGGAATTACAAGCGGTAGTGAGGTGTTGCCCCGTCTTGCTGATAATAATGAGATGCTATTACTGGACGTATCTTGGTCATCATCATCATCATCTAATTATGGGATTAAAAAATTTTGAAGCATTTCAAGATAAACGATACCATTTATGGCTTCCTCCAGGTTGAAGAACGGGCTGTACAGTCGTTTTTGTTTAGGGTACAAAAACATATTGATCTTAGGGCTATAACGAATGTGCTGCAAAGTTTCATAAGGGTTTTTGGCAGTTATGAGTGTTCAACTTACCACTGATGTAAAATTGTCTCATAATTAAAAATTACATTGTCTAAAAATGTATCGTTTTCTGCAGTTTTATTCATCATTTCCATACAAAACTGCAGTCCAGCACTTGATCGTCATCCGAAATGTGTTGAACTACGGTTAGTATGTATGGTTTGAAGTACAATCGTTTACGTAATACGTGCGAAACAGTTGTTTGTGGAATGCCAATCTCAAGCGACGCACGCCAAATTGATTTCTTCGCACAACATGTAAAGCTTTCTCCGACTTATTCCAAAGTGAACTAGTATTTCTCAGAGAATAAATGTGTAGTAGGCATTGCTAGTATGCTTACTAGCAGGCTCCCTACCGCATTCGCTATGAAAATTATGCTGAACTGTAACTGCTGACTGTAAATCATGAAACCAAACGCACAGCGAGCACGTTCCGCACCAGTAAATATATCCATTTTTAACAACATTGGTGACAGCGCTGGTTGCCGAATTCAGTACTACGTAAGTCAAAACTTGATATTTTGCTATGAAATGAGACCTCAATCGAATCTATAAGTCATCTGAATCAATGTTTATATTCTTCTAGATTTGGGAATTCCTTTTTGAATCTATCGGTATATACGTATTGTTACCATATATGTGCCTAATTTAAAATCGGCGGGCGAGACGGTAGCAACGATGTGAGCTCACAGTATACGTGTGCCCTGATACAAGCATCACTACCACTGCGCAGTTCTCCCACCATAGCGGCGCTCCAGCCCCACCACTCTCAGGCTCCAATAAAAGAGCCTGCACGGGAGTGAATTTTCAATTCATAGTCGACCCACCACCTTAGAGACTCTAAGAAGAAGAAGATGGAAGAAGACAGATGTTCCCTGGCCTATACAACCTGGGACTTCCAGGCGGATGCCAACATCCACGCCGGAGCAGCAGGCCTGGCCGGCCCACCGACGGAGCTGCTGAACGCGGAATGCTTCAGCTCCAGTTCGCCGGGATTCAATCGCCCTGGCCGGCGGACTCAGCAGCAGGAGCCGGCCCAGCGTGGGATCGCTCGGGAAGAACCGCCTCGGTAGCGCCGATGAAGTACGACCGACGCCGACCCGACAATGCAGGACTCTGGGGGCCACCACTGCCACGCTGTAGGGGGGAGCCAACTGCCACTGAAGGGAAGCCCGGTCGGACTTTAATGGATAAGCCGCAACTCCCCGACTTCGCCAGAGACCAGCTTCCGGATCCAACAGCTCTTCTCAGAGCTAATGCAAAAAACGGCCCTTTTCAGGGCCACCACATGATTACGAATTACGAGCCGTCGAATATGTTCGATGACAATAGCCCTTCTCAGGGCTACCATAAGGTTAGTAATTACAACAAGCTGTTGAAGCCAATCGACGATAAAAACGGCCCTTTTCAGAACTATCATAAGGTTAATAAGTGCCACGTGCCGTCGAAGCCATTCGGTGATTATATATATATATATATATATATATATATATATATATATAAATCTAAAACGTGTGATTGGTGTGGTGATGTAAGGAACTTTATGTAACTAACGGGATATTTTGTTTAGGGCAGACAAATAAAATGTAAGTCTTTTGTGTAATATAGAATATAGTAATTTTCTGTGTAACCCTCATTTTAACTATTTTGAAGTTAATATAATTACTCAACAGTAATTTTAAAATAAGCAGGTATTTTAATAGATTATGTTTAAACGCGAAATCTACTGTCTGGTATACTATTTTATATTCATTTAGCACAATATGCAAATTTTTTTTTAATTATCTGTAGTTTACATAATTTAAATTTTTACAGCGGTAAAATGTTTACCATCAAAAGAAAATTTTAACGTAAGTAAAATAGTTTATAAAAATAATATTTTTTTAAAATGAAAATAAAATTTAAAAAACTGTACTTTGTAAGATAATTTTTAACGGATGTAAATTAAAACTGTTAATGAAATATCAAACTAAAATTTTAAAGTTTAAAATGAAACAGGATGGAGTTTTCATTTCCGACAGATGGTTTTATATAACTTTATATTTTTTTGATATTAAACAATATCAGTATATCACAAACTTTGTAATTAACACATTTTCCTCTTTTTTTGTTTTTCTTTTAATCTTATAACTTTATTTAAAAATAAAATAAAACAATAAAAAATAAATAATACTGAAAAACAACAAACTTGATCTGACATTGAATAATTGTTTTGTTTCCAACGAAATGAGTTTATAACTAGGTTGCTATATTTTATAACTATGAAAAGTTAAATTATAAAACAGGAAATATTGTATGCTGGTCTAGAAAATAAATATAAACTTTGTTTGCAAATTTAGTTATAAGAATATTTAATTACACTTAAATTTAAGTTTAAAGTGCTATTTTTAACAAGGGTCTTGCATATAAATCTGACGATTTTGTAGTAATTCTTATGTTGGCATCACTGTCAATGAGAAAGCGGAAGTGTTGTACATCGACAGGTCTATTCATGCTATTTCAGTAGCCAGTATGTCGTGGTCGGGTGAACAACGAGCGTTTATGATTGAAGTCTATTTTAAAAATAATGACTGTTATTTTAACACAGCATTTATTTCGCAGACATTTCAATTTAAATCGACACGCGTCTGTTCCTAGTAGGAATACGATGTTGTTGCGGGTGAAGAATTTTAGGTACACATCGTCTGCTTTAAAAATGAAACCAGCAGAACGAAAACGGACTGTGAGATCGCCTGAAAACATTAACACTGTAAGGTTAGCTGTTACGCGGTCTCCACGACGTTCAGCAGCGAGACATGCTGCTGGGCTAGCCATTTCTGATCGATGTATACGACGAATTCTTCACGCCGACATGAAATTCCATCCCTATAAGATGATGTTAGTGCAGCAACTTAATGCAAATGATCGGGCGTCTCGCAAAGCAGCTTGCGAGGTCATCCTCGAAAATGTCCACCGGGATGCCGTTATTCTTTTAAGTTGACGACGCGCATTTTCATCTGTCAGGATTTGTGAATAAACAAAATTACCGTCATTGGGTTTCGCATAATCTACGGAAAATTCTTGAAAAACCATTTCACAGTCAATATGTTACAGTGTAGAGTACGGTTTCAAAGTTCGGCATAATCGAACCATATTTTTTTGAGGAGTTAAATCGAAGAGTAACAGTAACATCTCATCGATAAATAAATATGTCGAATGAATTTCTGCGACCGAAACTGAATGACTTTCAAGGACGTGAAATTTGGTTTCAACAGGATGGTGCCACCGCCCTTACGGCGAGAATCGTAATGGGTGTTCTGCTAGAAACCTTTCCAGGACGTTTGATTTCCCGATTTGGCGACATTCCTTGGCCGGCGCGTTCACCTGATCTGGCTGTTTGTGATTTTTTTCTGTGGGGTTATCTCAAACGTAAAGTCTTCAGCAGTCGACCATAGTCAATAGCAGAACTCAAGGAGGCCATTCAACGAGAAATTGAAGCGGTTCCATAAGTGATGATTGAGCGAGCAATGTTAAATTTTAGAATGAGGTTAAGTGAGTGTTTGAGGAGTAATGGAAAATATTTGGACGACATAATATTCAAATAAAAAAAAAAATCTATGTAATTCACTATAAATTCCAAAAATTGATCTTAATTTGAAATATTAAATGTTTTAATAGTACAAAACAGAGTTTAATTATTATCCCTCATACATCGTCAGGTTTATAAGCCGGGCCCTGTATTTTAGAAATATTTTAACTTAAATCCTAATAAACAACAACTTAAATTTATTTAAAAATTTATTACAAATTCATTACAATATTTCTTTTTTAAAGAAAATCCAAATATGCGAAGTGTGTCATGAAGAATCAGAAAGAAATTCATGACATGATTAGTTTTGTTATCATAGTGTTCTTGCTAAAAATTTCGCCTTAATTTCTATCTTAAGAATAAAATAAAAGCCATACTGAAATTCTAAAAATAAAAATTTACAGTTTCATACAGATTTTAACTTAACAATTAAATAAAACATCAAAAAACTAAATATTTAGAAGTTTTTTAAAAAGAATTGTGAAAGACAAAAAAATTATTTCGTAAAAGACAACTTCTTAAATTTTATGTAAAATAACTTTGTTAAATTACCAGGAAGCAAATCAAATCATGCAGCCAAATTTGTGAAGAATTTATTTCTGAAAAAATCTATCAAAGTAACTAACGTTGACTGAATATAAGGAAGAGTTCAAGAAATTTACTTTTAGGAAAAAACAGAAGAAACTGAAATGTAACAAAAAATAAGAAAATTGATGTGGACACCACTCGATACCTTGTACGCTTATTAAATTAGAAATACACATTTCTAAAGTATATAAAATTTTATTTCACTAATAACTTCTGATTTTGTTCATATCATTAAACGTAAAACTTTTTTTACCGTAAGAGGTTAATAATTATTAATAAATCAAATGTTTAAAATAAATAAAAAAAGTTAAAAAATATATATATATGTATATGAAGTCGGATTGGAACCAATGCGCCTTCCCCTTGTAAGATCCAAATATTTCATTAATTAAACTTTTATTTCGCTATAACATTCAAACCAATGAAAACAAGTATCACTTATATCGTTGAAACGTTCTGAATGAGGGCTTATTACTGCAGTTAAGAAAAAATAAAAAATCCAAATTTTTGGAGATTTTGGACTTATTTGGATATTTCTGGCCAAGTCGAATGCAATCAAAAAAGAAGGGGCACAACTGAATTTTACAACAGTCCTAAATTTAAAATTTCAACTTTGTATGGCTAATCGTTTTTGAGTTACGCGAGATTCATACGACGTACGTACGTGACGTCACGCCAAAACTAGTCAAAATGGATTCAGGGATGTTCAAAATGGATATTTCCGTTGAAATCTGAAAAACCGAAATATTTGGCGATTACAATACTTTCTTTACTTCGTACAATGAAGTAAAAGCTTTATTATAATTTTAAATCGAAAAAAAAAATCCATCTACCGCGGTGGTGTAATGGTAGACTCATCATCGTAAATCGGCTGATTTCGAAGTATTATTTCTTTAAATAATTCAAAAACAGTTTAAATTTTTTTTTTAAATCTCTATTTTTAATTTTTTGTCTCCCACCTCCAAAATCACCTTCCAAGAAAATATTTTGAGTTTTCTACGTTTACTGTGTTAAATGGAAGAAATTACAAACAATACCACCAAAAAAAAAAAAACAAAATCATTCAAAAAACAACCAATAAAACGTTACCTAAAATTTATTTTTTTATGTGTGGGGGTGGATGAATTATGAAGAAATTTTATTGTAATATTATAATTAAAAATTTATTATTCATTTATATATTTTTCAGTTTATTATTAATAAAAATAAATGATTTGATAAATTCAAAAAAATTAATATTCTTCAATTTTCGTCGGCCTCCCACCCACAACACAGCCACCAAAGTATTTTTATTTTTTGTTTTGGGTTCACATACACTTCTAGTATGCCTTGAAAGACATAAAAAAATACGGTTAACAAAGTATGTAATAAATAAAAAAATAGGTTTTTCGATTTTTGGGGAAGGGATATTTTGGGGCAACCTTCTTTTCTAAAAAGTTATTAAGCTTCAAACACGTCAGCACAGGTGCATATCCTCCACGAAAGTACGAGCATTACCCAGTTAATTCTTTTGTTTTTTGGGATGTCTGGGTTATGAAATGTTGAGAAATACAAAAATACCCATACCTTGAATTTTTACCAATAAAAATGGTAAGACAAACATGCATGTACTGAGCTTAATATAAAATAGGATTACGCTTACAAAATTTTGAGAAAATTTACCTTGTAAGGTAAATTTTTACCTTGTAAAATTTACCTTTTGTGGGGTAGATAACTATCTACCACACACCTTGGAGATATTAACCACAAAATTTTACCAAAAAATTGCCCAAATATACGAATCTGTGCCAAGTTACATGAAAATCGGTTTATCCAGTCAAAATTTATTAAAGCTTCAAACACGTCAATGCAGGGGCATATCCTCCACGTTCGTACGAACACAACCACGTCACTTTTTTTTTTTTTGTTTTTTGGGGTATCTCGTTCATGAAATGTCGAGAAATACAAAAATACCCAAACGTTATACTTTTACCGATTTCATAATTATTATTAATAATTATTTATTATTTTTTTTTTGTCTTCAGTCATTTGACTGGTTTGATGCAGCTCTCCAAGATTCCCTATCTAGTGCTAGTCGTTTCATTTCAGTATACCCTGTACATCCTACATCCCTAACAATTTGTTTTACATATTCCAAACGTGGCCTGCCTACACAATTTGTCCTTCTACCTGTCCTTCCAATATTAAATCGACTATTCCAGGATGCCTTAGTATGTGGCCTATAAGTCTGTCTCTTCTTTTAATTATATTTTTGCCGCAATACCTCTTCATTTGTCACTTTATCCACCCATCTGATTTTTAACATTCTCCTATAGCACCAAATTTCAAAAGCTTCTAATCTTTTCTTCTCAGATACTCCAATCGTCCAAGTTTCACTTCCATATAAAGCGACACTCCAAACATACACTCTCAAAAATCTTTTCCTGACATTTAAATTAATTTTTGATGTAAACAAATTATATTTCTTACTGAAGGCTCGTTTCGCTTGTGCTATTCGGCATTTTATATCGCTCCTGCTTCATCCATCTCTAGTAATTCTACTTCCGAAATAACAGAATTCTTCTACCTCCATAATCTTTTCTCCTCCTATTTTCACATTCAGTGGTCCATCTTTGCTATTTCTACTACATTTCATTACTTTTGTTTTGTTCTTGTTTATTTTCATGCGATAGTTCTTGCGTAGGACTTCATCTATTTGCCGCAATACCTCTTCATTTGTCACTTTATCCACCCATCTGATTTTTAACATTCTCCTATAGCACCACATTTCAAAAGCTTCTAATCTTTTCTTCTCAGATACTCCGATCGTCCAAGTTTCACTTCCATATAAAGCGACACTCCAAACATATACTTTCAAAAATCTTTTCCTGACATTTAAATTAATTTTTGATCTAAATAAATTATATTTCTTACTGAAGGCTCGTTTCGCTTGTGCTATTTGGCATTTTATATCGCTCCTGCTTCATCCATCTCTAGTAATTCTACTTCCGAAATAACAGAATTCTTCTACCTCCATAATCTTTTCTCCTCCTATTTTCACATTCAGTGGTCCATCTTTGCTATTTCTACTACATTTCATTACTTTTGTTTTGTTCTTGTTTATTTTCATGCGATAGTTCTTGCGTAGGACTTCATCTATGCCGTCTACATATATATATATTTTTTTTTATATATATATATAAAAAATATATATATATTTATATATATTATATATGTTTTTTGTAATGCAAAATTGAGTTATCACAATGCTGTAGTCAGACCGGTGATCTACAAAGGAATTGAAAACAACAAATTTCACTGACCTAGAAAATTTAAAAATTGATAATTTATAGTTAAAAATAAGAAAAGTTTAAATTAAAATAAAAAAAGAAAATTTATAATACCAAAGAAAATTATAATTAGAAAAAAATAAATAGATTAAAATTCTTCGGATACATGAACCAAATAGATTTATAAAAAATAAATAAATAACTTTTTGAAAAACTTTGAAAGATAAAAATCCAAATAGGATACATAAAGCAGGATGAAAGAAAAATGTCAAAAACTTAAGCATAAAAGAGGAAACCCCTGTTTAGATAGAATAAAATTTAAATATACAATTTATAATGGAAAGATTCTTGTTTATGAAGGAAGAAAATCCACCAAAAGAAAATCCCAGATGAAGCAAAATGGGTGAACTCAAAGGAAATGAAGGAAACATGAAAAAAGAAAGAAATGATATTGGCATGGTTCCTATCAGGTCGCTTCGAAAAATAAAAATATATAATTCCTGAGGATACCGTTAAAGATAATATTGAAAAGGATGGTGAAATAAAAGCAATTCAGTGGATATTTATAATGGCTTTTATAAACTCTTTTTTCTTTTATTTTTTGTGGGTCTTTTTCAAGTTGTTTACTATTAGGAAAACAATAACACCATTTCTTTTTTCACTACACTACCCTTTTACTTTGTTTAATAAAATATTTGTTTTTAACATTGCTAACCTGGTAACTCTATGGAATTACTGAATTATTTAACATTTTCTCATTTTAATTATTTATTTTTTATTATTGCTCGTATATCTAATTTTGATTATTTTTTTTTTTATTATGAATTTTTATTTCATTGTTGACATATATAAGACTTAACTAAACCTTTGATACTGCCACTAGACTTCAACAACATCACCGATCAATAGCTATACTATTTTGATGATTTTTTCCGATAATGATTAAGATTTAGTTTTCTATTATACAGATTAAAAACAAAAGATTAGAATTAATGATGTTTAATTTATACATATACATACAAAGTACACGAGGTCTGTTCAAAAAATAACCGAATAATTTTAATTACGCGCCAACGGAGATATTTAGTGGATACGGTTGGCCGCATTATGTTCCGTATAACCTCCTCTGTAACCACATGTTCTTGGATTGTTGATATCTCGTTTAGTTTTCGTGTTATTGTTATTTGAGTGCAACATGTTGAAGTGTTAGCGATTTTTATAATGTGCGATTTTCAGGAGCAACGATACAACGTAAATTTTTGCGTGAAATTGGAATAAACTTTCGCAAAATTTTTCAAGTTTTGAAACAAGCTTACAGAGATGATTCTGTGGATCATACGCAATGCTGCGAATTATTTTCACGATTTAAAAGTGGTTATCAGTCAATTGAAAATGACTTCAACTGATGACACATACGTTCAGAAAATCAACGTGCGTGCAAATCGCCGATTGACTCCCACAGGACTTGCGGAAACGGTTAGCATCTCGATTGAATTATGCCGTGACATTATGACTGAAAAATTGGACATGCGTCGAATTGCAGCAAAGTTATTTCTCGTTTGATAATTTAACAGCAGAAAGAACATCGAGTAGAAAATTGCCGGTAACTCCTTGAACAAACCAATGACGTGAAACATTCATGAAAAGGATCGTAACGTGAGAAGAAAGCTGGGTTTGCGGCTACGACATTGACACAAATGTTCAATCATAAAAAATGGTACGTTAAAAAAATGTTATTAACACTTAAACGTGTTGTACTCAAACAACAATAACACAAAAACTAAACGAGATATCAACAATCCGAGAACATGTGATTACAGATCGAAATGTAATGCTGCCAATCGCACGTCACTAAACATCTCCGTTGGCGCGTAATTAAGAACGTTTGGTTATTTTTTGAACAGACCTCGTATATACAGTAAAAACATGTGGTTACAGAGAAGGTTATGCGAAACACAGTGATGCCAACCGCACCACACTAAATATCTCTGTTCGCGCATAATTAAAGAAGTTCGGTTATTTATTGAACAGACCTCTTATAAACAGTCATTCATGAAGAATGTAACAAACTTTCAGAACAGGTTCTACTAGGTAAATAAAATAAATTACATAAACATAAGTACGGAAACGCTTTGTCAGCGAGTGTTGGATAACGAAAGTATTCTGTTCCTTTGGTAAAATTAAACGATTGTAATTCTTGGGATCAAATTAAGGGATAAATTTACTGCGGTTTCGTATAAAATTTGAACTGAAAAATAAAAATAAGTACCAGTATTAACTGTATTTTTAATATTTTTCAAGAAATCTGGAGGTAAATACAAAATATTGGGGGTTGAAAAACATACTATTTTATGTTTGGCGTAAAATAACTTTTTTAAATGGATAGTAAACATGTACACGATTTTATTCCGAGTAAAACGGTATGAATAAAGAAAAACCAAGGAGTTAAATTCAAACATAAAATTACCAAGTTTATTAAAAACAAAACATAACAAAATGGGGTAGATTTTATCTAAGTGTAAACGAAAAAAAATTTTCAATATTTTTTTTTTAAATTACGATTGTTTTTTTTTAATTCCTTTGTTTTGTAATAAAGAAAAGTTTATTTCCAACAAGGGTCAGAAATCAGGATAAAATTTTCGCTAGCCAACACTCGCGTTTACGAACGTATACTTCTATGTACTCCCTTCTTATTTTCACCAGTAGAACATGACCTGAAATTTTGATACATTCTTCGTGAATCACTCTGTGCGCGCATGCACGTGTATGTTTGTGTATGTGATCTTTTCTAATATTTTTTTTTTATTGTAGCTACAATATAATATATAAAGGATTTAAGCTACAAGCAATATTAATTAAAAAGTTCCTTTCTTTTAGAGTAATGATATTCACTACCATGATGTATAACTATTTCTGCTGTTACTACGATGTGCAGACGATGGGAGGAACATCGTTTAAATGCAGGACTGATGCATACCCGACCGGAGCGCTCTCGGAGTGGCTCTTGACTATGTCCGGAAACTGGCATAAATTGCAATATTTGCAAGAGCAGTCCTCAAAATAAAAGAAGATGATGCAAGACGATTGGAATACTGAGGGTTTTGGTTTATAGCAGGGCTGGGCGGACAGCCCCGTTCCTGAGGGCTCACGGCTTGGGGTGTGGGTCCCCGTGATGGAGCGGGGACTCCTGGGGTCCGTTAGGTGTTAATTAATGAAAAGACCAAGACCCGGCCGGCGGTGTGGGTTCCCGGATACGCTTTGGCGGCTTCGGCTCCTGCGCCGTCGGTTTGAGGCTGGCAAAAGGAACGACCGAGACCCGGTCTCCGGCGGGGGAGCTGGGAACCGGGCCTGGTTTCTTCCGTCGGAGATTAGAGGCAGGCAATTAAAAGATCCGGAAAGGACACGTCCCCGAGTCGAGTATACTTAATTGGATGTCCGGCTCGGGGATGCAGGAAAAAAAAATTATAACTACTGTTTGTACTGCTGAATGTCATCTACATTTCTACAGGCTTGATATGCTGATCTTTTATAATATATATTAGTCAGTGAAAAAGACCCCGAGAAACTACTTCACTCCTTATAATTTTAGTAAACTTTTATGGTATATTTATGATTATGACTATCGGAATTGACAACACTTTTTTCTTTTATTTATATATATATAATATATGTATATATAGAACTTTCAATATTATAGCTACAACTTGAAAATAGATAATGTATCAGAAATTATAAAAAATTAAAAAAACCTTATCATTTTAGGTCGGGTCCCATAGAACCATCTTCCTTAAAAACGTTACCATGTTTGTATTTTCAACCATGAAAATTAGATTTTAAAAATAAAATTATATTTAAGGGTTAATTTCATTCAGCCACTTGTTTTTGGGGATTTAAATGTTTATTTATTGGATTAATTATTTATTTCAATAAATTGACCTTTACCCTCCGGAACCACCGTAAGGTATTCCTTCAGAGGATGATATGTATGGGAGTAAATGAAGTGTCTCAAGTTTACCTATCTAGTACAGTCTCAGGTCAACCACTCCTGTCTCGGCATTGTAGTCACCAATGGCTCCCGCGGGACACGTTCCTGTTGTCTGAGGCCGGCATAGCTATAGTATATATATTCTGAGTTGTATATATTATTAATTGTAAATATTGTGTAAATAGTGTTTGAATGCGTTATGTAAATATTGGTATGGATGAGAAGTGTGTCTGTGACGCGGGTGGTGTTGATGTTATCCCTTCACGTCAACTCCAGCACCACCCTGCGTGAGGGAATGAGTTTTTAGTGGGTCCCATCGCATAGGCCGTGAACCCCACACACACAGTATGTGCGAACTGCTGGGCGTTTGGTTCAGGTAAATTTTCCCACTTCCTATGGAAAGCAAAAAAAAAAGGTTAACCATTCCTGAGTTAATTGAAATCCAACCACCAAAGAACATCGGTATCCACGATCTAGTATTCAAATCCGTATAAAAGTAACCTTTACTAGAACTTACACTTTAAAATCAGCTGATTTGCGATGATGAGTTCACCACTAGACCAACCCGGTGGGCTTATAAATTAACCTGATTAGGTGTAATGTTATTATTCAATAATGCAAAAATAAATTATGTTTTACTATTAAAAAAAATATATATGGCTACTTTGATGCTCCCTTGTCTACAAATTTGGCAGAAAACGTAGTCGAAGATTGATTTTATACAGTGTCCCACGAAGAAAGGGAGAAATTAGGTACAGAAAGAATAATAAATTTTTTGTTTATTTTTCATCTGTTCTGCTTCAATAAAAAACCACTTCACTTAAACCTGCTTCAATTAAAAACTTATTATATTAACTACTTATTATATATACTTATTATAATCTGTATTTAAATACTTTTTTCAACATTAAATGTTCTACAAATTTTGTTATTACATCTTCCACATTTATTAGTTAAATAACAAAATTATTTTTCTACAAACCTAAAAAAAAAATTATTTTTCAAAACCAAATTTTGTGTTAAGTCAGATATCTTAAAAACTACTGGAGTTACAGTTTTTGGACCTCCTTCAGAAGAAGTTTCCTGTCGGCGTCCAGGTCCTGGCTTATGCAGATGACCTTGCAGTCCTCGTAGAGGGATGGATGGTCTTGGAGGTGCGGGAGAGGGTGTATGCGGCCATCGACACTATACAGGAGTGGTTGAGGTCCAGGGGTCTGAAACTGTCTACGGAAAAATGCCGGTGTATTGCCTTTACGGGTAGAAGAGTGCTAGAACCATTCAATATTTCCATCAACGGTCATGCTATAGAAGAAGCGAATAACATCAAGTACTTAGGAGTTATCCTCCAGAAAAACGGTAGATACACCGAGCACATAGTCAATGTATGCAACAAGGCAGAAAGGATGATAAAAAGTCTAAACATTATTATGTCATCGCAGAATGCCCCTCGGGCCTCAAAGCGCCGTTTACTGGCGACCACCGTCGTGTCTTCGCTTATGTATGCCGTTCCGGCTTGGTGGCGCTCTATCGCCATCAGGCGCAACAAAGAGAGACTGGCGAGGACGCACAGGTGTGTGCTCCTAGGTGTTGTGTCCGCATACAGGACAGTGTCCTATGCCGCCCTGTGCGTGTTGTCGGGTACACCTCCTATTGACCTAATCGCAAAAAAGAGGGTGGAGAGGGCACAAGGCAAGCCAGAACAAGAGGTCAGGGATGCCGTTAATAATATCTGGCAGGAAAGATGGTCGCAGGAAGCTGTGGGTCGATGGACGAGAACCCTCATCCCCAACATCAAGCCATGGTTGTCGAGAAGATTTGGTGAGGTTGATCATCACCTATCGCAGTTTTTTACAGGACATGGTTCCTTCAATAACTACCTGCACAAAATAGGAAGAGAGAAGAGCCAATTTGGCAACTACTGCAACGAGATAGATGATGCTGAGCATACATTTTTTGAGTGCAATAGGTGGGACACACTTAGACATAGTAAGGCACTCACAGGTATAACTCCAGAGACAACAATCGACTACATGCTAAGAAGCGAGTCAAACTGGAATAATTTTGCTAGTTTTGTTAGACAAGTTGTTCTACAGAAATACTCCGATGACCTTGTGCGTTCAGCAACGCGGCTATACGAGTTGCCGTCAATCATAAGCAAAATTTGTTCAATGTCAGTTGTGAGATTTCAATAGTTTATGTAGTGTGCACCGCCGCTGCTAGTACCGCCACACCCGCGCGAATTAAATACGGAATTAGCGCAGGCTTTAGTTAGAATCATTGAATTAAATAAACGAAAAAATATTTTTAAATAAGATGATAAATATTTTAAATTAAGTTGTGTTTGTAAGCCGTGCATCAGAAAAGAAACCGTAGCCGTGTGACGGGAAAGTGTTATAACTATCTTGTCAGCTTTTTTAATTATGCTACTGCAGTAGTCAGAGAGATATAACCGGGAACGTATGTATAATTTTCAAATTATTTGTTTAAATAATAGAAAAGCATATTTATACGAGTACATACGTCATATCCGCCCAATATTTAAACGTATATGAAAATGGTTTAATAGAAACATAAGGAAAAATAAATACAAATAATCATTTGAAATTACCGTTATATCAGCAGTTAAATTTATAACTATACAGTATTATGTAACCAAACATCTAAACCAGCTTTGTAAATTAATTTTCTAAATGTTATTATGTAAATGTAAATTTAAATTGAATTTACAATTTATAAATCGAAATTTATATTTGTAAATATACAGAACGATTCAAATGTTTACTCTTTTTTTTTATTAACATAATCAAACAAATAAAAATATTACAATATACAGATTGACGCACAAACGATCCAACATTTGGTTGTGTTAAAAAATATTTATTTGAACTGCAAGATAGAAAAATAAAATACAACGTGTTTACTATATAGCTATTGATTAGATTCTGCTTATCAGATATTCAATACGACCTCCATCACTTTTAGCAACTTCTTCAACACGAACTCCTACGTTATTAATAACTCGATGACACATATCTTCGGTTATCTCGTTACACGCCTTAATGATCAGCTCTCGCAGTTCCATCAATGTACGAGGAAATTTTTTGGAAAAATCATTTCCTTTAGAAATCCCCAAAGAAAATAATCACACAGATTCAAATCAGGACTGTTTCGGGGGCCAGTCCTTTCCAGACGCAAAACGATTACGAAATCGGTTTTAAATGGCATTTGCGTTTCATACAGAAAGTTTAAAATAACATTAGCTGTTTTATGGTCTGGCTCTACCCTGCATGAACCGCTCGTTTTCTAATTGAAACACGTTTTCAAAAAGCTGAGGAACAAACTTATTACGCAGCATGTTTTAGATAACGTTCACCGTTTACTGTCTGTTCAGAAAAGAATGGTCCTATTACTCCTTGACTTAAGATAGTGGTTCGTACCATACTTCTTGAAGCACGTTTGGATTTTCGGAAACTCATAAACGTACATTTTGTTTATTAACCACCCGGTTTAGATGAACATGTGTCTCATCTGAAAACCAAACATTTTTCAGCAATACATCTAGGATTCACAGCCCGTTCAGCGAATTCTTTGATGTTTCGTTTTGACAGTTAATTTAGGCGACACTGTTATTTTGTATAAATGTTTTGATATAAACGAAAACCGGTTTTTAAATTCGGTGCATTGATCGTCTAGAAATCTCAAGTTGTGCTGCTGCTTTTCTTGCTAATTTTTCCGGGTTCCTCAGCAACGCTGCTCTGACAGCTTCGAAATTCTGTGAAGAACGAACATCGGCAGGCCGTTCGCGGTCTATGTTTTGACCTCAACCTATGTTTTGAACACATGGCAAGATGGTACACGATCAACCCGTAAATTAATTCACTAAATTGTAATGACACCGAAATTCTCTAAAAATACAAATTTTCAAAATAGCATAGTTTTTGTAATACGCCTTCACTGTAAACACGCGTCATAAACCGGTTCGCTGAACCACTGTTACTAAATGGTAAGGTTATCACAACACAATAGTCATGAATTCCTGCCACCTTTGTACGGTTACGTTTCTAGATTTCCCGTTTTCTTGGTCCACGTTGAAAAATAAATTTCATTTAAAATCTTAAACCGTTTTAAAGAATACATTTTTATTTAACAAATTCAAAATGGTGGATAAAGGGAAAATTAAGTGAGGTAGGTTACTTGTGTGAATGAATTTTTTTTATTTTTGTTTATTTTAAAGTCATGAATTTGGCTTAAGTTTGGTTAACATCTTCCAAGACACTGCCTAATCAGAAAATATACCTTTCCAACGTACGCTAAATTTTTTAATTTGTTTCGTTACATATCATCCTAACTAACAATTCTAAATATACTTAATAATAATCATAATTTTATTTAGAATTACAAATTAAAAAAATACTTTAAAAAAAAATCTAAAATTTATTTAATATTTCTTCCCTGACTAATGGCAATAAATCGTTTAAAGAAATCAAATGAAGTAAGATTGTACAAGTGTCTCGCTCGATATTCTCTCATTCACGGTAGGAAGAATTTTCTAATACCAACCTTTCTAAGCTCACAATCTGTGAACGTATCACACAGATTGCAAAATCCTTTTATAAATAAATAAATTCAATAATTTTTAATGCATTTTATCTGTAGTATGTGTGTTTATAGAAATTATTAAGATTGAGAAATTTCTTTATTGCTTGAGAGGATGAGAGATGAATGATTTTTAGCGTGTGTCATAATGCCATGCCTGATCGGGATGAATTTACTTAGCTTTTTTTTTAACCTCCGGGTCCACCGTTAGGTATTGCTTCAGAGAATGACATGAATGATTTATTTAGAAAGAATATGACCATTTTTTTCTCAGAAATGTGCTTTTGTGTGTGTGTGTTTTTTTTTTTTTGTCTTCAGTCATTTGGCTGGTTTGATGCAGCTCTCCAAGATTCCCTATCTAGTGCTAGTCGTTTCATTTCAGTATACCCTCTACATCCTACATCCCTAACAATCTGTTTTACATATTCCAAACGTGACCTGCCTACCTACTATTTTTTCCTTCTACCTGTCCTTCCAATATTAAAGCAACTATTCCAGGATGCCTTAGTACGTGGCCTATAAGTCTGTCTCTTCTTTTAACTATATTTTTCTAAATGCTTCTTTCTTCATCTATTTGCCGCAATACATCTTCATTTGTCACTTTATCCACCCATCTGATTTTTAACATTCTCCTATAGCTGTGTGTGTGTGTCTTGTGTATTATAATTGCTATGACGATTATGGATTTATTTATTATTTACAAAAATAGCTTATTTTAGTAGCAACATATCGATGTATTGAAACACATAATAAATTATGATATACGGCACACACAAAAAAAAGGAATTTGTGGTCATAAATACGTCACTTTTACTTGAGGTCTATAAATATATTTTCTGACAAATGATATCGGTAAACATATAACACGTAACGATTCATAATGAATAACAGTATACAGTAAATATTGTTTTATGTCAAATTGAATAGCCTTTTCAGTGGTAGGGATTTTTATAAAACGTACTTTTCTGAATCTACTTTCATTTATACTAACATATGTTACTAATCTGTGTTTTATGACACGGGTTTTTCATCATATTTTGCCCAATTTCCAACCGATTTGCTTCAAAGTATTATTTATAAAATCAGCAAACTATGTTTCATAAACACAAAGCAAAAAAAAAAAATTTTGCTAATAAAAAACGCGGTAGAAATGCGCAAAAAAAATTCTGCAATTCAATTATCGTAATTTTTGTACTGTTTCAATTTTTTTATTGTTACAGGCATGAAAAATATCCAATCGTAACGTTTTTTTTTTTTGTCAGAATCTGTTAAATCTCTTTAATATACTGTAATTTTTTGAAATTTTTTTTCACAAGAGGGTAGCATAAGACTATTAAAGGAGGCAATCAGGTACCAACATATTTTCGCGGAGCGCTAATCAAGCGCGGATCATTGTGATGGGAGAAGGTAGATGGGTTTAAGTACTACTGTTTCGTTAAAAGGCAACTACGATTTTTAATCCTGGGTTAAGAAAATCAACTTATTCTTAATGCCCTGAAAAAATAGAGAACCAAAAAAACTCGAGATAAAGAAAACATGAAAATAATTTCATGTTATTAAAAACATAAAATATATGAAAATATTTTTTTTATATTAAGCAATGAAAAAACAAAACATTAACATTTTTTATTACTATGATCATAAACACAAATGTTATGTTGAAAACTTAAATTAAGCTAATAAATTTTATTTTTACTTTAGCTCACACATTGTTTTTTTTTAAAGGTTAATAAATATTTTAATAAAATTAATTTTAAATAATCTAAATGGTCAAATATATACAAAAAATACCTGGTCGTATAAAGGGACAGACATTAAAAATATTTTATAAAAAGGACAACCGCAAAAAATATGTTATAGTTGATGTTATGTTATATTAAATTCCAACTCCTTTTGAATTATCTTTGTAGAAAAAATCTAGAGAATGCCTTAAGTTGTTTTAAATATTAAAAAAACGATGTATTTATTTAAGTGAATACAATGTTTATTTCTTTTTTTATATTTTTGCTCATATATATACTTGGAATATTATAATACAATATAAAACAAAACTAGAGGAAAATACAGTATTTGTATTTGTAAATAAAGGATGTAGATAAATGAATAAAACAAATAAATAAAATACGAGAGATTATCTCTAAAGTAAAGACCGTTGCATTGTAAAGAAATTTATTCTAAACACTATATAAATATTTTTTATTTCCCTTAAACTAAATACCTTATACTACTTCTCTATTAAATCACCACATGAATTAAGAGATTACTCGTAGAGATACACCAGCTTCAATACACCCTCGTCGTATTCTTCTGCCGCCAGTCCATTTAGCCACAGATTAACAGCATTTTTAAATTCATCACCCGCGAATCAATTACCAATCAAAGATTCTTTCAATTTCCTAATCAAATGGTAATCAGAAGAAGCTCGGACTATATGGTGGCTGATCGTAAATTTTCCATTCATATGTTCTCAGTAAATCACGTGAAGTAACCGCAACTTGCATGATCGTGCAGTAGGAGGACGCCTTCGGTCAACCGCCCATGTCGCCGATTTTGAATGGCGCGCCTAAACTTACGTAGATTTTCGCAATAGGCTTTTTAATTATGGTCGTTCCACGTGACGTGGAATCAATCAACAATATGTCAAACCGATACCAAAAGGCTATCAGTTTACGTCCAAGTGGCTGTGGTTTGACCTTTGTTGATCTGGTTGGTGATTGAAGATAACATAATTCACTTGACTACCGTTTTCTCTCTGGCGTGCGATAAGAAATCCATGTTCATCGCCGGTAACAATCGAATTAAAGAACTCATCACCTTTTTCTGTTTAGCATATCAAAAATTCAAAAGAAGATCTCGTTCGGATTTTTTTGTGATGTTCCGTTAAGACGTGCGGCACCCGATGTACATAAACCTTACTGAAGCGTAAATGGTCATTAACAATGCGACCGATAATAGCTCTTGAAACATCAAGAAAAAGAAGGGCCAGCTCGGAAAACGTTGAATCTTTTCTGGTTTCATCGTCGACGCGTTTCAAGTCAGTCCTCGGTGATTATCGTAGGCCTCCCCGAACGTTCTTCATCGTGCGCATTAATTCTGTTATTTCTAAACCTTTCACACCAACTTCGGACGTTTCTTTCATTCATTATTATCAATTTGCACAGCAATCAACTGCCTATGAATTTCAGCTGGTTTAAAAAACGTATTATTGCACGTATTTCATAGCCGGCGTTAACATCGATTTTCCTATTTATTTTATATGGTAATAACTTATACGTAATCAAAGATATTACAAGGCGATAACTTAAAGACAACTGCAGTATGTATATTAAACTAACGTGACCATGAACGACACAGGTTCGCCAACCTTAAGGAGAGAAATTTCCCAATGGTTTTTACTTTAGAGATATCCCTCGTAGTTGACGATAGGATAAACCAGTCTTTGTTTTTGTTTTTTTTTATTTATATCTCCGACCACTAAAAAGGAGATTAAAAAAGTTATACCATCCTTGAAAAGTAAAAAAATCAAGGGGACATGATAATATATCAATCGAATTCTATAAAAAGGCTGTTAAAAATATTGCACATATATTGTAATTTATCATTAATAAAAGTTTTGAAACTGTTTTTTTCCCCCAATTGCTTAAAAGGTCATTCCGGTTGGTGATTCAAGAGATGTAGAAAACTACTGACCGATATCTTTGGTCCCTGGTCAAACCAAAATAATAGAAAGAGTCATGAAAGAAAGATTAATTAATTTTCTCTACAAAATCATTTTTTTTTTTTTTAGTAAGTCAATTTGGATTCATAAAGAATAAAAGCGCTGAAATGGTACTTGGTGAACAATTTAGACGTATACAACAGCATAAATATAAATAAAAAATCCTCAGTTCTGCTTGTAGATATATAAAAAGCATTTGACACAGTAATACCAAAATCCTCTTAGCTAAAATGAAGAGAGCAGCGATTAGGGGTTTCGGGAAGACATGGAAGACAATTTAAGCGATTGGATTGTAGTATCACGTGTCATTTCACAGTGCACTGTCCTCTCCGTTGTTCAGTTTTTAATATTCATTAATGACTTATGTAATAAAAATTTCAGAGCGAAATTTCTCTTTTTTTCGTATGATACTACCATAGAATATAGCTCCGATAAGTGGAAAGATATAAAAATACAAATGGAAAATCTCATTATTATCAGAGATTGGTTCTATAATAATAAATTAGTTTTTAGTACAAGTAAATCAAATTTTGTTAATTTCCTGGATAGAGAGACGTGATTTCCTGGATTAGCGATCTTCTCTGCGAAGTATCATAAACATTCTTGCTCGTGTAACGCTATTTTTGTATGTAAATGTACAAGGATTACTTGTACTAAATAGGCCTAATTATGGATTCTGAATTAAGTTGGTAGCCACAAATATTCAAATTAAGGAAAGAATTATTATTATACTAATATAAATTTTACAAGTTAGATTACTGCGATCAAAAATGGTTGGTTTGTGTATATCATGCACTTGTTAAATCTAAACTTGAATTTAGAATCAAACACTGATCAGGCATTAATAAATCTCACGTAATACGTGTGGAAATAGCACAAAAAAGAATAATTAGAATTATGGATTTCAAAAGCAATTAGAGACTATATCTTGAAATTTTCAAAAAAACTGAATATTTTACTCGTAAAGAAGCTACACACATACAAATTATTAAGTTGTAAAGATCATTAAATAAATAATGTGTACAATACAAGAAATACGGATGTAGAAAATACACAAATCTCGGTTGTATTTAAAGAAAGGTTTCGAAAATCATTTGTCTATTTAGCACCTAAAACTTAAAACACGTTAGAACCAAAATTCAACAGTAATAATCGAAGAACATAAGAAAGAAGCCGAAATAAAAAGGGAGTCCAACAGGGAGTTTCCCTGTCATCGTTATTTTTAAATCTTTACACAGAACTAGCAGATAATGATGTTAAAGAACAATTTAGATTCGGAGTAACAGTGCAAGGTGAAAAAATAAAGATGCTACGATATGCTGATGATATAGTAATTCTAGCTGACAGTAAAAACGATTTAGAAGAGACAATAAATGGTAAGGATGAAGTCCTACGCAAAAACTACCGCATGTTAGGTTCAAGTTAGGTAACAGCTGCTTGAACTGCGGCATTCTCTTCATCATAATTGCTTTGTGGAGGGCCAACTGCAAGATTTCCTTGGAAGTGGTTGCAGTAATACGCGGTTCCTGTTTCTCCTGTTCCCGGTATTGATGATCCTTCTGTATAAATATATAACCATTCCTGTTCTGGATCATGAATGGTTTGGAGCGCAGCCTGTTTTAATTCCGCTTCAAAAGAGACGAGTTTTAGCAGTTGATGATTTTAAGTTATATTTGGCTTGCGGCAGGTGGTCAAAAGAATCTTGGTAGGTTTTAAGTGGAGTTACATTTACAGGTGTCAGGCTGTACTTCTCTCTCTCTTTAACCCACCAGGTTGGTCTAGTGGTGAACGCGTCTTCGTTCGTCGTACGTCGTACGTCGTTCGCGTACGAAGTCCTAGTAAAGCCAGTTATTTTTACACGGATTTGAATACTAGATCGTGGATACCGGTTTTATTTGGTGGTTGGGTTTCAATTAACCACACATCTCAGGACTGGTCGAACTGAGAATGTACAAGATTACACTTTATTTACACTCATACATATATCCTCATTCATCCTCTGAAGTATTATCTGAACCGTAGTTACCGGAGGTTAAACAGGATAAATTCCGTACTTCTCATATAGGTTCTTATACGCAATGAATGGTGCAATTTGGATTTTGAGCTTGCTTGTTGCCTGCTGGTAATTGTGCCACTGTTGCTTGTACACTCCTTGAAAAGTAACAGAACTCTAGCTTCAATATTTTTTAAGATATCCGACGTAAAACACAAAATTCGGTTTCGATAAACAAGTATTTTTTTTAAGTTTAAGTACAATAGCTTTGTTAAATGACTAAAACTTGCGAAAGATTTATTAAAAAAACTTGTAGAGATTTTAATTCTGAGAAAATTAATGTAAATACAACCAATAAAAAGTTAATAAAGACTTTTAAACATCGGTTTATTATTACTTATTTCTTTATTAAAAAAAAAATTATTTAATCTAAACTATTTTTAGTTTTATAAGTTTGAAAAAACAAAATATTTATCAATTTTTTTTTTTACATCCATATTTTTAGCAATGAAATCTTTTCTTATCCTAGAACGGAAACAGAGGACTTTTTCCATTTCGTTATATTCCTTCAGGATATTTATAAAGTCTTCAAGATTTGATGAAAAGATTAGCACCTTCATAATAATTTGTATGACAGTCACGATTTCTTTGAACCCACGTTTATGATTCACCTGTAATACTAATAAAAAATAGCAAATATTCCTTAAATTTTTCAGTAAAATTTTATGTAATATATTCTAGTAAAGTAATTAGTTTATTCCTACAATTTATTTCTCACTTGTGTAACTAGAGTTTTGATAAAAAAGAAATTATTTTAAAAATCTAAACAATATCTACGAATATACACGAACTCCTGACTGAATAATAAACAACGCCCAGAAAAAATTATGATAAAATTTGTATACATATTCTTCTTACGGTGTAAGTGCACAATAGAAAAGAATGCTTTGAAATTTCGAGTTTAAAGGATTAAAATGGAGTAAAAATGAGATTCACAATTTTTTGAATTTCTAGTTAACAAAGTTCATATTAACATCATTTTTGGTGAGTGTAATTTTCATATAAAAATATATAAACCTATTTCTAGATTTTTAAAATTCAACCTTGAAAGGGTGAAGAAAAGTAAAATTTTTCAAACAATGATTGTAAATTTTCTCAATTCCGATTTTAATAAAGGAAATTTTCACTCTATTTGAGCTTACAAATACTCTTCAAAAAAATATATAACAACTATTTTCGGGTTCATTTAATTTAAATATTTTAAGGGGTAAAAAACGTAATTTTGTTTTTACAAAAATATAAAATCAATCAATTTTTATGTCGTTTTGTAACATTGTGATAATCTATGTTTGTAATTGTGGTTATGTATTTAGCGAGTGAGAAATCTAAAAACTAATTAGAAGGGCTCAGTACCGACCAAATTGTTGCACTGAAGAGAATAAAATACACTGATATTTTTTTATAAATTGAACAGTCTTTAATTTTTATTTATCATTATTATTTTCACAAGCATGATTTTTATGAACACACAGGAGTCCCGAGGACAGAAACCCCTGACTAGACTGGAAGAGCAAGCAGTGACCAGCTAAACACCACCTAATTGCGACGGTCAACGCAAGTAATCATATAGCGCGAGCGAAATCTGGACGGGGATGCTACTTTCATTATAGTTAATAAATTTTTAAATTAAGGTTATTCGTTCATTAAAAAGTTTTTAATTACTAAATGTAAGCAGGCTTCTGTGGCGCGCCGGAGTGGTAGTGTCTCGGCCTTTCATCCGGAGGTCCTCGGTTTGAAACTCGGCCAGGCATGGCATTTTTCGTACGCTACATTTCCATATCCTACGCACAACCTTCAACCTTATGGTACGATATCATCAAGAAAAAAAAATTATTACTTTACGATTTAATATTGAGTATTCCCTTACAGTATGTTAGATTAACATTCCAAGATGATCTGCTATATATATATATATATATATATATATATATATATATATAAATGAATGTTTGTTTGTTTCCCCGCATGCGTTCCTATACCATTCACCCGATTGCGATAAAACTTTGGTAAGATGTTGTGCCCATTCCCGCGAAAGTTTCTGAATTAGTTTGGACCCGCTAGGTGATGCTGGGATCAAGATATTTAGAAAAATTTTATTTATTGTCCGATTTGGCTCATATTCAGAATATAGGGTGATTTAAAGAAACGGGAAATTTTGAAAGTTGTGTAGGTAGCCGTGGACGATTGGTACCACTTGATAAGTGGCACGAGTCTCTCTAACCTAACCTGCCATTTAGTTGTCATGGGTCCTTGGAGTGGTGCGTCATTTTAATCTGTGACGGCACGACCGTGTTCCATCAGCACATGCGATTAAAACATGGATATCTAATTTTGAGGAAACCGATTAGTCAATGAAAAAGTAACCTCCAGGCCGTGAGCGAACCGCTCGTACACCACAGAATGTTCAAGCTTTACAAGATGCTGTCACACGAAGTCTACATCGGTCAATCCGTCGTCTCTCAGCATCTTTACAATTGCACAGTTCAAGTGTTCGAAGAATGTTAGTGAAGGATTTGCAATACCATCTGTACAAGTCCAGGAACTGAAACCGAACGATACCGTTGTGCGAGCACAATTCTGTAATATAATGCTTCAGAATATAAATGATAACGAAGAGTTGGTTCACAAACTGTGGATGTCAGACGAAGCGCATTTCCACCTCAGTGGATTTGTTAACGAGCAAAATTTCAGATACCGGGCACAAGAAAATCCTACGCAGCTACACCAGCGTCCGTTGCACAGCCAGAAAGTTACCGTGTGGTCTCCTATGTCATCTTATGGTGTTATAGGCCCTTATTTTTTTGAGGATGACAACGGTCTTGCGATTACGTAAGCCTCGTAAGGCTTACGTAAGCGATTACGTAAGGCTCGTTACGTAGCCGTGCTTGAAACCTTTGTTGTGGAACAACAAAAGAGATTTCCACCGTTTCTTAACACAGCTTGGTTTCAACAAGACGGAGCAATGTCAAATACTGCACGAATATCGATGGCAGCTGTACGCCGATTGTTTGGACAACGTGTCGTTTCACGAAATGGTGACATTAGATGTCCTCCCAGATCGCCTGATCTCTCAGCTTGCGATTACTTTTTGTGGGGTCACCTTAAAAGAAAAATGTTCCACAGTAGACCTGCTACAACGGAAGAACTGAAGACAAAGATCCGAGAAGTATTTGCGGAAATTCCAGTTGAGATGTTACGTCAAACCGTGAAAAATTTAACGAAGAGACTTCGTGAGTGTTTACGTAGAAGAGGAGGTCACCTGCAAGATTTCATCGTTAAAAAATAAACTAAAATGTATGTATCCTAAAATGGCAACATTTGTACAATTACATGATATAAAATTAATTTTCTAAAAAATTTTTTCATTAACGTTATTTAATTTTTTAAATTTCCCGTTTCTTTGAATCACCTGTATATTAGTTACGTGAAAAGAAATATTTTTTGCAAAAAATGGAAGTCAAAATCCGTTATATACGCAAGACGCTTCAGTAGTTAATTAGTTCTTAAATGGAGCTACTGAAACGCTATATTGAAATACGAAAATAAATAAATAAAATTATAACTATAATCTAATCAAATTTAACCTACGCTCGCTTCGTTCGCTAACCTTGACTAGGAAGTGAAGCGAAAGTAGGTTAAATTTGGTTAGATTACATTTATTAACCCACCAGGTTGGTCTAATGTTGAACTCGTCTCCTCAAATCAGATGATTTCGAAATCGAAAGTTACAACGTTCAAATCCTAGTAAAGGCAAGTTACTTTTTTATGAATTTGAATAATTAGATCGTAGATACCGGTGTTCTTTGGTGGGTGGTTTTTAATTAACAACACATCTCAGAAATGGTCGATCTGAGACTGTACAAGAATACACAACACTTATACTCATACATATCATCCTCATTCATCCTCTGAAATAATATTGGAACGGTAGTTCCCGGAGGCTAAACAGGGAAAAAATTACATTTATAATTTTATTATTAACTTTCTTATTTCAATATAGTGTTTCAGTGGCGCTATATATTAACTAAGGGAAGCGTTGTGGGAATATAACGGATTTTAACAAAAATGGACCCGCTAGGTAGCACTGGGGTCAAGATATTTCGAAAACTTATATTTATGATCTGATTTGGCTCATAATTGTCGAAAACGACAAAATATTGGTTGACTCACAATTAATCATATGTAACCATATAGCGCGGGCGAAGCCGTGACGGGGATGTTAGTAATACAAACTTATTTATTAATCAGTCATTTGTTTTTTCCCTTCTGGTAGGTCCTTACAATTTGAAAAATAATAATAATAATAATGAATAAATAATCTGTTACGTAAATTAAGAATGAATTCCAGTAAAGGATAAACGTAACGGTGAGATAAAAGACAGGCACGCCTACGGTTATGTAGGTTATCTCGATCAACAATATTTGATCTACGAATGGTGAAAGGTTTATAAATGTAACAACTTGAAAGGTAGGTTTTACTATCTATCAGTTAATTAGATTTATAATTTTAAGATCCTGACACAAAAGCCCAAATAAACAATACACTGAGTGGTTGTAGCAGTCTCTTAAGTGCCGGAACAAAAGATATTGTGGGACGGTACAATCACTTAGTATCTTACGTAGTCGAGTTTATATTCTGCGTAAAGTAATATTTGACGATACGACGCTATCTGTTGTATTTTCAACTCCTCCTTAATTCTAGTATCACAATAAGTTATATTATTAAATAATCTAACTTAATGTTAAAATCTAATTAGTTATTTTTTTAATATTATTAATTACGAAAAGAAAAGAGAATATCAAGAGTGGCAAATCACTTAAATTATAAAAAAGAGCGAGATTACAGACATAAAGACATGAGGCGACCGTAGGTGTTGTCTTTTATCTATAACACCCCCTTCCCTGTACGTTACCAAAAATATAAATTTCTTATTTCCTTGTACGAAGTAAGGTAAGTATTGCAATTGCGAAAAATTTCCATTTATAGATTTCAACGAAAATATCCATTTTGACCATCCCTTAATCCATTTTAACTAGTTTTGGCGTGACGTCTGACCGTACAAATTTATCTCGCATAACTCAAAAACGATTAGCCGTAGAATTTTGAAATTTTGAATTTAGGATAGTTGTTAGCACCTTGTTGTGCATCTCCCTTTTTGCAATCGACTGGATAAAAGGTATCCAAAAAAGCCCAAAAAAATTTTGATATTGGACTTTTTTCTTAACTTCAGTAATAAGCGCTCATTGAGAGCTTTTCAAAGATATATCAAAACTGGTACCTTTTTTCATTGGTTCCAGAGTTATAGCCCAATAAAATGTTAATTAATGAAATATTTGGATCTTACAAGGGAAGGCACATCGGTTTGAATCAGACTTCATCTCCTTTATTTTTAAATGTTTTTTCTTTAATTTAAATATATTGATTTATTAATAATTATTAACCATTGATTGTAAAAGAAATGTACGATAAATAATAATTCAACAATAAAAAAATGAAAAAATATTAGAATTTATTAATGAAGAAAAACTTTATGTACTTTTCATTTAAAAAAAAATATGTATATGTAATTTAATAGGCGTAAAAGAAAGTCATGTGGAAGACCGCATGACTTCCTTTCCACATTAGATTTTTTTACTTCGGGGCTATAAAAAAATAGTTAATGAATCAGATCTCTAAACCACCGATGAACTGAAGATGAATATTCAACAATAGATTGACAGTATTGGCATCGTTTTACATTTGTTGTCTCTCAGTATAATCCCAAAATCGTTTGAAAAATATGTTAAACTAATGGACCCTCGTTGTAATGCTTCGTTGTTGCTAAATTAATAAAGTGTATTAATTAAATAATTTTTTTATTATATTTGTCAAATTATATAACGAAAGTAATACAATGTACAATATTAATTCACTATTAATTTCCTTTCTTTCTTCTTCTGAACCCAGAATTTTTACCACTGTTCAAACCTCACCAATCTTACAACTATATATAAATCATAAAAAAAAAACGTATTAATAAATACCTAAAACTTGTTTTGCTAAATTTAACGTCGTTTTATATGGCGTAAGCGAATTGAAAAATCAGGCTTATTGTAAAGATCCTACGACATTTTTCAATGCGCCCGGCAAATTGGAAAATTATCTAGCAATTTCTAATCAGCTTGATATTTTTCAGGTTTATTGTAATGAGCCCATACAATTTTAGGTTAATAAGAAAATATCCAGTTTTTTCCCTCTAAATCAGTGGGTATTTGAAGGTACTTACAGAGAAATTATAAATATAATACAGCCAAACCTACGCTCTCTTTGTTCGCTAACCTTCGGTCACAAGTTAAGGTTAGCGAGCGAAGCGAGCATAGGTTAAATTTGGTTTTAGTATTTATAATGGAACTGTATTTCTTTAATGCGCAAACAAATGCACATTTTCTAATTAGCTTAAGGTGTATGGGCTCATTGCAATAAACGTGATAGATATCACGCTGATTAGAAATTGCTATATAATTTTGTTATTTGGGAAGTAGTACTTACTAAAGATGGACGAAGCAGGAGCGATATAAAATGCCGAATAGCACAAGCTAAACGAGCCTTCAGTAAGAAATATAATTTGTTTACATCAAAAATTAATTTAAATGTCAGGAAAAGATTTTTGAAAGTGTATGTTTGGAGTGTCGCTTTATATGGAAGTGAAACTTGGATAATCGGAGTATCTGAGAAGAAAAGATTAGAAGCTTTTGAAATGCGGTGCTATAGGAGAATGTTAAAAATCAGATGGGTGGATAAAGTGACAAATGAAGAGGTATTGCGGCAAATAGATGAAGAAAGAATCATTTGGAAAAATATAGTTAAAAGAAGAGACAGACTTATAGGCCACATACTAAGGCATCCTGGAATAGTCGCTTTAATATTGGAAGGACAGGTAGAAGGGAAAAATTGTGTAGGCAGGCCACGTTTGGAATATGTAAAACAAATTGTTAGGGATGTAGGATGTAGAGGGTATACTGAAATGAAACGACTAGCACTAGATAGGGAATCTTGGAGAGCTGCATCAAACCAGTCAAATGACTGAACACAAAAAAAATATAATTTTCCAATTTGCCGGGCGCATTGAAAAATGATGGGCTTTTTACAAAAAGCCTGATTTTTAAATTCGCCTACGACATATATATGAAGTGCTATCGTCTATATCGATTATCATGGTTATATCGATATTTTTCTATGTCAATATCGACTTTCTAAGACAGTTATTTAATTTAAATATTAAACTATTAAATATTATGCAATTAATAACATCTAAATACTTTCGGGACAAATAATAATAATAATAATAAATTGTGAAATTTTCAGCGAAATCGGTTAAGTAGTTTTTGATTTATTAGGGTACACACAAAACGAAGATTGTTTTTTATTTACATAGAAATGTAAACTTCTATTAATATACATAAAAGATTTAACCTAAAATTAAGATTAATTAAAAATTTTAGAAATTAATATTTAACTGAATTGAATTTAGTTGTGTGTACGCTCGCGCGTGAATAATAATAGCAATAAATTTTTATATATGATTCGGTTACAAGTTGTACAGCAATTCCAAAAAAGATATATTTTTAAAGTAATGGATTAAATAAAATTCGTCATCGAATCAAAAATACGAGTCACGAACAATATACTGGAAAAATATTCGTAAAAGTGTCAACCCTATCAAAAAAAGATTGATCACGTATCATATGGATATAAAATTTAACTTGCATGAATAGTATATAAAACGAGACATAGTACAGAATATGAAACAATTCAATATACCCGTGATATAAAATGATGGACAATCCGTTATTACACGCAAAAAAAAAAAAACAGTAATAAAAGAAGAGTAAAAAAGTTATTTTAAAACATAATACATTCACATAAATTTAGGGAAAGTTAAACTAATAAAGAATCAATAGATTCAAACCATTTCTGCCGTTTTCTATGGCGGAGTGGTAGCTTTTCGGCCTTTCATCCAGGGGTCCCGGGTACGAATCCCGGACAGGCATGACATTTTTCTTTCATACGCTACATAATTTCATTTAAATATTCCCACGTATAAGCTTCAAAAGCTTCAGTGGTGAATTAATGAATTAATTCATCATTAAAAAGATATGATGTGAACATCACATCACATCCTTGTACGCCTATTGAATTACATACACACATTTCTTGCTGCACTTCATTTGAAAATGAGATACGATCCTCCAATTCTTTAATAAAGTGGACAGTTACACAATTGTTAAAGTATTACTTTTTTTTCGTTGTCAGTCATTTGACTGGTTTGATGCTCTCCAAGATTACCTATCTAGTATTACTTTTTATTAACATCAAATATTTATCCAATTATTAATTCAATAATCTTACCTGAAATATTAGATTACAGTATAATTCCCTTGATTACTTTCTATATAAATGTAAGCCTTATATCTATCTAATACTATGTTTTTTTTAAAATTATTATGATGTACGATCAACAATATGAAAACAAAAACGAATAATCAGATTTTCCACCAAATCTGATTTGGTTACCATATGACATCTTAGTACGCCTATTAAATTGCATATATATAATTTTTTTTTAGTACATAAAATTTTATTTCATTAATAACTTCTGATACTTTTTCATTTAATTTTTGCGACGGCACGACCATGTTCCATCAGCACATGCAATTAAAACACGGATATCTAATTTTGAGGAAACCGGTTCGGCAATGAAAAAGAAACCTCCAGGCCGTGAGCGAACCGTCCGTACACCACAGAATGTTCAAGCTTTACAAGATGCTGTCACGCGAAGTCCACATCGGTCAATCCGTCGTCTCTCAGCATCTTTACAATCGCATAATTCAAGTGTTCGAAGAATGTTAGTGAAGGACTTGCAATACCATCCATACAAGTCGCAGATCGTCCAGGAACTGAAACCGAACGATGCAGTTGTGCGAGCACAATTCTGTAATGTAATGCTTCAGAATATAAATGATAACGAAGAGTTTGTTCACAAACTGTGGATGTCAGACGAAGCGCATTTCCACCTCAGTGGATTTGTTAACAAGCAAAATTTCAGATACCGGGCACAAGAAAATTCTACGCAGCTACACCAGCGTCCGTTGCACAGCCAGAAAGTGACCGTGTGATGTGCTATGTCATCTGACGGTGTTATAGGCCCTTATTTTTTTGAGGAAGACAACGGTCTTGCGATTACAGTGACGTCGGCTCGTTACGTAGCCGTGCTTGAAACCTTTGTTGTGGAACAACAAAAGAGATTTCCACCGGTTCTTAACACAACTTGGTTTCAACAAGACGGAGCAACGTCACATACTGCACGAATATCGATGGCAGCTGTACGCCGATTGTTTGGACAACGTGTCATTTCACGAAATTGTGACATAAATGGCCTCCCAGATCGCCTGATCTCTCAGCTTGCGATTACTTTTTGTGGGGTCACCTTAAAAGCAAAGTGTTCCACAGTAGACCTGCTACAACGGAAGAACTGAAGGAAAAGATCCGAGAAGCGATTGCGGAAATTCCAGTTGATATGTTATGTCAAACCGTGAACAATTTAACGAAGAGACTTCGTGAGTGTTTACGTAGAAGAGGAGGTCACCTGCAAGATGTCATCTTTAAAAAATAAACTAAAATGTATGTATCCTAAAATGGCAACATTTGTACAATTACGTGAAATAAAATTCATTTTATAAAAAAAAATGTTTCATTAACGTTATTTAATTTTTAAAATTTCCCGTTTCTTTGAATCATCCTGTACTATATGAGTTCTGTTAAAATAAAAAGTATATCATATTTCACCTATTAAAAAAATTAAATTCTAAATATTTAAGATTGAAGTTAAATCAAAAAACATTATTCTATTTTGACAGTAAACCAAAATCGATAATCTAATATAAAACCTTATTCACATTAAAAAAAAGATTAAACTTGAATAAAAATATTAAAATAACCGTGAAAAATCTGTGAAAACATTTTAAATCATTATCTCTATCTATTTTTTATTTGGAGATATTTTAAGTTTATATTTTCTTTATTTAAAGCTGTAAAAACTTTTTAATTTCACACTAATTTTAATTTGTGGAAGATTAAAAAAAAAGTTACTTCATTTTATTTTAAACAAAATTAATTATTGCATTTTCTAAAATGTTTTAGATGAAAGTATCAATTAAATGAAGTAAAGTGACGTTAAGGATGTTCCAGAATAAATATCCTACATCTCTGAAAGAAAAAAAAATGTTAAAAGATAATTTTAACTCTCAGGTTAATCTTAAAAAATAAATTTAAAAAAAAATGATACGTTTTAATTTTTAAAAGAATCAACTTTTCAGAGTTGAAAAATATTATATCTGCTTTATCATTTTAATTAACTCAGAGTTTTTATTTTTTAAATTGTATTTAATCTTGCACAAATTTATTTAAAGTATATTTAAGATAAATTTAAAAATTTTAACTAAATTAAAAACAAAATACAAAAAAAATATCACAATGATAATATTTGGCTTTATTTTCGTTTGATGGATTAATTTACCACAGAAGCTTGCGAAGCTCTTACGTGCGAATATATAAATGGAATATTGTACGTATGAAAAATGCCACGTCTAATCGGGATACGAAACCAAAACCTTTAGATAGAAGGTTTATATCCTACCACGCGACCACGGAGATCGGCATTTCTTTTCTAATACTGTATATCATTTATACCTTATTTTTTCCTAGTTCTTTATTGTTATGTAAATCTTATATATAAAGCCAAAACTTTGTTTGTTTGTTTATTTGTTTGTTTGTACTCGTATCGCACGAGAACGGACCGACCGATTGTTTTCAAATTTGCAGGATACATTCGTGACATCCCAGGGGAAGTATTAAGCTTTAGACCGAGGCCGTAGCCCCTTTGGGGGTGAAGTTGTGAATGAATTAAATTAAGAAAAAAAAAGATTAATCCTTTTACTTCATTATTATGTTTCTGTCACGACGGCAACAGAAATAAGTTATGAATTTTTCGTCTTCAAAGGTGTGTGTACTTTAGTTACCGTAGCTACTACTATTCTGTCTAATGGAATTTAGTTTCTTTTTCAGGTCTGAATTTCTATAAAGTCTGAATTCTTTAATTGTTATTTATCGGTATTATTGTTACAACCATGAGGGTAACGCAATGAGGGGGCGGTGCCCTCTGATTATACGGTAATGGCAAGCGAAGCGAGCTCTGCGACCCCGGGGAGCCATGAGTCGTATCTCACTTTCTGAAAACGTTAATTATATTATTTACAGAGAAACCCCTTATAATCCGGAATGACCTTTATTACACCGAATCCGGATAATCAGAAATCTTAATTCCCGATAACTGGAAAATTAAGAATGTTTAGCATATTTACTACACATATTGTTTAATACATATCTCAGTTAATAAAAAAACGAAAACATAAAAAAATTAATTAATTTCAGTAAAATTAGAAGGATACTTACTCAAAACATACGCACAATTAAAAGAAAAAAAAGATAAAGTAATAAGTTAAAAAACCCAGTCATAAATTTTCTACCAAAAAAAAAAATAAATCGGGATTTGCAAAAAAATATCAGAAAGAAATAAAAATTTATATTTTACAGTTTCATAAAAAATGTAATTTAAAAAACTTATTACAAAAAAAAAACAAGAAACTTTACAGATTTCCATGCCGAAATAGTAGCGTCTCGGCCTTTCATCTGAAGGTCCTGGATTCAAACCCCGGTCTAGCATGACATTCTCAAAAAAACTTCCATTTTCATATTCCCACAAATAAACTTACTTATAAGCTTCTGTGGTGAATCAATTCGCCAAAAATTTACAAAAAAAGGTACTGAAAAGAAACTGATTTGTAAAAAAAAAATCAAAAAAAATTACTGTGTTTAATAGAATAAAACTTAGTGACAATCAATAACCAGGACATATTTTTAAAAATATTATTTCAAATGACCATGGAGATCACTGCAAACAGGTTCTGTCATCGGCTCATGTCGACCGATCCAACGGTCGGAGAAAACATTATTCGATCGATCACGTACAGAGTTATACCAGGATGCATACCAATCTTGTTGCCAAATAAAATTCCCTGGTTCATCTTGTAGTTGACGAAAGAGTCACGTACGCAGCATATTCAAATAAGCACCTCTTTTTATTCTTCTTCCAGAAAAAAAACGCCCAGTAAAGTTGCCGTCAGGATATTACATTGAAAACATTTAATTTGTGGGAGTATCTTCCACATTTCAATAGGATTTTCCAACACCCAGATACGGACATAATTCTAATATAATATTTTCCACTAAGATGAAATACTGATATCATTAAGAACAATACTATCACCATTTTCGTGTTACAACATTTTGATTGCGATATCGTCCCGCACAGCGTAGAAGACTTCAAAGCCTGTAGCTTAAATATTAATGCATATTTAAGCGTTTTCTTAAAATATTTCTCATCATCACTGGCATTTTCTAGTTCGCAGCTGGTCTTCCTAATAAATGTTTTAGGACATTGTCGGAAAGCCTTCCTGACACACGTTCAAAATTTTCTTTATACAACTTAATTATCTCGTAATCTCCTTTTACTCAGACATTCCGTTGTTTCTAAACTGTGAGTGGGGTGAATATTTAAAATAAAATTTGGAAAATTTTACAAAAAGGACTTAAACTTTTGTAAAAAAAAAAAACTTATGTATAAAATTCTCCAATAAAATTTTTTAACTTTATTTTGACCAAAACAAGCCTAATTTTTATTTCAGTTTAAAAAAAAAAGTAATATAATAAATCCAACTGAGGACGGCACCTTCCTTCGAACTTTGAAGAAAATTTGTTTACGCAGTTCGGAGTTATTAAACTTCAAACAGGCCAACGTATAAGCAAATGAAAATTTACTTAACGGTTTTTTTAGGCTTAGAGATATCGTTAACAATTTTTTATTCAAAATCTAATTCAAAAAATTAGGATCATTTTTATGAAAATATTTTGTCCAATAAGGTCAACTTGAAAAACAATTTTTAAAAAGTAGGGATTTTTTAATAATTTTTAATTCCTTGTACAAAGTACAAAAACCTAAACAAATTTCGGTTTTTATATTTCAACTGAAATATCCATTTTGACTATCCCTGAATCCATTTTGACTAGTTTCGGCAGGATGTCTATATGTATTTCGTATAACTTAAAAACGATTAGACGTAGCATGTCGAAATTTTGGATTTAGGACTGTTGTAACATCTAGTTTTCCCTTTTGATTGCCAAAAATCGACTTCACCAAAAGTGTTCTAAAAAGCCCAAAATTCAAAACATTTGGGTTTTGGATTTTTCCTTAACTGCAGTAATAAGTACTCATTGAGAGGTTTACAACGATATATCATAAGTGGTACTTTTAATTAAAAAAAAAAATAAGGAAATTAAGTCGAATTTGAAGCGATGTACCTTTACTTTGTAAGAACTTATTTCATTAATTAGAATTTGTTTTACTATAACTCTGGAACCAATGAAAATAAGTACCACATCGTTGAAAAGCTCTCAATGAGAGCTTATTACTGCAGTTAAGAAAAGTACAAATTAGTTGATCGTACAAAGAGAAGGTACATCGGTTCGAATTCGACTTCATTTCCTTTTTTTTAATTTAAATATATTGATTTATTAATAATTATTAACCTGTGATTATAAAAAAAAATTTACAATAACTCATAATTCAATAATAACAATAAAAAAAATATGAAAAAAATCAGAAGTTATTAATGAAATAAAATTTTATGTACTTTTATAGATGTGTAAATGTAATTTAATAGGCGTACAAGGAAACCTACCGGGTTGGTCTAGTGGTGAACGCGTCTTCCCAAATCAGCTGATTTGGAAGTAGAGAGTTCCAGCGTTCAAGTCCTAGTAAAGCCAGCTATTTTTACACGGACTTGAATACTAGATCGTGGATACCGGTGTTCTTTGGTGGGGTTGGGTTTCAATTAACCACACATCTCAGGTATGGTCGAACTGAGAATGTACAAGACTACACTTCATTCACACTCATACATATCATCCTCATTCATCCTCTGAAGTATTATCTAAACGGTAGTTTACCGGAGGCTAAACAGGAAAAAGAAAGAAAAGGCGTACAAGGAAATCATGTATTGTTCACACCAGATTAATTAAAATCGATTACTCTACTTTTTCTTTAGAATAGCTATATTTCCCGGGAAAATAAAAGTGGAAAAAATATCTCTCCTCTTCCCTTGACCATTTTAACCAAAATTAAATTTTAAATTGCACTAATGACCCATATTCAGAAGTCATTTTGGTACTTCACGTATTAACGCCACCGCAGCTACAGCTTTATTTAAAAACAAAGTAGTCAATCGGATTTCGGTGGAAAATGAACAGTCTCTTTATTAATTTTAATAAATGGATATTTATATTTATTTATTTTATAAATATAATTTAACCAAACTTAACCTACGCTCGCTAACCTTTACTAATTAACACCGTAATTTTTTGAGTATTTATTTAATAAATTCAGTAATTATTGCAATTATTTATTATTTAAATAATCAAAACACTCCTGTTAATTAGTCAAGGTTAGCGAGCGAAGCGAGCGTAGGTTAAGTTTGGTTGAATTATATTTATAAAATAAATAAATATAAATAACCATTTATTAAAATTAATACTGTTTTGAATCTATGTTAAACTCTATATCGGCCCATTTTCCACCGAAATCCGATTGACTACTTTGTTTTTAAATAAAGCTTTAGCTGCGGTGGCGTTAATACGTAAGTACCATCATTTAAAAAAAAAATTCATTAAAAAATCGATTACAACACTCTGAAGATATCTTCTTTTGTTTAGCATCCAGGACCAACGTTAGGTATTCCTTCAAAAAATGAAATGAAATGGCAATTTTTAGCGTGTGAAAATGCCATGCCTGATTGGGATTCGAACCCGCGACCTCCAGATTAAACGCTACGACTCGCTCCACGATATGAAAGATATCTATCTAATCTGAAGATATCTAGCCAGACTAATTGTAGACATTTTAAAATCTCTTTAATTTTTATATGTTGATAATGGAAATATCGAAATATTTGAGTGATTTTTCTCGACGCGGATTGAATTTTTTTTATTACATTATAATTCTACTCAGGAATTTAAATATTATTATCTGGTTGTTAAATAATGAAAAAGGTTTTACTTAAATGAATTTTCAACTATTTGCCAAATGTCGATCGGCAAGATTACCAACAGTGAGTACAAGTTAACGTCATATCCTGGTTAAGCTGTTTTACGAGTTGTAAATTATTAAATAAAATTTGCATTATATTCTAAAGAGAACTTTCTCAAATAAAAATATTAAAACGTAAATCAAATCTGATTTTATGTAATTTTCCTTGTCTAAAATAAGTTTCCTAATGTAATAAAATATTTACCTAGTTTAAAAAGAGAAAACTAAAATAAATCTATGTTGATTTCAATGAGCTGTTTTTGTCTTTCTTTAAATCACTTTTTAAGGGAAATTTAAAAATAAATGTCCCAATTTGCATACAAATTAATTCCTGTATTCGTTTTATTTTTTAATTGCAGTTATTTTCCCATCCCATTTTAGATAATATAATTTAAATTAATTCATAAATATTAAAAAGAAAATATGCATAAACCCTTCTCAACAACCCTCCCCCAAAAATATAATAATAATAAAGAAATGTAAAAAAATTAATGCAGCATGAAATTTTTACGTACCCGTCTAGATAGCGCTACATCAGAACTATAGCTATAGAAAAAAAAGTATTGTAATCAATCCAATTTGGGCATATGTGATTTTCAACGGATCTGGATGTTTTATACCTGACCGACCGGGTTGGTCTAGTGGTGAACGCGTCTTCCCAAATCATCTAATTTGGAAGTCGAGAGTTCCAGCGTTCAAGTCCTAGTAAAAGCCAGTTATTTTTACATGGATTTGAATACTAGATCGTGGATACCGGAGTTCTTTGGTGGTTGGGTTTCAATTAACCACACATCTCAGGTATGGTCCAACTGAGAATGTACAAGACTACATTTCATTTACTCATACATATCATCCTCATTCATCCTCTGAAGTATTATCTAAAAGGTAGTGTTACCGGAGGCTAAACAGGAAAAAGAAAGAAAGAAAAGATGTTTTACACCTACGGAACTCAAAAAATCGGATGCAAATTTTCCGGATGTTAATTATCGTTTGTACGTGTGTGTGTTCGGTGTTAGTTTCTAAATAATCTTATACTCCACAACTACTGGACCGATTTTGACCAATCTTTAATCTCATTATTTCTATATATAAGGCACTGATTCTTTATGTAACTTTGTTTTTTTGTAAATTCGCACTCCCCACCCTAAAACATGCTCTTTACTACTGCTATGTTGTGATGTCACAAGGGAACAGTAGAAATAAACAAATGAATAATAATATTAAATGTATAATCTGGCTGGGTCTCGAACACCGTCGCCCGGTTGACTCTATAGCTTGTACGTTAATCCTCGCGGCTACACCAGTCTGCCGATTTTACAAGCGAAATTTGTTTTATGTAAGTTATCAAATTACATTAATTTAGTTAGTGGCGACCATCGTTGTTAGTACCGCTACACCAGCGTGAATTAAATACGGTACGCGCGCGCGTGCTTTAGAATGATTGAATTAAATAAACAAAATAATATTATATTTAAATAAAAGGATAAGTACATTAAATTAATTTTTGTGTGCGGAAACAGCTTTAGCCACGTGACGGAAAAGTCCTAAAACGTTGTTGTCAGGTCTTAAACAATTTTTACAATTATATACTAAAATTAGTTAAATTCAATTTAAGATTTGTCCGTTTTGTTTGAAGCTTCATAATTAACATTTATAAGTGTTTTATATCATGGTAAAGTTAATTTTTTTATTTCTTAGGGTAGATTTTTATGGAAGTTTTTTTGGGTAGTTTTTTAGGAAACGTTTTCATAGGGAAGTCGGTTTAATCGCATTTAATTTTTTAAATATTTCTGTGTATTTTATTTCTATTTTTTAAAAATATGGTTAAAATTCGCTACCCACACAAAATAAACAAATAAAAAAAACAAGCGAGAAATTTATGTCCTTATTATATATATATATATATATATATATATATATATATATATATATATATTAAAATTATATATATATATATATATATATATATATATATATATATATATATTTTTTTTATTTTACAGTATAAATATTCTGTATTATAAAAACATTAATTATTTAATTTTTTTTTATTGATTTAATTCTGAGGATGAACCTGGAGGTGGGTAGAAACACTTGATTACTTTAACTCGAAAACGAATTCATTAATCGAGAAACGATTATTGCCATCGATTTTACTTTCTTATACGAAGTAAAGGAAGCACTTTGATCATGAAAAACATCAGTTTTCAGATATCAACGAAAATAACGATTTTGAACATCACTGAATCCATAGTTTCAGCGTGACATCCGTACGTATGTATATGTATCTTACAAAACGATTAGCCGTAGGATGTTGAAATTTTAGATTTAGAACTGTTTTAACATCTAGTTGTGCACCTCCCCTTTTGATTGCAATCGACATGAACAAAAGTCTCCAAAAAAGCCCAAATTCAAAAAAAAAATGTATTTTGGTATCTTTCTTAACTGCAATAATAAGCCCTCATTAGGAATTTTTCAACGATCTATCCATAAATGGTACTCATTTTCATTGGTTCCAGAGTTATAGCCAAATAAAATTTTAATTAATAAAATATTTAGATCATATAATGGAAGGCACATCGGTTCGAATCAGACTTCATCTCCTTTTTTTTTTTTAACTTTTTTTAAATTTAAATATATTGATTTATTAATAATAATTAAAATCTTAAGTAGAATTCTATACAGAAGAATTGAGAGGAGAGTGAAAGAAGTGTTAAGAGAAGACCATTCAGGAAAATTTCAAGGTTTCAGGAAAAGTATAGGGACAAGGGAAGCAAACAGGAACCAAACAGCAACAGTAATAATTGAAGAACATAAGAAAGAAGCCGTAATAAGAAAGGGAGTCCGACAAGGATGTTCCCTATCTCCGTTACTTTTTAATCTTTACATGGAACTAGCAGTTAATGATGTTAAAGAACAATTTAGATTCGGAGTGACAGCACAAGGTGAAAAGATAAAGATGCTACGATTTGCTGACGATATAGTAATTCTAGCCGAGAATAAAAAGGATTTAGAAGAAACAATGAACGGCATAGATGAAGTCCTACGCAAGAACTATCGCATGAAAATAAACAAGAACAAAACAAAAGTAATGAAATGTAGTAGAAATAACAAAGATGGACCGCTGAATGTGAAAATAGGAGGAGAAAAGATTATGGAGGTAGAAGAATTTTGTTATTTCAGAAGTAGAATTACTAAAGATGGACGAAGCAGGAGCGATATAAAATGCCGAATAGCACAAGCGAAACGAGCCTTCAGTAAGAAATATAATTTGTTTACATCAAAAATTAATTTAAATGTCAGGAAAAAATGTTTGAAAGTGTATGTTTGGAGTGTCGCTTTATATGGAAGTGAAACTTGGACGATCGGAGTATCTGAGAAGAAAAGATTAGAAGCCTTTGAAATGTGGTGCTATAGGAGAATGTTAAAAATCAGATGGGTGGATAAAGTGACAAATGATGAGGTATTGCGGCAAATAGATGAAGAAAGAAGCATTTGGAAAAACATAGTTAAAAGAAGAGACAGACTTATAGGCCACATACTAAGACATGCTGGAATAGTCGCTTTAATATTGGAAGGACAGGTAGAAGGGAAAAATTGTGTAGGCAGGCGACGTTTGGAATATGTAAAACAAATTGTTAGGGATGTAGGATGTAGAGGGTATACTGAAATGAAACGACTAGCACTAGATAGGGAATCTTGGAGAGCTGCATCAAACCAATCAAATGACTGAAGACAAAAAAAAAATAATAATTAACCTTTGACTGTAAAACAATTTTTACGATAAATGATAATTGAATAATAACAATAAAAAAAAAATATGAAAAAATATCATGTTTAACAAAAATCTTTCTTTACAATTCATTTTATTTACATTTTTATTCTGTTTATTTATCATATATATTTTACATTTACAGATTTACAAACAAAATTACTTAAGACTAATTCATTTTGTTGAAGGTAATTTAATTTTCCATCTAATGGATATAAAATTATTTTCGTTGAAAATTTCATCCAGTTTATGTAGAAAGAAAGGTGGACACGATTTTATTGTTATAATTTTCTATTGATTACCATTTAAAAATTCATTTAATTTAATCTTGGAGCAAGGGAAGCAGGTGAAAAGGCTATCCAAAATTACAATTTTATAAAAAAATGAGTATTTTTTTTACTTTTTAAATTCCCGGCTATATATTCAAAGTACCCTTTAATTTTTGCTAAGTTGCGTGCACAAAATTCAATTTGGCCAAAAAGATTATTCAAATATCAATTTGTGTAAAATTTTTTTATTGTTATTATATATATATGTTAATTAAAAAGAAAAAAATACTCTTTTTTTTATAAAAATTGTAATTTTGGATAGCCTTTCACCTAATTCACTTGCTCCAAGATTAAAATTAATGAATGAATTAATGAACACACACACACACACCCACATATATATATATATATATATATATATATATATATGTGTGTATGTGTGTGTGTGTGTGTGTGTGTGTGTGTGTGTGTGTGTGTGTGTGTGTGTGTGTGTGTGTGTGTGTGTGTGTGTGTGTGTGTGTGTGTGTGTGTGTGTGTGTGTGTGTGTGTGTGTGTGTGTGTGTTTAGATATTTAAATGAAAAGAATTGTTTTATTTTAGTTTAAAGTTTTTGTCTTCTGTCTTTCGTAGAAATCCATTTATGATTGACCATTGGCTAAACGTAATTTAATTCTCATAAGATCACCCAAGTATTCATTTTTGAGTCCGTTTAGGTATTTTATTTTTATGAAATTCATAATAGAAAATCCGTGTTCGAAGTCTACACTGAATTCTTGAAATGTTCCCATAATGTTACATAGAAAGGAATAGTTAGATAATTCAGGGTAAGTCTGGACAAAGATTAATGTATCGCTAAAAATCATGAATAGTCCTAGATTAGTTTTCTCTAGAATTGAAATTTCAGTTCTGAATATTTGTTCGATATTTTATCTATATCAACGTTTTTATTTGCCATGAATTTTGAATATTTTTACTTTCTATACTTTTGTATTTGTACTTCGTACAAGGAAGTATTGTAATCGCGAAAAATTTCGGTTTTCACATTTCAACGAAAATATCCAGTTTGACCATCCCTGAATTCATTTTGACTAGTTTCGGCGTACGTACGAATGTATCTCGCATAACCCAAAAACTATTAGCCGTAGGATGTTGAAATTATGGTTTTAGGACTGTTATAACATCTAGTTGTACATCTCCCGTGTTCATTGCAATCGACTGATCCAGAAGTGTCCAAAAAAGCCTAAAACCCAAAACAAATTTGGATTTTCGACTTTTTCTTTACTGAAGTATTAAGCCATCATTGAGAGCTTTTCAACGATATAGGGTACGATTTAACGAACATAAGTGGTACTTATTTTCATTGGTTCCAGAATTACAGCCAAATGAAATTTAATTAATGAAATATTTGGATCTTGCAAGGGCACGTCGGTTCGAATCAGACTTCATCACCTTTTTTAACTTTTTTTTTTTTAATTTAAATATATTGATTTATTATTAATTATTAACACATGATTGTAAAAAAATTACGATAACTAACAATTCGATAATAACTATAAAAAAAGAAAATTTCAGAAGTAATTATTTTTTTTTTTTTGTCTTCAGTCATTTGACTGGTTTGATGCAGCTCTCCAAGATTCCCTATCTAGTGCTAGTCGTTTCATTTCAGTATACCCTCTACATCCTACATCCCCAACAATTTGCTTTACATACTCCAAACGTGGCCTGCCTACACAATTTCTCCCTTCTACCTGTCCTTCCAATATTAAAGCGACTATTCCAGGATGCCTTAGTATGTGGCCTATAAGTCTGTCTCTTCTTTTAACTATATTTTTCCAAATGCTTCTTTTTTCATCTATTTGCCGCAATACCTCTTCATTTGTCACTTTATCCACCCATCTGATTTTTAACATTCTCCTATAGCACCACATTTCAAAAGCTTCTAATCTTTTCTTCTCAGATACTCCGATTGTCCAAGTTTCACTTCCATATAAAGCGACACTCCAAACATACACTTTCAAAAATCTTTTCCTGACATTTAAATTAATTTTTGATGTAAACAAATTATATTTCTTACTGAAGGCTCGTTTCGCTTGTGCTATTCGGCATTTTATATCGCTCCTGCTTCGTCCATCTTTAGTAATTTTACTTCCCAAATAACAAAATTCTTCTACCTCCATAATCTTTTCTCCTCCTATTTTTACATTCAGCGGTCCATCTTTGTTATTTCTACTACATTTCATTACTTTTGTTTTGTTCTTGTTTATTTTCATGCGATAGTTCTTGCGTAGGACTTCATCTATGCCGTTCATTGTTTCTTCTAAATCCTTTTTACTCTCGGCTAGAATTACTATATCATCAGCAAATCGTAGCATCTTTATCTTTTCACCTTGTACTGTTACTCCGAATCTAAATTTTTCTTTAACATCATTAACTGCTAGTTCCATGTAAAGATTAAAAAGTAACGGAGATAGGGAACATCCTTGTCGGACTCCCTTTCTTATTAGGGCTTCTTTCTTATGTTCTTCAATTGTTATTGTTGCTGTTTGGTTCCTGTACATGTTAGCAATTGTTCTTCTATCTCTGTATTTGAACCCTAATTTTTTTAAAATGCTGAACATTTTATTCCAGTCTACGTTATCGAAAGCCTTTTCTAGGTCTATAAACGCCAAGTATGTTGGTTTGTTTTTCTTTAATCTTCCTTCTACTATTAATCTGAGGCCTAAAATTGCTTCCCTTGTCCCTATACTTTTCCTGAAACCAAATTGGTCTTCTCCTAACACTAGAAGTAATTACTGAAATAATATTTTATGTACTTTTAAAAATGTGTATATGTAATTTAATAGGCGTACAAGGAAGTCATGTGGTGTAACATCAGATTTTTTGAGTGGTTACTATAATTTCCATCTTGCAGCACAGCTGTAGATCTATGATACAAGGAAAATAATGAATTTATAAAAATTTAATTTTATTAATATATAATGAAATAAACTTAAAATAAAATTATGTATAATACATTAAATTATATTTTATCCTGAAAAGTAATTATTTAGAATAAACAGTTTCTTAACTGAAATAACAATTTCAAGTTGGAAATAAATATTTCAAGTTTAACTTTTAACTTTTGTTAATGGTTTCTTTCTTTATCAAATGCTTTTTATTCTGTATTCAACGTAAAACAAAAGTATTTAGTAAATATTTATCTCCTTACATTAAATATCTTAGTAAGATTCACTTATTCCAATGAATTTTTAATTAGTTAGTTTAATTTAAATTTACATATTAAAATTTGTAACACTATTTACATATTACCTTCATTATTTTTGTTTTTCTTGTTTTTAATTAGTTTAAAAAATTTTATGTGAACACCACATGACTTCCTTTTACGCCTTAAATTACATATATACATTTAAAAAAATGAAAAGTACATAAAATTTTATTTCTCTAATAATTTATGATTTTTTTCGTATTATTTTTTTTTATTATTATTTATTGTAATTTTTTTTACAATCACAGGTTAATAAATTATTAATAAATTTATATATTTAAATTAAAAAGAAAAGGAGATGAATTCTGATTCGAACCGATCCGCCTTCCATTGTACGATCCAAATATTTCATTAATTAGTATTTTATTTGGCTAAAACTCTGGAACAAGTCAAAATAAGTACCACTTATGATATATCTTTGAAAAGCTCTCAATTAGGGCTTATTACTGCAGTTAACAAAAAGCCCAAAATCCAGAAAAATTGGTTTTTTGGACTTTTTGGACACTTTTGGTTCAGTCGATTGAAATCAGAAGGGGAGATACACAGCTAGATGTTACAACAGTCCTAAATCCAAAATTTCAACATTCTATGGCTAATCGTTTTTGAGGTACATGAGATAATTTCGTACTACGTACAGACATCACGCCAAAAGTAGTCAAAATGGATATTTCCGTTGAAATCTGAAAACCGAAATTTTTCACGATCATATTTCCTTTACTTCGTACAAGGAAGTAAAAAACAAATTAATTTTACGATTAAATAAAATTTCCCTTTCCGGTTTTATTTTTTCCTTGAGGTAATTTTTTTATTTTTCCTGTTTAGCCTCCGGTAACTACCGTTTAGATAATATTTCAGAGGATGAATGAGGATGATATATATGAGTGTGAATGAAGTGTAGTCTTGTACCTTTTCAGTTCAACCATACCTGAGATGTGTGGTTAATTGAAACCCAACCACCAAAGAACACGTATCTAGTAGGTATCCACGATCTAGTATTCAAGTCCGTGTAAAAATAGCTGGGTTTACTAGGACTTGAACGCTGGAACTCTCGACTTCCAAATCAGCTGATTTAGGAAGACGCGTTCACCACTAGACCAACCCGGTGGGTTCCTTGAGGTAATTTAATTAATAGTAACAACACATATTACAATATAAAAATCACTGTTAATTCAATTCCGGAATATTTTACTTAAAATTTACTTATGTTGTATTTTAAATTTTAAACTTTCTTTTCATTTGATATTTAATCTTTTAATTATTTATAAATATGACGTGCATTCAAAAATCAATAATCTTGGCATACGTTATTATTTTCACCGCGATAATTGCAAATATACAAAAAACATCTCCCTTTAGCGCAGTTTTTAAATTTTACTTTCTTTTTGTTGTTATGATGATGGATTTTTTTAAAAAAATATTTCTTAACGTATGAGAATGGAATAAAAATCAGTCAGTACAAACATTCATAATCAAATGTAAATATATTTCTATACATTCTATTCCAATGGAAATGACTCACATGTAGCATCAAAAAACACGTAAATACGACGTATTTTACCCGAGTTACATCGCTCGTAAGTTACACGTACCTTCATCAGTACATTGTTCAGTAGTGAACCAGTATAATATACATTACTTTCGGAGTACATAAAATTGCTCATATTATTGACTTGGCCTAACAATTAACCAATTTAATATTTAAATCTAATTAGACAAAGACAAAGTTAGCGAGCGAAGCAAGCTTTAGGGTACGTTTGCCGATATTGTACCAAGTTCTGAAACTCGTTAAATTTGTTTTTCGTCAGTTGACATAAAATTCAACGAAGTTTTTTCCTAATTTGTACATTGCAATATGTTTAACTAGTGAACAATAAGCAAAAAATGACCTAATGAGATAAGAATGATACGTACGACGTGTAAATGAGACTTAATCTTGTATAGACTCCGGCCGACCATTCCTGAGACTTATTGTTAATAAACCCTAACCACCAAAGTATACCCGTATCCATTGTCTAATCTTCAAATCCATATAAAAGCAACTAACTTTTACTAAGATTTGAACGTTCGACTTAGAAAATTAATTGTAAACAACGGAATTGTAGGACAAATTAACAAACAGACCAGCCCGGTGGGCTGTGAACTATATTTAAAAATGAATAATAAACGTACGCATTATACGAAAAATAACAAATGTAAATACAATATTATTGATACAAATTCAAAGCATTCCCGCTATGGAAATATGTATTTTTTAACATCCTTGTAAGAAGTAAAGGAAGTATTGTGTTCGCGAAAAATTTCGGTTTTCACATTTCAACGGAAATATCCATTTTGACCATCCCTGAATCCATTTTGACTAGTTTCGGCGTGACGTATGTACGTATATATCTCGCATAACTCAAAATCGATTAGCCGTAGAATGTTGAAATTTTGAATTTAGGACTGTAGTAACATCTAGTTGTGCACCTCCCCTTTTGATTACAATCGATTAAACTAAGTGTTCAAAAAAGCCCAAAATCCAAAAACATTTGGACTTTTTCTTAACTGCAGTAATAAACCTTTACTGAAAGTTTTTCATCGATATATCGTAAGTGGTACATATTTTCATTGGTTCCAGAGTTATAGCCAAATAAAATTTTAAAATGATGAAATAATTTTATCTTACAAAGAAAAGACACATCGGTTCGAAAGACTTCATCTCCTTTTTTTTAATTGAAATATATTGATTTATTATTATCTGATTGTAAAAAAAGTTTTACGATAAATAATAATTCAATAATAAAAAATAATATATATATATATATATATATATATAATAAAATATCAAAAGTTATTAATGAAATAAAATTTTATGTACTTTTCATTTAAAAAAAATGTGTTTATGTAATTTAATAGGCGTACAAGGAAATCATGTGATGTCCATATCAGATTTTTATTTTTTATTTTGAAATCTTTAAGTTAAAAATTATAATAAAGGGACACTTTTTTTATATTGCCAACCAGAGCGGTGTAAACAACATATGCCAATATTAATTGACTTCTGAATGCGTATCCTATTTGTAAATAACTAAATTTTATCAAATTTCTTTAACTTAGCCCTAAATTTTAAATAACTAAGAGGAAATATTTATTAAACAGTAATCAGCATAAATATAATATTTTATAAACAAAGAGCTTATGTATTACTTGTTAATTAATTTTTTTTTTATATATATGTATCTACAACCCGTTCCCTCCGAACAATGAATAGATATGTTGAGTGTCTATAACTGACTTGAAGGAGAGAAAGCTCTACATCAACTAACTCCTATAAATAACCATCGTGTGAAAAGTTTTTTCATACCAAAAACATCGTATAAAACATAATGGAAACGGTCTATCGAGGTATTTGCGACAACAAACGGATTTTCTGATGATTTCATTAGTCGTTGCGGTTTGTGGGCGTCCTGAGGGTTCATCATCTTGAATGGATGTACGACCATGTTTAAATTCAACAGCCAACTCTTTTACCGTCCAAAACCAAGGTGAGAATTCTTTAAAGCAAAATCTAATTCTTTTTTATGTCCGTTGGGTTAAACATTAAAAAAAAGAAACATTTTGAACAGCTTGAAGTTAAATTTTTATCTATTTTCCAGAAAATGTCAAAACTTGTTTGCTTTACTCAATCGTCACGAAAAAGCAACTTCATGTATCCATTTTAAATTTCACAACACGCCATCTAAAGGATCATATTTGGATGTACAGAATGTCTCACAAAGAAACGGAGAAACTTTCAGGAAATGTTTCGCTGTTAAAAATAATGAAAAACGTTCATAGAAACATAGGTTATAAATACTTTGTTTTTGAGTTACGTTTACCAAAAGATTTCATCAAAATTTGAGCTCTCCGTATAAATATAAGTCCTACTGTAATTTTTAGAATGCAAATTAAGAAGTAAAGTTGATGGTTTGTTACGTAATTTGAGCTGGAAAAAAAAAAAAAAAAAAAAAAAAAAAAAAAAAAAAAAAAAAAAAAACAGGATAAAATAGAACCAAGAACTGTAACTCCAATAGTTTTTAAGATATCCGACGTAAAACACAAAATTCGGGATCGAACAATTTTGTTTTTAGATTTGTAGTAAAATATCTTTATTAAATGACTAATAAATGTGAAAAATTTAGTAACAAAACTTGTACAGACTTTAATTCTGAAAAAGTTTCATGTAAATACACACAAAAAAAGATAATGAAAACTTTTAGAAATCGGTTTTTTATTGAAAGTAAACAAGAAATAGAAAGAAAATCATATTATTCTTTTTGTACCTAATAAACATTCTTTTTAAAAATAAAAAAGCTAATTATTGAAAATAATTTAAAAAACAAATTAAAAACAATATTTTAACTATGGATATTCAATAATTTACACGGATAGAACAAAATAATTACGTAAAAAACTACTATAAATAACTGCAAAATTCAATTTTTTTCTAATTTTTCTTTGTTTTATTCAACTTCTCGTTTACCAATTTATTTTTAATTAAATTATCTACAATTTTGTTTAAAAGTTTTATGAGTTTATTACACATTTAACAAACTTATCAAACACAAAACCAGGATTTTATCACCCCAATTTATTAGTTTTCACTGCAGATTTATCAAAAGATTACTGGAGATACAATTTTGAGACCTATTTTATTACATTTTTAGATCAAAAACCAAAAAAAAAAAATCTAATTCTACTCGTTAATTAACATCAAAAATTTCAGTACGATCTCATTTCACCTAGAAAGTTGAAATCTTAGCGAAATCATTCACTAGTTGTAACTCGCAAACGAAATATTTTAGGACATATGTTTATATAAACTTTTCCCGTTATTTTCTCGAGTAGAATAGGTTATGAAAGTCCCGGAAGAACTTTATGATACACCCAGTATAAGAACGTTTAAAAATGTAATATATAAAACAAAATTAATTTTATTTATGCAAACGGTCAACTCATCTGGGACAGAAATGAATAAAAAATTCAAACTAAAATTTAACTAAAGTAAGACAGATGAATTTTAAGACCATGTCAAGTGAGTAAAATTTTATAACACTTTACATAAAATTTTTATCACTTTAGAACAGAACAAAGAAAAAGAGTAATAAGGGCAGATGAAGCATCTGCTTGTATTATTATCATTATTACTATGAATGTTTAGTAATGAAAACAAATAAATATAAATTGAGACAACATTTTTTACATTTCTTTTTCCTTTGTTTGCTATAAAATATTATTAGCATTCTATTTTTAAGAACCTAATATCATCCCACATGTGTATTTGTACGTGTGTATGTATATGCATATGTATGTGTGTGTGTCTACGGAGTGTGTGTGTTTTTAAAATTGTTCTGATCAGAATCTAAAAAAAAATCATTACTAAAATTAAGTAATAGTACGTAAATTGTCAATTAAATATTAATTATATTTTTATAACATGATACATCCAAGTCCCCACTCCATGAAACAACCCTCAATTCTTTCAAATAATAAACAGATAACATTAAGAAAAAAAGCTAGAAAATACTAAATTACAAAACCATTTATATATGCCTAAAATTATTTTTATATAACCAATATTTTATGTTTTTAACTTCTGTTTTGAACAATTTATTAACAGAAATAAAAAAAGAAAGATTTTTAATAACAGAATACATTGGAATTTTACTAATGTTTATAAAAATTAATTTTTTGTCGTTATATTTGTTTATTTATTCATTTTGTTACGTCACCCCCTCTTACCACCGGGTGCTGAAACCTAGCGGTGACTAGGGTGCCCACGGCAAACTATGGTTGCCAGACCATCACGCCACTCTACGTCACAAGCTGCTCCCTCGAGCACTGTACGTAGCGTCTTCTAACCAGTCTGGACTAATACCTGACCCAAGGCGGTCGCGTCCGGATGGACTCACTCAATTCTTGTTCGGATGAGCATTACTTTAAGTTTTTTTTTTTCCCCCTACTTCCCCGGGCCGGGTACCCATTCAAGTATCTGCAGCCCGGGAAAGTGTCCTTTAAACTCAAAGGAAGCCTCCCCACCCGCCGGCTGTACGTCCGGCACAGCAGGTCAGCCTCCCCGGTTGGATCTTTTGTTTTAATGTGCCTGCCTCAAGCCCCCCCGAAAGAGAACCAGGCCCGACAAAGCCGTCCCTAGCCCCCGCCGAGGGAACCGGGTCTCGGTCTTTTCATTACCCAGTTGTTATGATCCCCAAACGAAGGAATGATCTTCTCCTCATAGTTGCTTGCCTTAACGAACATATTAAACTACTAAGTTACCACGGGGCCTCAATGGTCTCTTAAAAGGGCTACATCATCTTTAGCCTTTAGCACTATCTTGGCAAACTCCTCCATTTTGTTCCAATTGTCAGTGGATCGCAGGAGAAAAAGAAGCAGATTCTCCGGATTTAATTCTTACAGCCCTGCACGTCGTCTATGTATAGCCCATCCAGTGGAACAGAGTATGTTCGGCAGTATCCGAATCCGGGCAGAACATGCAAATAGGTGCCGGTCTTCTACCGAATCGATGTAAATAATATTCAAAGCTACCATGCCCAGAAAGTATTTGAGTAAGATAATAACCAACCTCCCCATGTCCTCTATCAAGCCACATGCCCAAGTCGGGTATCAATCTCCTGGTCCAGGTAGTTTTAGTGGAAAGATTCCATCTGTCCTGCCATATGCGCCTGATGTTGGCTTGGGCTTCTTGTTTTGGCATACCACGATACCTAAGTGATCGCTCTTTAACTAAGAGGTCGATAGGGGGAACCGATGATAATACACAAGCCGCATCGTAAGAGATGGTGCGGTATGCAGAAGTGATGTTTATAAGAGCTTGCCTATGCAGAGTTCTAAGTCTTGCGACATTTCTTGCAACACAAAGTGCTTTTTCCCATTTAGGTGCAGCATACAATAACTTTACTTTGAGTTTTAAGTTTGCTATATTTAACTTGAAGTTATAAGTTACAAGTATTATGTTACAAAATTATTTTAAACTGCCAAGACGGCGTACAATTAAACAATCCTTCTGTAATCAATAAGGTTTTATCTTCATTCATCACCTATGAAAACATACAGTCCATCCTCGCTTTAAAATATCTACTGCAACGCTGTTAACCAAGGGCGATCCGTCGACGTCGTAACACATTTCAAATAATTTTTTTTTCTTTTAAATAAATAAATTCTAAAAAATATCGTTAAAAAAATTACAAATAAATAAAAAAATATAACTATAAATAATACATATTATTTAAATCATGACAAACTTCAAAGAATTTCCCAAAAATATCAACAAAATCCTAATTATTGAAAAATAAATTCTACAACAAAATTTAGATATTTAAAAAAAACAATCTGATACTTTTTTCGTAAGTTCCCAACAAATTTTTTTAACTTTTTTTAACGATTTATGACGAATCGTACATATATCAAGATAACCAGGGTCCCGGAAGTCCCCTGAGAGGGGATGGGTAACCTTTGCGTCGGTGTGGTTGTCCAGTATGTGGACACAAATGATGTATTGGCTTGTATATATATATATATATATATGTAGTTAATATATAACAATTCAGGTTGTTAAAAAATGATTGAAATCCTTTAACAGCTCAATAATAAACCAATAAGAAAGAGTAAATTTATAAAATGCTCTTACATTAAAGTTATGTATTTATTTAGAATAAAATAATCAAGTTTAAAATAAAAAATTTTAGAGGGCTGACGGTTAAATCGACAATTTTAAATACAAAAGTTAGGATTATCATAAATAAATTTAATGAACATTAAAAAATAAAATTTTGACGTAAAAATGTTTTTTTTTTTTTTTTTTTTTTTTTTTTTAGTGTATATACACTCGCTTTGAGGCAGGAATATTTCCAAAACATTTTAGTTTTTGTTTAATGTTTTACAATTGAATATTTATTTAAGAAATACTTTATGATCTGCTTTTGAAACTAGTTTTAAAAATATTAAATTACCCCAATTTTAGTTAGGGTTAACCTAACCCAAGGTGTTTTACGTCAAAATTGTTATTTTTTAATTCATTTTAAAATCATACTCTTTCCATTTAAAATTAATATGCTACTCCCCGCGGAAACTTGTGATGTTATCATACAAAATACGTTACATCGTTTCAAGATAGGAAATTAATTCCATTTTTAATTTTTAACTGCTGAAAAATTATTTAAGAATTGCCATACTTTATAAACAACTTTTATATATTTCAATTTCGATATAAAATATTCATCTAGTTAATTTTACTTTATTTTAATCTGATGTATAATCTGTTCCAATAACAACAAGTTTATCAAATATCAAAATCCTACAAATTCTTTACGTAGTAAAAGAATATGGGTTTTAAATAATATGCAAAGAGAAACATTTTAAGCCGTCAATATAAATGGAAATTTTAAAAGCATCGACTATGATTCTAGAAAAGAAATCTTTATACGAGAATATATACATATAAAAATACATTACGTAACTTAAACATCTTTATGTAGTTTTTTTAGTTATTTGAAGTTACTGTACTACTGAACTTACAATAACGTATGTCTGTGTATTACAATGCATTGAATTTATTACAGAGATTTAGGGGATAAATCGAAATGACTTATTCATTTTATATACGTTACATTACGTACACACACACATATATATATATATATATATATAAACTTGAATAGAAAACATATAATATTCAAAAAATTCTCCAACCCCAAAAAAAAAGAAATGTATGAAAGTTAAAACACAATAATTCAATTTTTCTTTCCGTAATTATTTTTTAAAGTGGGAAAGCCGCTTCTGAGGAAATAGTTCTTTTAATAACAGTTATTCAGTTGTTATATTTTTCCTGTTACATTTTTAAATTTCTTTATTGCTTAGTAAATAATCTACATAATTTTTAATATTCTTGTATAATACACAATTTAAAAAGCTTTTTCATGTTAATTCTTTACTTTTCTACTTTACTTATTCCACATATTTTTTTTGAGTGCATCATCTTTTATCCTTCCCCCCACAGGGAGCCGGACACACAATTAAGCCCTAACATAGCTTCAGTGGGATCCCTTCGCCTCAAACTGCTCCGTCGAGAACTAAAATTCCCCCAGACAGCTGGGATTCGTTCTTTTGATGATATACCGTGCTGGGGTCCCCCCCACCGGGACTCCAATGAGGAACCATCGGAGGGATCCCCCACCGAGACTACGGTCTTACTTTACCCCAAAAAATCCGAGGCCACAAGGTAGTCCCCGCCATCATCGAGGGTAGGACACCTAAACGGCCCACTCCTCCTTTTTTTTTCCTGTTTAGCCTCCGGTAACTATCGTTTAGATAATACTTCAGAGGATGATATGTATGAATGTGATTGAAGTGTAGTCTTGTACATTCTCAGTTCGACCATTCCTGAGATGTGTGGTTAATTGAAACCCACCACCAAAGAACACCGGTATCCACGACCTACTATTCAAATCCGTGTAAAAATAACTGCCTTTACTAGGATTTGAACGCTGGAACTCTCGACTTCCAAATCAGCTGATCTGGGAAGACGCGTTCACCACTAGACCAATCCGGTGGGTGGCCCACCCCTCCTGGACGGGGCTGTCCCAACCCTAAATTCATCCCAAGAGAGAAGACGACAAGATTCATTTCCGGGCGCCGGCCTTGCAGCCACGGCCTCCAAGAACGTGCCCACGGGTATTGCAGTGCGAACACTTAGCCTCTGTTGGACCTCTCTCAGGTCCGCGCAGGTCCCCACCCGGTACCCAATACCACAGCATCGACAGCAACGTTCTTCGTCAGACCTCTTGGACTACCAACGAGACACCCACACTAATTCGGCCAACTTTCAATAATTCTGTCGCCAGCAAAGGAGAGACCACCAAAGTTGTCACTTTGTTTCACCATATGACTCCTTCAGGGAGAGGACATCAATGGTAACCGAATCACCAACAGTCTTACGCATTTCACGCACCAAATTCTTCTCTGAGGTAAGGGCGTTAACGTCCTTAATGAGTGAATCTACCTGCCGAACGTACATATCCGCCGTGACCATGGTGCTTCAACCTTGTCCAATATTTATTGGACATATTTTACTTTGATTTATCGTTACGTAGTATAAATATATTTTTTTAAATTTCTTTCTCATTCACATACCTCTATTTTTAGGTTTTATTATCTTTCAAAAATTGTTTGAGTACATTTTATTCATTGTAAATAGGTTGAATTATTTTCAGTAAGAAATATACTGGGTGATTCAAAAAAAACTTCACACCATTAAAACGGTATAAAAATTTATTTAGATAACTTACAAATTCGGTTGAGGTCTTATTTCATAGCAAAACACATCAAGTTTAGAATCATGCAGTTCATTAGTACCGAATTTAGCCACCAGCGCTTTCACCAGTCTTGTTAAAAATGAATATTTTCACTGGTGCTCGCTAGGTGTTTTGGTTTAACGACTTGTAGTCGTTAAACTGCAGTTGCAGTTTAACGGAATTTCGTACAGACTCTCCTAGTAGGCGTACAATTTATTCTTGGTTGAATTCGTTGAGACAGGTTGTTTTCTTAAACGTACAAAATCACCAGGGCGCCCACCTGTCTCTAAAGCTGCTGTTGAACAACTCAGAGAAAGCTTTGCATGTAGTCCGAAAAAATCAACTCTACATGCGCCACGTGATATTGACATTCCATAAACGAATGTTTGACGAGTATTAAGTGCGTGTGCACGCACTTAAATCCGTACAAACTAACCGTATTTCAGCACATTACAGATGATGTCGAATTTTCTCGGCTGGAGTTTTGTGTGGAAATTATGAATAGAATTGCAGACGTCATTTTTAGTGATGAGTCAACGATTCACATTAATAACCAAATGAACACCCAAAACTGCCGATTATGAGATAGCGAAATGCCTCATGAAACTTTGCAGCACATTCGTAATAGCATTAAGGTCAATGATTTTTGTACTCTGAGCAAACAAATACGGCCCATTCTTCTTTCAGTAGGCAACCGTAGATGGTATGTTTTATCTGGACATGCCTTTCTTTTAATTCCTCAGTTACACGATAATGTTCAAGACGGACGCCATTACTATCAGCAAGACGAAGCACTCCCTCACCACCGAGCCGCCTAGAAGTCCGCGAGATATTATTGATACTCAGTTCCCAGGTTGGTTATCGATCGTAAAAGTCTATGACCACTTCTCTCCTCAGATTTGACCACGCAAGGTTTTTTCTTGTCGGGTTTCATTAAAGGGTTACCATTAATTATTTATAGTTATTATTCCTGGCATTATAGCTCGAGATCTATGCTGCAACAAGGAAAGTATGATAATCGGTCAAAAAATGGGGTATGAAAGTTTTTGCATTTTTTGAAATATCATGACCCAGGGACCCCAAAAAATAACAGTAGGGGATAATGTTCGTACGTACGTGTCAATATGTGTGTCGTATATTGGGGTGTTTGAAGCTTAATAACTATTGACTCAATAAACCGATTTTTTAGTCATATATATATATATATATATATATATATATATATATATATATATATATATATATATATATATATATATATGAGGCAATTTGTTGGTAAGATTTTGAGGTCAATATGTTCAAAGAGAAGAGTAGATAGTTATAGTTTTTTTGCGCCAATTTTCTCAAAATTTTGCAAACATAACCTCGTTTTATATTGAGCTCTGTTCATGAGTACATGTTTATCTTGCCAGTTTTTTTTTTAATTTTCCCCCAAAATTCACTCTTCATAAAAAAAAAATATCTTTTTGTTATTACATATTTTTTAATCGAATTTTTTTATGTCTTCCAAGTACAAGTGACCTAAAAAAAACAAAAATACTTTGGAGGAAATATTGGGAGAATGTGAGGAAGCCGATCAAAGTTTAAAAATATTGATTTTTTAATTTTTTGTTCAAGTATCAAATAAATAACCAACCCCCAGGAAAATATTATAACTAACAACTTCTAATAATAATAATTAATCTATAACAACCATTAACTTTTAGTTTCGGTTATAATAATAACTTAATACACAAGCCGATCTCCGTGGTGGAGTGGTAGAGTCTCGGTCTTTTATCCAGAAGTCCTGGGTTCGAATCCCGGTCAGCCATGGTATTTTTGATACGCTACAAAATTCCATTTCCATATCCCACGCACAAACTTCATACTTATATGGCGAAACCAAGCAAAAATAAGAAATTTAACATCTAGATCTTTGATTGTTACTCCGTTTTCATTAATGTCTCTACGGTCACATTAATTTGATTTAAACAAAATTCTTAAATAATGATGGCATCAATAGAAAAAAAATACAAAAAAATTACAAAAATATATTTGATTACATATAAAAAAAAACTTTCTAAAAAAGCTTTTATTTAACTAATATTAATATTAATATTAATATTAAAATTAATAAAAAAAGGAAACAAATTAGTAAAACTCTCTAAAAAGTAAAAAATAAGAATTAAATCAAATTAAGAATTTAAAAAAAATATATAATATATTAACAAATATATTATATTTGTTAATATACTACCGGTAGTAATGTATGGGTGTGAAACACTGGGTCAAATCAAGATAGCATTGAGAACTGAAAAATTAGCTAAAATAGAAAGAAGAATCGTAAGGACCTGTATTGGCGGGGTAAACTTGATGGAAGGAAAGTGGAGGTTACTCCCAAACCATAAAATCTATGAGGTCGTTACACCAATTACAGAAGAAATAAGAAAGAAAAGTATAAAATTCTTTGGCCACCTCTTGCGTTTGGAGGAATCAAGGAAAATTAAACAACTATTGAAAAGATTGCTAAAGCTAAACACGCAACCAGTGTGGCTCACTGAGGTGCTTCAAGACATGAAAGTAGCAGGCATTGCACTGCAAGATCTCAGAACAGGATCTGGAAATTATAACAACTTGCCCGGTGTTAAATTTGCAGAAAAGCCTAAAAAGAAAAAAAAAGGGACGGTTTGGACAGAGGAACGAAAATGGGATTTTTCCAGGAAAATGAAAGAGTACTGGAAGATAAGAAAGACTAAACATAAATCACTAATAAGTCCTTCCGGGCCGTAAAAAAAAAAATTAACAAATATAAAAATGCACTGAAAAGTAAAAAATAAATTATATAAATATCTAATAAATAAATAACATTTTAAGCAACATGCATGAATTTAGCGTAGGAGTAGTGCGTGGGGGGGGGGGATGGATCATATCAAAATTCCGACACTGTAGCATTGTATTGTCATCGAAGTTATATACGTATACCAAATTTCATTGATTTTCATACGATAATCAAAAGATATAGCAGTTGCAAGATTTGATTATAATCAAAGCAAGTTAGCTTCTAATAAACCAATAAAAGTTTATTTGAAAAAATTTAATTATCACATATACACACACACGCGCGCGCAAACACACGCCAATTTTTTTATTTTTTATCCAACTATGCATCACGTTTATTTGCGTTTCTCTTTTTCCAGTATCTTTTTAAACGTATTTATTGTATATATTCCTAATTCTTCTGTTACTAAATTTTTTTTAACATTCTTTCTTTGTAGAAACCACTTCTTTTAATTGTTTCTTGATTAATTCTCGATTTTAAAATCAGGAATTATTTACGCCTTCTTTAGCTTTATCAAAATATATTCTTTTGTTAATTTTTTTTTCTAGATATAATAATGAGATTTTCATAGGTTTTTTACTATCATTCTTTTTTAAAATATAGCCAATAAAAGTCAATTTCTTATATTTTACTTCTTTAAATTTTTAGTATAGGATTTCACGTAGGCGGAGTTAATATACTGCATTCTTAGTATAATACTATAATCGCAAAAATTTTTTATTGTATAAAATTTCTTTTTTTTCATTGAAGAGATTTTATATAATCTCTTCATTGTACTGTAACATGTTAAGATACAAAGAGGAAATTTAATAATCTTACATAAAGAAGACATTACAATCTGCACAAAGAATAGTACTGAGTATGAAAATTATTATTATTTTTTTTTAGGTGTTTATAGTCCTGCACTCTTAGGATGCTATGAATTAAGTGTTTTATTTTTCATAAAAAATATATTTTTTTTTATTAGGTCTCTGATAATACCATCAGTTATTTGACATCATAAAGATATCTCAATATTATAAAAGTGACTATAATTTGATTACCTAGTCACATTATTTAAATCATTAAAGCATAAAATTAGCCATAACAAAATAAATTATAATAAATGTTTTATGAATATTTTATTATAAGCAAACAAAATACAATTTAGAATCTACATAGGGACATGATAAATATTATTGTTATAACACAGTTTATTGTTCGCTTTTAATCATTAGATTACATTAAAGCTTGCAAAACACAAAATGGATAATAAATGAAACGGTTGGTTGGTTATCCATTGGATGAGTTTAAATTTTTATATTAAAAACAGCGTTGGACAGCTGGTGACATCGTATAATCTATTATGCAAATTTGCTGCTTATCTTGTACATAAAAAATTAAATTATAAATTAATAAACGTACATCAGACCGCTTCCATTTATTTATTTATTTATTTATTTTTAATGTATAAAATGATTCCTAGATTCACAATAAAAGTAATAATAAAAATGTTAATAATGAAAAATAAAATTATTCTAAATCTACAGCGTTCAAAAAGTGACGTAACCTTATGGAAAAATGTTGCCTTCTTTTGTTGCATGATTGAGAAAAAATGGGTTACACAATCAAGCAGAAATTATTCATTATCTCCCAACACATTAGATGTGCCAGTTATGCCCAGACCCGAAATTCACAGAAAAGTACTGTGTGGATGCACCAAACAAGTTCTCCATCAAGCAGCTGTACGACAAATTTCAAGAGACAGGAAATTTGGTAGTTACAGCAAAATGTGGTCGACCGAAAGTGCTAACACCAGAAAAGAAGATCGACGTGCAAAGTGCATATTTTGTTAATCCCAAGATGTTTATGCGACGCCTATCTATTCAGTCTGGTCTCTCTGTAGGTAGTACTCACACGGCATAGTAGAAATTTTTAAAAATGCACCAGTACAGAATTTTTCTTGTTCACAATTTGTTACCTGCAGATACTAGAGACCGTGTAGCTTTCTGTCAGTGATTCATGTGTCATCTGTAACGCCAGACGAAGAACTCGATGATTTTTTTTGTCTGAAAAGGCGTGGTTCCATCTTGATGGATACGTGAATGTATAAAATTCACGAATTTTGTGTACGGAAAATCCATATCAGCTGCACGGACAAAAAGTGGGTGTTTGGTGTGCAATTGCACGTAACCAAATCTTCACGACATTCTTTCATCGCACAGTGAGTGCTATATACAGATGGTACAAGAATTTGTAAAGACTATACCTGAAGACCAGCTAAACTACACGTAGTTTCATTAGGAAAATGCTACGGCTCTTACAGCCTATAAAACTATGACTTTCTTGGATCAGTGTTTTGATGTTCAAGTGATTTAAAAGGAGTTGTGGCCCCCTTGGTCTCCTGAATTCTTTCTTGTCAGGATACCTTAAGGACAATGCTTACAAAACTCATCCTTACACCATTCCCGAATTGAAAAGCAAAATTGAACTATGTATTGCTGTCATGCCTTAAAAAACGTTATAACATGTGTTTATGAGAGGATCTAACGTCATATTCAATTATGGGAATCGCATAATGTAGGTGATTTTCAACTGCTGTTGTAACTTACTCATTTTCCCAAAAGGTTGCGTATAGTGTTATTATAAACTTTATTCAATTCTCTCTAAAATATATATATATTGTTTATTCAATTTTAAACGATGAATAAAATTTTGAAATTTTATTTTAAATAAAATAATATTTCGATTCAAATATTATCACGATCTCTATGGTAGCGTCTCAAATTTTTATCTGGGGTCCGAGTTTGAATCCCGATCAAGCATTTTTCATACGTTACAAAATTACATTTCCATATTCCCAAGAAAATTTTTCTCTGCATGCTTCTGCGGTAAATTAATTCATGAAACAAACAAAAAAATAAATAAATACGATTCTTTGTTTTTATTTTCCGGTTAAAGAGTGTACTATATAAGAAAATTTTCAGATCTTATTAATTTTAGTACTGAAAAATTCTAAAAGGGATGTATCTACACTTCCGTATATTTGTATATTAATCTGATTTTCGCTTGATATCTCCAGACTAGATTGACCGATTTGAATGAAATTTATCAAAATGATATTGGACACTAATACCGTTTAATGTTAGTCATAATTGGTCAAAAAGATAAAGGGATACAGAGTTTATGGCTAACATGCCTCAAAATTTTACTCAAATGACAGTTCAATTTTGTAAGAATTTAATTAATTCCGTTGGATAGCTAAACGTTAGAACACTTAGATAGCTACACGTTCTAATCGTTTAGAACAATATACACAGAGAACCAACGCCGACCCGATAAGATCAAGTTGACAGATGGTCTCCGTACGCATTAACTCGTACTTTGAGCATTCATAAAGAATATGTAGGTGTAATCCAATTGTCCATACTGAGAACACATCCCAGAATCTACCAAACTGAATTTCTGCAGTCTGTCCCTAAAAGCACCATGGCAGGAAAGAAATTGTGCCACATATTTATTAGGATGAATCCAAGATGCGTCTCGCAAACCAACAATATTTTGAAATAAATCATTCGTATATATTACTCTTACCCTCTGTCTCATTCCATCTGGCCTGCCACAAAATATTGCCATGTTATTCAATTTCTCGAACTTTATCCGAAGTCAATTCATCGGACTTAGCAACATACCGCTCCTGCTTCTCAGACGCAATCAAGTCTACCGTTTTTACGCCTGCAATCACTAAGATTGCCTCCCGTGAAATAGTACGGAATCACCCGTTACCGTTAGCGTTAGTCATTAAGCCCTAAAAATTATGTCCCGATAGTTATTATGTTTTAGCCTCTTCGTCCAAAAAGGCGCGGTAGATAGCATAATAGCCTCCCACGCGACTTTTTACAGGATGCTCATGGCCTTAAAATTAAGAGCCCCAATCAGGATTGGCCACACGTCGAATACCGAAGAAGGCACTACACGCCTTCTATGCGACTATTGAAGGTGCTTCTAAAATTGAAGTTTATCATCAAGAAACACCCCGGGGATTTTTTTAAACCTGAACATACTTTATACACTAGTCTGCCATATCAGGAATGCTCTAACGTTTTTCAAAACGAAGTACAGAAAAAGTAAAACAATTTAAATACCTCAAATATACTACAGAATGGAATTGCAAGATATAAAAAAGCCCTAAAAATATCGGACGAATAAAGTGAAATCTGCCTATTGTCTAATATAAAAAATGTATTACAAAAATATTTATCTCTATAAATATTTTTTATTTTTTTTTCAAATTTGTGCGTTGCAATCTATTCAACTAGTGACCAATAAGCGTAACCCACCGGGTTGATCTAGTGGTTAACGGTCTTCCCAAATCAGCTGATTTGGAAGTCGAGAGTTACAGCGTTCAAATCCTAGTAAAGCCAGTTATTTTTACACGGATTTGAATACTAGATCGTGGATACCGGTGTTCTTTGGTGGTTGGGTTTCAATTAACCACACATCTCAGGAATGGTCGAACTGAGAATGTACAAGACTACACTCATACATATCATCCTCATTCATCCTCTGAAGAATTATCTAAACGGTAGTTACCGGAGGCTAAACAGGAAAAAGAAAGAAAAGAAAGTGACCAATAAGCAACCTTCCCGCGGTGTAATGACATAGGATGATATACACATGTAAATGAAGTGTAATCTTGTACAGACTCAGGATGACCATTCCTAACCCACCGGGTTGGTCTAGTGGTTAACGCGTCTTCCCAAATCAGCTGATTTGGAAGTCGAGAGTTCCAGCGTTCAAGCCCTAGTAAAGTAAGTTATTTTTATACGGATTTGAATACTAGATCGTGGATACCGATTTTCTTTGGTGATTGGGTTTCAATTAACCACACATCTCAGTAATAGTCGAACTGAGATTGTACAAAACTACACTTCATTTACACTCATATATATCATCCTCATTTATATTCTGAAGCATTAAATGAACGGTAATTACCGGAAGCTAAAAAGGAAAAGAAAAAAGAAAGGATGATCATACCTGATACGTGTGCTTAATTGAACCCCAACCACCAAAGTATATCGATATGCACTGTCTAGTATTCAAATCCGTATAAAAGCAACTAAGTTTTATTAGGATTTAAACCTCAGAATCTTCTACTTCGAAAATCAGCGGTTAAACAACTGATTTATGACGTGTTAATCACTAGACCAGTCATATTGGCTTAGTAATTTTATCTAAGTTTTTCTAAACTTCGACTGTATGATAGCTGATATTCGAAATCGAATGTTCTGAGATTCAAATTCTAATAAAGATAAGTTACTTTAATATGGATTTGAATACTAATCAGTGAATTCTTGTATAATTTGGGATTCAATTAACCACATACATCTCTGGAATAGTTTGGACCTGGGTCTGAACCAGTCTACATCTTATTTACATGTTGACGTATATATAATTCTCATCTCATTGGGCCATGGGGTTGTGGTTATTGTTTCAAAGTTGAACAGATTAAAATGTACAGATAAGAAATAAAAAGCAATATAAGACTTTTTGTTTATTAGTATTTAAACAATGTTTTTTTTTAAATCAGGACACTTTTAATTAATTTCAACAAAAATATATCCTGTTAATATCTTGTAAAAAAAAGTTTTAAAAAACTTTGACAGTTGAAAGCTATCTCAACAAAGCGTTTAATATAAAAACAATTGTAAAAGTAAATAAATCGCTCCTGGAGAAGGAAAAAAGTAAAAGTTTTAAAATATATAAATAAAACAAACAATAACAAAAAAAAACTCAAACGGATGAAAAAACCACAAAAAGTTCAGTTGTAGTACGTTTCCTTTCTGAATTAAGGTTTGCGTTTTATTATTCTCTAACCTGGTCTTCTCCTTCCTTCTTTTATGCTTTGTAATTTTTACTTCCTAATAACAACGTTAGCAAATCTTTTGATGTACTGTTTTCATTTTAATTATATATTACTTACTGTTTTTCTGTTAACAGAAATTGTTTCATAATTTTTTTTTTTAAATGAAATTTTTCCGGATGAAATATTTTATTTTTAAATCCATTGTTAGAAATCTTAATTTATTTTTAAATAAATGAACAAATTTGGTTACTTTTCTTTTTTCAAAATTACTAATTTTACTCTTAAACTAATCTACGCCTTTTTTACTTTCAAATACGAAGTAAAGGAAGTATTGTAATCGTGAAAAATTTTGGTGTTCAGATTTCAACGGAAATATCCATTCTGACAGTCCCTGAATCTATTTTTATTAGTTTCGACGTGACGTCTGTATCTACGTATGAATGTATCGGGCATAACTCAAAAACGATTAGCCGTAGGATTTTGAAATTTTTTATTTAGAACGGTTGTAACATTTAGTTGTGCACTTCGCCTTTGGATCGCAATCGACTGGTCCAAAAAATCTCAAAATCCAAAACATTTGGAGTTTAGACTTCTTCTTAACTGCAGTAATAAGCCCTTATTGAGAGATTTTCAACGATATATCGTAAGTGATAGTTATTTTCCTTTGGTTCCAAAGTTATTAGCCAAATAAAATTTTTATTGATGAAATATTTGGATCTTACAAGGGGAAGGCACACCTGTTCGAATTCACTTTAATTTCCTTTTTTCTTTAATTTGAATATATTTAATTATTTATTAATAGTTATTAACCTCTGATTGTGATAAACATTTTACAATAAATAATAATAATCATAATATTTTTTTTTTATCTTCAGTCAATTGACTGGTTTGATGCAGCTCTCCAAGATTCCCTATCTAGTGCTAGTCGTTTCATTTCAGTATACCCTCTACATCCTACATCCCTAACAATTTGTTTTACATATTCCAAACGTGGCCTGCCTACACAATTTTTCCCTTCTTCCTGTCCTTCCAATATTAAAGCGACTATTCCAGAATGCCTTAGTATGTGGCCTATAAGTCTGTGTCTTCTTTTAACTATATTTTTCCAAATGCTTCTTTCTTCATCTATTTGTCGCAATACCTCTTCATTTGTCACTTTATCCACCCATCTGATTTTTACCATTCTCCTATAGCACCACATTTCAAAAGCTTCTAATCTTTTCTTCTCAGATACTCCGATCGTCCAAGTTTCACTTCCATATAAAGCGACACTCCAAACATATACTTTCAAAAATCTTTTCCTGACATTTAAATTAATTTTTGATGTAAACAAATTATATTTCTTACTGAAGGCTCGTTTAGCTTGTGCTATTCGGCAGTTTATATCGCTCCTGCTTCGTCCATCTTTAGTAATTCTACTTCCCAAACAACAAAATTCTTCTACCTCCATAATCTTTTCTCCTCCTAATTTCACATTCAGTAGTCCATCTTTGTTATTTCTACTACATTTCATTACTTTTGTTTTGTTCTTGTTTATTTTCATGCGATAGTTCTTGCGTAGGACTTCATCTATGCCGTTCGTTGTTTCTTCTAAATCCTTTTTATTCTCGGCTAGAATTACTATATCAGCAGCAAATCGTAGCATCTTTATCTTTTCACCTTGTACTGTTACTCCGAATCTAAATTGTTCTTTAACATCATTAACTGCTAGTTCCATGTAAAGATTAAAAAGTAACGGAGATAGTGAACATCCTTGTCGGACTCCCTTTCTTTAATAAAAATCATAATAATAAAAACTGAAAAAATGATAAGTTAAAATTTTATGTACTTTTCAATTTAAAAAAAAAAAATGGGTATATGTAATTTAACATGCGTACAAGGAAGTCATGTGGTGTCCACATCAGATTTTTTAAACCTAGTTGGCGAAATGTTTGTGTCTCTATTTTTCACCTGGAAGTTCTGGATTTTAATCCTGACCAGGTATGATATTTTTCATGTTCTAAAACAAAAAGTTAATTTCATCATTATCCATTGACAGCTGTTTTAGAGAATGTTACATCCGCCAACCAGAATAAAAATTATTATTGAAATATTTATTACTATTTGACTTCCTCTTTTTCAATTCAATTATAAAAATTCAACACATCCGTTCATTGTTCCCAGTGAACAAAATGTAAATATTTAATTTTATCTGAAAAAAATAAATTTACCAATATCCAATTTACACGTTATTTTTTATATATTTGAATATAAAGTTTTTTTTTTCTCTTAAAAAACCTAAACCTAAAATTTTCCTCCATAGAAAAACTTAAGTTTTTGTCAATGAAAGGTTACCAAAATAATTTAAAATAAATACCCATGTGGGTGAAAAATATCACCCACATATTATTTTGGATATATGAAATCGCCCACCAATCATTGTGAATGGTTTCTTTAAGTTTTGTTTATTTCTAAATTTCTTAATGCACTAATCTCTATGAATGGGAATTAATATTATATATATACATAATTGTCCCCAGCACGCTCCAGAATTATCCTGTATTAAAGAGCAATGATTATCTCCCGCATGCCTAATGCGTTCAAAATGCGTTAAGAAGGCATTTTATGCTTGAGAGACTATCTTTCAGGTTAAGACTAAAAGTAAAACGGACCAATTACTTAAAACAAAAAGGCGAATTATCAGAACTTATTTAAATAAAAGTTATTAAAAAGGATGGAGTCTGGCGAATTGCCACAAATGAACCGGTCTACAAACAAGTCGACCCGATTCTAAGTACAATGAACAAACGAATTATTTCCCATTATTTCCAGGTATTAAAAATGCCTGAGAACCGAATTTTAAAACAACTGGTCACAAGGAATATTAACAGAAAAACCTGTCGAAAATATCTTGGAGAAATCCAAAGAGATCTTCAAGAAATTTGCTTGAGGGTTGAGGATACCTGTGATAAAATGAAAATTTTGCACTTCAAAACAATAGGATTAAACGTTAAAAAATTAGAAAGGCATAACAAAATGGGGGTCACAAACGAGATCAGGAGGCAGCGATCCGATAGAATTAAAGAAATACTGGGAAAATCGAAAGGCCGACTAATACAGAAATTCAAGAGGACTGAAATATGGATCACTAAAGTGGTCCAATGTGGCCTCAAAAGTAAAAAAAGAAAAAATCTGAAGCAGTCAATTTTGACATAGATAATAATTTATATAGATAAAACATTAAATTTAGTCAAACAAGTTCTAGGTAATTTATTTATACATGTTTTTACTTTACGAGATTGATGAGATTTGAACTGTAATTAATACTACCGGGGTTAAAAGAAAGCTACAGTTAAATTTTGTAACGATTGGTTTAGTTTTCGCGGTTATCAAGAATAAACTAAAAATGCGTTGTCTCTTTTTATACGAGTAGTAGCTAGATGAAATATTATACTAGTTGCATAAATCACGACTATACCAACGTAATCCAATGAAATCTAAGATCTTTCTATACTCCTGTGTACAAACAAAATAATATAAGCTGTTTGATTTATTTAAACCAATTTTGGAAATAACAGATAAGATTTAGGAGATTTTAAAAAAAATTAAATTGTATATGAAGTACGTCCGTACATATGCGTCAATTTATATACAAAAATATACGAATGATAAAGAAAATACAAGAAATTTTTTTTTCAGAAAGAGGTTAAGTGAAAGAGAAAACAAAGTAGTAAATTTTATTTTCATGTAACTTACTGTACGAGTTATACTTTTTTAAAGGCAAAACAAGACTATTCTTATAAAAAGTTTTCCTTATAAAACCGGTCGTAAATAACGGATCTAGCAGTTTAAATAAAATACTTAAAAGTTATTTAAGACAAGAGAAATTAGACTGTTTATACTTCAGTACTTATCTTTTGTTGTTATTTTATTTCAAAAGAAATGTTGAAACTGCTTCATAGAAAATGAAATTTTTGTTGACAGGATAAATTATATAATTTTGTCATGAAAAATATTATTGTGGTAGAAAAAATCTATTAGTTGTTATAAATAAAGCATTTTATAATACTTTTTGAAAAAAGAGAGAAATTTCGTTTTCTATTTCTACCAATAATAGAGAGTGATTTTTAAATTATAACTCTATATATGAAAATAAAATCATCACTTCTTTGTACGACTACTAAATTACATATACACATTTTAAAAAAAAATGAAAAGTACGTAAAATTTTTATTATTGAATTCTAAATTATCGTAAAACATTTTTTACAATATGAGGCTAATAAATCAAACATGACCTTATTTATACAATTAACATTATTACAATTGATAATAATGTTAATTGTAATAACATTTTTGAAATAGCATTTTAAAAAAGTTAGGGTTCAAATACAGAGATAGAAGAACGATTGCTAACATTTACAGGAACCAAACAGCAACAGTAATAATTGAAGAACATAAGAAAGAAGCTGTAATAAGAAAGGGAGTCCGACAAGGATGTTCACTATCTCCGTTACTTTTAATTCTTTACATGGAACTAGCAGTTAATGATATTAAAGAACAATTTAGATTCGGAGTAACAATACAAGGTGAAAAGATAAAGATGCTACGATTTGCTGATGATATAGTAATTCTAGCCGAGAGTAAAAAAGATTTAGAAGAAACAATGAACGGCATAGATGAAGTCCTACGCAAGAACTATCGCGTGAAAATAAACAAGAAGAAAACAAAAGTAATGAAATGTAGTAGAAATAACAAAGATGGACCACTGAATGTGAAATTAGGAGGAGAAAAGATTATGGAGGTAGAAGAATTTTGTTGTTTGGGAAGTAGAATTACTAAAGATGGACGAAGCAGGAGCGATATAAACTGCCGAATAGCACAAGCTAAACGAGCCTTCAGTAAGAAATGTAATTTGTTTACATCAAAAATTAATTTAAATGTCAGGAAAAGATTTTTGAAAGTATATGTTTGGAGTGTTGCTTTATATGGAAGTGAAACTTGGACGATCGGAGTATCTGAGAAGAAAAAATTAGAAGCTTTTGAAATGTGGTGCTATAGGAGAATGTTAAAAATCAGATGGGTGGATAAAGTGACAAATGAAGAGGTATTGCGACAAATAGATGAAGAAAGAAGCATTTGGAAAAATATAGTTAAAAGAAGAGACAGACTTATAGGCCACATACTAAGGCATTCTGGAATAGTCGCTTTAATATTGGAAGGACAGGAAGAAGGGAAAAATTGTGTAGGCAGGCCACGTTTGGAATATGTAAAACAAATTTTTAGGGATGTAGGATGTAGAGGGTATACTGAAATGAAACGACTAGCAGTAGATAGGGAATCTAGCCGTAAAAAGGATTTAGAAGAAACAATGAACGGCATAGATGAAGTCCTACGCAAGAACTATCGCGTGAAAATAAACCAGAAGAAAACAAAAGTAATGAAATGTAGTAGAAATAACAAAGATGGACCACTGAATGTTGTTATTGGAAGGACAGGTAGAAGGAAACAATTGTGTAGGTAGGCCACGTTTGGAATATGTAAAACAAATTGTTAGGGATGTAGGATGTAGAGGGTATACTGAAATGAAACGACTAGCACTAGATAGGGAATCTTAGAGAGTTGCATCAAACCAGTCAAATGACTCAAAACAAAAAAATATATATATATATATTATTATATATATATACAAAACATTTTCAGCTCAATTATACTATATATTTTTTGCTACAATTTAGTTTTGTGCTTCATCCATTTCAAAAAATATTAATGAAAGTTAACAATAGAATTTTATCATAATTCACACCTACCCACCACTGAAAAAATAAATCTTAGGTATCGTTTTATTGGTTGTGCATTTTTCAGTGGAATTTTTTTAGTTTCTTCCATTTGATATAGAAAAGGTAAAAAATCAAAAAAAAAATCTTAAAGTTGATATTCTAGGTTGGAGAGCAGGAAAATGTTTTTAAATACAGATTTAAAAATTTTTATTTTGGTTAACTTAAACACAGAACGACAATTTTAGAATAAACTTCATCATTAACTACCCCCACCCCAAAAAAGAGGTTTAGGTAACTTTTTTCATGTATCATTATATTTCCACTAAATACGAATAAATAACAAATTTATTCAGTTTTTACTTTATTGTCTAGACAGCGCTGTAACTGTAGAAGGGAATCCATTATATTCGGTGGAATTTGGGCAAATGCGCTTTTCACCTTATCTTGACGTTTTGTCACCTAAGGTACCCAAAAAAACGAAAAAAAAAATGGATGAACATTTTCCGGATGTTAATGTTCGTATGTAAGTGAGCGTACGCGCGTGTATGTTCGGTGTTGGCTTCCAAATCACCTTATTACTGAACCCATTTTGACCAAACTTTGTCCGATTACTTTTGTATCTGAGGCTTTAATGCCATTAAAATTTTAACTTAAAAGGTCAAGGAGGTAAGGCTGTAGAGCAAGGTCACCCTCAGTATCTCGAAATTTTACTTAAGGTCATATTTTTCTTAGGCAAATTTGTTAAAAATTAAAAAAATAACAATTTGCAAAATCGAATCCCCACCTCAAAAAATGTTGTAAATCTTAAAGCTTTGTTGTGATCGCGATGATGGTTGTTTTTCTTAAAAACAAAAAATGAAATTAATACAATAGTTTTATGAAACTACCATTCCATAACAAATATTGATTCACATGACTGCTGCACCAGCTGTCATTTTTTTAGAAGGTAAGCAGATTTAACAAATGGAAAATATTGCTCTCATTTGTTAATGATAGACGTACACACAATACATACAGCATTATATAATGGATATTTCATGTAATGTAAGGATTAATATAGAATAGACACAATATTGACAATCATTATCAGATGTTTAAGTTACATTTAATCACAACCTACTCATTCTACTACTGCATTTTGTTTCTATTTAAATGTGTTTCAGTAAGACAATATAGAATTTTTCCTTTTTTTTTTTATTAAGGAAAACGTTTTTTCAATCTGTTAAAAATTAATCTGTTTTGTTGTTAATAAGAGTCGACATGTTTAAAATTGTATTTGTTTTCAGTTGGCATTATTTACATCAATCTTCTTATAATTAAATTTTCTACAATTTATGTTTAAAAAATGTATGATTTATTTCCAATTTAACAACGTTATTGTACGTCAAACGTAAAAAAATGTGGCCTATTTTGGGCCTATTTTTTGGGTTTTACATGGGATATCTTAGAAACTAAGAGTGATACAGTTCTGGGACCTATTTTTTTCGATTTCCCAGCTCAAAAACCAAAAGAAACAATTGAATTTGCCCCTTAATTAACCTTTCTAGAATTTCAGAAAGCCTTAATTTACCCGGAGGAACTGAAACTCGGGCGAAATCTTTCACCCTGTATAACTTGCTAACGAAGCGTTTTCGGATCTATTTTTATATGAATATTTTTCTTATTTTTAGCCTCTAGAATGAGATGTCAAAGTGTTGCCCTATCCTCCTGGATCAGTCTGTATTTATTCTTAAATACTATTCATATAATGTAAATAAACCTAACTAAAAACCATTGTGCTTTTATTTACCTCGTAAATATATACTTCACAATAACAAATGGTTCAGTTTTTTTTTTTTTTTTTTTTTTAAACAAAACAATAAAAATAAATAAAATTTAAAATGAAATATTTGATTAAACATGAGTTTTGTTTTTACATACATTAAAAAAGTGTTTCGTTAGCGATTTAATATATATATATATATATTTTTTTTTTAAAGCCCGCAAGAGTTATATAACATACCCGGCAATGCCGGTTAAATCAGAAGGGGAAAAAATTGTTTGCTAATTTTTTTTTTCTAGAAATAATACTAAAGAGTAAGGGCTACCAAAAAGTTTTTACATTTTAAATTCAATGGGTAACTTACCAGATGGATTAAAATTTTAAATAAATTATTATTTTTTTTAATTACAAAAATATCTTTTGATAATAACACAGACGATTGGAGTGGATGGGTTAAAACAATTTTTTATAGCGGTTTAAAGGCCTATTGGTGTAGAAAATACAGATGTAAAAATTTCCCGTTTCGTTTTATTAAGCAAGATATAGCTAAAAAAAAGCAGAAGTATGTAATCATTTTTTTGAGGATTGAATATTAAATTATTATTTTTTATATTATATTATTAATTATTAATATTATTATATTATATTATTATATTATTATATTATTATATTATTATATTATTATATTATTATATTATTATATTATTATATTATTATATTATTATATTATTATATTATTATATTATTATATTATTATATTATTATATTATTATTTATTATATATATATAATTTGTGATCTTAAAGAAAACTTCAATTTTATAAGAAAATGTTTTTGCTAAAGTTCCTCAATAAAAATTTGAAATTTTATTTTGTCTAAAACACCCCATTTTTCCCAATTTTTGCCTTAATTTAATATATTCTTTCTCCCCAAAGATAATACCTATTACCAAGTTTGAAGAAAATCTGTCAAAGGAGACCAGAGTTATAATACAATATACAGGCCAACATATATACCTTTCTTTTTCTGATTAGCCTCCGGAACCACCGTAAGGTATTACTTCAGAGGATATGTAAGAAAGTGTAAATACATAAAGTGTGGATACATAAAGTGTAGTCTTATACAGTCTCAGGTCAACTATTCTTGATATGTGTGAAATCCAACCACCAAAGAACACGTGGGTTTCCACGATCGGTGTCAATATTCATACCTACATACGCAAAAACGTCCATCTGATAAAAATAGATTTTTTGGAGTTGTGTGGACCTTTCTTCTTTGCTGAAAAAAACAATTAATGGAGTTATGTATCTTGATATGTTAACCGATTATTGCTTTCCTCAGCCGGATGAACTCGAAAACATTCATCGACTTCATTTCCAACAAGATGGTGCTCCCCCGCACTTCAATGCATCGGTCACAGACGCTTTGAACGAAAAATTTGGAGATCGATGGATAGGCCGGCAAGGACCCTTACTTCGGCCTCCAAGGAGTTCAGACCTGACACCTTACGATTTTTTCTTGCGGGTGTACATCAAAAGCGTTGTTTATACACAAGAAATTCGCGACCTAAACCGCTTAAAAAACAGGAATAATGAAGCAATGACAACCGTTAAACGAAGAAATGTTAACTAATATTCGGAGATAAGTTGAGTATCGTTTGGACATTTGTCGAGCGACTAAGGGCGCACATATTGAAATTTATCTATTATGTAAAAAAAATTGTCTGAGACGACAAATTTGAAAAATAAAAAACATAAACTGTAAGTAATTCTGTTTTAATTTAAACTATGTTCAAAATCGCACCATTATTTTATGATAACTCTGTATAATCAAAAATTCTCCATCAGGTCAAGTTTTTTAATATTTTAATTGAAAGATATCTATTATATATATTTTTTGAAGATTATAGTAGAAACGATCTGTTATCTTGTGGATTATGTTATAAACGTGCCTGGTATGAGTAGTAGTGTAACAAATTTGAAGAATAAATAAAAGCCGCATGAAATATAGAAACAAAGTGCTATTGTGATAGAAGGATTGATATCTGATCTGACGATTGCTGTTTATTCATCGACTCATCAAAAACAAGGTTAAAAGAAGTGCTGTAGCAGAATTCAAACACGAATTCTTTTAAATCATGCTGTTAAAATTACAGAGAAATACGAAAATTACGTCATTAATTTTAATAACAGTAATTACAATACGTGAGATGAAAGTAAACTCGCCAACTGTTGTGTCTAGTGTAATCATTGTATTCTATTAGTCTGTTGTATTTGCAATTTATATACAGTTGCCGCCAAGTAAAGGCGAGTTTGGAGTGGCAATGATTATTAATTACCCTACATATCACACATCATGTTTATTCTTCCATTAGATGACTGGTGTGCCAATGATTCGACAATAGTATACCAGCGACGTGCGAGCTGATCATCAAAGCTCGCCGTTATGAGGCGGGTACTGTACAAATGTGTCATATTATTAATAATCGGATGACGTTATCTGTTTGATAGTACAACAAACCCCGCTCGCCCAAGCTAACCGACAGTTCGGTTGACAAAGACAGGGACAAACTTTCTGATCACTTAGTATACGATGCTTACTTACGGCGTTATCTGTGACGGACCTCAAAGTTAAAAAAAAAAACAAAAAAACAGATATTTCTTATGTTTGTGAAACAGTCGGGTAACAAATGAACATTATTTGGTTACACAGTGGCCAAAAATGAAACACTTTCACTCCTGAACAAATAACATTGATAGACAAAAAAAAATTAATGTATCTACGTTTTATATAGTTTCTTTTTTCTATTATTTTAACTTTTATATTTTAAAGACTCCGTCTGCGATATTAGTGTTGAGTTTTATTTCACCTTTTTGACTTTTGTTTTAATAAATTTTTATTATATGATTTATATTAATTTTAAACTTTATAAATTTTATTATTTTAGAGTTATTTTACCTTTCTATTAAAGAAAATTCCGGGCGATGATAACGCATAGGCGTTTTTCGCCCCCAAACAAAAACAAACAAAAAATTATCTAAGAGTGGTACGATTTCTTGATTTGCTTTTTTTCTTGCATACAGATCTATAAATACAATCTTTCTATCCCCCCTTACTTTTAAATAAATAACGCTTCAAAAAAAAAATTAAGGAAAAATATAGTTAAAATAGGTAAAATTTATAATTTTGCATTGCTATACTTGTATTATTAGAATGATTTCGCTGATGTTTTTTTTTATAAATAGCTTCAGACATCCCGAATTATAATGACCAACAGTAATCGGCTACCATGTTAGTATTCCATTTCCCTTTATAGCGACTTTCCATCACCGAAATGTCTTGGTGGAAACGTTCACCGTCTTCGACACTTACTTCTCCGTGATTGCAGGGAAAAATCCAGATGTGAGTGAACGAAATTTTAATTAAATAATTTTTTAATTAAATAATATTTGGATCTTAGGCGAAGGCGAAGTGTTAAGAGAAGACCAATTTGGTTTCAGGAAAAGTATAGGGACAAGGGAAGCAATTTCAGGCCTCAGATTAATAGTAGAAGGAAGATTAAAGAAAAACAAACCAACATACTTGGCGTTTATAGACCTAGAAAAGGCATTCGATAACGTAGACTGGAATAAAATGCAGCATTTAAAAAAAATTAGGGTTCAAATACAGAGATAGAAGAACAATTGCTAACATGTACAGGAACCAAAAAGCAACAGTAATAATTGAAGAACATAAGAAAGAAGCCGTAATAAGAAAGGGAGTCCGACAAAGATGTTCCCTATCTCCGTTACTTTTTTTAATCTTTACATGGAACTAGCAGTTAATGATGTTAAAGAACAATTTAGATTCGGAGTAACAGTACAAGGTGAAAAGATAAAGATGCTACGATTTGTTGATGATCTAGTAATTCTAGCCGAGAGTAAAAAGGATTTAGAAGAAACAATGAACGGCATAGATGAAGTCCTACGCAAGAACTATCGCATGGAAATAAACAAGAAGAAAACAAAAGTAATGAAATGTAGTAGAAATAACAAAGATGGACCACTGAATGTGAAAATAGGAGGAGAAAAGATTATGGAGGTAGAGGAATTTTGTTATTTGGGAAGTAGAATTACTGAAGATGGACGAAGCAGGAGCGATATGAAATGCCGAATAGCACAAGCGAAACGAGCCTTCAGTAAGAAATATAACTTGTTATATTTAAGAAGATACAGACTTATAGTCCACATACTAAGGTATCCTGGAATAGTCGCTTTAATATTGGAAGGACAGGTAGAAGGAATGAACTTTGTAGGCAGGCCACGTTTGGAATATTTAAAACAATTGTTAGGGATGTAGGATGTAGAGGGTATACTGAAATGAAACGACTAGCACTAGATAGGGAATCTTGGAGAGCTGCATCAAACCAGTCAAATGACTGAAGACAAAAAAAAAATTTACAATCACTGTTAATAAATTATTAATACATAAATATATATATATATGAAGAAATATCAGATGGTTTTAGTTAATGAAATAAAATTTTATGTACTTTTCATTTTAAATAAATGTGTAAATGTTAGTTTAATAGACGTACAAGGAAGTCAAGTGTCCAAATCAGATTTTTTTTTCAGAATAAATAACATAATTCTACAAAAATTCTGAAAATTTTAATAAAATATCCTCATGGAAACATTCTTTCCTTCCTCAGGTATTAAATTTTACTTCTCAAAAACTTTGAATGCATTTTCCCGAAAATCAACATTTCTCAAAAACGGATTTGAAAAATCAATTAAAAATTTCATATGTGTGGTAGAAGGTTGATTGGTGTCAAAATTTTCAGAATTTTTTGTTCTATTAGAAAGAGTGAAAACCAGAAAAAATTATTTTTCCTGCTTATGGCATGGGTTTCATAGACCGCATCACATTTTTTTTAATTATTTTTTAAAAAAATTAATTATATTTTTATTTTTTTTTTAATTTGTTAATGATCACTTGTTTACAAAATATATTTATTAAACTGTCCCCACAAAGTAAACCGGCACAAAAATATTTTTTTTTTAATTTAAAGTTTATAAATTTTGATACTTAAATCTTATTTTTATAATTATTATAATCAGTAAAAACGCCCCGATAATACAAACGGAGACTCTAAAATTTTTAAAAAATACAGAAATTTTTTTTGTTAATTAGATATACACGAAATAATCTTTACAAAGAAAGAGTTATTGCTTATATTTATTACACGTTTGAAATCAAGATAAGTAATGATGACATTCAATTTTGTAATACTACACACAAGTCATTTAACAGATTATATGAAGAAATTTGTTTTCTTGAATGAAAAACGAAGTAAGCTATTAGTTTACATTGACTTCATAAAAAGTTGTACTTAACAGAAAATATATGTTATTAAAGAACTATTAAGTTATTTAAGATCACTTTAAACTTTAATGTTTAAATCTGATTAAACATATTTCAAAGTATATATATCTTTCGTTATTTTTCTTGTAACGTATATAAACAACGAAAAAAACAGATTTTACTAATGGAAGTGTAATAAATTGTGTATACACTTTTATCATAAAGGGAATAGATAAAAATTTTAAATATTTTTTTAAGTTTTAAAGAGAAAATAGAAAGCCGCGGATTTATTCGCCAAATTCCATTTACTACTGACTCAAAGAAGAAACGATCTCTACATTAGTTCTGGCACAAGCGGCGTTAAACAAAAAAATAAGGTCTCGTAAGGAGAAGTAACGAAGTATAAATTGTTAAACTAACCTTAATCTTTTCTTCCATTCTCAGTTAAATTGTAACCATTAACTTAACCTGCTATTACGTCTTGTGAGCATTTTCAAAAAGAAAGGATTTTTTAATTCAAGAAATAAAAAACCCAAGCACTGTTATAAGATAAATTTGTTTTTTTTCTAAATTTTACAGTTATCTCATATTTTCCACTTCCCCTTTCTAAAATATCTGGTTCCCCCATATGTTTGAGGTACCATTAAATTATTATAGGAACTAATTTTATATTCCCACTAGGCTATACAATCAAATCCTACTCATTTAAAGATTAAAAAAGATTTTATTTATGGAACACAAAACCATTGAAAAAAAATCTGACAACAGGGTTAATACACTTTTCTAGCATTTGTTATTTATTCTTATATAGTGGATCAAGTGATAAATATTACAAATTAAAAATCAAGTTTACCAAAAAAAAAAAAAAAACAAAAAAAACATTGCTCTATAAATATAGAATAATTAAAGAGAGTGCGGATGAAAATTTCGTTAATAGTAATTTTTTTTTAAATTTATTTAAACATAAATTTATCTATAAAGCCTATAACAATCCCGGTAACGGAAGGATTCCAGCACCTGGTCATATATGTAAATCGGTTCAGCCGTTGATCAGCTACAATGGAAGAAACACACATGTATGTATATATATATATATATATATATATATATATATATATACACCCCTAAATAATCGTGCATTACACTCCTTTTTGGAAGTCGTGTAAAAATAATGACACTTGAAAAAATAATCTAAATTGATATTCTCATCGATAATTTAAAAATTCGCTTAAAAAATGCAATAAATCAAACAAAATAATTTTTTTTCAATTTTTGAGAAGGGGAGAAATATGGAACAATTCTTTTTTTTAAAAGAATGGCAAGATAAGCATGTGTACGCATGTACTAAGCTCAATAATATAAGTGCGGTTGGTTGCAAAATTCTGAGAAAATTGCCCCAAAGAATTTTCATCTATCCCCACTCGCTGGTGATACTGATACACGAGTCTCTGTGCCAAATTTTATCAAAATCGGTTCATCCAGTAAAGATTTATTAAGCCTCAACCACGCCAACACACGTACATACGTATGTACGTACATTAACCTCCTCGCAACTTCATTTCTTTTTTTTTGGGTCCCTCGGTCACAAAACGTCAAAAAATGGAAAAAAACCCATACTCCATTTTTTTTACCTCATTTTCATACTTTCCTTCTTGTAGCATAGCTCAAAAGCTATTAAGCCAGGAAAGTAAAATATATTTCAAAATAAAATAATTAAAAAAAAAATAATATTATATGTTATATTAATATTAAATATTAGTTAATTTAAATATTAATATTTAATAGTTAAAAATAATAATTTTTCGAAGAACAAAAATGTTCTCTTCAGAGAGAGTTTAATTATCAGTTTTTTGTTTTTTTCTCTAGCAATGTATTTTATTTTTAAAGAAATCGTGTGATTTTTCCATCAAAATATTGTTTTCCTACAAACGTTTTATGTAAATATTCAATTTTTAATGCCAGTAATATTCTGTATTTAATATTTAAAAAAAAAAAGGAATAACATTAAAATATTTTTTTATAGAAAATCCATATCAACAAAAGCCAAATTAAAACACTTATATTAGAGTAATCTTTCTAGAAGCGTTATATGGTTCACAAACAGTATAAATAGTCACTAGCAAAATCATAAGCAGTGTTGAATAAAAGATTTCTCAGAAAAGTAAATGGTCCGAATTATAAGGATAGAATGTACTGTCACTAAAAAAAAAAAACGGAAAAGTTATATTAAGAAATAAAAAATATTGAAACAACAATGAGGAAACTAGAGATAAAATTCTATCGACATCTGTATAGAATAAATAATAACAGACTGGCAAAGAATAATTTTAATTTTATTTATGAAAAAAATACAAAAATAAATCGGTTCAAATAGATCGAAAAAGACCACGAGGAACTAAATATAAACGAAAATATTATAAATGAAAGATATGTCTAGGAAATTGATTGATAAATCTAAGTTGCAAGAAAGAAAAGCATAAAAGAATCTCAAATTGAGTGAAGAAATAAGAAAAACAGCAATCAAAGATAATGAAGAAATTTTGGGAAAAGATAAATGCCAAATTATATAAACGTGGTCCAATGATGGGTTGAACGAACAAAAAAAAATTTCTCTCGCAGTTTTGCGCACGAAGATTTGTTTTCGATGCCCTCACTATTATGCAGTCAGAAACACACTGATTTTCAGAGTGTAAAGTACTAAATATGTTTGATGAATGAGAAGAATCTACTCACAAGAATGTAATTTCAGCTCGCTCACCACTGTGTGACTCACTATAAACGACGTATGAAAAATACACCACTTCAAAGTCAACATAACCTCAAATTTTCTTAACTTAAGATTGAGCTATACGAAAGGTAAAGTCGATAGATGGGTGGAATATATTGAAGAGTTATACGGAGGAAATGAATTAGAAAATGGTTTTATAGAGGAAGAAGAGGAAGTTGAGGAGGATGAAATGGGAGAAACAATACTGAGATCTGAATTTAAGAGAGCATTAAAAGATTTAAATGGCAGAAAGGCTCCTGGAATAGACGGAATACCTGTAGAATTACTGCGCAGTGCAGGGGAGGAGGCGATTGATAGATTATACAAACTGGTGTGTAATATTTATGAAAAGGGGGAATTTCCGTCAGACTTCAAAAAAAGTGTTATAGTAATGATACCAAAGAAATCAGGGGCAGATAAATGTGAAGAATACAGAACAATTAGTTTAACTAGTAATGCATCAAAAATCTTAACTAGAATTCTATACAGAAGAATTGAGAGGAGAGTGGAGGAAGTGTTAGGAGAAGACCAATTTGGTTTCAGGAAAAGTATAGGGACAAGGGAAGCAATTTTAGGCCTCAGATTAATAGTAGAAGGAAGATTAAAGAAAAACAAACCAACATACTTGGCGTTTATAGACCTAGAAAAGGCATTCGATAACGTAGACTGGAATAAAATGTTCAGCATTTAAAAAAAATTAGGGTTCAAATACAGAGAGAGAAGAACAATTGCTAACATGTACAGGAACCAAACAGCAACAGTAGCAATTGAAGAACATAAGAAAGAAGCCATAATAAGAAAGGGAGTCCGACAAGGATGTTCCCTATCTCCGTTACTTTTTAATCTTTACATGGAACTAGCAGTTAATGATGTTTAAGAACAATTTAGATTCGGAGTAACAGTACAAGGTGAAAAGATAAAGATGCTACGATTTGCTGATGATATAGTAATTCTAGCCGAGAATAAAAAGGATTTAGAAGAAACAATGAACGGCATAGATGAAGTCCTACGCAAGAACTATCGCATGAAAATAAACAAGAACAAAACAAAAGTAATGAAATGTAGTAGAAATAACAAAGATGGACCGCTGAATGTGAAAATAGGAGGAGAAAAGATTATGGAGGTAGAAGAATTTTGTTATTTGGGAAGTAGAATTACTAAAGATGGACGAAGCAGGAGCGATATAAAATGCCGAATAGCACAAGCTAAACGAGCCTTCAGTAAGAAATATAAGTTGTTTACATCAAAAATTAATTTAAATGTCAGGAAAAGATTTTTGAAAGTGTATGTTTGGAGTGTCGCTTTATATGGAAGTGAAACTTGGACAATCGGAGTATCTGAGAAGAAAAGGTTAGAAGCTTTTGAAATGTGGTGCTATAGGAGAATGTTAAAAATCAGATGGGTGGATAAAGTGACAAATGAGGAGGTATTGCGGCAAATAGATGAAGAAAGAAGCATTTGGAAAAATATAATTATAGACTTATAGGCCACATACTAAGGCATACTGGAATAGTCGCTTTAATTTTGGAAGGACAGGTAGAAGGAAAAATTGTGTAGGCAGGCCACGTTTGGAATATGTAAAACAAATTGTTAGGGATGTAGGATGTAGAGGGTATACTGAAATGAAACGACTAGCACTAGATAGGGAATCTTGGAGAGCTGCATCAAACCAGTCAAATGACTGAAGACAAAAAAAAAAAAAAAAAAAAGATTGAGCTTAACTCAAGAACGACTCATATGTACAATTTCCGATATACTACTTCAGCATACTTAAATTTCAATAGAACTGATGTAGTAGTTTTAAAAATTTTTGAGACAAAATATTTTATAATAGGACTATATAAATATATAAATACACCCGGGTGATTCAGAAAAGAAACTCACAACTTTAAATTTATGGAGATACCTTACAGATTCGGTTGAGGTCTCATTTCATAGAAAAACGCATCAGGTTTGTCACTCAATATCCATTATTTTTCGATATGCATTCATTTGTAATGCGACATACATCCCACCTGAAATCGACTTCATTCCAGACTGTAGCCAGCAAGGCAGGCGTTACTACCTCTGCAGCTGCGGGGTTAATGCGAAGTATTAGCTCAACAAGATCAGCAGGCAAAGGCGGGTACATAAACCCGATCTTTAATGAATCCCACAAAATTTACCGGGGTCAAATCTAGGGTGCGAGGCTGCCATGCAATTGGATCTTTACAACCGATCTACCGACCTGTAATGTTCATTTTGTTAATGTTTTATCAAACTTTCAATTGTGTTTATTTAAACTATATATATATATATATATATATATATATATATATATATACTCAAATCTAGCAATAGCAAAGTATTGTCGGGTCAACTAGTTATTAAAATAAAATTTTAAAAAATACTTACGCTAGAAGTGATCGTACAATTTATTCATACTAACCTGAAAAAAAAATAATAAAAAATTACGTAACTGAAAACAAAATACACAGACAGGTACATATATATATATATATATTGTTTATAAATAGTCAGTCCTTCACAAAATTTAACCGTTCCCTTTTCCCCTTTCTCCCTTTCCCCATGTTTTCATAATTTTCCCTTTTCCCTTTCACCATTTTCATTTTCTCACTTTTCCTTTTCTCCATTTTCATTTTTACTATATTCCCTTTTTCCCTTTTCGTCAGGAGAAGGATGCGATAGCTTGCTAGTCTTGTATCAAATTAGTATATCGTATTTATCTCGGACTATTCCTTGCAAGACTAGCAAGCTATTACGTTCATCTCCTGACGCAATTCCTCTTCAATCCATCCACCGAAAGCCTTTCGATCTAGCAAAAATGCGCCTGACGTAATCCTATTTTAATGGTGTCCCTTCGGAACGTAACACAAGAATATCGAGATATGTTTTATCCCCCTACCTATCGTACAGCTTGGACATCAATCTCCAGTTGCTGGGTTTTCTTATTATCGGGCCGGTACTTAAGTTTATGGAATGGAATGGAATGCAAAGTTGGCAGGAGTCTATTACTCCCTACTTTATCGCAGAACCTGGACAGAGTCCCTTGCTGCTGGATCTTTCTATTCGGGCTTGTTTTTAAAAGGGTTATTTTTAATCTCTGATCTAATTTTTCAATTTTTGTATATTATTATTATAGTGAATTTAAGACGGATTTAATTGCATTCCAATTCCGTTGTTATACCAGCGTTATCGAACCCATTTTACGGGCCGACCGCGGAAGGCTAGGCTTATAAAGCCTGTCCTCCCGACGTAATTCCCCTTCAGACCGTCCACTGAAGTCCTTTCGGTGCTAACTCTTTAATAGGCTAGCAGGAATACGCCACAACGGGACACTAGCTTTAAGGAGGGAGCAATGCGTCCCCTTTTCCGGAGGAGTCGCTATTGCTGGGTTATTTGTCTTAATGTAAGTTTGAATTAGGAGAGGTTGTGTAGAAGCTCTTCATCCGCTTCTGGTATGGCTACCCTTCAGGACGCATCTCTGCTGGGCTCTGTTCCGGACTCCAGTCCGTGATGTTGAGGCGAGTGGTTGGTCTTCCTTCTTCTTCTCCCTCTTCTTCTCCCGAAGACCTCTTCGTTCTTCTTTGGCCTGCACTTTCCAAGAATTGGTAGTAACCGAAGTTACATACCGTTAACCTTGTAATTCCCGAAGCCCCGAAGGGCTGAACGGGGGATAGTGCAGGTTTCTTCGCTCTTCTGTGCTGTCAGTAGCTGCTGGGCAGGTGACTGCTGGGCAGGTGGCTGCTGGGCAGGTGGCTGCTGGGCTTGCGACTGCTGGGCTGATGGCTGCTGGCTGCTGGGCTCGTTCCCTCTTTCTTCTTTCTTGAGAGGAAAGGAAGGTAATAGGGAACTTACAAATGGTGATACCTATTCGCGATCGCGGTTTTTGGGGCGGCGATTACTTAAGTTTATTTGCGGTTATATATTTATTTTTAATTTAAGATGGACGAAGTTAGGGATTACGTTCCGATCTTTTGTCGAGTATTTTAATGGGTTATTCCTTGCGAAATTAGCAAAATATTTGTGGCTTTTTCTCGATACATACGTAACAATAAAATAATACATTATATTTTTTTTTCTCGATACATTTGGATTCCTCTTCAGGTTGTCCAGTGGAGGCCAACTGGGGCAAATGCCAGCAAGAATCCGCCTGACAGGACCCTAATTTTGTGAAAGGTTTAATGCATTCTTTTCGCGGAGGAAGTCGTATGTGGTGGCTGTAGGCTGTGTCCTGACTAATAATTGTAAGATTAAAGAAAGCTAGAGGATGATCGTGTATAATCACTGGCTTTCAGCAATATTTACGGGTTTATCTTGACGTAACAGCACCCTATCTATGGGTTTTATTCATTCCAGCGTAAAAGTTTCAAAACGTCTAATTTGTAGACGTTTTGAACATCTAAAAATTATTTTGTTGATTTATCTGGTTTTTTCTTTTTAAAGCTATTTGTCAATTTACATTTTTTATCATGGAAAAATCCATTTAAAAAAGAAGTGAAAATGATTGATAATTTTAACTACATTTGGAACTGAATAAAATTTATTTATGTTTAATAAAAAATGTATTACAGCTTCCTATTTACACCCTTGAGCGTTAGTTTAATATTTAACAAGAAAATATAAGAATTGTCAATATTATTTACAAAACCTTTCACAGATGGATAAGTTACATTTTCCTATATGTAATTTTATATATTCTTTTTCAATTTCAAATTCACTTTCTTTGCTGTTGCTTTTTATCAAGTATTTTTGTTTATTTTCTTCGCATTATATCGTTATTGTTTTTTTTTTCTATATAGATATAAGGGAATGGTATCGCTCGTATAAGGCAATATTTATATTTATTTTTCAATATTCAGCCAGTGGAATGAAGCCTAGATTCACACGCGTGTATACAAATGTGCGCGCGCCCGCGTAGTTTTTTTTTAATATTAAAATGTTCAAATTTTTAATGGTGAAAAATTTCCCTATTGTTATCATGTATGTTCTGATAACTTTTTTGTTTAACATTAAAATTTTACAGTTAGTAAAAAATTTATTATTATAATTATAAAAAAAAACCGTAATATTTTTATTAAAATTTCTAAAATGAAATTACATTTTAATGAAATTACTTTTTAATATTTACACAGTCTTGGTGGAAACGTTCACCGTCTTCGTCACTTACTTCTCCGTGATTGCCGGAAAAAATCCAGATGTGAGTGAAGGAAATTTTAATTAAATAATTTTTTTATTAAATAATATTTGGATCTTAGGCGAAGGCGAAGTGTTAGGAGAAGACCAATTTGGTTTCAGGAAAAGTATAGGGACAAGGGAAGCAATTTTAGGCCTCAGATTAATAGTAGAAGGAAGATTAAAGAAAAACAAACCAACATACTTGGCGTTTATAGACCTAGAAAAGGCATTCGATAACGTAGACTGGAATAAAATGCAGCATTTAAAAAAAATTAGGGTTCAAATACAGAGATAGAAGAACAATTGCTAACATGTACAGGAACCAAACAGCAACAGTAATAATTGAACATAAGAAAGAAGCCGAAATAAAAAGGGAGTCCAACAGGGAGTTTCCCTGTCCTCGTTATTTTTTAATCTTTACACAGAACTAGCAGATAATGATGTTAAAGAACAATTTAGATCCGGAGTAATAGTACAAGATGAGAAGATAAAGATGCTACGATTTGCTGATGATATAGTAATTCTAACCGAGAGTAGAAAGGATTTAGAAGGAACAATGAACGGCATGGATGAAGTCCTACCCAAGAACTACCGCATGAAAATAAACAAGAACAAAACGAAAGTAATGAAATAGTAGAAATAACGAAGATGGACCAATCAATATAAAAATAGGAAGAGATATGATTATGAAAGTAGAAGAATTCTTTTATTGGGGAAGTAGAATTACTAATGATGACTGTATAACCATGGAAATAAAAGAAATGAAAAAATGATAAAACTCCTGGACTTTGCTGTGCTTGGGGCAAAATAGTTTTTGAATAACTTCATTATCTTCCTGATTTCATTAAAAATTTGATTTCGAGATCAAATCCTTTATCTAAACATTTTATTTTGATAATTTGTTAATAGCAATAACTCAGAGAGTAACAACTCTCCATATAAAATAACCAAAATACTAATTCCAATTTTTTAGGTTCTATTCGGATGAAGCCTCAATGGGGAATGCTAGTAAATATATGAAAATTATATATTTATGGTACAATGATGTAAATTTATTCGTTTTATTTTTGGTTTAAATTGTCAAATATTAATTATTTAATTTTATATTATAATAAGTTTTAGAAACCTATTTATTCTATTCAATTATTATACATTCTTCATTTAATATAACATTATATGTATATGAACACACACACACACACACACACACACACACATATATATATATATATATATATATAGAGAGAGAGAGAGAGAGAGTTTATGGCTCTATTAATCATACCATAACAGGTAATTGTTTTTTATTGAAATGGATGTAACGATTACTAGCTTTTTTACTGCATCGACTGCCAGGGTAATTGCTTTGTTACAGCTCATATAATAATTAACATGCGCGTGGACAAAATACCAAAAGTATTTCTAAATATCGTCAATCACAAAATCAATAAGTTCCCTTATTAATAGAGAAATGTATATTTTTAAAACATATTCCAAAAATGTCACCTCTTTTTTTTAATCACTTATAACAGAAAATTCCGTGGGAATACTTTTCCACTCGCTTCCATTGTTGAGAAATTTTTAGTTAATAATTATTACGACAAATTATGATTTTCGATTAAACACCCTTTCTTTTTCCTGTTTAGCCTCCGGTAACTACCGTTTAGATAATTCTTCAGAGGATGAATGAGGATGATATGTATTAGTTGTAAATGAAGTGTAGTCTATTCTCAGTTCGACCATTCCTGAGATGTGTGGTTAATTGAAACCCAACCGCCAAAGAACACCGGTATCCACGATCTAGTATTCAAATCCGTGTAAAAATAACTGGCTTTACTAGGACTTGAACTCTGGAACTCTCGACTTCCAAATCAGCTGATTTGGGAAGACGCGTTAACCACTAGACCAACCCGGTGGGTTTCGATTAAACACCCAATTTTAATTTGTTACACGACTGCCAAAAAAGGACTGTAATGTATTTAGGGTGTATATATGTATGTAAGTTTGTTCCACCATAGCAGCTCAACTGCTGAACCGATTTAGATGTATGACCCCGCGTTGGAATCCTTACTTTATCGGGAGTGTCATAGGCTATATAAAGTTGTAGGTAAATGGAAAAATTAGGATTACTGTAAAGAGTCTACGTCATTTTGCAATGTGCCTGGCGAAGTGGAAAATTATCTAGCAATTTCTAATCAGCCTGATATTTATTAGGCTTATTGTAATGAGCCCATACAATTTACAATTAGATAATGAGCAATTGTTTTCTCATTAAAGAGAAACAAAGGTGTATAAAGGTCCAATATAATCATTAGAGCATGTAATCTAACCAAACTTAACCTACGCTAGCTTCGCCCGCTACCTTGACTAATTAACAAGTAATATTTTGATTATTTAAATAATCAATTGCCGGTCCCCGTGGCGCGAGTGGTAGCGTCTCGGCCTTTCATCCGGAGGTCCCGGGTTCGAATCCCGGTCAGGCATGGCTATTCACACGCTACAAAAATTGTCAATCATCTCATCTTTTAAAGCAGTACCTAACGGTGGGTCCCGGAGGTAAAAAAAATTTAAATAATTAACAACGATTGCAATAATTATTGAATTTATTGAGTGAGAGAGCGTAGGTTAAGTTTGGTTAAATTATAATTTCTCTGCAAGTACCCACTGATTTGGAAGAAAAAATGTGCAATATTTTATAGTAGCCTAAGTATTTCTAAGTAGCCTAAAGTTGTACTTGCTCATTAATAAAAACCCGAAAAATATCAGGCTGGTTAGAAATTGCTGTATAATTTTTCATTTTGCCGGGCGCATTTTTAGCAATGCGCCCGGCAAAATTATCACTACAATAAGGCTAAATATTCAATTCGCCTACTACATATAAATAAATTTAAAAATCTGATGTGAACACCACATGACTTCCTTGTACGCCTATTAAATTACATATACACATTTTTTTCTGTACGTCATTCAAACTTATTTCATTTGAAAGTGAGATACGTCCCTCCAATTCTTTAATAAAGTGAACAGTTGCAAAGTTGCTAAAATATAACATCAAATATTTATTTATACTTATTAATTCAACAATATTACCTGAAATATTAGGATAGAATAAAAGTCCCTTTATTACTCTTTAAATAAATGTAAGTCTTATATTTATGTAATAATATGTTTTTTTAAATTATTATGATGTAACTATCAACAAAATGAAAACAAAAACTGCACTATTTACGTGTCTTCATCACAAAATACTAACACGCAATATTCAATTATACTCGAGAAAAATGGCCCTAAAAATTTTCTTAGCATTTAATATTAGTTTATATATTAATTTTGTTTCCCGCCTAAGTAGGTAGATGGTGTAAGTGAGAACGTGTCGGATCCGTAACCATGGACACATCGGTTCGAATCCGACTTCATATACATGTATTTTTTTAATTTTTTTTTTTTAATTTAAATATATTGATTTGTTAATAATTATTAACCTCTGATTGTCACAATAGTTTTTACAATTATTGATAATTCAATAATAACAAGAAAAAAATATCAAAAGTTATTAGTGAAATAAAATTTTGTGTATTTTTCATTTTAATTCAAACATTTTTACAGATGTTAATAATTATTAATAGATTAATATATTTAAATTAAAAAAAAAAGTCAAAAAATGTGTGTATATGAAGTCTGATTCGAACCGATGTGTTCATGGTTACAGATCCAACACATTCTCACTTACTTCACATAACTACTTGAGTGACCTAAAACAAAATTAATATATAAACTTATATAAAATGCTGATACGGACACCACAAAAAAAAATTTAAGCAATTTGGTGTCCACCACAATGCAATTGTGTAACTGTTCACTTTATTATAGAATAAGGGGATCGTATGTCGCTTTCAAATGAAATAAGTATAATGCAGCAAAAAATATATATGTATGTCCAGTTTAGATATTTTATTGCAAAGATTTCTGGTTAGATGGAAAGCCATTTTCATTTTATTTCTCCTATTCTAAATGTATTTTCTCCAGTTTTCTCGATCGCTTCACCTAGATATTCAAATTAACCCAAGAGTTTAATTATCTGGAATTTTTATTTTTATTTCTCTTTGAGAAGAAAGAAGCCGTAATAAGAAAGGGAATCCGACAACGTTGATTCCTATCCCCGTTACTTTTTAATCTTTACATAGAACTAGCAGTTAATGATATTAAAGAACAATTTAGTTTTTGAGTAACAGTACAAGATGAAAAGATAAAGATGCTACGATTTTCTGACGATATAGTAATTCTAGCTGAGAGTAAAAGGAATTAGGAGGAACAATGAACGGCATGGATGAAGTCCTACGCAAGAAATGCCGCATGACAATAAACAAGAACAAAACGAAATTAATGAAATGTAGTAAAAATAATGTACGTGGACAAATAAATATAAAAATAGGAAGAGAAATGATTATGGAGGTAGATGAATTCTGTTATTTGGGAAGTAGAATTACTAAAGATGGACGAATCAGGAGCGATATAAAATGCTGAATACCACAGTCGAAACGAGCCTTCAGTCAGAAATATAATTTCTGTACATCAAAAATTAATTTAAACGTCAGGAAAAGATTTTTGAAAGTATATGTTTGGAGCGTAGCTTTATATGGAAGTGAAACTTGGACGATCGGAGTACCTGAGAAGAAAAGATTAGAAGCTTTTTGAAATGTGCTAGAGGATAATGTTCTATAAGAGAATCAGATGGGTGGATAAAGTAACAAATGAAAAGGTGTTGCGGCAAATCGATGAAGAAAGAAGCGTTTGGAAAAATATAGTTAAAAGAAGAGACAGACTTATCGGCCACATATTAAGGCATCCTGGAATAATCGCTTTATTATTGGAGGGACAGGTAGAAGGAAAAAATTGTGCAGGCAGGCAACATATAGAATATGTACAACAAATTGTTAGGGCTGTAGGATATAGGGTGGTATACCGAAATGAAACGACTAGCACTAGTTAGGGAATCTATTTTAAATTAGTATACCCCAGTCAAAGACTGAAGACAAAAAATAAATTTCTCTTTAGTGTTGTAATGAAATTTTTCAATCCAACATTTTCGGCGATTTCTTTCTAAATTTCGATATGTGTTTGGTCTGTGTATTAATCATCAGCGAAGATTGCTAAATCATCTACACAAGCAAAACAATCTATTTATATTCCTTTGTGGTTTTGTTCGCAATTATTGTTTGTAAATTTTAGATTTTCATTTCTTATATTATATTTGTTATGTTCGTCACTCACAAATTACTTTATCTAAAATACAATTAATTAGATGTAGTAAGAGATGTTCGTCTTGTCTTACACCGGTTTTAATTTTGAAAGGTTTAGAAATTTGTCCTTTGAATTTTATTTTTGAAACGAATTTGTTATTTTCCCTTTAATTTTTATATCTTGGTCCAATTTTTTTTTAATCTTTTTTTTAAAAATATCAATATGTCTGTCACCGTGAAAGGCCGAGATTAGAGAATGTCAATATTCTCAGTGAATGTCAACACAAACGTCAGTGAATGATTGAAATATTTGCTTATATTATTATACCTTTACTGGTATATGTCGACAAACACAGAGAAGTTCTGATGAAGATCGAAACGATAACTAAAAAATTAAAAAAACAAAATACCCAATAACAATCTAACGTAAATAGATTACGAGAAACCTTTGTAAAAAAAGTATATTCAACTTTTTCGTTAAACATAATTTTGAAAGTAGATTTAACTTTTGTTAAATATGATTTTTGGTGAAAGTCAAATAAAAATATTTTTATAAACAAATTGAACAAAGGGTAATCCATCTGACCATTTATTTGTATCGTTATCGTACATTATTTATTGGTTCTTTTATATTTTCATTATTTGAGGATGATTTCTTTTTTGTTTTGTCTTTTGACTTTAGGCTTATCCTTTAATTTTATTTATTTTTTATATTTTAAGTTATTTATATTTTGGATTAATTTATTTTTATTTTTTTACTGTTAATATATTCTTTATATTTTGACTGACCCTTTCAATTTATAAAATGCTGAAAATTTGATTAATTTTTTTTTAAATGCGAATATATAAGAACGAAAGATCTATATATATATATATATTATTGATGAATTAATTCACTACAGAAGCCTATAAAGAGTCCTCTGGATGGAAATATGAGAATGGAAATTTGTAGCGTATAAGAAATATCATGCCTGGCCGGGATACAAACCCGGGACCACAGATGAAAGGCCGAGACAATACCACTCCGCAGCGGAAATCAACAAATTTAAAAAAAAAAAAAAAATCATTTTATTTATTTATTTAATTGGATATGACACGATAGTTTGACCTACCCAGTTCTATTCCAGGAAAATGTACAGCACTGTTATACCGGATGCTCTTAATTTCATTACTTCTTTATAACCCAATTTAAACATTTTCATGGTTTAAATCAACATAAAAGTAAGAGTAAATAAATTTATTATCAACCTCAAAATTTTCTTAAACTTGAAATATATTTTTTTTAATCTACAGTAGTTTGAATATATTTATGAATATTTTATTACTAAACACCTCATAACTTTAGAGAAAAAAAATGAAAGACAAACTCATTTTAAAAATTCTAATAAAATATTTAATGTAAAACAATATATTAAAATTTTGTTGATTTCCGTAAAAATGAACTGATATTAAAAGTATAATTTGAAGGAAAGATTTTAAAAGAATTTGGATTTGATACACTGAATATATTTCCTAAGAATTGATGGAATAGAATTTTTTGTATTCATTCTATTTGCAGCAAAATGCTTGTGTAAATAACAGATAGATTCAGCACTTTTTCAAATCTTTCAATCACAGTAAAATCTAAGAATCGTTTAAACTCACAAACAGATCTCCAGATATCGGTCGCTAAGTAAGTTACATTTGAAAAAAAGAAGAATTCTGAATAAACGGATGATGTTGTATTTCAAAAATTAGTATTAATTTTTATTATTCACAAATTAAAAAAAAAAATAAAATAAATTTTGAAATCATGTTATTTAATAATTTATAATTATTTATTTAGCTTAAACGAAATTTTTGTTGTTGTTGATATGAAAGAGGATCAGCAACTATAATCATTAGTCCAATGAAAGTTGGTTGCTTATGAAAAAATGTCATACTGACCGGGATTCAAACCCGGGACCTCCGAGACGCTACCTACTCATCCACGGAAGTCGGCACTTATACTTTTAAATTTATATTTATTTTAATTTTATTGATTAAAAAGGAATAATAATAATTACAAAGACTGTTTTAGTTGAATCGAAGGAAAACAAAGTAACACAAATAGAAGAGTTAACAGGAATAACTCAAAAACCAATGTCTACAGGTATTTTTAGTAAGAAAAAAATCATGAACAACATCAAATCATTCACTTAAAAGAAAATAGGTAATTTAAGTGTTACCGACCACCTAAAGTAGATTGTAAGCAGAACAGGAATATGGACAGCGTCAATTAAAAATAGTATATTAAAACTGGAGAAATTTTAATTTATTACCAAAGACAACTACAATAAGAATAATCTCTCTGAATTACGAGATTAATACAGACGACTGTAGTAAGACCAGTAATCTTATATAGCACTGTAACATTACACCTAACCGAACTCAAAAATTTTCAAGATCGAAAAAAGTTTATTAAAGAAAATCCATGGTCCAAAGATAACAGAGAAAGGAAATTGAAATTAACAAGATCTATCGAAAGCAAGAAGACCTAGAAACAGCGATAAGAGAAGGATGGCTAAATTTCGTGAGCTTGTGAACAGGATGGACCCAAAAAAATCTTTGATGAGCTATGGAAATTGAAAAGCAAATCAAATTACTCGAAACAGATGGAAGAGTACTTCCAAAAAATAGCCTTGAAACAAGAGGACTCTTGAAATAGAAATAACTTCCCAAGAATAATTTACAATATAAAACTCTTGTGGTAAAAAAAAGGACAGGAAGAAAATGCATAGATAAGAAAAAACCAACACTGTGATGGTCTTTTCGGATAAAAAAAAATATATATTTAACTTAAACTAAACATTATTACACAATTTATTACTCAAAATAGAAAAAGCTCATAACTCAATCGTAGGACTTATTCATCACGCGGCTAAAGTAGCCGCAGGTTGTTTCTGATGTATGGCTTACATACAACTTAATTTTAAGTATTTATCATTTTATTTAAATATACTATGTTTTCGTTTATTTAATTCAATGGTTTTAACTAAAGCGCGCGCGCATACCATATTTAATTCGCTCGGGTGGGGAGGCACTAGGGGCAAACGGTCAACATCAACTTTCTTTCTTTTTCCTGTTTAGCCTCCGGGAATTACCGTTCAGGTATTACTTCAAAGAATGAATGAGGATGATATGTATGAGTGTAAATGACGTGTAGTCTTGTACATTCTCAGTTCGACCATTCCTGAGATGTGTGGTTAATTGAAACCCAACCACTAAAGAATATCAATATCCACGATCTAATATTCAAATCCGAAAAAAATAAACTGCCTTTACTAGGACTTGAACGCTGTAACTCTCGACTTCCAAATCAGCTTATTTGGGTAGACAGACGCGTTCACCACTAGACCAACCGGTGGATTCGGTCGACACCAACTAAACTAATGTAATTTTATAGAATAAATGTCACTTGTACGGTCGGCAGATTGGTGTAACCGCGAGGTTTAACGCATCAGGTACCGAGTTAACCGGACAATCGAGTTCGAGATCAAGCCAGACCGAGTCATTTATTTATACTTTTTTTTTTTTCACTTTTAAGACCGTAATGGATCGCTTTAGTTCTTTTTTTTTTTTGGCAAGTTCTTTCTTTTCTTGCTGATTTGTTTTTTTTCAGTTTTTCTTTTTTGCCAGTAATTTCTAAGGGTTTCAGATCTTCTTGCCCTTTCTTGTTCAGAGTACACCCGGCTTATTGTTTTCTTGGGTTTTGATAGGAATCTTGTTTCTTTATTTTTTAATTTCTCATAGTTCCCGGTTTTCGTTTTTAGGTTTTCACAGGTTACGTCTAATTCCTCCATGTCTTTCTGCACTTCGTATAACTAGTTCGGTCTGCTTTTCTTGTTCCAGAAAAGTTCGATTATCCGTCTGATAAGTCTGGTCTCTTCCATTCTGAAAATATGTCCTAGAAAGGAAATTCTCTTCTTTTTAAATTTATTAGTTATCGGGATGATCGTTTTGTAAATCTCTTCGTTTGGAATAATTCTCCAAATCCCGTGTTTTTTTAATGTTTTTCCCGATGCATCGTCGTAGAAATCTTTCTTTCATTCTTTACCAGTTTGTCGATAAACCTTGTCTGGTACGGTCCAAATATGGTTTCGCATCCGTAAAGTATTTCTGGTTGGATAACTGAGTTATAATGTCTTAGTTTTGTGTTTATGGACATGCATTTTTTGTTATAGATGTTTTGTGTTTTTATTGTGGCTTTGACGAGTTTATTTATTATTTCATTCCAGTTTAGATTTTCTTGGAGGTTGTGTGTGATGTGTTCCCCCAAATATTTAAAGTTTTCTACTAGTTCTATGTCATTATTGTTTGTTTTTACTTTGCTTATGCATAGTGGGTCTCTAACCATAATTTCGGTTTTTTCGTATGAAATTTTTAGACCAATTTTTCCTGCAATCTCTTCCAGTGTTGACAGTTGGTATCTAGCCTCTTCTATATTTTGGGCTAGTAGGGCTAAATTCGTCCTGAAAGCCTAGGCAATATATATACTTTAAATATTATTGATTCATTTAATTCTGTCGCTCATGTCTGTGACTACAGCAGCATTTTTTGGGGGCTAGAGGTGCAATTTTATAAGATTTTTGTTTTTGCAAGTATTGTTATTTTTTTCTTAATAAATGCGCCTATGAGACGACCTATACGACCTTAATTGGACAAAATCTTGAGATACTGAGGGTGATCTTGCTCTGTAGCATCACCTCCTTGACTTTTAACTTGAAAATTTAATGGCATCACTGCCCCGTATATAAAATTAATCTGACCAAGTTTGGTCAAAATCGGTCAATTAGTTTTGGAGATATAAAGTAATTTAGAGGCCAACACCGAACACAATTACATTCGAACATTAATATCTAGAAAATTTCCATCCAAGTTTTTGAATGAAAAAAAAGATATCAAGATCCGGTGTAATCGCATAATCCCTAATTGGATCGATTACAATACTTTCTTTTCTAGAGCTGTAGCTCTGCTATTGTGGTAAGCGGGAAAGTAAAAATATATAGGAATTTATAAATTAATATTTTCTTATTTATTAAAATGCTTCATTCTGATAAATTAAACAGAGTAATTGAAGAACAATGATTAATTTTTTTTAAATATGAATCTTAAGCAGTTTCATTTTAATACTGACAATAACAATTATTTTTTAATTGTTTTTTTTTTTTTTTTTTTTTTTTTTTTAATTTCAAGGTTATACAACTTAGTAACCGATTTTATGTATAATTTTTATTTGTTAAATCCCAATTTTTGTTCCTAAGAAAATACCGTTTATTGATCTCTAACGATAAAATTAAATTATAATTACGTATAATAGATTTCAGTTAAATATAATAGAATAATTTTTTTTTTAAAAGGGTTTGTTGTAAAAAAAACCGTAATCATAAAGTAAATTTAAGTTCAATCAAGGAAACAAATTGATAAGCTGTTGAAGTATGATAGGTCACGCTCAGTAATCTATTATAGAAGTTTGATAACTATATCATCAATAAATCAAACAACATAGTAACTCACTTTCTATAACAGTAGGAGTTCATATAACAACTTAGATCATATTACAATTAACAGGTTAATAATAAATTCCACCGTTACGGATTACATTCATTATTTTTTTTACCTTTATAAAAAAAAATCTGATGTGGACACCACATGATTTCCTTGTACACCAATTAAATTACATACATTTTTTTTTTAAGTGGAAGGACATAAAATTTTATTTCATTTATAAATTCTGATATTTTTTCATTTTTTTAAAATTGTTATTATTGAATTAATCACAAAACTTTTTTTTATAATCAGAGGTTAATAATTATTAATAAATCAATATATTGAAATTCAAAAAAAAAGTTAAAAAATATATATGTATATGAAGTCGAATTCGAACCGATGTAACTTCCCCTTGTAAGATCCAAATATTTCATGAATTAAAATTTCATTTGGCTAGAACTCTGGATCCAGTTAAAATAAGTTCCACTTATGATATATCGTTCAAAAGTTCTCAATGAGAACTTATTACTGCAGCTAAGAAAAAGTCCAACATCCAAAATAAAAAAAAATAATTATAAATTCATATTTAGAAAACTGTAAAACACATTCGGCTTTCTGTTAAGGCGTCGCCATATTTGCTAGTTTATTTGTTAAATGAAATTATAGGGAATCAAAGTACGGCTATGCGTGCTACTAAAACTGTTCTTATTGCTGTTTTCTAGTCGTACATTAACACTGTATACCTCGTCAAAGAGATATTATAACAAATTAAAACCAAGGTTTTTTTTTTATACCTGGTATTTAGTACAAGAATATATTACAATGAAAATATGTAAAGGATATTTGATCTATAGATAAAAATACCAACTGTAAGAAATTAAATTTAATTGTAATAATCTTTTAATGAAAAAATAATAAGAAAAATCACTAAAAATAATTATCAATTGCTTCATTGAAAATACTTTTAAAAAAATAGTTGAAAAAATTGATACAATAAAAGAACAAGTCAATTGCTTTTAATTAAAAATATTTAAGTATTAATTTCATAGTAATGAAATTTTTTTTCAATTTTATAAACGAAATGTATAAATAATTATTTATATGTTATCAAGCTGTTCTAAAAAAAAAATCTGATGTCTGATGTGGTCACTACATGACTTCCTTTTTTCCCCTTACATCCCCGAGACGGACATCCAATTAAGTATACTCGACTCAGGGACGTGTCCTTTCCGGATCTTTTAATCTCCAACGGAAGAAACCAGGCCCGGCTATGCCGTTCCCAGCCCCCCCGGCAGAGACCGGGTCTCCGTCTTTCCTTTTGCCAGCCTCAAACCGACGGCGCAGGAGCGGAAGCCGCCAAACCGTATCCGGGAACGCACACAGCCGGCCGGGTTTCGGCCTTTTCATTCATTCACACCTAACGGACCCCAGAAGTCCCCGCTCCATCACGGGATACATGAATTCCTTGTACGCCAATTAAATTACGTATAAACAAATCTTAAAATGATAGTACATAAAATTTTATTTCATTAATAAATTATGATATTTATACTTATTTATTTATTTTTTTGTTATTATTGAATTATTTATTGTAATACATTTTTCACAATCAGAGGTTAATAATTATTAATAAATCAATATATTTCAATTTAAAAAAAAAAGTTAAAAATATTTATGCATATGAAGTCGGATTTGAACCGATGTGTCTCCTTGTAAGTTCAAAATATTTCATTTATTAATATTTTATTTAGCTATAACTCTGGAACTAAAGATAAGATAAGTACCACTTATGATACATCGTTGAAAAGTTCTCAATAAGAGCTTATTACTACAGTTAAGAAAAAGTCCAAAATCCGAATTTTTTTGAATTTTGGGCTTTATTGGACACTTTTGGTTCAGCCGATTGCAATCAAAAAGAGAGATGTAAAACTAGATATTAAAACAGTCCTAAATCCAAAATTTCAACTTCCTACGGTTAATCGTTTTTGAGTTATGCGAGATAAATACGTACAGATGTTATGCTGAAACTAATCAAAATGGATTCAGGGATGTTCAGAATGGATATTTCCGTTGAAATCTGAATCCGACATTTTTCGCGATCATAATACTTCCTTTACTTCATACAAGGAAGTAAAAACCAATTTTTAAATGTTTTTATTTACTTTTATTGGATATATTTACATTAATTTACTCAGAATTAAATTTTTTACAACTTTTATTTCTGAATTTTTCCGATTTATTAACAACTTAACAAATCTATTGCACTACAAATCTAAAAAAAAACTTGTTTTTCGATACCGAAATTTGTGTTTTTCGTCAGATATCTTAAAAACTACTGGTGTTACAGTTTTGGGACCTATTTTATGCTATTTCCCAGCTCAAATTACGTTAAAAACCACTAACGTTACTACATAATTTGGGTAACAAAAATTACAGTATGGCTTCTTTTTATTAGAAGACCTGAAATCCGGGCGAAATATTTCGCTAAACGTACCTCGAAAAGAAAACGTTTCCAGCCTATGAACATTTTTCATTATTTTCACCAGTAGAACATGTCATGAAAGTTTCTCCGTTTTGTCGTGGGGCACCTGTATATTAATATATATTAAAGTCTAGAATACATTTTCAAATATTTTTAAGTAACTTTATAGATTATATCTAGTACTCATATAAATTTTAAAATAACCCATGAACAATTTTGAAATATTAAACTCTTTAAAGAGGTCACTTATTTTTTTTATTTAATAATAAGATGTGAAACAGATTATTAAAATTAACAATATTAAATTGCTGAAAAGTTGTAAAATTCGTTTAACATAAATTACAAAATTTTGCAGTTTAAAATCCAACTTTTAGTGTATCTTCTTGATATTCGCAAAGTAGGTTAGAGTATTTTCATTACAATACCCGTATACAAACATTATAATTTAAATTAAGTTTTTCTAACAATTATTATATATAATATAAACTACTTACCAATACAATATTCGTTCCCCTCAAGCGCTTTCGGCTGTTCTACCATCTTCAGGAATACATCTTCAGGATTACAATACGGAAGTAGTTACTTTGCCTTAAGACTCTGACTTTTACAAAAGAACAATCTATTGTTATGTATATAATTTAAATATACGATTTTTATTCTTTTATATATTTTAATCATAAATTAAATCCCTTCTGAAGAAAGCAGAATAGCCGAAAGTGCTTGAGGGAAACTACTAATTTATTGGTAAGCAGTTTGTTTTATATATATAAAAACGATACATTTGCATAATTTTCATTTGAAAATTGAAAAAATGTTTTTTTTTTTTTTTTTTTTTTTTTTAAGAAAATGATATCCAAGCATGATAATTTTATAAGCATGCAAAATTTTGATTTAAAATCATGTCATCTAGAATTTAAAATATCAATCAGCTTTACTAAAATTGACAATTTATAAAATAAAAATATTTAAATTTATTCTTTCAAAACTTCTAAATAAAGAATTTTTATATTACACAGTGTTAAAAAATGCTATTAATCCTATTTAATTTTTATTTGTATTTAATTTTGGTAACTGATTTTTTCGTAGAAATTTTCAATTTTTTTTTGTCTTCAGTCATTTGACTGGTTTGATGCAGCTCTCCAAGATTACCTATCTAGTGCTAGTCGTTTCATTTCGGTATACCCCTTACAGCCTACATCCCTAACAATTTATTTTACATATTCCAATGCCTGCCTACACAATTTTTTCCTTCTACCTGTCCCTCCAATATTAAAGCGACTATTCCAGGATGCCTTAATATGTGGCGTATAAGTCTTCTTTTAACTATATTTTTCCAAATGCTTCTTTCTTCATCAATTTGCCACAAAACCTAATCATTTGTCACTTTATCCACCCATCTGATTTTTAACATTTTCCTATAGCACCGCATTACAAAATCTTTTTTTTCTCCGATACTCCGATCGTCCAAGTTTCACTTTCATTTAAAGCGACACTCCAAACATATACTTTCAAGAATCTTTTCCTGATATTTAAATTAATCTTTGATGTAAACAAATTATATTTCTGACTGAAAGCTCGTTTCCCCTGTGTTGTTTGGCATTTTATATCGCTCCTGCTTCGTCCACCTTTAGTAATTCTACTTACCAAATAGCAAAATTCTTCTACCTCCATAATCTATTCTCCTCCTATTTTCACATTTAGTTGTACCATCTTTATCATTTCTACTTCATTTCATTACTTTCCTTTTGTTCTTACTACAAGAAGGGAAATTTGGAAGACCAATTTCCCCTCTTTGGGTGGATATGATTGTCTCGACTTGTAGTCCCTTTATGAAAAGATCTCCTTTTATCACCAACCAGCCCTTTTCTATCGTTTTTTTTTTACCGTTTTTCTAATATAGTACAGGCAAATTCACTTAGAGAAAAAAAAATCTGGCCGTTTATAAGTGGAAATGGTAAAGGGGCTTACAATAAACCAAAAAAAAAAAATAAAAGCGGAAGGGTGGAGGGGTGATTTGGGGGATTAAAAAAAATGTTCAATTCAAAAGTTGTAGATCATGAAAAATCTACAACTTTTGTAGCAGGTTACTTTTTAACAAACCTCAAAATTACCGAGAAAAATTGCGAAATTGCGAATCTTTCCTTTTGTTTTTCGTTTTTTTATTTTTCATTTCAGCAAAATTAATTTAATTTTGACGAAACCTTTCTGTCTTAAATAACCACAAATTTGTTTGTCAACATTCGCCGTAAATCGCAATAATACCCCTTTTCAACCCCCCAAATCAACCCTCCCCCACCACCGCTCATGCTTTTATTTTTTTACGATTATTATAAGACCCTTTACTTTTCACTTACAAAAATCCAGATAACAATTTTTACCCCTCTAAATTAGTAATTTCGATCGGTCTAATATCTCATTGTATCTGGTTAATAAATTAATGACTTGTTTAATTTACCACGTCCTTAATATTTTTAAAGTTCTATTATTTATACAGTTTATGGTTCTGTTTCCAAATATATAAGCAGGAGGACTCTATATATCCTATAAAATGGTTGTATGAAAAAACTCATGTTAGGACACAAGTCCTTATCGAGTGAAGTTAGACCTTTTAAAAATCCTTGCTAATACAAAATTATACCAAAAAACATTTTTCCTAAAATCATTTGATAATGGTTGAACGTTTTTATTCTGTAATATTTTCCTGGCTACATAACTTACAGAAACTAAATTTTAATTCTATCGTTTTTATCAAAGATTACCAATTTGTAAAAATAAAAATTTTGATGGCTGGAAGTACTTTGATGAATTAAAAAAAATATTCATTGAATTTCTGTTGATGTATTTAATGATATATGGGTGGGGGTGTACGAGTATATCGAATATATATATAAACACACACACAAAAATGAGTTATATTTTTATAAATCAACTCATTTCACGATGCAATCAATCTTTTTAATCCACTCATCGGATTTTCTCATTTTTTTAAATTTAGTTCTATTATCTTTCAGAGATTAAAAAAAAAAAAATTAATTCAATTTATTTGTAAAATTATTCAATCACAGAAATAAATGATAAATATTTGATTCATATCGAAAACAACACATGTTAGTATCTTTCATAATTGTAAATTTTTAATGATTAGTTATGTAAACAATCAACCTCGTTTATCCATTATTAAATTTAACAAACTGATCAAGCTTTTTATACCCAAATTAAATTTATAAAATGAAAAATAAATTAAAGAAGAGATAAAAATGTCAAAAGTGATTGATTTTATATGATTTAACTAGTGATAAAAATGATTTGTTACAACAAACCCGTAAGCGCTGTTTCCAGACATATCAAAAAAAAATGGCTGATAACTAACTAGAATTTTTTTTTTAATTATGATATTTGAGAAGCTTCCTATCAAGAACAGCTTTTATGATTTGGAACCAACAGACAACAAGTTCTTTGTTCTAATATTGATTACTTTTGTCTAATTCATGAACCACCAGACCTGAACTAGATGAATGATAGTTATCCTTTATAACTATTTGTTCACTTTTTAAACATTTTTTTTTAATTTATTTAATATTGTACTGAAAAAGACCACAGATAAAAGATATTTGGAGAACGATCTCAGATGAAAGAGATTTTTTAAAGGTGAAATAAACTACAAATAGCTAAGGTATCTAATGCGTAGCCGCTAAGAGAAAGACTTGAAATTATGCATGGAGTCTGATACAGGTCGCATCAATGGTATAGGGAAGCTGATTTCAGTTGTACGATTGGTGATTTAGCTACGTAAAAACCTTCCGCGCTTTCATCCCTGTCATAAACATACAGCAGCCAATTTTGAAAAAAAAAATTTTACGAAAATTCATTTAACGATTGCTTTCCCTGATAGTAAGGAATCTTTAAATAGTAAAATATTTCATAAACATCTAAAACCACTGACAAAACACACAAATTAATGATTTAAGTTTTAATTTTTAAAACCCAATCACGTTAAAGACTAATTAAAAAATGATGAGTTTTTAATTTTAATATAATCCTCATAGTAAATCGACAATTTTAATAATTTTAATCTATGAACATTCCTAACCGGCCACGGGGAATTCCGCACTTATTTGTTGGGAAGGAGGAAGGTTGGATGACCCGAACTGCCCTTACTGTGGGGAGCCTGATGATCCAGAATATGTCATATTTCACTGCTGCAGGTGGGAAGAGAACAGATTAAACTGTACGGCTGTTACAGAACAAATCGATCCCGATAATGTTATACGCTGCATGTTGACTAACACCTACAACTTTACTGCAGTCTCGGGGTTCGTAATCTCAGTCCTAATACAGAAAGATCGGAGAGCGACGGGGTGACGGACAGCCTCCTGCGGAGTCGTCGTTCGTCCGGGCTTGCCTGGATGGTCGACGATGAGGCACGGGGACTCTGTCACCCTTTTGCTGTACTGTTAAGATCGAGACCCGGTTGGATCCCTCTCGGGGGACCTGATTAGATGCCTTCTGGGGTGGGGCATTAAGGACGATGTAGCTGGGCCTGGGGACTCCGCTCTGGAGGTTAGAGGCAGGGCACAAAAGCAATATCCAACTGGCCAGCCGACCAGTCATGTTTGAAGGCACCTCCCAGGACTGTGTTATGCTTAATTGCGGGTCCGTCCTCGCGGGAGAGGGGAGTTGATGAGGTGAAGGTTTAGTTGGTAGGGCGTAGATATATATACGCAACCCACCGGGTTGGTCTAGTAGTGAATGCGTATTCGCAAATCAGCTGATTTTGAAGGAGAGAGTTCTAAGGTTCAATCCTAGTAAAGGTTACTTTTATACGGATTTGAATGTTAGTTTGAGGATAACGGTGTTCTTTGGTGGTTGGGTTTCAATTAACCACAAAGTCATCTCCAAGACTGCACAAGACTACACTTCAATTACGCTTATATATATCATCCTCTGAAGTAATACGTGACTATGGTTCCAGAGGTTAAACAGAGGGGAAAAAAGGTATACATACGCACATTAACATGATCTTGCGAAACCGGTTAGCGAGTCCATCACTCTGTCTGTAAATGGGATTTCTCCCCTCTCCATGAAAGTTATCTACGCATATTTGTTTTTTTCCTTTTATTTTTTTAATATATTAACTACTATTATTATTTGCTGCCTTTCTACGCAAACTCTAAATCTAGGTTCAATTATTTTAGGTTAAACTGTTCCTGAAATAAATAAAATAAAAGTATTTTTTTACCAATATTTAATAACAAAATAATAAAGCGTCCTGTAAAATATCTTCAGTGTGGGCATAGGTTGGCGTTTGTAAGAGAATATGATCCTGACTTGCAGTTCAATAGTAGGCACAGATAATTCTCTCTGTTGCATGTGCGGGGAGATTGATGTGGGGAGGATGATCAGTTACTTTGTAACGGTTTATTATTGACATGGGTGAATTACAAAGATTTTACACCGCTAATCTACTTTTAGCCTATATCGTTCATTCCACTACCTTTGTTATAACTACAGTTTCTACCATGTTCCTTTTTTATTTTTCATAATTGCTTTATGAACGGTAGAGATAAAGAACCTACATTCTGGGTAGTAAACTACAAAAGCAGTTGAAAAATTAAATAAATATTTTTAATACAACTAATAACAAAGTTAATTAACTTTTTCTTACATTAAAAACTAAAAGTTTTAATAATTTGTTTTTAATTGAAAAAATAAAAAGTGAACGCTTAAAAAAGTTTGTATATTCAATTATTTATCTTGTTAATATTAAGTATTTCATAATTTTTTTATTTAAAAAAATTCCTTTTATATATTTATTATGCTTTTTAATTTGTTTTTTTTTCAATAATTTCATCTTTTACGCAAAAAATTATCAGTTAAGATATCTTATTCTCTCTTCGATACCTAGAGGAATATATCCAATTATATTTACACGATTCCTTTATTTTTTTTATTTTATAATAAGAAACGAATATTGTAGCGTATGAAAATATTCCAAAATTTATCGGGATTCGAACCCATAACTTTTCAGTTTATGATAAAATCATTAATTAACTTTCTTCTTTACTTCCTTTTACAATGTAAATGAGGTATTGTAATCGTGAAAAATTTCGGTTTTCAGATTTCAACGGAAATATCCATTTTGACTTTCCTTGAATACATTTTCAATAACGTAACGTCTGTACGTACGTATGTATCTCGCATAACAAAAAAAAAACGATTAGCCGTAAAATGATAAAAGTTTGGATTTAGTACTATTATAACATCTAGTTGTGCACCTCCCATTTTGATTACAATCGACCAAAATCTTCAAAAAAGCCGAAAATCCAAAAAAGTTTGGATTTTGGGCTTTTTCTTATCTGCAGTTGTTGAAAAGCTCTCATTGAGAGCTTTAAATTATAGTTAAATTTATATTTATAGCTTTAAATTTATAACATTTATAGGAACCAAACAGCAACAGTAATAATGGAAGAACATAAAAAAGAAGCCGTGATAAGAAAGGGAGTCCGACAAGGATGTTCCCTATCACCATTAATTTTTAATCTTTACATAGAACTAGCAATTAATGATGTTAAAGAACAGTTTAGATCCGGATAACTGTACAAGGTAAAAAGATAAATATGCTCCGATTTGCTGATGATATAGTAATTCTAGTCGAAAGTAAAAAGGATTTAGAAGAAACAATGAACGGCATAGATGAAGTGCTATACAAGAAATACCGCATGAAAATAAACAAGAACAAAAGGAAAGAAATGAAATGTAGTAGAAATAACGAAAATTGACCTCAGAATGTGAAAATAGGAGGAGAAAATATTATGGAGGTTGAAGAATTTTGTTATTTGGGAAGTAGAATTACTAAAGATAGACGAAGCAGAGTGACGTAAAATACCGAATAGCACAGGCGAAACGAGCCTTCAGTCATAAATATAATTTGTTTACATCAAAAACTAATTTAAACGTCACGAAAAGATGTTTGAAAGTATATGTTTGGAGCGCAGCTTAACAAAGAAGTGAAACTTGGACGATCGAAGTACCTGAGAAGAAAAGATTAGAAGCTTTTGAAATGCGGTACTAGAGGAAAATGTTAAAAATCAGGTGGGTGGATAAAGTGACAAATTAAAAGGTGTTACGGCAAATCAATTAAGAAAGAAGTATTTGGAAAAATATACTTAAAAGAAGAGGCAGACATAGGCCACATACTAAGGCATCCTGGAATAGTCGTTTTAATATTAAAGTATTAGGTAGAAGAAAAAAATTGTGTAGGCAGGCAACCTTTGGAATATGTAAAACAAATTTTTAGGGATGTAGGATGTAGGGGGTATACCGAAATGAAATGACTACCACTAGACTGGGAATCTTGGAGAGCTGCATCAAACCAGTCAAATGACTGAAGACAAAAAAAAAACCGTCGCATTACAAGTGGAAACAGTACATATCGAACTAAAGTGAATTGTAGGGAACAAATTTAATGTATTTTTGTATGAAATGAAACCTCAACCGAATATATAAGTTATGTCAATAGATTTTTATATGCTTATAAAATTGAGAAGTCCTTTTTGAATCACCCGGTACTAGTTCGTGTAGAGCAGTACTAGTTCAACTTTACCCACCGGGTTGGTCTAGTGGTGAACGCGTCTTTCCAAATCAGCTGATTTGGAAGCCGAGATTTCCAGCGTTCAAGTCCTAGTAAAGCCAGTTATTTTTACACGGATTTGAATACTAGATCGTGGATACCGGTGTTCTTTTGTGGTTGGGTTTTAATTAACCACACATCTCAGGAATGGTCGAACTGCGAATGTACAAGACTACACTTCATTTACACTCATACATATCATCCTCTGAAGTATTATCTAAACGGTAGTTACCGGAGGCTAAACAGGAAAAAGAGAGAAAAGAAAGTACTAGTTCAACTTGTACAACCTATAAAAATATAATTTTTTTTGTACCTTCCGAAGTCCTTTTTGAATCACCCGGTACTAGTTCGTGTAGCGCAGTACTAGTTCAACTTTACCCACCGGGTTGGTCTAGTGGTGAACGCGTCTTCCCAAATCAGCTGATTTGGAAGCCGAGATTTCCAGCGTTCAAGTCCTAGTAAAGCCAGTTATTTTTACACGGATTTTGTATACGTGTGTTTTATTTGCCTCCGTATTAAGCATGAACTTCTGCTGTGTTGTTTATAAGGGAGTTGTGAGTCTTGTCATTTAACAATGTCTAGTTGTAAGCTTTTATCCATTTGCCATTTTTCGTATTTTCTGTTGCTATCCTGTAGGATTTTAAGTCCATCATGACTAGTTAGATTTCAAAACAATATGACGCCTAGAAAAGCTAGGAGTACGCCCAGGGGGCGGGGTACTGCCTGGGAAACACATGTTTGTATGAATGAGTGTACTATATGGGAAGAAAAAAAAGGACTGGCGAAAAAAACAAGGTCGCCATGGGTTGAGTCGTGGATACGTGTAGGGACAAAGGAAGTAGCCTCAATGCTGAGGACGTTTTTAGTCCATCCACGTGCAAAAGTGGTTGGATTGGGGCGCTCCGATGAAGTATTGAGGACGCTCAGGGTATGTGAGGTGGGTGCGAGATTGGGGGGGTATTCTCGTGAGGTGCATACCCGGACTCTGATTAGGGTATAAGGTCGGGAAGAGTAGCCTTTCTGGGGAGGGGCGTTATGGCAACCAGAAGTGGTGGTCATGATGTCTCAATGAACCAGAAGGGACCCCGAGGGCAGGACAGCGATATTAGCTGCATTCACACGGTGGGTTAATCTGCAGCCACTTCACTCAGGGCCGACCGAGGTAGCTTCTTCTAGGCGATTACCGGTTGCCCCTGAGTGGTTAAAAAGAAAAGATAGCTGTTCTATTGTAAATAAAAATAAACTAGACTACGCTTATAAAACTCACCGGGTTGGTCAAATGATAAACGCATCTTCCCAAATCAATTGATTTGGAAGTCGAGAGTTCCAGCTTTCAAGTCCTATTAGTCAATCATTTTTACACGGATTTGAATACTAGATCGTAGATACCGGTGTTCTTTGGTGGTTGGGTTTCAATTAACCGCACATCTCAGGAATTGTCAAACTCAGACTGTACAAGACTACACTTCATTTACACTCATACATATCATCCTCTGAAATAATGCCTGAACGGTAATTCCCAAAGGCTAAACAGGGAATAAAAGAAAGACTACGTTTTGGAAGGATTTAATAAGTCCTAAACTTTAATAACTTCATCAGCTTATATATACAAATATAAATGGCGATCTCCGTGGCTGAATAGTAGCATCTTTGAGGCCGGGACTTGGGGTCCCGGATTTAAATCCCGGTCAGGCAGTGAATTAATGAAGCAAAAAAAAAAGATACTACTGTTTATTTGCTATAAATATTGACAAAACTAGTATATACTTGATTTTATGCTCTTCTAATAAAATGTTATAAACCTCCTAAGAGGTATTAAAAAATGATATTAAAAAGTTATTCAAATTTTATGATATAGAAAATATGCTTTGTCAAAAAAAAAAAAAAAAAAAATTAAGTTTATTTATTTTTCAAAATATGAAGATGGAATTTACAGATCGAAAAGTGAAAAAGAAATTTACAAATATACAGAAAAATTGGGGATCAGTTTTATGACATTTATGAAGAATGAACAATCAAATATTTTATTTCTACATAAAGAGCCACAAAGATAAACCGGTTTAAAGAAATAGAACATAAAGAATTAAAAACATTATACATTTCTAAGGATCTATTGACAGAGATAAATTTAGAAAAGTGATTCGAGAATCTTAAGTTACATCCACCGGATTGGTTTAGCGGTTAACTCGTTATTGTAAATCCGCGGATTTTGAAGTCGAGAGTTCTAAGGTTCAAATCCTAGTAAAGTTTTAAACTTCTATACGGATTTGAATATTAGATCGAGAAAAGTTGTTACGAGATTTACTATCCACACTGGAAAGAGTGGCTTTTAAATTGCGTTTCACCTTACTTGGTACTAAGCTCTCTGATGCCACAGATTTCTTCCCCGTCGGATTTTGCGAAATTGATAACTGTGATATGTAGAGTTAAAAAATTAATAAGTCGATCTTCGGTAAAGCCCATCAGGGCTAAGAACGGAAGTGGTAGTTGAGCAACCGGAATCATCAAAAGGTGAATATTTTCTCCAACGGAGTTAGGATATCGACGTAAAACCAAAATCCAAATTTCTGTCATCTTATTTTTGATTTTTACTCTTCTTCAGATTCTTGCTATTGGTTGACGATGTGCCCTCTTCACTTTCATTCACAACTGTAATTAATGTTTACTAAAAAACTGATCTGATTTTAAAAAAAGTATATGAGAAAAAATATTTCAATAACTTCATTTGAATTTGCCACAATAATAATATTCAGTTGATTCAGTTTTCCAAAAACTAATTCAAAACCTTGCCAAATGGATATTTATTTATTTATTTATATCCGCAAACAAAGTACCAGAAATTCGATGCACTACTGAAACTATAGAGTAATTTTATCTAGTAACCATTTACAGAGATTTCCTTAAATAGTAACTAAGTGATTTCCTCTATTTTCGTTTGGTGTGGCAAATGATATCGAATTGAAAATGGTAATAAAATAATGAAAATTGTTTAATATTTCGCAGCTCCCGCTCCACAGGGCGCTAAGACACACAATTTGGGAACCATTGTCTTAACAGAAAACTGATTAAGAGTACAATAATACCGCACTTGATTTTATTTATTATTATTATTATTATTATTAGAAAAGAATTTATAAACTTTAAACTAATTGGTAAAGATATACTGACAGCAATTAGTATAATACAAAGAGCTACTCGAACAATGTCGCGTATTAATTGTTTCTAGTTTTCTCAGTATGAAAATGTAAATTTCACAAAATTCAAATCGTACTAATTAAGCGTTTACTATTATTGTTATTGTTATTATCATTATTGTTACACACTGAATAATTAACTATAAGTTTGATATTTACATTTAAAGTTATCTGTTTACGTGTTAGTTGGGTATTTAACAACATTCAACCATAATATAATCTAACCATTGTTGTTCTCGTAATAATGTTTATATTATTATTATTGTTGTCCGGTCATTGAACTAATAAAGTTTTATTGTTGATAATAATCATCTAATAAATTCGTATAAATATAAATGTTTTTAATAATAATGATAATAAATGAATGGAAGATATATTGATTCGTTTAATTGTACTATTCAGTATATATTAAACCAGATTGATGTACGAATCACTAATGTTTAAAATCGATTTTTCATGTAATCCATTACTACAGTAACTCCATCTATATAAAATTCCATTAACTACTTAATGTTGTTTTTATTATAAATTCTCTTCATTTAATGAAAGAACTAACTGTGAGGGAAGGTACAAAAAAAAATATATTTTTATAGGTTGTACAAGTTGAACTAGTACTTTCTTTTCTCTCTTTTTCCTGTTTAGCCTCCGGTAACTACCGTTTAGATAATTCTTCAGAGATTGAATGAGGATGATATGTATGAGTGTAAATGAAGTGTAGTCTTGAACATTCTCAGTTCGACCATTCCTGAGATGTGTGGTTAATTGAAACCCAACCACAAAAGAACACCAGTATCCACGATCTAGTATAGAAAAATGGCAAATGGATAAAAGCTTACAACTAGACATTGTTAAATGACAAGACTCACAACTCCCTTATAAACAACACAGCAGAAGTTCATGCTTAATACGGAGGCAAATAAAACACACGTATACAAAATCATTTTTTTTTTATCATCCACAAGAAAAAACAAAAGACTTAACATTACGTAAGTGTGAGCCCAAAAGAGGACTCCTAGGTAACCCATTGATCACAGAAAGAAACCTTGAGGAAAAAAAGATAAAACATCAGATAACACATTTCACCGAAATAACCATAAAAAATTCCCGGCTACTTGACGTATCTTACAAAAACATACATAGCAAATATAGAACAATTACATTTTAAAACTAACCTAAAAAAATAAAACATTAAACGTCGAAGAATGATAGTAACAACAACAATATCTGCAACAGTCTATTGGTATCACCTTGAACCTATGAGCCTCACCGCCAATATTATCCGCTAGCCCTTTCAGTCACGGCCCTATTCTATCATTTCTTACCGCTTGGTCTTTAGGATGCCCGTAATCAACCTGGACACCTCTTCCCACTACTGTCGTCCCTCAAGCATATGGCCAACCGTATTCTCTGGCATCAACCAGTCCAGCCCTTGTAACCGGCGACGACTCGACCACCGTTCACATCTGTAAATCGTGTACTCCGGGTTGTCCAGCTGCCCACAATAAACAAAGAATGGAGTGTTTCGTCGCTTGAACTTGAAAAGATAAATCCCGTATTCCCCGTTCCCCAAAAGAAACTGAGTCAGCAAATGGGAAATCTCTCCATGCTTTTTCAGAATCCAGGGGGCCAGTCAGGGATCAAAACTAACCTAAACTTAGTCTGATTAAGTCGAATCTCACGGTAGCCAAAGTTACAAAATCTCCCATTTCACCAGAAAAATCATAAAATTCATTTTCGCCTTTTAAAATTATTCTTTATTCTTTAATTAACAACGGATTTTTTAATCCACATTACTTTTACTAATGAAAAGAATGATATTTTATAGCGTATAAAAATCAATGAAGATCTGAGTGGGATTCGAACCTAGAACCATCATAAATAAACATGTAATAAAATTGATTTTCGGAAAGAAAAAAAATTACGGATAGATCAAAAGTAGTAATATTAAAAAAGTTGTAGGAAACATGAAAAGATTTTTAAACATTAGATAAATGCTTTTTTTTAATAAAGAAGAATTATTAAAAATGAAATTAAAAAATATTTCCCCCTTAATGGCCCCGGTAAACCTCTCTAAGCAAATATGAGAATATTTAAGTAAATACAAGAGTTATGAATTAACTAAAAGGTCTTTGTTTTAATTTAATTTCAAAACTGCAGTTGTTTTCAAGTTATTTAAATGACATGCAGACATGACTAATTAACATTAGTCCTTCTGTAATAAAATAAGTTATTTACCTTTCTAAAATCTATTGTTTTAAATTTAAACCGACTATACTGTAGAGTTATACTAAGTTAAATAATACAATATAAAATGTAGCAATACATGATAATAATATAACTGTTTGTTTATTTTTATATATTTTATTCAAATTTATAAAAAAATACATATTGTACAATCTTGTTTTAATAATACTGAATAAAGGGACTTTGTACAGTCTGGTAATATTTATACTATAACCCAAACTATTTGTATACAAATTTAGAAGGCTTTCTATATGACCTGGCGTCATGGTATAATGCTCCAGATATATGAATGGGGCATTCGTGGCAATCTGCCTATACTACTCAGCAACTATATGAATGACCGCCGTACCTTCCGAAGTACGCGTCAACAATGAATATTCATGTGAAAGAATCTTGGAAAATGGCATACCGCAGGGATCGCCGTTGAGCGGTACCTTGTTTACCATTGCCATTAATAAATTGATATTAGCGATTCCAGTAGAAATTAGTAAAAGCGTCTATGTTGATGATCTGGCAATTATATATGCCAGCAACAAGACTGCTATGGTGAGGTACAAATTGCAACGAGCGATCAATGCTCTAAATGAAGTTGCAAGGAATAACGGATTCCAATTCTCACCAGAAAAAACGTGCTGTGTACACTTTTGTTGGAAGAGAATTCCTCATCAAAGTCCTGCGTTGACAATTGATGATAATCCAATACAATATAAAGACAGCGTAAGATATTTAGGACTAGTATTGGATAAATCCCTTACATGGGGATTACATATACAGAACTTGAGTGATAGATGCAAAAGAGCCCTAAACATTATAAAATGTTTATCGAACTTAAATTGGGGCTCAGACAAAGAGACATTATTGAGATTGTATAAAGCATTGATTCAATCTAAACTAGACTACGGATGTATCGTATATTCATCCGCTAGAAAGTCGCACTTAAGAAAGTTAGACGTAGTTCATAATAGCGGAATAAGATATGCAACAGGCGCTTTCCGCACAAGTCCGGCGGCTAGTCTGATGTCTGAAGCCGGAATAATGCCACTACATTATAGAAGAGAGATCCTTTTGTTAAGATATGCAGCAAATGTATGGGCTTTCCCTGCCCATATAAATAATAAATTGTTTACGAATCATCCTATGGCTACAGTATATGAACATCGTGCTACCTATTTCAGACCAGCCGGAATTAGGTACCACGAATTAAGAAAATATGAAATTGCTATACCAGAGACATTAGCAATTTCTACTAGAGAATACCGCCATGGCTCTTGCCAGCGGTAAATACAAGTTTGGATCTCTCTCAAGGAGAAATAAAAAAAAAACCAGCAGTGATCATCCAACAGGAATTTTTGGCAACCGTCAGTAGTTACGAAGAACATATCAGAATTTATACTGACGGTTCTAAAACCGAACATGGTGTTGGATGCTCAATATATGTAAATGGAGAAGCCCACTTTTGGAAACTGCCAGATGTGGCCAGTGTCTACACGGCAGAACTCACTGCAATTCAGCAAGCTCTTCGCTACACTGAACACTACTGCGAAGAGAATGTTGATATGTTCCGATTCTTTAAGTGCACTTGTCGCAATTCGGAACAAGAACATTAAGGATGTCCTAATTGCAAACATCCTGTCCATTTTATACGTTCTAAAACAACGAGGACAGCGATGCGTATATGTATGGACTCCGGGACATGCTGGTATTACAGGTAATGAAATCGCAGACGAAGCTGCCAGAAAGGCAACAGTCTGCGATGATTTGGATGCATTTCCTGTAAGAGTGGCAGATGTTAAAAACCGTCTAACAAATATAGTAAAAAACAAATGGAATGCTGAATGGAGGAGTTTAAATACAAAATACTCAGTAAAAACTTCTCCTTATAAATGGAAAAGCGACTTTAAGTTGACTCGCCGTGAACAAGTAGCGGTGACCAGACTTAGAATCGGTCACACGCGATTAACAAATTAATATTTGTTAACCGGCGAAGTGAGACCAATGTGCGGTGTTTGTAATAAAACACTGACAATCAAGCATCTAATAGAAGAGTGTACCATATATGAGGACCTCAGAAAGAGGTTCCGTCTTAGAAATAATATTAGTGCTGATCTGGATAATGGAAATGAAGAAAATATAGTTGCATTTTTACACGCCAGTGGACTTCTTAAAAGTCTATAAAATGAAAGTTTAAAGCTGTGATAAAAGAATCTCTAAGCGGTAGTTTTATATATATATAAGAAAGAAATGGTATTGATAAGTTGAAATTTTAATTTCATGGTCCTTTGAGAACCTTATCTCAAATTTTAATATTGGGGCCCTTTACACCCCGTAAGTGTTTGTGATTGTCCTTGTCTTTTATATCTTAATGTTTATTGTGAAATTTTGTTTTTAAATAAAATGTAAGGGCCCTTTACACCCTTACATATGACGATCCGGATGGTGATAGTATTTTCTTTTAAAGAATGTGACGAGGGCTAATGACCTTAGCAGTCGATGCCCGTAAAAATTCAGATATATATATATATTTAACTTTATAAAGTGAAAAATAAATTTTGAGAAAGAAAAATCAAATTAATTAATCTTTTTTTTATAATTAAATCGTTTCATACGACCCGCAAAAAACTTTCAAATAATTAAACGAAAAGAAATTTTAAATAAAAAAATCAAAAAAAATCTGTAACAACAGACACTCGTAAAATTGATTTTGTTAACAAAATATATTATTAAATTCAAATTCTGATTTTTAATTCAATTAAAAGAAGTAAAACAAATATAATAGGATATAAATTGGTGATTAAAAATATGATTATGAATATTATTTATACAAATATTATTTATTACATAAATATATATTATTACAAAATAAAAATTATTAATTATTGCATATTATTTATTACAAAAAATAAATATTAAAAGCACTTCCATTTTAACTTCATTTAAAATGGAAATTTTAGAAAATAAAAGAAAGAATTTTCATTCAACAAAATCAGATATAAATTCTATGAATAATTTACTCAACTACACATTTTATCATCTAAACAAAAATTCCATAATAGACCCTATAGGAAAAAAAAATTTATTAGTAATTCATATACCCACATATATAAAAAAATCCATTGATGAATTTTTAAAACTATTTTTACTATAACACAGACAGGACGTAAAACCAAAAATTAAATTATACCAAATTGTAATCAATTTTCACTAAGTTAATTTTTATAGAATAAAAAAATCATTTCTATTATAAATAGAGGAATAAAAATATATATATAATTATTTTTTTTTGTTTTTAAGTTTGAAATAATTTTAAGTTCATAAAAATTAAAATTAACAATAAGGAAAGCCAAAAACATTGGGAAATTAAAATTAGAACAAGATTAAAATTTTAAAGATCCAAAAAACTAATTTTTTCCCTTCCAATATTTAATCGACAGTCGGTTCCAATTTACAAGAACCCTAAGTAAATTTGAATACAAAAATCAGATGTGGATACCACATGACTTCCTTGTACGCCAATTAAATTACATATACACTTTTTTTTTTAAATGAAAAGTACATAAAATTTTATTTAATTAATAAATTTTTATATATTTACATATTTTTTTTATTATTATTTATCGTATAAAAATTTTTTATACGATAAAAAATAGAAGGAAGATTAAAGAAAAACAAACCAGCATACTAGGCGTTTATAGATCTAGAAAAGGCATTCGATAACGTAGACAGGAATAAAATGTTCAGCATTTAAAAAAAATTAGGGTTAAAATACAGAGATAGAAGAACAATTGCTAACATGTACTGGAACCAAACAGCAACAGTAATAAACGAAGAACATAAGAAAGAAGTCGGAATAAGAAAGGGAGTCCGACAAGGATGTTCCCTATCACCGTTACTTTTTAATCTTTACATTGAACTAGCAGTTAATGATGTTAAAGAACAATTTAGATTCGGAGTAACAGTACAAGGTGAAAAGATAAAGATGCTACGATTTGCTTATGATATAGTAATTCTAGCCGAGAGTAAAAAGGATTTAGAAGAAACAATGAACGGCATGGATGAAGTCCTACGCAAGAACTATCTCATGAAAATAAACAAGAAGAAAACAAAAGTAATGAAATGTAGTAGAAATAACAAAGATGGACCACTGAATGTGAAAATAGGAGGAGAAAAAATTATGGAGGTAGAAGAATTTTGTTATTTGGGAAGTAGAATTACTAAAGATGGACGAAGCAGGAGCGATATGAAATGCCGAATAGCACAAGCGAAACGAGCCTTCAGTAAGAAATATAACTTGTTATATTTAAGAAGATACAGACTTATAGTCCACATACTAAGGTATCCTGGAATAGTCGCTTTAATATTGGAAGGAGAGGTAGAAGGAAAAAACTGTGTAGGCAGGCCACGTTTGGAATATGTAAAACAAATTGTTAGGGATGTAGGATGTAGTGGGTATACTGAAATGAAACGACTAGCACTAGATAGGGAATCTTGGAGAGCTGCATCAAACCAGTCAAATGACTGAAGACAAAAAAAAAAATGTACAATCACTGTTAATAAATTATTAATACATAAATATATATAAATTAAATAAAAAAAATATTAAAAAAAGGAGATGAAATCTGATTTGAACAAATGTGCCTTCACGTTGTAAGATCCAAAAATTTCATTAATTGACATTTCATTTGGCTATAACTCTGGAACCAATGAAAATAAGTGCCACTTATGATATACACTGTTGAAAAGCTCTCAATGAGGGCTTATTACTGCAGTTAAGAAAAAGTTAAAAATCAATTTTTTTTAGATTTTGTTCTTTTTTGGACACTTTTGGTTCAGTCGATTGCAATCAAAGTAGGAGGTGCAGAATTAGATGTTACAACAGTATTAAATCCAAAATTTCAACATCCTCCGGCTAATCGTTTTTGAGTTATGCGAGTTACATACGTACGCACAGACATCACGCCGAAACTAGTGAAAATAGATTCAGGGATGATCAAAATGGATATTTTCGTTGAAATCTGAAAACCGAAATTTTTCGCGATCACAATACTTCCTTTACTTCGTACAAGGAAGTAAAAAAGAAACTGACAACTTGCTTCTGATGCACGGCTTACATACTCAACTTAATTTAAAATATTTACCATTTTCTTTAAATATTAGATTTTTGTCGTTTATTTAATTGAATGATTCTAACTAAAGCGCGCCTAACTAATACCTCATTTAATTCGCACAGGTGAGACGGCATTAACGAATATAATGGAATTTCACAACTTACATACAAGAAATTTCGCTTGAACGATCGGCAGACTGATATAGCCACGAGATACCGGTACGTTAACCCGTACCAAGTTCGAGACAGAGCCAAATCGAGTTTTTTTTTTACATTTTAAATATTAATTTATTTATTTCTACCGCTCACCTGTGACATCACAACATAGCGGACGAGTACAACAGCATTTTTTGGGTTAGGAGGATACGATATTTTTGTTTTTTTTTTACCTCATACTTTCACGTTATTACAATAGAAGCATGTATTGCTATAAACAGGAAAGTAAACTTTGATTTAATTTCAACCTTAAAACAGCTAAACTATTAAATAAATTTGAAAAATTACTCTGCTTTATACTTTTATTAAGGAATTTTTCAATAAATATTTTATATTTAAAATAAAAATTTCTATTTAAAATATGGATGGAACTGATAACTAAGTAACAATTTCTAAATAAATGTCCTAAAATATGGGCGGAACTGTTTTATCATTTTTTTCTTTCTTGTACGAAGTAAAGGAATTATTGTGATCACGAAAAATTTAAGTTTTCAGTTTTCAACAGAAATATCCATTCTGACCATCCCTGAATCCATTTTAACTAGTTTCGGTGTGGCGTTTGTACACACGTAACTATATATTTCGCATAACTCAAAAACGATTCGCCGTAGGATGTTGAAATTTAATATTTAAAACTGTTATAACATCTAGTTGTGCATCTCCCATTTTGATTGCAATTGACTGAACCAAAAGTGTTCAAAAATGCCCAAAATAAAAAAAAAATTGATTTTGAACTTTTTGTTAACAGCAGTAATAAGCCTTGATTGAGAGCTTTTCAACGATATAAGTCGTACTTATCTTTTCTATGGTTCCAGAGTTACAGCTAAATAAAATATTAATAAATGAAATATTTGGATAATATAAGGGGAAGATACATCGGTTCGAATCCGACTTCATATGCATAATTTTTTTTTTAATTGAAATATATTGATTTATTAATATTAATTATTAACCGCTGATTGTGAAAAATGTATTACAATAAATAATTCAATAATAACAATAAACATGAAAAAATATCAGAATTTATTAATTAAATAAAATATTATACTTTTCATTTTAAAAATTGTGTATATGTAATTTAATTGGTGTACAAGGAAGTCATGTAGTGTCCACATCAGACATTAGATTTTTTTTTTAAAATAGCGTGATAACATATATATAAATAATTTTACATTTCATTCATAAAATTGAAAAAAAAAAAAATTTCATTGCCATGAAATACTTAAAATATTTTTATTAATTAAAAATAATTGGCCTTGTTCTATTATTGTATCAAATTTTCCAACTATTTTTTTTTAAAATATTTTCAATGACGCAATTGATATTTATTTTTAGTTATTTTTTTATTTAAAGATTCATTAAAAGATTATTTAAATGTAATAATTATTTCTTACGGTTGATAATCTTTTTCTATAGAACAAAAATTCTATAATATTTTAATTGTTGCATATTGTTGTACCAATAAGTGTAAAAAAAAATCATGGTTAAACTTCTGATAATATCTGTTTGACGAGGTATACTAATGTACGACTAGAACAGCAATAAGAACAGTTTTATTAGCACGCATGGCCGTACTTTGATTCCCTATAATTTCATTTAAAAACTCAACTAGCAAAAATAGCAACATCTTAACAGAAAGCCTAATGTGTTTTACAGTTTTATAAATGTGAATTTAGAGTTACAGTTCGACATGAGTTCCGTAGAAAGTTTAATTGTGATTTTCCACGTGACATGATCGATGAAATAATTGATTTGAAACACCTGTATGAAACAACAACAAAAGAAGAATACAGGACATCTCAATTCCCCCTCCAGGGAGAAGACACTCCGCTTTGTGGCATTCCGTTGGCCACACCACTCCCTCCGTTCATGGTCATGTTTGGCTTTATCGGAGATCGACTTTTTGTCCTAGATGTGATTACATTTCACACTCACCAGTCGGCCTCAAGGAAATGCCACTGATGCAAGTGCCTCGGTAGGCATTTATATTAGTAAATTACACTCGGTCCTGGCCTTCAGTGAAGGCATCGGACATCTTGACAACTCTACCACGTAGTCCTCAGGAACTACCTTACCAAACTCACGGAAGCACGAATACCCTGTACCTAACTCTGTTACCATAAAATGACCCTATTTTCCTATACTTTCAAATACGAATTGATTCAGGTATATTACTCTCTACGATAGCCAAATTATATTTATTGGAGTGCAAACACCAAATAAATGTCTCAGAGAACCTCAGATTTGATCCGCTCGGGAGCTGAGTATAACCTCTAATCTCTTACTTCAGCTCCAACTTAGAGGCCCTTAAGACCCTTAAAACGAAGGCCCTTATGAAGAATTTTAAACTTGATCGCAACTACGGTTTCCCTATTCGCCCGTAACAGATGCACTCCAATTAAAGAATTGCAACGTAAAGATAAAACCGCGCTCCGGAGCATGGTAAGCACACCACCGAACACCACCCCCATTAAGGATACAGCAGATCCTAACCCCGTAGGGGGAATACACCCATCTTGTGACGTTACAGATCGCCACACCACCCCCTACGTTCCGACCCCGAGGAGCTTTACCGGAGGTCATCTTTAGACCCTCTAACTGATTACATCTCACAGTCATCAGCCAGGCCTTAGTCGGGACCCAATCGATGTAAATGCTTCGGCAGATACACAACCGAGGGTGTCTGAAGAAAATTTTGAACGTGTCTAAAAGTCTTAATTAATTTAAAAAATATAATATATATATATATATATATATATATATGCTAGCAATTTAAATTTTCTTTATAATTAAGAATTATTTTAAAATAAAAAAGGAAGGGTATCGGCATTTCGTGCGAATGTCCCGGATTCGTATCCCAACGGTCAGGCATGGAAAATTCTTTTCATACGCTACCAATTTACACCGGGCTAATCACCGTAGTTGTTGATACCCGCTCTTTTACAGAAAAAAAAAAGAAAAAATCAATTTATGTTGAGCCAGTCCAAAGATATTAATCATTGACTAAAAAACTTTCAGGAAATTTCTATATTTTTTTTAATTTTTTGGATAATGTGGTTCGTGAAAAGTAAAATTTTCAAAAATCCTGAAACAAAAATTCTTTCCGATTTCTATTCTTTCTTTTAATCCTGTATCAATAATAAATCTATGGTTGGAGAAATAAAAATTAGATTAATTTAACCAAATTTAATCGTTAACACATTCTAGAAAATGTTTCTAAACTGATAAAATACGTGAGTAGGCTTTTATATTTCAAAGGTTTTTTTTTTTAATGAAATAATATATTAATTATTGTGAATATTTAAAAATACTGGATAATAACAGTTTTTTAGTACCTCTGAATCACTTACAAAAGAGAAGTTAAAAAAAATTTAATTCAGATATGAAAGATGTTAATTTAACACTTTTTTACACGTTATAAATGCATTCCTTTTATTTAAATTAAAAAATTTCTCATGAAAAAAAAACACGCGCGCGTGCACATACGCATTTCTTATGAAACGTGATATTATATTTTATTCCGTGAAATATAACATATACCAAGGGTCATCTATCTACACTGGTCATATTACCCGGAATCACATATTCACCTATCAAATTTGACAACCCTATCAATCCATTTGATTTGACCGGAATGAAAGGCAATACATCATCGCAACCAAACCTGCTACACTCATATTTATAGATAAAAAGGTGTGTTCGTGTATCTACGCACACAAGTACTCATGTTTACTCGCTTTTTGGTCAGAAACGACAAAACTGAAAATATCAATGGAAAGAATAAATCATTATACTTATAACTGAATCCAAAAAAATTAGGATTCTATAAATGGGAAACGATCATTATAAGAATATATAACCGATTTAATTACAATTGATTAAAAAATTTAATTTTTGAAACATTTAATTTCATTTATAAACTTTTACCAAGAGTTTTATCGATTAACTTATTTAATAACTGTAGGAGAGACTTATGATTAAAATGATCTATAAATAAAACATTTGCAGATTAAATAAGAGATAAGAAAAAAGGGAATAAAGGAAATAGAAGTAAACAAAAAAATAGAGGAAAAAGAATAGAGATAAACTAATATGAACAATGAAACCTGAAATAAAGAACAGCATTGAAACTATGAAGTTGGATCACCACTTAAGAAAAGTACAAAAGAAACCTAATAAAATGTGAAGGTTCAACGCTCCCACTTGACTTTTACCAACACTGGATAAATAAATACAAAACTGTTTTTTTTTATCTATTCATAAAAAAAGAAAATAATATAATCGAAGAAGTTTTTCCGATTAAAATCATTACATGTTAATAAAGAATAATAAAAACAATTATAAAAATGAAAAACACGAAGGGTAAAAATAAAATAATAAATAAAAAACCAACAATAAATCAAACTAAAAAAAGAAAAAGAAAACAAGGTATGGAAATAAAGGACTAAACATCGTTATGTCGTATTTAATTAAATCTTGGAGAGCTGCGTCAAACCAGTCAAATCATTGAAGACAAAAAAAAAATTATTAATTTCTCACTAGGTCATTTCTCACTAGATCGATAAGAAACTTTTTCCTTCAACGAAAATATTTAAATGCAGTCGGGGAGCTCTAAAAAGTAATTATTATTATTATTATAATATACATAATATACTACGATTTTTATCTGAGAAGAAAAGATTAGAAGCTTTTGAAATATGGTGCTATAGGAGAATGTTAAAAATCAGATGGGTGGATAAAGCGACAAATGAAGAGGTAGCGGCAAATAGATGAAGAAAGAAGCATTTGGAAAAATATAGTTAAAAGAAGAGACAGACTTATAGGCCACATACTAAGGCATCCTGGAATAGTCGCTTTAATATTGGAAGGACAGGTAGAAGGAAAAAATTGTGTAGGCAGGCCACGTTTGGAATATGTAAAACAAATTGTTAGGGATGTAGGATGTAGAGGGTATATTGAAATGAAACGATTAGCACTAGATAGGGAATCTTGGAGAGCTGCATCAAACCAGTCAAAAAAAAAACTACGGTTTCAGATCTGGGAAGGGAACTACAGAGACGATACTAGCACTGTGAGTGTTATTAGAGAGAAGAATTGGGTTAATAGTAAGACCTTTTGAACTTTTGTAGACTTACAGAAACCCTTTGATAAGGTGTGTTGGGAATTGCTATTTCAAACAATGAGGGAAATAAAGCTCGGCTGGAAGGATAGAAGATTAATTCTGTTTCTGTATAAATGTAGAAACGGAGATTGAAATCAACAGCTTAAAGAAAAATTCCAAAATAAGAAGGGGGTCAGGCAAAGTTGCCCACTATAACCGTTTCTGTTTGATTTGTTTATTAAAAATGCTGTTGTAGAAATGAAAGAAAAAACAAAAGTAATCAGAATTAACGGAAAATTCATACATTGTATCCGCTTTGCAGATGGTATTGTGTTACTGGTGGAATCAGCAAGAGAGATGGAGATTATGTTACAAACACTATATAAAGTACTAACAAAACTTAAACTGAAAATTAATAAGAAGAAGACAAAGATTATGACTGTAGAAGGTACAAAGGTCGATATTTAATTAGACGGTACTGTTGTAGAGAAGGTTGACAGCTTTTGTTATTTGGGAAGCACCGCCACTAGCGATAATAAATGTGCCACAGAATTAAAAAGAATAGCGCTGGCAAAACGAGCTTTCCAGGATAAAAAGAATATACTGACTGATAAGGAAACAGTTCGCTAAAATTTATGTCTGGAGTGTTCCAACTTTTGGTTGTGAAACATGGACGCTTGGGAAAGCAGAAAGAAGAAGACTGGAATCAATGGAAATGCGGATTTCGAGGAGAATAACAAGAACAAGCTGGCTAGATAGGAAAAGAAATGCTGCGAGTGAGAGGAGGTCTTTGGTAAATGTTATACGAAGAAGAAGAGCGAAATTGATAGGACATATAATACGACACGACCAATTCTTGACGAATATATTTGAGGGCAAGGTTTTGGGTAAAAAACATGCAGGTAGACCGAGAGCAACCATCATCAATAATGTCAAAGAAGAGATGGGCCTTGGTTCACATAATGACTTGAAGAGAGAAGAGGAGATGAGAGTGACGTGGTTAATTCGACAATGCGTAGCCTTCAGTGAATGATATATATTAAATATATTACTTTTATATATATATTAAAGAGCCCTCCCCCGAATATTTTTGAAGTTAGCCTTCAACGTACTAACAAATACCCCGTTTGAATTTTTAAAATCGGACGATTGTTTGCAATGATATTAAAAGAGCACCTCCCAAAACAGAGCGCCCTAGGGGCAGTACGTTTGTTACCAGTTGATGGTGATTATAGGTCTACCCCGCACGAGATACTCGCATCATTTCACTACTCTCGCCTCCCATGCAGGACCCACTGGAAGACCGTTATTATTAAATCGAAATTTAAAAAAATTTATTTAATATTATTTTATTTTATTTAACGTAAATTTAATTGTATTACTTTTGTAATATTATTCATTCGATTGATTTGAATTATTCAGATTAATCCCAGCTAACACGATGATATTTGCTCACAGTTCACAGTTCATTAATTCAAATCATTAAAATTTGTGCTTCAACCAGCAAATCCCCATTACTCCACTACTACATATATTTTTTTTTTTTTTGTCTTGAATCATTTGACTGGTTTGATGCAGCTCTCCAAGATTCCCTATCTAGTGCTAGTCGTTTCATTTCAGTATACCCTCTACATCCTACATCCCTAACAATTTGTTTTACATATATTCCAAACGTGGCCTGCCAACACAATTTTTTCCTTCTACCTGTCCTTCCAATATTAAAGCGACTATTCCAGGATGCCTTAGTATGTGGCCTATAAGTCTGTCTCTTCTTTTAACTATATTTTTCCAAATGCTTCTTTCTTCATCTATTTGTCGCAATACCTCTTCATTTGTCACTTTATCCACCCATCTGATTTTTAACATTATCCTATATCACCACATTTCAAAAGCTTCTAATCTTTTCTTCTCAGATACTCCTTTCGTCCAAGTTTCACTTCCATATAAAGTGACACTCCAAACATATACTTTCAAAAATCTTTTCCTGACATTTAAATTAATTTTTGATGTAAACAAATTATATTTCTTACTGAAGGCTCGTTTCGCTTGTGCTATTCGGCATTGTATATCTCTCCTGCTTCGTCCATCTTTAGTAATTCTACTTCCCAAATAACAAAATTCTTCAACCTCCATAATCTTTTCTCCTCCTATTTTCACATTCAGTGGCCCATCTTTGTTATTTCTACTACATTTCATTACTTTTGTTTTCTTCTTGTTTATTTTCATGCGATAGTTCTTGCGTAGGACTTCATCTATGCCGTTCATTGTTTCTTCTAAATCCTTTTTATTCTCGGCTAGAATTACTATATCATCAAATATTAAATCATCATTACTACATATATATATATATATATATATATATATATATATATATATATATATATATACATATATATATATATATATATATATATATAACCTATCATACCCTCCGTAACGTAACGATTCCAACGCGAGGTCATACATCTAAATCGGCCCAGTCGTTGAGCTGCTACGGTGGAACAAACATATATACTGTACATACACCCTAACACTCCTTTTTGGGCAGTCGTGTAACAAAAGGTAATTTTAAGTACCTGCCTAAATCATTAGAGTAAGAAATTTTAAAATAATCTACTTTATAACCTATTATATTAATTCCCATTCATAGAGATTAGTGCAATTTTAAGAAATTCAGAAATAAATAAAACTTTTAAAGAAACCATCCACAATGATTTTTGGGTGATTTCATATACCCACAATTATGTGTGGGTGTTATTTTTTACATTAACTAATATTAATTATTAAATAGAATCATACAATATATATTTTTAATAGCAATAATAATTAAGTTTTAATTCCAAATTGGCTTCTAAAATAAGATTACATTAATAAAACAATCAGGTGTAACAAAATAAAAAAATGTGTTTTAAAAAAAAAATAAAATACACATTTTAATTTTATTATTTTAATGCAGTTTACAGTAAAAAAGATATAATAAAAGCATAAATGAAATGAGTACGTAATATAACGATATATAATAAAATACAAATAAATCCTGAATCCGTTTTTTTTAAAATTTAATAAAGAGATTTGTTGAAGATTAATAAATCAATGTATCAATAAATCGTAGATAAGATATGTATAGTCCGTAAACTAAATCGATTAGTGTAATCATTTTAATCATCCGGATAGGTATTTTAATGTTATTAAAGAGGTTTACAACTCTTCTGCATTGTCATGGTTTCCTAGTTTTTCTTTCTACGTGATTGTGAAGTATTTATTTTATTCATTTATTGTGTTGTATATTTAATTTTTGTACTACAGTATTATACAGGGTGATTTTTTAGTCCTGTTACCCAATTGTTAATGTCTGGTAATTTTTTTCTAAGAAAGGAAAATTTTTTTGTGACACAAAGTCGGTAGCACTACTCAACCGGTTTAGATAGGGCAGTGTGAGTTGATTCTCCTTGAGCTGTGTAAACTTTTGTGCAGTTTCCGGTCGTGTTACAAACAGAATGTATTTTACCATAGAACAACGAGTTTTCATTCTTGAACAATATTTTGCTACGAAATCGTAAGCGAGTGTAAAAGAATCATTTCAAAGTGTTTCTCCGCCAGAAAAAATGTCAATTTCTAGGCTAGTGAACCGATTTCGAGGGACAGGTTTACGACAGAAAACGTAGCGGTCGACCAAATCGCTTGACAGATGACGTTTTAGAGAATGTGAAAACAAGATTGCTCAATTCTCCGAGGAAAATTTTACGAAAACTTTCCACGAAAGTTGGTTTGTCATATTTGAGTGTTCAGAAAGCCGTTAAAAAATTGAAATTATATCCGTATCGCGTACGATTAGTCCAAAAGCTTCAGCCTCCAGATTTAAACAAACGATTGCAATATTGCCGTCGGTTTAGGTCTCTCGTAAACGATAACGGAATCGAATTTTTAAACACAGTGTTCTTTAGCGATGAAGCTTGGATCCATCTCGACGGTTATGTGAACAGTCAAAACTGTCGAATTTGGGCGGTTGAAAATCCTAACGCTTTACAAGACAAATCTTTACATTCTGAAAAAATTGGTGTGTGGTGTGCGATATCTCGTCATCGTATAGTCGGACCCATATTCTTCGAACAGACAGTAAACTGTGAAGTATGCAGGAATATTGTGCGCCAATTTGTGTCCCTCCTGGAACTTCAAGAACGGTATTGCTGGTTTCAGCAAGACGGCGCTACATGCCACACGTCTCGAGAACCGAGGATTTTCTACAAGAGTCCTTTGTTGATCGAATAATAAGCAAGGGCTTATGGCCTCCAAGGTCCCAGACCTTACGTCTCCTGACTACTGTTTGTGGGGCTATATTAAGTCCTAGGTCTTCAAAAACAATCCTCACACTATTGATGACCGTCAATATTACAGAGTTAATCGCGAATATTTCCAATGCAACTCTTAAAAAGGTTTCTGCTAATATGCTGAAAAGAGTCCGTGCGTGTATAACCGCAAGGGAAGAGCATATTGAGCATATGCTTTAATAATTATGTAAGTAATAGCTTTTTATTAAATCTCTTTGGTAAGTAACAAATACATTTTTTTATTCCACCTAAATTTCCCTTTCTTAAATTACATTTAAAATTGGGTAACAGGACTAAAAAATCACTCTGTATATGCACCAGAGGCAGGTCAAATTTAACTCTGGCGCATAAAAGAATTGAACGACCAAGGTTTCTATTTATGGGAGGTCAGGTGGAATGAATCGTCCGATGGCCGTTATACACAAGGAATTTTTCATGATGTGAGAAGTATGCAGGTAATTAGGTGAATTTCCTTCCAATTCACATATTACAAAGTTTCTTTTTGGACATGGTGCTTTTCGAGATACGTCGGCCAGATTTGATTGTGAATTCAGGATTGTGTCCGGAGTGTAGGGTCACGACGATGTGCGCAATTTCTTATATGTCTACCCCAGGTACGAAGCTGAACATATTAATCTAGTTAGAGAGTTTGCGAGGATCAATTCTGGTTTTAATCTGCAAGTTAATTTGAAAACCTAAAGGAAATGGAACATAGTTGCTGGCTTCCTTAGATTCTTAGCCCTGAGAAGGAAGGCTGTGAGAGTCTGATGGTATTATAGATGAATAGATAGAATAGCAACCCGGATGGCTAGAGACCCGCCCAAGTGCTTACTTCGCCAAGACAGGCTTTTTAGTATCGAATCCCAGTTTGCTTAGTTATTCGCTATTAAGATGAGATGAATATGTGGAGAACTCTGTGATTGTGCTGCGGTGTGGGAGGATGTAGGCATTGACCACGCTCCGGATCCATCAAATTTATCCCAAGAATTTTAGTATCGTTTAATTACGCAGAGGGAGCAGAAAACAGGGATAAATGTTTCGCGAGCTGAAACTCGCTAACAGTTTTCTGTTCTATGATAATATGATTTTTTTCTTATTTCTGGCTATAGAATCATCTCCCGAGAGATTAACGTGGAATTTGGATTCATTCTATATATGGGGCATTAAGGGTACTAGACATGTAGATGACATTTAAAAAAGAGGAGGTTTTTTTTTAATTTTTAGCTCTTTGTTGAGGTTTAGTACGATGAACGCAATTATTTCGAATTTAAAAGTGAAGGATTTCGAAATTATTTTTCTAAACAGTTTTTTCTCACATCACGAAATCCCGTTGACCAAAAAAATTGAAATTTGTTGCAAAAATATTTTGTAAATATCCAAATTTTGGCGTGATTTTCCATTTCATCAGCCAAAAGGGCATTACGGTACCCATTATTTTTGATTAATTTTATTATTTTTGTAAACTTACATTTTTGTAGCCAAGTTGACCGCATTACTACAGATCGGGCACAGATTGAGAAGTACATAATTAATTCGTTAAAAAAACTGTTTATTCCCAAAAAACGGAGCTTATGTGACTTGTATTTAAAATGTAATTTTTTTTTAAATTTAATATTCAAGATCGAAAATCCATATTAATGTAAATTAAGGATATATTAATGTATTGGGAGCATTTTGGAAAAAAAGAACAGTTTATTTGGCACTAGAATTAATTTAAAAATCTGTTAGAATATTTTTGATACTTTATATATTTTTCAAATTGTGGCTGTTATGAGATAGTTAAGGATGTCAAAAGTGGGACCCAATTTTTTTTTTTTACTAGATTTTTCTATTTTTTACAATTTTTACTGTAACCAAGTACCTTGTCCAACGTAGGGTGGCCGAGGGAATTTAGTAGAGTAGGAAAACTCTAAATGTAGTAGAGTAGAGTAGGGTAGGAAACCGGGTGGCTAGGGTCCGCCTGGACAGTTTGATTGACCGAAGGTAGGCGCTTCGGCAGCTAGCCACATTTAGTTAGATAAGAGGTGTCAACGATTGTTAAAGCTGTAGGCGAAACGGCGACTGCACTGCCGATGGGCATGGGAAACCATGCAGCCATGAGGTGTAGCGGCGTTTTGACGAGAGCATATTAGAACGAGCAAACGATACTGTCGTCGGGATGCGGATGCACTGCCGAAGGGCATGGGTCACCGTGCAGCCGTGACGTGTAGCGGTATCTCGTCTACGGTTTATTGTGGTGAACATCACGCGGGACTCTGCGATGGAGCTTAGTGGAAGTAGGCCTTTCCCTGGTAGACCAGACCGGAGTCCATAATTAACATAAGTCAGGGGATTTATTAAAGCGTAAGCTGAGTTTCACTAATGGAACGAGGACTAAATTTCGTTGTTGTAATCAACATGTTTCGTAGTATATTATGTTTATTTTGCCTCGAATTACGAGACATTCACGAATTTTCCTGATATTAAGTAGAACTCGGCGCGGGGTTCGCACTCACGCGAGCTCGGTTAGTTCAGAGGGATACGATGTAGGACACTCAAGATGTCCGGACGAGGCCTACAGCGAAGGCAATAAGCTGAGTTATAAAATCACCGATGCAAATGTCTACGGAGGCATTTACATCGGTAGCATCCCAGCGAGGCCAGACTTATTATTGCGAGATGTAAAAAGTTTGAGGGCGATAGACGAGTCCCGTTAAAGCCCAATAAGGCTATGAATGGGGGTGGTGGTGTGGCGAAAGGAACGTCACTAGGCGGGTGTCTTACCCTACGGGGTTGGGATGCAACTAAGTACATAATAATTCTAATGATAAAAAAATTCATTCTGTCAAAGGGTTCAACCGACCGAGATCGAAAGGTTTTAACTAAGAATTGTGACTTTTTTTCAACTATAACAACATTACTGCTCAATTTTTAAGATAAAAATATCATTTGAACATTAAATCGAATCCAAATATTTTTGCTGAACACTGTAATATTTTTCTCTAATAAAAAAATTGATACCTTTAATTATTTCAAACCACTAAATGAATTTTATGTTTCAGTAATAGATAATAAATTTAAAGACATGCGTTAAAAAATTAGACATTCATAAACCTTTTATAGAATAGTATAAACTATTTCACATAGATAACAAATATTAAGCATTTTTTTTTTTTACTTTTAAGACCATAATGGATCTCTTTAGTTCATTTTTTTTTTTTTTTGGCAAGTTCTTTCTTTTTTTGCTGATTGTTGTTTTTCAGCTTTTCTTTTTTGCCAGTAATTTCTAAGGGTTTCAGATCTTCTTGCCCTTTCTTGTTCAGAGTACACCCGGCTTATTGTTTTCTTGGATTTTGATAGGAATCTTGTTTCTTTATTTTTTAATTTCTCATAGTTTCCGGTTTTCGTTTTTAGGTTTTCACGGGTTATGTCTAATTCCTCCATGTCTTTCTGTACTTCGTATAACCAGTTCGGTCTGCTTTTCTTGTTCCAGAAAAGTTCGATTATCCGACTGATAAGTTAAATTAAGCATTAATTAAATTATGCATCCGTCTAATTAAGAATTTATTACAGTCATAAAAAATACTACATAGATGTCATAACCCCAAATGATATGAAATCAGTCAAAAGTTAAACGTAGGTTTATTAGAAAAAATGAGAAAGTGGTTTCCTTTTTTTAACGGATTTTTTAAAATTTTTTATATAGATATAGATATGGAAATGGCATTTTTTAGCGTATGAAAAATAGCGTACCTGACCGGGATCAAACCCGGGACCTCCAGATAAAGGCCGAGACGCTATTACGGAGATCGTCATTTAAATATGAATATCGATGGTTAACTTTAAAATTACAATTTTCTTATATTTTAACATAATAATAATAATAATATAATTATTATTTTTATTATTAATAAATCATAATAAAATTAAATTATATTACGATTATTATTCAATAATTCATTGCTGATTCATAAGCGACTATTAAAACTGTAAGCTCTCTTACATCATTAAAATAAAAAAAAAAAACGTAAAAAAGAGGAAATGAAATCAGGCAAAAAATTATTTTTTCTGATTCAATTACTTTTCCATTATGAAATCTTGAGTGTGATTTACGCAAGAAATTTCCATTTTACTTCAACAGTTTATAAAGTGAATTTAAACAAATGATATTGTGCACACACAGAAAAGCTATTAAAAAAGGAATAGTTTTAAAGATGAACCATGAAAGAAATTTATTAAGATCGTCTGGTATTTATATATGTATACTTTTAAATGATTCATAAATTTCTTTATTATTTCAACAAATTATTTATTTTGATTTAAAAAAAACATTACTACGTTTAATAAAAAAAACTAATAATTGTCTCGCCAACTAATCATTTTAGTTCAAATTACCTACTAACATAATAAAACATATCTCATTCGAAAAGTTTGTATATACAGAGTAATTCGCAAAGAATTCGTAAAAATATTCAGGACATGTGCGGTGAAAATACAGAATAAACATCCTAAAAAAACATTTGGAAACGCTGGCCAGCCTCCGTGGCGTAATTGTCATTTTATCTCATCCTCTAATGTAATACCTAACGGTGATCCCGGAAGATAAAAAAAAAATTTTCAAAAACGTTTTGTTAACGAGTGTTGGTTGGCGAAATATTTTGCCCTAATTTCTGTATCTTCGGTAAAATTAAGCCGGACTGTACTTCCCTGGACCCAAATTAAGGGATAAATTTTGCGGTTTTATATGAAATCTGATCTGAAAATTGGAAAAATAAACTCTCGGAACTATATTTTTAGTAATTTTCGAGAAATCTGTAGTAAAAAACAAAAGGTTGGGGTTGAAAAACCCATTAATTTTATGTTTGAAGTAAAATAATTTTGGAAAGTTTGTAGAAAATTTGATAATGTGTAAAATGATTAAATAAAGTTTACAAAAACTAAATAGAAAGGTAAAAATTCAGAAGTTTATCAAAGACAAAACATATCAAAATGTGGCAAATTTTAATAGGGTAAACAAAACAAAATTTTCTTTATCTTTTATAAAATTTTGATTGTTTATTCTAAAACATTCTTTTGTTTTGTAATATAGAAAACTTTATTTTCAACGACGCGCAGAAATCAGGCCGGAATCTTTCACTAGCCGTCACTCGCTAAGGAAGCGATTTCGAAATATTTATATTTCGAAGAGGGTGAAAGGGGAGAAACAATACTGAGATCTGAATTTAAGAGAGCATTAAAATTTTTGAATGGTACAAAGGCTCCTGGAATAGACGGAATACATGTAGAATTACTGCGCAGTGCAGGTAAGAAAGCGATTGATAGATTATACAAACTGGTGTGCAATATTTATAAAAGGGGAAGTTCCGTCAGACTTGAAAAAAGATTGTTAGTGTCATGATACAAAGAAAGCAGAAGCAGAAAAATGTGAAGCATACAAAAATTTTAACTAGTATTCTGTACAGAAGAATTAAAAAGAAAGTGGAAGAAGTGTTAGGAGAAGACCAATTTGTTTTTAGGAAGAGTATAGGAACAAAGGAAGCAATTTTAGCGCTCAGGTTAATAGTAGACGGAAGATTAAAGAAAAACAAACCAACATACGTAGCATTTAAGGATCTGGAAAAGGCGTTCGGTAACGTAGACAAGAAGAAAATGTTAAACATTTCAAAAAATTAGGGTTCAAGTACAGAGATAGAAGAACAATTGCTAACATTTACGGGAACCAAAACGCAACAATACAACTGAAGAACATAGGAAAGAAGCCGTAATAAAAAAGAGAGTCCGACAAGGATGTTCCCTATCACAGTTACTTTTTAATCTTTGTATAGAACTAGCAGTTGATGATGTTAAAGAACAATTTAGATCCGGAGTAACAGTACAAGGTGAAAGATGCTACGATTTGCTGATGATGTAGTAATTCTAACTGTGAGAAAAAAAGATTTAGAAGAAACAATGTACGGCATGAAGTCCTACAGAAGAACTACGGCATGAAAATAAACAAGAACAAAACGAAAGTAATGAAATGTAGTAGAAATAACAAAGATGGACCACTGAATGTGAAAATAGGAGGAGAAAAGATTATGGAGGTAGAAGAATTTTGTTATTTGGGAAGTAGAATTACTAAAGATGGACGAAGCAGAAGCCTTATAAAATGCCGAATAGCACAGGTGAAACGAGCCTTCAGTCAAAAATATAATTTTTTTACTTCTAAAATTAATTTAAACGCCAGAAAAACATGTTTTAGAAAGTATATGTTTGGAGTGTAGCTTTATATGGAAGTGAAACTTGGACGATCGGAGTACCTGAGAAAAAATATTAGTAGTTTTTGAAACAAATTTCAAAAACTACTAATATTTTTTCAGAATGTTAAAAATCAGGTGGGTGGACAATGTACAAATGAAAAGGTGTTGCGGCAAATCGAAGAAGAAAGATGAATTTGGAAAAACATAGTAAAAAGAAGAGACAGACTTATAGGTCACATATTAAGGTATCCTGGAATAGTCGCTTTAATATTGGAATGACATGTAGATGGGAAAAAATATACAGGCAGGCAACGTTTCAATATATAAAACAAATTGTTACGGATATATTTATTTTATGTAAGGATAGGTTTACAAAATGAAACGACTGGCACAAGATAGGGAACCTTGGAGACCTGTATCAAAACAGTCAAATGACTGGACAAAAAAAAAATACAAATTTGGTCCTCCACTTTACCATCTATAAAATAATAAATAATAAATTTTAAACGAACATTTGTTGGTGGTTTATTTATAGTAAGAAACATATACTATTAATTTAATTAGAGAAATATAGGCTACTTCACACAAGTTAAACGTTTGAAAGACATTCTCTAATAGTATTTCAAAGTATAAACGTATCAATTTATACAAGATGTTAGTTCACACACAACATTTAATTAATTATATGAAAAGTAATAAAATTAATTAAATTATATATATATATTACTTTTGCATAATAAGCTTTTTTATATATTTTTTTTAATTACGATAATTACGTAACCGACATACTTACAAAATTCATGCAATTAAATTTTTATAAAGTGTTCAAAATGTACGGTAACTATTAAACAAATAACATACCATCCTTTAATATAGAAAAATTAATTTTAGCATAAATTCTTTTCACAATTTTTTTTTTTTGTCTTCAGTCATTTGACTGGTTTGATGCAGCTTTCCAAGATTCCCTATCTAGTGCTAGTCGTTTCATTTCAGTATACCCTCTACATCCTACATCCCTAACAATTTGTTTTACATATTCCAAACGTGGCCTGCCTACAAAGTTTTTTCCTTCTACCTGTCCTTCCAATATTAAAGCGACTATTCCAGGATGCCTTAGTATGTAGCCTATAAGTCTGTCTCTTCTTTTAACTATATTTTTCCAAATGCTACTTTCTTCATCTATTTGTCGCAATACCTCTTCATTTGTCAATTTATCCACCCATCTGATTTTTAACATTCTCCTATAGCATCACATTTCAAAAGCTTCTAATCTTTTCTTCTCAGATACTCCGATTGTCCAAGTTTCACTTCCATATAAAGCGACACTCCAAACATACACTTTCAAAAATCTTTTCCTGACATTTAAATTAATTTTTGATGTAAACAAATTATATTTCTTACTGAAGGCTCGTTTAGCTTGTGCTATTCGGCATTGTATATCGCTCCTGCTTCGTCCATCTTTAGTAATTCTACTTCCCAAATAACAAAATTCTTCTACCTCCATAATCTTTTCTCCTCCTATTTTCACATTCAGTGGTCCATCTTTGTTATTTCTACTACATTTCATTACTTTTGCTTTGTTCTTGTTTATTTCCATGCGATAGTTCTTGCGTAGGACTTCATCTATGCCGTTCATTGTTTCTTCTAAATCCTTTTTACTCTCGGCTAGAATTACTATATCATCAGCAAATCGTAGCATCTTTATATTTTCACCTTGTTCTTTAACTTCATTAACTGCTAGTTCCATGTAAAGATTAAAAAGTAACGGAGATAGGGAACATCCTTGTCGGACTCCCTTTCTTATTACGGCTTCTTTCTTATGTTCTTCAATTGTTACTGTTGCTGTTTGGTTCCTGTACATGTGAGCAATTGTTCTTCTATCTCTGTATTTGAACCCTAACTTTTTTAAAATGCTGAACATTTTATTCCAGTCTACGTTATCGAATGCCTTTTCTAGGTCTATAAACGCCAAGTATGTTGGTTTGTTTTTATTTAATCTTCCTTCTACTATTAATCTGAGGCCAAAAATTGCTTCCCTTGTCCCTATAATTTTCCTGAAACCAAATTGGTATTCTCCTAACACTTCCTCCACTCTCCTCTCAATTCTTCTGTATAGTATTCTAGTTAAGATTTTTGATGCATGACTAGTTAAATTAATTGTTCTGTATTCTTCACATTTATCTGCCCCTGCTTTCTTTGGTATCATTACTATAACACTTCTTTTGATGTCTGACGGAAATCCCCCTTTTTCATAAATATTACACACCAGTTTGTATAATCTATCAATCGCTTCCTCACCGGCACTGCGCAGTAATTCTACAGGTATTCCGTCTATTCCAGGAGCCTTTCTGCCATTAAAATCTTTTAATGCTCTCTTAAATTCAGATCTCAGTATTGTTTCTCCCATTTCATCCTCCTCAACTTCCTCTTCTTCCTCTATAACACCATTTTCTAATTCATTTCCTCCGTATAACTCTTCAATATATTCCACCCATCTATCGACTTTACCTTTCGTATTATATATTGGTGTACCATCTTTTCACAAAATGATTTGTGAGACCACAATATCCCAAGTCGTCTTGGAGGGCAACGCAAAATATTTAACTGCTAAGAGTAGGTAGGATTGTGGTGCATAACTTTTAAAGGGCAGTGAATAAAAAAAATGTTTAACTAAAAATCTTTTGGGCTACGATTACTCTAACAAAATGGCCATCATTTAATATTTTTCAAATAACTTCAAAATGTGGTACACAGTACTTCTGAAGGAGTTTTTGTTCAGATTTTTTTTCAAAATTTAGATTTTTTAAATTTAGCGCCACAGGAGTTCTTGATACTTTAGCTTTAAAATACCACAAAATTTATTAAAATCCGAACAGTATAACATTTTTTACTAATTTGTTTCTTGACCGTTGTCACAGTGTTTGTGATCGCTTTCATTCGTATTTCTAAATATTCTGAAAAAGTTTCTAATTTTTTCTGTGTACCACAGAAAATTACCTGATATAAGTAATATAATAAATACAAATAAAATAACCGTAAGTAAACCCATAGACATTCATTAACTAAGGCAGTAACGACAGCTAACCCACCGGGTTGGTCTAGTGGTGAACTCGTCATCGCAAATCACCTGATTTGGAAGTCAAAAGTTCTAAGGTTCAAATCCTAGTAAAAGCAATTACCTTTATACGGATTTGAATACTAGATCGTGGATACCGGTGCTCTTTGGTGGTTGGGTGTCAATCAATCACACATCTCAGTAATGGTCAACCTGATTCTGTACAAGACTACACTTCACTTACATTCATACATATCATCCTCATTCATCCTCTGAAGTAATACCTTACGGTGCTACCGGAGACTAAACAGAAAAAGAAAGAGGGTGGTGGCAAGTAGATGACCCATCTCGTTGGTCTAGTGGTGAACTCATCGCAAACCAGCTGATTTTAAAGTCGAGAGTTCTAAGGTTCAAATCCTACTAAAAGCAATTACTTTTATATAATAAGTATAGATAACGTCAACTGAATATAAAAAAAAACTGATTTGGACAGTACATGACTTCCTTTTACGCCTATAAAATTACATTTAGACGTTTTTCTAAAATAAAAAGTACATAAAATTTTATTTCATTAATAACTTCTGATATTTTTCTTTTTTTTGTTATTATTGAATTATTATTTTTTGCAAAAATATTTTACAATCAGAGGTTAATAATTAATTATTAATAAATCAATTATTTAAATTAGAAAAAAAAGTTAAAAAAAAGGAGATGAAAGCAGTTTAAAACCGATGTGCCTTCATGATAATCAACTCCGACTTAAGGAGAACATTATACGACTGTATCAGAAGAGTAATGAACTAAAAGATAAGAATCTTTTGCAATTTATTAAGGATCGAGCTTGTATGCCTCAGTGTATATGTTGTTCTTGTGAGGGTCTATTTTTCAGTCACTCTGCAGTTAACTTTAATGTAGATAAAATTAAACAGAATTCCAGAATAGTCCAATAAAATTAAACGGAAATTAAACTAGAAAATCTAAAAAATAATACGATTTTCAATTAAATTAAATAATCAGATGTTTCACCAAATCTGTTACGTATACACATATGTAATAATGCCTATTAAATTACATATACACATTTTTAAAGTAAACTAAAATTTTATTTCAGTAATAACTTCAGATTTATTTTCATATTTTTTTTTTGTTTTATTGTTATTATTGAATAATTATTTATTGTAATTTTTTTTACAATCACGAATTAATAATTATTAATAAATCAATATATTTAAATAAAAAAAATAAAAAAAGGAGATTAAGTCTAAATCGAACCGATCTGCCTTCCCTTGTAAGCTCCAAATATTTCATTAATTAAAATTTATTTGGCTATAACTCTAGAACCAATGAAAATAACTACCATTTATGATATCGTTGAAAATCTCTCAATGACGGCCTATTACTGCAGTTAAGAAAAAGTGCAAAATCCAAATTTTTTGGGATTATGTCCTTTTTTTGACACTTTTGGTTCAGACTTGGTAATATCAGATTTAGTAACACTTTTGAGTGTTACTAAATCAAATGCGTATACCCCTACGTGGGACACATTTTATGCGACAATAAATATTGGACAAAATTTAAAAAAAAATTTTGGACAAAATTAAGAAAAGAAGTGGAATTGTTTTCACTATTTCGAATTTTTTTTATAGTGGTTAGAGGAAATTGGGCTTTAGTACCATAAAATTACTTATTAAATTATTTAAATTCCTCGAGTTTTAATTTTATCAGATTTAGGTGTCGGAACACCCAATATTATTTCATAACAGTTTTTACTTCCTTGTACGAATTAAAGGAACTATTGTGACGCGACGAATTTCGGTATTTAGATTTCAACAGAAATATACATTTTTACCATCACTGAATCTATTTTCACTAGTTTCGGTATGACGTCTGTACGTGTCTACGTATGCATCACGCATAATTCAAATACGATTAGCCATAGGATGTTAAAATTTTGGATATAGGACTTTTGTAACATCTAGTTGTGCACCTATCATTTTGATTGCAATCTACTGGACGAAAAGTGTCAAAAAAAATCCAAAATTTGGATTTAGAACTTTTTCATAATTGCAGTAAAAACCCCTCATTGAGAGCTTTTCAACGATATATTATAAATGGTTCTTATTATCATTGGTTGCAGAGTTGTACCCAAACAAAATATAAATTAATGAAATATTCTGATCTTAAAAGAGGAAGGCAAATCAAGTTCATTTCCTTTTTTTTAACACTTTTTTTTAATTTAAATATATTGATTTATTAATAATTATTAACCTGTGATTATAAAAAAAAATTTACAATAACTCATAATTCAATAATAACAATACATCAACACTGTATACCACATCAAAGAGATGTTATACAAATTAAAACCATGATTTTTTTCTACACCTGGTGTTTAGTACAACAATATGTGACAATTAAAATATTAAAGAATTTTTGATCTATATAAAAAGATTATTAACTGTAAGAAATAATTATTCCATTTAATTATAATAATCATATAATGAATCTTTAAATAAAAAAATAAGAACAAAAATAACTAAAAATAAATATCAATTGCGTCATTGAAAATATTTTAAAGAAATAAATGGAAAAGTTTATACAGTAAAAGAATAAGACCAATTGTTCTTAATAAATAAAAATAATTTAAGTATTAATTACAAATCTACAATTTTTTTTTTCAATTTTATGAATGAAACAATGAAAATAATTTATCTATGTTATCATGCGTTCTAAAAAAAATCTGATGTGTACACCACATGACTTCCTTGTATGCCTATTAAATTACACATAAACATATTTTAAATTGAATAGTACATCAAATTTTGTTTCATTAATTCTGATATTTTTTTCATTTTTTTTAATATTTTTATTGTTATTATTCAATTATTTATTGTAAAACATTTTTCACAATCAGAGGTTAATAATTATTAATAAATCAATATATTAAAATTTTAAAAAAAGTTAAAAAAAATATATGTATATGAAGTCAGATTCAAATCGATGTGTCTTCCCCTTGTAAGATCCAAATATTTCATTTATTAAAATTTTATTTAGCTATAATTCTGGAACCAAAGAAAATAAATACCACTTATTTCGTTAAAAGTTCGTTGAAAAGTTCTCAATGACGGCTTATTACTGCAGTTAAAAAAAAAGTCCAAAATTCAATTTTTTTTTATTTTGACCTTTTTTGGACACTTTTGGTTCAGTCAAACGCAATCAAAAGGGGAGGTGCACAACTAGATGTCACAACAGCCCTAAATCCAAAATTTTAACATCCTAAAGGTAATTATTTTTGAGTTATGCGAGATACGTACGTACAGATATCACGCTGAAACTTGTCAAAATCGATACAGGGATGGTCAAAATGGATATTTCCGTTGATATCTGAAAATCGAAATTTTTTGCGACCACAATGCTTCCTTTACATCGTACAAAGAAGTAAAAATTATGAAATCATTTTTTTTTTTTTTTTAACATTATTTTAAAACACTTGTATTGATGTATAACAAATATCAATTTTAATAGTGAATTTGGAAGATGTGAGTCCACTAAAGAGGCTGCATGTATTTCATCTAGAGTCTGTTGTGCGTGGAATACCATCTTTTTTTTTGGTTAATTACATTTTTTTTATACGTGACCAGTGGTTATTTTTCATACGTCGTATATTTTCTCATGTATGACTTGGACAATTTTTTTATACTTCATTTCTTGTTCTGTTTTATTAACCATTTAATTTTATTGTTATATTTTTATTCGTTGTATTTTTATATTATACTGTATTTCAACTTTTATATTGTCTTCGGAGGTATCATTGGATGATGCCTCTCTTTTACTTCATTATTATTATAAAATTTACTTAAAGTTTTATCGTTCAGGAAACTGATTCTAGTACAAAAAAAAATTGAAAATAAAAAAAGGAAGAGTCAGCAAGTTATCAAAGGATATATAATTTATTTTAATGGTCTTTTATATTGCACTTATTATATAATAAGGTATTTATAACTATAATAAATCATAGTTTAGCCTTGACCTTATAGTATAGTGAATAAAGAAGACTTATTAGAATGCAGTTGAAGTTAACGGATATCAAATTGATTTTTGCTTCTTTGTATTATACATAAATTGTTATAATAACTAACATGAAGTTCTATTAAGCAATATACATACTTAACATACAGAGGCTTTCGGAAATTTCTCGGCCTGATATAAAGATGGCGCAAGTATGAACAAAAGACTATCTGTCTGTATGAATATCTGTCAAGTATGGTCCTTTAGACGACCGACTATTATGAAGGTAATAATTTTAATTTAAATATAATTATACGTTTAAATTTGAATTAACATCTTTTGGGAAAGCCCTGATGATGGAGTAACGACTCCGAAAGTACTCGTATATATAGTTTTAAAATTGTTGGTAAGTGGAACTTTAATTTATACTATCGTAATAATAACAAATATTTAATAAATTAAATTTAAATAAGGAAAAATGCCTCAAACTGCATCCAATTATCTCAAAATTATAAAAAAATATTGAGGGGTTAAAAGTTATTTATCAGCCACCCAGGTCCCTATACTGAAAAGTAATAAAAAAAATAAATAAACTTGTATTTGAATAGTTATATAACTACGAGCAACATGATGTAAAAACAAATCGAATTTTATACGTATTTTAAATTGCTGTTTTCCGAGTTATTCTAAAAAGTTTTAACTTATTTGAAGAAAACCCGTAGGGAATACGGAATATTAGCCACGAACGATTCTTGTTATTCTAACAGTTATCCCAGTAGTAAAATATCAACGATTAACAACTTCGTTAAAAGATTAAATTAAAAAATTAACACTGTTACGCATATTATAAACATAATTTCATATATACCTTGTTTTCAAATGGTTTCATATGTTACGATTTAAAAAAAATTAATTACTGTTTTTGTCAGTAAAAAAAGGATTAATTTTTTTACTTTGAATAATGTTCATGTACCCGTTTTTTTTATTGTTTTTTTTTTTGTCTTCAGTCATTTGACTAGTTTGATGCAGCTCTCCAAGATTTCCTATCTAGTGCTAGTCGTTTCATTTCGGTATACCCCCTACATCCTACATCCCTAACAATTTGTTTTAAATATTCCAAACGTTGCCTGCCTACACAATTTTTTCCTTCTACCAGTCCCTCGAATATTATAGCGACTATTGTAGGATGCCTTAATATGTGGCCTATAATTCTGTCTCTTCGTTTAGATGTCTTTTTTTTTCAAGTTTAAGTAACTAACTTACTTATTCATCAAAATAATGAATAAATAAATGAATCCAAATACAACTTCATAAGTTGTTGTGATGAGTAATTATTACATCCACCTGCTATATTTTTAAAATGCCAACTATTATTCACAATTTATAAATATATATATATATATATATATATATATATTCTTTTTAAGTAAATATATGGTTCTACAACAACAACAAACAGGTTTAAAGTATTTAAAAAAGACATGTAAAAGGGAAAAACAACAAAATTGTAAACGTAGAAAGTAGAAATTAATACAAATATATGTTAAAAGGAATAAAGGATCCTGTTTAGATTGAAAAAAAACCATTAAATCTGAAATTAAAATAATGTGAAGAGAGAAAAAAGCACACGCACTTAGAATGAGAAAATATTGGGAGAAAGGGAAAAGATACAACATTAAAAAAAAATATAATAATTGCAATGTTAAGCGTGGTCCAATAAGACTAGAAAGATTTTTTTTTAAATCTGATATGGACACCACATTACATCCTTCTCCACCTATTAAATTGCATATACAATTTGTTTTTAAAGAAAAGTACGAAAAATGTTATTTCATTATTAACTTCTATTTTTTTTTTTTTTTTTATTGTTATTGTTGAATTATAATTTACTGTAAAAATCGTTTTACAATCAGAGGTTAATAACTACTATAATTTTCGTCTAGTCGATTGCAATCAAAACGTCAGATATTTTTTCATATTTAAAAAAATTTTTTTTTTCTTCAGTCATTTGACTGGTTTGATGCAGCTCTACACGATTCCCTATATAGTGCTAGTCGTTTCATTTCAGTATACCCTCTACATCCTACATCCCTAACAATTTGTTTTACATATTCCAAACGTGGCCTGCCTATACAATTTTTTTCCTTCTACCTGTCCTTCCAATATTAAAGCGACTATTCCAGGATGCCTTAGTATGTGACCTATAAGTCTGTCTCTTCTTTTAACTATATTTTTTCCAAATGCTTCTTTCTTCATCTATTTGCCGCAATAAAATCTTTTCCTGACACATAAATTCATTTTTGATGTAAACAAATTATATTTCTTACTGAAGGCTCGTTTCGCTTGTGCTATTCGGCATTTTATATCGCTCCTGCTTCGTCCATCTTTAGTAATTCTACTTCCCAAATAACAAAATTCTTCTACCTCCGTAATCTTTTCTCCTCCTATTTTCACATTCAGTGGTCCATCTTTGTTATTTCTACTACATTTCATTACTTTTGTTTTGTTCTTGTTTATTTCCATGCGATAGTTCTTGCGTAGGACTTCATCTATGCCGTTCATTGTTTCTTCTAAATCCTTTCTACTCTCGGCTAGAATTACTATATCATCAGCAAATCGTAGCATCTTTATCTTTTCACCTTGTACTGTTACTCCGAATCTAAATTGTTCTTTAACATCGTTAACTGCTAGTTCCATGTAAAGATTAAAAAGTAACGGAGATAGGGAACATCCTTGTCGGACTCCCTTTCTTATTACGGCTTCTTTCTTATGTTCTTCATTTATTACTGCTGCTGTTTGGTTCCTGTACATGTTAGAAATTGTTCTTCTATCTCTGTATTTGAACCGTAATTTTTTTTAAATGCTGAACATTTTATTCCAGTCTACGTTATCGAATGCCTTTTCTAGGTCTATAAACGCCAAGTATGTTGGTTTGTTTTTCTTTAATCTTCCTTCTATTATTAATCTGAGGCCTAAAATTGCTTCCCTTGTCCCTATAATTTTCCTGAAACCAAATTGGTCTTCTCCTAACACTTCCTCCACTCTCCTCTCAATTCTTCTGTATAGAATTCTAGTTAAGATTTTTGATGCATGATTAGTTAAACTAATTGTTCTACATTCTTCACATTTATCTGCTCCTGCTTTCTTTGGTATCATTTTTTATTGTTATTGTTGAATTATTTTTTATTGTAAAAAACCTTTTACGATCAGAGGTTACTAACTACTAAATAAATCAATATTTTTAATTGTAAAAAAAAAAAAATTAAAACGAAAAACGGAAATGAAGTCTGTTCGAACCGACGTTCCTTCCCTTAGTAAAATCCAGATATTTCATTAATTAACATTTTGTTTCGCTATAACTCTGGAACCAATGAAAATAAAAAAAAAATACAAAATCCAATTTTTTTTAATTTTTGCTTTTTTGGATATTTTTCGTCTAGTCGATTGCAATCAAAAGGATCGTGCACAACTAGATTTACAACAGTCCTAAATTAAAAACTTTTTCGTCTAGTCGATTGCAATCAAAAGGATCGTTCACAACTAGATTTACAACAGTCCTAAATTTAAAATTTCAACATTCTACGGATAATTTTTTTTGAGTTACGCGAGATACATACGTACCTAAGTACCTACAGATGTCACGCCGCCGAAACTACTCAAAATGAATAAAGGGATGATCAAAACGGATATTTCCGTTGAAATCTGAAAACCGAATTTTTTTGCGATTACAATATTTTCTTTGCTTCGTAAATGTAAAGAAAAAAACAAAAACAATCAAAAAAGTTATGATAACTTGATCTCTAGACTTATTACTTTTGGAATACCTAATTCCGTAAATTTTACGTAGTAAATATTTTGTGCTGATATGTAGTTTTAATTTATGATGGGTTTTGTTCTTTCTTTTATGTACATTAAAAATGTACATAAATGCATATACATTAAGAATATGTAAGTGCTGTTTTTTTATCGCTGAGGTAAGGGACGATTTTATTTTCTAATCGAATATAAGAACACTTCATCACAGATTCTAACTTTTATTTCTCAATAAACCAATATTTTAAAGTATAATATTTTAAGATATACTTTCTAACTATAAAAGAAAAAAAATAACGACTCTATTTTTTAATACTTTTATTTATAGTCGCATCAACAATTAACTGTACTAATAAAAGTGTATAGTCTTGCGCAAACTAAAGCCGACCATTCCTGAGACGTGTGGTTAATTGAAACCCATCCCCAAAACAGGCCTCCGTGGCGCGAGTGGTAGCGTCTTGGCCTTTCATTCGGAGGTTCCGGGTTCGAATCCCGGTCACGCATGGAATTTTCACACACGCTATAAATCATTCATCTTATTCTCTGAAGTAATACCTGACGATAGACCCGAAGGTTACAAAAAAAATAAAAAATAACCCAACAACATTGGTATCCACGATCTAATATTTAAATCCGAATAAAAGAAATTACCTTTATTGGGATTTTAACCTGAAAAATTCGATTTCGAAATCAGCTGATTTACGACGACAAGTTTTATCATTAGACCAACCCAGTGGTTTTATATTATTTTATATTGCTTAGAATTATTACTTTAATTACTTTTTTATTTTATTATTATAACTAAATATAAAATACGCAATAATACGTAACGAATTATTTTGTATTTCAAATAATAAAATGAAATTTGTATAGTTTTTTTTTATTTTAACATAATTCAGTTTAAAATGTAACTTAAGTTCAACATTTTATTTGAAACTTTTATAAAGTTTATAAAACAAATAAGAAGTTTTAGTATAATTTCACATATATATATATATAAGGAACGTGTTAACATTAATAATGTAGTACTTTTACAACATTATAATAAAATAAAACTTTGAAATTCATAAAAGTATTACATCTTCCAGCCTTTTTGAGTTACTATTTACGAATACCTTTGTGCAATTCAGTGTGGGTGTGTGTGTGTGTGTGCGCGCGCACCCTCATGTGTCAGAGCGCGCGTGCGCGCGCACTTGCGTAGGCAAAAAGATGAACGTTAAGATCGGTTTGTTGAATGTCACATTTAATAATCTGCCTTTGTGACGTAATCCATAAAATGTGTGTGGGTGTGTTACAACATGAAATGATTCATATTTCACAAATCAAATTACTAAAAATAAATTGCACTATACAATCATATTGGATTAAATAATATATATGTTTTAGTAAATTTGATTATTCCGGTGATTATGCTTAATAATTGGTGAATTTGATTAATCGACTCCAATGTTGCGAGAATTTAATAAATATATAGTAATTACCGATCATTTTACATATTCTTCATATTAACATACTTTACAAATTAAAATAACAACTCGACTGTAAGTAGTAATTACTGAAATTATTATTTAAATAATCAAAACATTACTGTTTATTAGACGCGGTTAGCACGCGTAGGTTATGTTTAGTTAGATTATTATATGGGACCCATCGGGTTGGTCAAGTGGTTAACGCGTCTTCCCAAATCAGCTGATTTGGAAAGTCGAGAGTTACAGCGTTCAAGTCCTAGTAAAGCCAGTTATTTTTACAAGGATTTGAATACTAGATCGTGGATACCGGTGTTCTTTGGTGGTTGGGTTTCAATTAACTTCACATCTCAGGAATGGTCGAACTGAGAAAGTGCAAGACTACACTTCATTTACACTCATACATATCATCCTCATTCATCCTCTAAGAATTATCTAAACGGTAGTTACCGGAGGCTAAACAGGAAAAAAGAGAGATTATGATATGGACCCGCTGGGTTGGTCTACTAGTAAACGCATCTTCTCAAATCAGCTGATTTGGAAGTCGAGTGTTCCAGCGTTCAAGTCCTAGTAAATTCAGTTATTCTTATACTGATTTCAATACTATATCGTGAATACCGGTGTTCTTTGGTGGTTGGGTTTCAATTAACCACACATCTCAGGAATGGTCGAACTGAGACTGTACAAGACTACACTTCATTTACTCTCATACATATAATCCTCTGAAGTAATACCTAAACCGTAATTCCCGGAGGCTAAACAGGAAAAAAAAAATTATGTATGTGGGCCTCCATGGCGCGAGTGGTAGCGTCTTGGCCTTTCATTCGGAGGTCCCGGATTCGAATCCCGTTCATGCATGGTTTCAAATCATTCAGCTCATCCTCTGAAGCAATACCTAATGGAGGTCCCGGAGGTTAAAGCAAGAAAAAAAGATGTTGATTCCCTGTACTGTCGTATGGTACGTATATCAACAAACACTCACTTCGCTCGCTAACCTTGTTCTAATTAACGTTAATAAATATTCAAATTATATATATTTTACTTATTTAGGTGCCCAGTTGACCCGAATTTCGTGAAAGAATAACTCGAAAGTATAACCTCAGTAGAGGTCCCGTGTAACCGATAAGTACTGATCCCGGTAATTATTACAAATTTAAAGATTTTATATATATACATATATATATATAATAATTTAAATAGAATTATTTAATTTCCGAATTTTAATTGGTATCCACGAACTAGTATTCACACCGTATAAAAGTAACTATCTTTATTAAGACTTCAACGCTGTAACTCTCGACTTCAAAATCAGCTGATTTGGGAACACGCTTTCACCATTACACCAACCCGGTAGGTTTGGTTTCTTTCAACCAAATGGAATTTAATTTACTCGCCTTGACGGTGTTGAAATATTCTTTCTTAACCCATCCTGGATAAGTTTCAGTAGAATTGTAGACATCTTTTCCTAAACTTGTCGGTGATTGAGTCTGTATTTCATATAATTTCTTTGTGGATCGTTTGATACAGGTTCCGTCTATGAGAACCGCACTATCGAATTTTTTGTGGAGGAAATATAGGTATGTGTGTGTGTTTAGCAGAATTCCTATAATTCATATTCAAGGGAATAAAGAGAAATTCGAGTTAGAGAAACGTACATGTTACGAAATTACTAATCGCTGTAAATTCACTCACATAAAACGAAAGCATTATATAAGAAAATATTGTATTTTTTCCACATACAGTCTTATTATATCATAGCAATATTATTATTACAGTACATGATTTAGCTTTATAATTACAGTACGCAGTACGTACTACTGGTTAGTATATATATTATATATATATATTTATATATCGTATAAGTATGTAATTTGTAAGTTAAACTTAACTTACCTGAAAAGTATTTCTATTACCGCAGAAGACACTAAATAAAATGTAGGCTAATAAATACACACGAAAATACTTTGCATTAATCAAATTTTTTCTCACCGATAATTTATTGCAGAAAAATCGTAAATGAATGAAAAATCAAAAAGCTGTACTTATAAAATCGGTATTAGTGTTAAATTTGGGTTTTTTTATTTTATTTTTTGTAATAAAATAATGAAATTTTTATTTCGACTTATAGGATTTTTGTTCGAATTAAAGGAATTATATTTCCACATAACGTGGTACAATACGGCCAGGAATTAATTTCGAGCTGTAGAAATTTGACTGTATATATATATATATATACATATATACACGAGGGTTATTTTTTTCAGGGTCCGATCAGTCACTAAATTAAAACCACAGTGAAATTAAAAATGTTTTTATTTGTAACAAGTACTTACATAGTTACGTTGTTTCTCTACATAGTCCCTACTCCGATTTAGACATTTGTCGTAGCGTGGTACCAACTTTCCAATACCCTCGTCAAATAGAACGGAGCAGCCTGTGTTTTCAGCCGTGTTTCTACGCTGGTCTGCAGCTCATTATGCCAAAATGTTGTCCTCCTAGCCAGCGTTTCATGTGAGCAAAGAGGTGAAAATCGACTTGACTCAGCCCAGGGAAGTGTCCTTTATTCTAACGGGCCTCCAGGTCTCGGCCCGCCGGTCGGATATTACTTTGCGCCCGCCTCAAACCTCCAGAACCAGGACTTGGTCTTTATGCCAATTCTCTAACGGGGACACTCCGAGTAGAGGGCATCCTCCCCGGGACTCGGTCTTTTTCGCTCGGGAGTGCGAGAGTCCCCGTGCCTCATCGCTAGCGCCCACTCGTGCAAGCACGTGCGAACGGCAGCTCCGCAGAGGGCTGTCCTTCCTTCCCGATCCTTTCTCTGAAGAACCCTCGCCACGAACCCTGCGATTGTGTCAAAGCTCTTGGAGCTTCGCAACATGATAGCGATGATGTTCTCCACGCTCAGCGTGGAGAATAATATAATATTTAAATACAATATTTAAAGTGTAAAAATGTAACTGGGTCTTGCTAAATCTCGAACTCGATAGCCTGGTTGACTTGGTGCCTGATGGATTGAGCTTCGCGGTTACACCAGTCTGGCGACTGTACAAGCGAAATTTATTCTACGAAAGTTGTGAAATTACATCTGTTTTAGTTAGTACTAACCGTCGCCGCTAGTACCACCACACCCGCTGGAATGAAATAACGATATTAGCGCGGTCTTTAGTTAGAATCATTGAATTAAATAAACGAAACTGATTTGCTTGGCATTTTTCCCGCCACCACCCCATTCGGTCGCCCTAAAGCGTAAGACCGAATCTCTGTGCCACAAACGGCAACTGAGCCTCAAAGTTTAGCGATCGGTATCTTAAATAGCTCCTAGAGCTTACCTAACAGCATGAGCGGATTAAGCGCGGTGCTATACACCACCGGCTTACGTGTCCCAACCGCTTCTTGTCATGTATTTCATAAAATGGGTAGGCGCACCCCGTCAACTACCAAAAATACATATGACATCGATAAATTAAAATTTATTTCGTCCAGACAGCAATTCGCTGCCACGCCTAGATCGCTGAATGCCAGCAAGTACCTGTTCACCATATTAAAGCGCTTGGAACCTAACCCACAGTTGTAGAACTTTCCCGTTACGCGGCTAAAGTCGTACAACTGTGTTGCCAGCTTTTTTTTAAAGCGCGCTCTACCCTGATAAAAGAAAAATTTTTTGCCGAAGAAGGATCTAGGACTAGAAGCTACAGGCACGACAAAATCTTATCCTGGTTTAATCAGACCCTATTCGTTATAGCAAAATGGAAATACTCCACAAATGAGCAAATCAATAAAACACAGTTCTAGTTTGCAGTAACACAAGATAGATGCTAGCTTAGGCAAGATAGGTGTATTCCCTCTATATTGTAGTCGCAAAATCAGGTTGAAACATGAAAAGATCTAGGAAGGAAAGACTTCATCTTCGATTATATAAAAATAAAATTTCCCATTAACGGTGAGCGATATTTGACACGACTATCCTTGACAGAAATTAGTGTTATACATCATTAGGTGTATCTACATCACTGCAAGCTAATAATATATGCATATAGAATCTGCTACTCAAATCAGTTTATGCATATGGATGAAGGAACTCCCACACGGTCCGACAATGCAGCTCTCGCCACACAGCCTCACCGCTTGGCTCGTCGCTAAATAAACGAAAAAATTTATATTTAAATAAAATTATTACTATCATCTATGCAGCCGAAACGATGGTCCCCGAATTTAGTTTTCTACAACAGATTAGGCAGTGAAATTTTGGATTCATCAAAACTCATAATAATAAAAATTATATGTTAAGTTAAACCACAATACTATCCGAGCAAAATGAGCTTTTGAATGGGTTTGAAAATGAAACTTTTTTATCCACCCAAGTACGATTTTTGTGTACTTATACGATGTTATTTTTATTTATTTGAACTAATGATAAATTAAATGTATTACACAAAGTGTCCTTTAAAGGTAAGGTCAAACTCTCTGAAGTGATTCTACTTAACGTACTGAAGAAGAAATGTCAAATGAACATAGGTCCAAAATCGAATATTTTTCTGACTGTCCACCGTTTTCTGTTTTATTTACAAAAATATTTTCCAAGATCGGTTTGCGGCAACGCAATAAAATGTTTTATTTTATTTTAAACTAACAATTTTAATAGAAAAAAATAATGATATTCTTCGTTGACAAATGGCAGTCAAAACGGCAGTCGTTTCATTTTTTCAATCTTTAATATCATTACATTTATCAAATTGTGTTCTATTATAAAATGATGAATCATTTTTGTTTTTGAACAATGAACAAAACGACACCTTAGTAGTAAAAATTCCACGACAAAACACAGAGTTATTGCAAAAAAATAGGCCCAAACCGATGTGACGGTGATCTTGCTTTTTTTCGTGAATTATATCAGCAATTTTAATCAGAAAATTTGATTTAGTTATCAAGTTAATCATGTTTATATGAACCTTATTCTCACGAGTAAAATAGGATATGAAAGTCCCGTGAGAACTTCGTGATACATCTGTATATATAAAAGAACATGACGTGAGCGATTCTTAATCAACACCCAGTAAAAATTAATAAAGATAAATTGATGAAAATCTTTATACAAGTTCTTCTTACTGTGTAAATACACATTAAGAAATAATTTCTTGGAAATTCCGAATTTAAAGGGTTAAAGTGGAGTAAAGCAATTTTAGGGCTCAGATTAATAGTAGAAGGAAGATTAAAGAAAAACAAACCAACATACATGGCGTTTATAGACCTAGAAAAGGCATTCGATAACGTAGACTGGAATAAAATGTTAAGCATTTTTAAAAACAATTAGGGCTCAAATACAGAGATAGAAGAACAATTGCTAACATTTACAGGAACCAAAGAGCAACAGTAACAACTGAAGAACATAAGAAAGAAGCCGTAATAAGAAAGGGAGTCCGACAAGGGTGTTCTCTATTCCGTTACTTTTTAATCTTTACATAGAACTAGCTGTTAATGATATTAAAGAACAATTTAGATTCGGAGTAACAGTACAAGGTGAAAAGATAAAGATGCTAGGATTTGCTGATGATATAGTAATTCTAGCCAAGAGTAAAAAGGATTTAGAAGAAACAATGAACGGCATGGATGAAGTCCTACGCAAGAACTATCGCATGAAAATAAACAAGAACAAAACGAAAGTAATGAAATGTAGTAGAAATAACGAAGATGACCACTGAATGTGAAAATAGGAAAAAAGATTATGGAGGTAGAAAATTTTGTTATTTGGGAGTAGAATTATTAAAGATGGACGAAGTAGGAGCGATATAAAATGCCGAATAGCACAGACGAAACGAGCGCCTTCAGTCAGAAATATAATTTGTTGACATCAAAAATTAATTTATGTGTCAGGAAAAGATTTTTGAAAGTATATGTTTGGAGTGTCGCTTTACATGGAAGTGAAACTTGGACGGTCGGAGTAACTGAAAAGAAAAAATTAGAAGCTTTTGAAATGTGGTGCTGCAGGAAAATGTTAAAATTCAGATGGGTGGAAAAAGTAACAAATGAAGAGGTGTTGCGGCAAATAGATGAAGAAAGAAGCATTTGGAAAAATACAGGTAAAAGTAGAGACAGACTTATTGGTCACATATTAAGGCATCCCGGAAAAGTCGCTTTAATATTGGAGGGACAGGTAGAAGGAAAAAATTGTGAGGCAGGCAACGTTTGGAATATGTAAAAGAAACTGTTAGGGATGTAGGATGTAGAGGGTATACCGAAATGAAACGACTAGTTCTAGATAGGAAATCTTGGAGAGCTGCATCAAACCAGTTAAATAACTGAAGACAAAAAAAAAACGTGATTTATGTTTTAAGTTATCATAAACTCATTTTAAGATTTATACTACTGAAATATATTTTAGCCATTAATAAAAATTAATCAATTAAAAATTCTCTGTGATTTTAATCAAAACTAATAAGACGATTTCTGGATTTTTGAAATTCTTCAAAGGGGTGAAAAAAGTTAAAAAGATTTTAAACAATGTTTGAAAATTTTCCGTTATCTCCAACAGTAGTAACCGAGATATTTACTAGATTTGGGCTTACAAATACTCTACAGATAAATATCTAAAAACCATTTTCGGATTTTTTTAATTTCGATTTTTAAGAGGTGCGACGTGTCTGACGCAGCTGATCAACCAACACAGCTACTACCATTGTTACCGTATATGCGATGCGACTGGCAGATGGCTCTGATTACTTCACTAAAAAGATTAAAATAAAAAAAAACGCGACGAGAAATACAAATAACCATAAACGCGAGCAAAGCGACTTGGATAATAATAATTTGTAAATGTTGAAATGTATAAAAAATTAAATATTAAATTACAATTTTAATACAGGGGAATTTTTTTTATATATTTAAAACGATGTAGAATCTGAAAGCCAATTTAAAATTTAAAAATATTTTTTTTTAAATAATTTAAAAAACTTAATCTTAATAATAAAGAAAATAAAAATTATTTGAATAAGATATTATAAGGTGTTCGAGGCAATATATATTTTAAAAAGATTCTTTACCAACGACGTAACGAAATAAAGATTGGAAATGTCGCCAAAATTGACATTTTTAAATTGAGTGTGAAATATATAAGCTTATATTATATGCTAATAGACTTACCTCTTTTTGCTTATTTCCTTTCTTTTTGGTGAAGAAAGAAAAATGAAAAAAATATCATGGTGACGTGAGTTTTAACTTTGAATCCATTTCACGGTAGAAACTATATATATATATATATATGTAGCAGGAAAGAAAATATCTGAAGAAAGGCGAAGAGCGAAAACACATTATAAAGTATATTATTAACAAAGAAGCCTTTTCCATCTTTTTCTATTCAAATAGAAGTAAGATGTAAAAAATAAGAGAAATGTAGTAAAATGAAAGTATGTTTGAAAAACTGTTATAGGAATAGGAAAAAGTCTTTCCATTTAAGTAATTCTAGCTATAGTAATAGCCATATTAACAATTTAATTACTTCTACCGATATAAAACAGCAATAAAAATTACTTTTAATTTGTATTCTTTGTTTTTGAGTTTTTTAGGCATTAACTGGTATGATCATTAGCCGATGGAAATTTGTAGCTTTTGAAAAAATACCATGCCTAACCGGGATTCGAACCCGGGATCTCCGGATGAACAGCCGAGAAGCTAGTAGTGTTAATGTATACAAAAAAAAAATTAAATAAAAAACAAAAAAGTGGTGGACCAATACAAATTACAAAAAATATATTATTACGTAGTTTTTCATAAATCGATCATTTTTTTGGCATGTTCGATTGTGCTAATAATCTTACATAAAGGGACAAGGTAAATACGTTTTTTTTTTAAAAAAAAAACATCGCCATTCTATAATGGTAAAAATAAATCATGTACAGGAACCAAACAGCAACAGTAACAATTGAAGAACATAAGAAAGAAGCCGTAATAAGAAAGGGAGTCCGACAAGGATGTTCCCTGTCTCCGTTACTTTTTAATCTTTACATGGAACTAGCAGTTAATGATGTTAAAGAACAATTTAGATTCGGAGTAACAGTACAAGGTGAAAAGATAAAGATGCTACGATTTGCTGATGATATAGTAATTCTAGCCGAGAGTAAAAAGGATTTAGAAGAAACAATGAATGGCACGGATGAAGTCCTACGCAAGAACTACCGCATGAAAATGAACAAGAACAAAACGAAAGTAATGAAATCAAGCAGAAATAACAAAGATGGACCACTGAATGTGAAAATAGGAGGAGAAAAGATTATGGAGGTAGAAGAATTTTGTTATTTGGGAAGTAGAATTACTAAAAATGGACGAAGCAGGAGCGATATAAAATGCCGAATAGCACAAGCTAAACGAGCCTTCAGTAAGAAATATAATTTGTTTACATCAAAAATTAATTTAAATGTCAGGAAAAGATTTTTGAAAGTGTATGTTTGGAGTGTCGCTTTATATGGAAGTGAAACTTGGACGATCGGAGTATCTGAGAAGAAAAGATTAGAAGCTTTTGAAATGTGGTGCTATAGGAGAATGTTAAAAATCAGATGGGTGGATAAAGTGACAAATGAAGAGGTATTGCGGCAAATAAATAAAGAAAGAAGCATTTGGAAAAAATATAGTTAAAAGAAGAGACAGACTTATAGGCCACATACTAAGGCATCCTGGAATAGTCGCTTTAATATTGGAAGGACAGGTAGAAGGAAAAAATTGTGTAGGCAGGCCACGTTTGGAATATCTAAAACAAATTGTTAGGGATGTAGGATGTAGAGGGTATACTGAAATGAAACGACTAGCACTAGATAGGGAATCTTGGAGAGCTGCATCAAACCAGTCAAATGACTGAAGACAAAAAAAAGAAAAAAAAGTAAATCAAATTCTATATTACCTGAATACCCAAAATAAAAAAAACTTATTTAATTAAAAAAATAAATATATAAAAACTCTAAGTTAAAATAAGAATAAAAAATATTTATAAAGAAAGTGAACTCTTCAAAAGTAATTATAATAAATGAAATTTAAAAAAAATCTTTAAAAGTCAAACAACAAACAAACAAAGATATAATCCAATAAAATGTAAAAAAATTGTATAAATATATTTGTTTTTCTCTTAAGAACAATAAAGGCAAATAGAAAGAAAGAACAATTGAATTAAAATCATAAATATTGGGACTAAAGAAAGTATACAAAATAAATAAAAAGATAGAAAATCTAAAAGAAAATTCTAATCGTGAAAATCGATTTATTTTAATATTTATCTTTATTTTTACAGATTCCCTTATACGTACATCCCTTTTTTTCTTTTTTTCTACAATCAAAAAGCTTAAAACAGCTTGAATAAATAACAAGAACAAAAAAAAAACACAATATTAAATTGAACTAAAAAATAGAACAGAAAAGAGTTGCCTTTTTGGTTTCGTTCTTGACAAATTTTTATTTCGACTACACCATAGACTTTTTAAATAACTTTATTATTATTCATTAAAAAATTAATTAAATATTTATATCATATTGTCTAAAAAGTATTCAGCCTTTCGAGACCAAAACTGAGAATACATTTTATTTTTATTGGAAAATAACATAAAGAGAACACATACGCACCATTTTCATTGATGATCTATAATTTTTCCAATTACGTTGCTACAGAATTTCTGAGGTTTCTGATCAGAAAATTGTGACATATTACATATCTGTGTTGAAACTAACTTAATACCATTCAGGGAGTTCTGCAGAGTCCAAAATAAATGATGGTCTGACAGTGCCAGGTCTTGGATATACTGTTGATGCGTTAAAATCACCCAGTCAAGTTCTCTCAATTTCTGACGGGTCATTAAAAATATAAATCCACAACAAAAGTTAGTTGTCCTTATACTATTTGAATGTATTACCCAAAAGCCGCCGGGTTTTGACTTGCCACTTAAGACATGGTCAACGTTAAACAGAATACGAACTCAGCGTGGTAGGTGCGCCTATTTCCTGTATAAATGGGGTAAAACACAGACGCCTCTTTGCGAATATCGTGAAAATCAAACCGTTAAACACATCACAGAAGTTTGCCCTAGAACAACTTATGAAGGGACTCCTGAAGGCGACTCCAAAAACAATAGCTTATATTAAATTGTTACATGTTTATAATTTTTGACTGTAATTTGTGTTGTATCTTGGTGCCATACGCTAAATAAATAAAACTATTTGAAAACTACCGGTGTAATTTGGTGGGTTTTTTTTTTTTTTTTTTTTTTTCTCTCAGCTCCCCTGGGCTCGGACCGACTTGTTGGTATTACGCCGCCCAGGGGAGTGTCTTTAAACTCAAATAGGCCTCCCCACCTACCGGCTATATACCGGCAAGGCAAGTCGGCCTACCGGTTAGCTCTTTTTGAGAGTTCTTTATCAATATTGGCCCCTTGGGGACCCAAAAGGGCAATACTAATACACCACGCCAGACCCAGTTCGCCGCGACGCGGTACCGGGTCTCTTCAGTATTCAGTGTGCTCTTGCCTGACTGTTACCCGTGGAGTCCTTGGTGGCTCATCAGTGCCAACACACCGCAGCATGCTGGACCTCACCAGCAAGGCTGTCCACCCAGTCCTATTCTAGCCAACACCTTGTCTTCTCTCATCGGAGTATTTCTGTAGAACAACTTGTCTAACAAAACTAGCAAAATTATTCCAGTTTGACTCGCTTGTTAGCATGTAGTCTATTGTTGTCTCTGGAGTTATACCTGTGAGTGCCTTACTATGTCTAAGTGTGTCCCACCTATTGCACTCAAAAAAGGTGTGCTCAGCATCATCTATCTCGTTGCAGTAGTTGCAAATTGGCTCTTCTCTCTTGCCTATTTTGTGCAGGTAGTTATTGAAGGAACCATGTGCTGTAAAGAACTGCGATAGGTGATGATCAACCTCACCAAATCTTCTCGACAACCATGGCTTGATGTTGGGGATGAGGGTTCTCGTCCATCGACCCACAGCTTCCTGCGACCATCTTTCCTGCCAGATATTATAAACGGCATCCCTGACCTCTTGTTCTGGCTTGCCTTGTGCCCTCTCCACCCTCTTTTTTGCGATTAGGTCAATAGGAGGTGTACCCGATAACACGCAGAGGTTAATAATTATTAATAAATCAATATAATTAAATGAAAAAAAAAAGTTAAAAAAAGATTTCACCCGTGCTAAGGAGAGTAAAAAACAAATTTCCACCTAAAGTTAAAAAAAAATCTAAAATTTACTAAATACGACAATGGTTGCATGTGACAAAAAGTTTCACATGGTTAGCATACAACCCCCATCTTACAATTCCAGCAAAATTTTTGTCAACTCTAGTCGTAAGGGTAAAAAGCTGTTTCAGACAAATTTTTAGGTAATGTTTAGAAGACTAACGACCACTTTAAACCGATTCGATACTGTGCCTATTAAGGAAGGTATGATTCTTTTTTGTTTTCGAAATCCCATGTTTTCCACCCCAGGGCCAATGGTTGGTGATATCAAAAAACTTTACTTAGATAAGTTTTACGCCCTTATCCAAAGAATATTAGGAACTGTAAACGAATTATATATTTTACTTTATAAAATAAAAAATATAGCAACATTTTGTTTTGTTTTTTTTTTTAAAAGCCAGTTTATTGTTTATTTCAACCCTCATAGTCCAATTTTGGCCGTTAAAAAACTCGACCGAGACTTATGACGAGCTATTTTAAAGGAACAATTTGAAAGTGATTGGTGCAAAATTACAGCAGTCATGTCCACAAGAAAGTGAAATATATATATATATAAATGTATAAATAAACTTTTGAGCTGACGATGGTTTTGCGGTCTGGGGGATGTGAAACGCGAAGATATGTCGAAATTTTCCGGAAGTAGAATCATGGTACCCATTATAATAGATAGCTTTCTTACGAAAGCTACCTAATTGATTAAAATATTGTTTGTTTTTTTATATTTGGACGGGTAATAATTTGTTATTAATAATTTTTTTTCGTTTTAAATGTTTTAGCCAGAAAATTCAGCATTGAAAATTAACAGCACTACAACGCAGGAATATCGTAAGTTTTTCTTTAAAAAAAAAAAATTATTCAATTATCAGAACACATCAAGCAACTGTCGACATTTTAACTTCAGTGTTACGCAATCGGAATAAATGATTCGTCGCTTAGTAGATAATTTCCAGCGACAGGGTTCAATAACTTACCGAACAATGGAAGAGGGTTGCGGGAATCGTTACTGTAATTCTGCGGAAGAAGGAGTCAGAGTACAGCGTATGGTGATGGATGGTGTAGACTGACTGATGTGTAGTATCTTGGTGAGGGAATCTACTAAAATAATGAAGCCGGGAACAAAGCGTGGCGATGTTTAGGGCTATGGAGATAACCCCCATGTGTAGGCTGTTCTGGTCTACCCACATGTAAGAATGGGGGGTCGGAGCTACCCGATGATGGTATGGGGGATCCTCAAGGTGTGAGAGGACGGGTCGTTTGGGGTAAATACCAGATGTACGAAACGCACAACTGGTGCTTCGTAGGTGAGAGATGGGAAGGGCAGCTCTCCAGCTGAGGAATGTGCTGGCTATCCAGAAGAGGAAGTTGGCGTGTCCTGATGACGCTAGGAAGACCCGGGTGGGATGCCTCTACAGGAGGCAAGACAGAGAGGACAGGCTGCTGCCACGATACCCAGAGGTGACAGAGTGATGCTGAATTGCCGGACTGGTTGCCTTAGGGGTGTTTAAATCAAAAACAAAAAACAAAAAAGGGTTCAGTAACTTACTTTCCATATATCGGGATCACGTTCAGCTTGGATAGAAGTGAATATGAAATGTACGCGAGAAAGTGTCAAAGAAGAACAGAGACGTCAACCCATAGACGTGCTATTCAACTTCGCACTTCTCATATGTTGCCGCAATGCATTTTACATGATGTACACCTTTTTCCATACAAGATTCAACTAGTAAAGAAAATAAAACCTATAGATTATTCGGGACGGTTGAATTATGTAGTCTGATTTAAAAAAATTACGAGGAGAAAAACGGGTTGACTTGCAATCTGATATGTTCGAAGAGGCTCACTTCTACCTCAACAGTTTTGTAAATGGGCAAAAGAATAAAATTTGGAGAACCGAAAATCCAAGTTACACAGTAGCATGAATTGTCTTCTCTCAAATGTACAGTCTGATGTTGAGTAATATCCCCTGGACATCATTGGTCCATCGTTTTTTGCAAATGACATTGGTGGTGATACTGTAATGATTATTGGAGAATGATATCAGGAAATGTTTCAAAATTTTGTAACACTTGCAGTTGCAAAACAGACAAGATAGAGCAACTTGCCACACAGTTAAAGCTACAATAGAAATTTTACAGAACATTTTTGGCGAACAAATAATTTCCAAAAGATATGCAGTGAATTGTTAGCAATGGTCTTTATATGTGACGATCACTGAATTTTTTTTAAGGGAACAACTAAAAGAAAATGTGTTTGTGAACAAACCCCAGACAATTTCAAAACCACAGGAAAGTATTTAACAGAAATTAGGTAACTACAACATAAATACTAACAACTGTTACAAACATCCGTAAAATGAGCTCGTCTGTGTGAAGTCGAAAATGGAAGACATCTAAAATATGTGATTTTCCTTACATAGTATTAAGTAATTTCCAAGATATATTCTTTATTTTAATCATAAGTAAATAAAGGTATAAGAGTAAAAAAACTAACTGTTTTAACCACGTCGTTACTTATAGGTTACCCAGATACATATTTAAATCATCTATGTATGCCAAGTAATTTTTAATTTAAATAAATTTTTCATATCAATAAACTGAAATGGAAAGCTTCTACTTTGTTTATAGCGGTTACAAAATGACAGAAGAAATAATTAATACTTTTTTTTCTGGATATCCATATATATCTGGAATAAATAATTAAATTGAATTTGAATAGGAAAAGTGTAATAAAGATTGGGAGAAGAAAAATATGTATACGTTTTGCTGATATGGTGGAACTGGCAGAGAGTCTAAGTAAACTCAATGAAATGCTCTATGATTTAAATAAAGCTTGTGAAAGTCAGAGTATGAAGATCAGCAAAAAGAAGATAAAAATTATGGTATTAGGTAGAAAAGAGGAGATGATAGAGATTAGGATAGGAAATGAAGTTTTAGAGCAGGTGAAGAAATTTCAGTACTTACGTAGCTTTATAGCTGCTAACTTGACTTACACAAAAGAAAATAAAATAAGAATATCAAGAAGTAAGCAGGCATTTAATAAGAAGGGAAAACTGTTGTGTGGGAAATTAAAACAGCATTAAGGAAAAGATTAATGAAATGTTTTATTTTGAATGCGATGCTCTATGAGGCTGAAACGTGAACGATGAGAAAGGCAAACAGAAAACAAATTGAAGGTGTGGCGTAGAATGATAAATTTCAGTTGTCAAGACTATGTAACAAATGAAGCAGTATTACGGAAAATTGGAGAGAACAGGAAAATGCTAAACGTGATTGAATGTAGAAAAAGGAACTAGAACATAAGAAGAGAAGAAGATGTTTATTAATGGATGTGATAGAAGGCTCAGTGAATGGAAGGAAAGGAAAAGATTTCAAATGATGGATGGTATTATGGAAAAGGGAAAATTTTCAGAACAAAAGATGTTAGCAGACGATAGAACAACCCACCGGGTTAGTCTAGTGGTGAACACTTCTTCCCAAATCAGTTGATTTGGAAGTCGAGAGTTCCAGTGTTCATGTCTTAGTAAAGGCACTTTCATATGGATTTGAATATTAGATCGTGGATACCGGTGTTCTTTGGTGGTTAGGTTTCAATTAACCACACATCTCAGGAACGGTCGAACTGAAACTGTTCAAGACTACACTTCATTTACACTCATACATATCATCCTCTGAAGTAATTCCTGAACAGTAATTCCTGGAGGCTAAAGAGCAAAAAGATAAAAAAAGAGAACAGAACAAGGTGGAGAGCAGTAGCCAAGAGAGGACCTCCTGTAATGGTAGAACATTGTGCATGATTGAATTATACTACAAAAAACCTAGTTAATACTTAATTTATATAATGGATTTTTTTTTTTTTTTTTTTATATTTGTTAAAAGGTATAACTAATTTAAATGAAATTTATAAAACAAAAACATAATACAAATAAGAAGTGCTGATATTACTTTTTTGTATGTTTATTTAGAAATAAAATCAATAAAACAAGTATAACCACTAGACCATCTTGTTGCCAGTGGACACATCATTATAAATCAGTTGTTTAACATCTGATTTTCAAAGTGGAAGGTTTTGAGATTCAAATTCTGGTAAAAACTATTTGCTTTTATACAGATTTGAATACTAGACAGTAGATACCGGAGAAAAATTTGTTTTAATATTTCTTTCCTAGTTTTTACATCTATTGATGATTCATACATTGAAGATTCTACAATTCACACTCTTAAAAATTCTATACTTTAATTTATATTTAATATTAGAAAGAAATTATAAGGGAGATTCAGAGATTATACAACATTGGAAATCGGTTTGCAAATATTCATACTATTACAATATTATTTTACTTTACATGGTTAATGATTTACATTATTAATTCAAGTTATTAATATTAAATGATCAAAGAACAACTGCTAAACAAACAGGTACTTTTCATTAATATTAATTTAATTGTGAAATGAATGAAGAATGATTTCAATTACTTTATCCAAATGCTTCAGGTATTGTATAAATAATATTAATAAACTAGTATATCACAATATACTATGTTAATGATAACATCAAAGGGATATTTTATATTAACTGTCCTTTCTACGGTAGTAATCTATGCCATCATAATTTCATTTCAGACATTGTAAAACATTCTTCAGGAGCAAATATTATAAGTACGGTAAACGGCGACTCAAACAAACTAATACTAACTTGCTGAGACAGGTTTCTTGCAAGAAACAGAAAAGAGCTCACATCAAAATGAAACCAGGTGTAATAAGAATGGACGTAATACAAAGTCCTCAGATATTATTTGCCAACAAAGTTTTCTTCAGACAAGTTCACATCCTTCGAACATTCCATATTATAATCCTACACCTATTTCAGAATTAAAAACATCATTCAAATGTGGTGTAAATAAAGAGAATAGTTTAGAATTTGAACATTTTGATCAAGATAGAGAAAATGAATCGCAGAGAAGATAAGAATAATGATAACTAACATGCCTTATGAATTGTACCTTGTAATTGTAGATGAAGTTGGTAATATTTATCCACAAACATCTACAACAAGCAATCTGGCTGACAGTGTAATAAATGATACTTTTAAAATTCAAATTAATGAACCACCTTGAAAGGTAAGGCGGACTGCTGCTAACAACAATATATATGAATGTCAAATATGCTACTGTGTTTTCAAAAGTAAAAACTTCATCGAGAGCTTTGCGACGATATATCATCATAAGTGGTACTAATTTTCATTCGTTCCACAGTTATAGCCCAATAAAAGTTTAATTAACAAAATATTTGGAGCTTACAAGGGGAAGGCACATCGGTTTGAAACACACTGCATTTCCTTTTTTTTAATTTAATATGTTGATTTATTAATAATTATTAACCTGCGATTGTATAAAGGTCTTTACAATAAATAATAATTCAATAACCACAAAAAAAATATGAAAAATAAAATGTAATTAAAAATATATGTAATTTAATAGGCATACAAGGAAGTCATGTAGTGTCCACATCAGATTTTTTGACGGATAGTTATGAAGACTCATTCTCTTTTTTTCTAATTAATTTATAAATACATAAATTTTCTAGTTCTTCTTATGCTTTGTAAAAGTAAATAAATTTGTATATTCAGCTAGCTTATTTTATCAGTTGATATTTTATATTAGTAATTGATTATTACTAATGCATTAATGCATTGTTCAGTCTAAATTTAGAGCTCTTACTGTCAACATTCACATTCATTACTATATCTCTTGTTCAACAATGTAATGTAAAATTTATATTTATATGTTAACATGTAATGATCATTATAACTTATTAAAATTAATATTTAACCATCAATTGAACAATGTCTTTTATTTATTACAAAATATGAACCAAAAAGGTTAATATATAGAGTAATTACACTAACCTGAGGTATTACACCGAAGCAACAACAATAGTAACAAATCCCTTTTGTTATCATAACAAAATCGTTTTGCTGCCACAACAAACCCTTAGTTACCAAAACATATGATTTGTTATCCATAAGTAGACAAAGAAATGCTTTCACAATGTACGCCATATTGGATTTAGAACGATATTAAATGTCCTGTATTATATTGTCATCAGAACCAAAGCTGTGTGTAAAATTTCAGCTTGATTGGATAACAGGAAGTATATCAAATTTCAATTACTAATTTTGATCTATAAACAGGATTTCGAACATAAGAAAACCATTGAAAAGTACAGCCCATCTATTGATGAACAAAAAGAGGAAATGATGTTTCATTACTGAGATTTCCAGGTAAACCTAATTCAGTGAGAAAAGTTTCCTTAGAAACTACTAGTGTGCTCAAAAAAATAACAAAAATGAATAAGTAAGATTTGTTAAAAGCCACCTGGTTCATAATAATTTGGAAGATGACCAAGATAGAAGAGTTGAATTTTGTTCGCGTATTATTAACCACCGTAAGTCAATCCAGACTGGCAAGAATGTGTTGTATTCTCAGATGAATCTACTTTCTACCTTAACGGTACGATAAGTAGGTATAACTGAAATTACTAAAACACTCCAAAAACCTTCTTATTCTTGAGCAGAAGTGGCTTAAATCAAAGGCACTACTGTCTGGGCAGCTGTTACTGTAAATGGTTTATTATTCTACAAACTATCAGAAACACAATGACTGCAAACAGATACCTATAAGTGATAAATCAACACATAATGCCTCATTTTACTGTTGGGTCCACTCTGACAAGTATTTGACGCAATTTCTTTCTGGTCATGACGACTTCCGAGACAGACTCCAGCGATTTGGCCTCGTGGATACAGGTGTGTGTCCAGATTGTTGACAACTAGATGACCTATACCATGCAATTTACGAATTGTGAAATACAAACTTTTGCGCACAGAGATTATTTGTCGGGTCGACATTAGATCTCCTTGAGAATTGGAAAACCCGGACTGAATGGGTAATTGTTGGAAATTTCAACTGATACCTGGCAAGAGAACGGATTCCCGAGGGAATTTACAGTTCCGCTTGGTCTTTCCTGTGTTTTTGTTTTGTTCTCATGTTATGAGTTTGATGTATTTGATATTTTTTTTTAATTTTTAAGTTCTTTTTTTTCTGTTATGTTATGGTTGCGTATTGAAACTTAACTTTAACCTATCGGATGCATGGAAGGCCGTAGAACGTGACCGGCCTTAGGGAGGGGGGGGTGAAGGACAGCTCCCTGCGGAGCCGTCATTTGTCCGCGTTTGCGCAGGTGGGCGGCGGTGATGATTCACGGAGGCTCCGGATTTCCCCTTGCCCGAAGGCACCTCCTGGACCCGTAGTGCTTGATTGCGTATCCGGCCCCAGCAAGGGGAGTTGATGAGGTGATTAGGTTTAGTCGGTAGGGTGCAGGCATACATACGCACTTTAATAACAGCTAGCGGAACTTGTTGCAAATCCGACACTTCGTCCGTAAATGGGGTTCCCTCTCATCAGAAAAAAAACCTATCGGGTAGGTAGTTGAGTTTTAATTTTAGTTTCTTCATGTCACTCAGTCGTTTAAAGACTCGAGATGTCTTAATTGACAACCTCTTGGGTGAAACTAGAGACCTCTTAGTTGACTCTTGGTTGAAATTAGGACTCTTTTTAAGACTTATAGATGTGTTTTGTTTTAATGAGTTCATTTCCTAGTAGTACACCCAAGGGAATACCACATGTGATATTCGTATCTTTGGCACCCTGACTGAGGCAAGAACAAGACTGAGAGATGCTTTTTTCCGAGGTTCTGAAGATGACCTTCGGTAAACCCCATAAGGGCTAGGTACAGAGGGGGTGGCCACGCGACATAGAGGGTGTCTTCCCCTACGGGGTCAGGATGTTCCAAAAATGAGATATGCTCTTTTTCAGCTAGATTGAGCCGCATCTCATTTTGCAAAGCCGCTATAAATACCGCGACTAAATACTCAATTTCAAGATCGTTGGATCGTTCGTGGTAGTGAATTTTTGGACTGGTTACCGATTGTATGTGAATTTTTCTTGTGGGGTTATTTAAAAGAACGCGTGAACAACCATAGCCTTAATATTAAGGAAGAGTTAAAGAGGGTCATTGAATAAGAATGTATACGAATTTCAAGACATTTCTTTACAAATGCATACACAACAAGATTTATTAAATAATGTTACCAGTATATCACTGTTGATGGATTTCAGTTTAAGTATTTTCTTTTATAATACATAAAAAAATTTCTTATAATTTTAGGAATTATTTTCATTTTGTAATTAATCTGTTTTTAATCTTTTTTTTTTAATAGTTATACTATTTTGTAATTAATAAAAAATGTGTTAAGTTCGAAAAAAATATTTTTTTTAAATTTATTTTGGGTGAATTTTTCAATATTATAAAAAAATAAATTCAATATTATAACAAATTCATGGAATATAACTGCCCTGTCCGAACCTATTTTTCCAGTCTCTCATCCAATTTTTTTTTTCAAATTTTTTTTTATGTGTACGTTGCAATCTGTTCACTTAGTGAACAATAAGCAACCCCCCCCCCCTATCGGCCAAATGAGGTGAAGATGATGCGTATTATATATAAATCAGGTGTAGTCTTATACAGACTCAGACCGACCCTGAAACGTGTGATTAACTGAACCCCAACCACCAAAGTACATCGGTATCCACTGTCTAGTATTCAAATCCGTATAAAAGCAACTAACCTTTACTAGGATTTGAACCTCAGAAAATTGAAAATCGGCTATTAAACAACTGTCTTGCAACGACGAGTTAACTACTACACTAGCCCGGTGACAGACGATTTGGACATGCGAAAGGTTTGTGCGAAATTTGTGCCGAAAAACCTCACAACGGAACAGAAAGACAATCGAAGAAACGTGTGCGTTGATCTTATTGAGAGGATTGACAACGACCAAGAATTCTTCATTCGTGTGATCACAGGTAATGAATCCTGGATATTTGAGTACGATCCTGAAACTAAGCGGCAAAGCGAAGTGTGGTACATTTCGTCTTCTCCTCGACCGAAAAAATGTCGAATGAGCAGATCGAAGATCAAAACCATTCCGATTTGCTTTTTTGACAGTACGGGTATCGTGCATAAAGAATTTGTTTCTTCAGGACAAACTGTCAACCAAGTGTTTTACAAAAGTGTCCTTGAAACGCTCAGAAAAAGAGTGATTCGCGTGAGACCAGACATTGCAAACAAGTGGATACATCATCATGACAATGCTCCGTGACACACGGCCATTTCCATCAGGGAATTTTTGACCTCAAAACGCATTCCTACGGTTCCTCAACTCCCCTATTCAACTGATTTGAGTCCTTGTGATTTTTTTCCTTTTCCTGAAATTGAAACGTATTTTAAAAGGACGTCATTTCGGAACTCTGGAGAACATTCAAAAGACTGTGACCGAACGATTAAAAGGCCTACCTAGTTGAAGCCTTCCAGCGCTGCTACCAGGAGTGCTATACACAACTCCGCCGGTGTATAGCTTCCCAAGGGTACTACTTTGAAGGGGATAATATTGTTGTTTGAAAAAAATAAAAACTTTGGTAAGTAAAAAGTCAGTCTCATTACTTTTCTCACACAGCTCGTATATGTGCTCCAAAATAAAAAAAAATTCCGTTATTATATTAATTTAAAATATTATATTCTCTACCTATAGATACTGTGATATAATTATCTTATCAAATTATTTTGCACTTTATAAGATTTAGTATGTTAAACGTAGTAATGATATTTTGAATGTAAATTACCATTAGATTAACACTACTTGTATCTCTAGTTAGTAGATTAGTTCTAATTTAATTATTCTAACAATGTTGTTCACACAATTAGAACAAACTTAATTAAACAAATGGTCTTCTCAGTTAACTTACGACTCAATGTAAGTTAATAGTTTGTTGTACATATATAAGCACATAAACTAACAAATAACAAACAATACTAACACAAACAGACACACATCAATTTTATTATAAGTTTAGAATAATTTGCATCATTCGTATAGTTAAGTTCGTAATAAGATTTTGCTCTCTAGCGTATCATTACAACTATAAAGTTTTACTAAAACTTAATTTTGGTAATGGTATTAACATAAGACATATAATAAATATTTTAAAAAGATTAATAATTTTTGGTTCCATTACAACCAAAAATGTTCTTAAACATTTAATAAAATAAGTATAATTTTTTTATGACCACCAAAACTCATAGCTATCCATAAACACCAATTGAAATCCTTGTATGCCTATTAAATTAATATACGAAAAACATTTCAAAAATCCAGGTACCGTACACGCTCTAATTGTGGGATCAAAACACCGTTCAGGTTCATTCTGGGACAATCACCTTTATATATTTCCATTAGAAGACATCTTTTAAGCACCTTACTAACAAAACATAACATCCAAAACCAACCGCTGGTCACTCAAGGAAATAAGATCCCAAATACTAAACTGGACTTTATGATCAAGATACACTTGACAAAAGCCTCTATTTGAAGACTGATTTAGGAAATATATAACAAACTTTCAGGAAATGTTCTAAAATGGGTATTAAAATTGAATTAGTTTTGGTACATATATTATATTCCAGAACCAAAATGAGAAACTATTATTTCTTTCATTACGATCACCAAACTTTATTTTGTTTTTCCAATATTTTTAAACAATTATTTTTTTAATTTATTTATTAAAATAATGTGAACATAAAAATAATAAGAAATAAATAATGTGATTATTTTTTATAAATGTTAAGAATACAGAACAATTAGTTTAACTAGGCATACATGAAAAATCTTAACTAGAATTCTATACAGAAGAATTGAGAGGAGAGTGGAAGAAGTGTTAGGAGAAGACCAATTTGGTTTCAGGAAAATAATAGGAACAAGGGAAGCAATTTTAGGCCTCAGATTAATAGTAGAAGGTAGATTAAAGAAAAACAAACCAACATACTTGGCATTTATAAACCTAGGAAAGGCATTCGATAACGTAGACTGGAATAAAATGTTCAGTATTTTTAAAAAAATTAGGGTTAAAATACAGAGATAGAAGAACAATTGCTAAAATTTACAGGAACCAAACAGAAACAGTAATAATTGAAGGACATAAAAAAGAAGCCGTAATACGAAAGGGAGTCCGACAAAGGTGTTCCCTTTCCCCGTTACTTTTTAATTTTTTCATAGAACTAGCAATGATGATGTTAAAGAACAATTTAGATTCGGAGTAACAGTACAAGGTGAAAAGATAAAGATGCTACGATTTGCTGATGATATAGTAATTCTAGCCGAGAGTAAAAAGGATTTAGAAGAAACAATGAATGGCACGGATGAAGTCCTACGCAAGAACTACCGCATGGAAATGAACAAGAACAAAACGAAAGTAATGAAATGTTGTAGAAATAACAAAGATGGACCACTGAATGTGAAAATAGGAGGAGAAAAGATTATGGCGGTAGAAGAATTTTGTTATTTGGGAAGTAGAATTACTAAAAATGGACGAAGCAGGAGCGATATACAATGCCGAATAGCACAGGCGAAACGAGCTTACAGTCAGAAATATAATTTTTTTACATCAAAAATTAATTTATGTGTCAGGAAAAGATTTTTGAAAGTATATGTTTGGAGCGCAGCTTTATGGAAGTGAAACTTGGACGATCGGAGTACCTGGAAAGAAAAGATTAGAAGCTTTTGAAATGTGGTGCTACAGAAGAATGTTAAAAATCAGATGGATGGATAAAGTAACAAATGAAAAGGTGTTGCGGCAAATAGATGAAGAAAGAAGCATTTGGAAAAATATAGCTAAAAGAAGAGATAAACTTATAGGCCACATATTAAGGCATCCTGGAATAGTCGCTTTAATATTGGATGGACAGGTAAAAGGAACAAATTGTATAGGCAGGCAACGTTTGGAATATGTAAAACAAATTTTTAGGGATGTAGGATGTAGGGGATATACCGAAATGAAACGACTAGCACTAGATAGGGAGTTTTGGAGAGCAGTATCAAATCAGTCAAATGACTGAAGACAAAAAAAAAAATAAATAAATAATAAAAAATAAAAGCCATATCCGTTTTGTTACTTCCTTGTACGAAGTAAAAAAGTATTGTGATTTCGAAAAATTTCGGTTCTCAGATTGTCACGGAAATATCCATTTTGACCATCCGTGAATTGGTTTTGACTAATTTCAGCGTGACGTCGGTATGTATGTATGTATCTTGAAATAAGTCAAAAACGATTTGCCGTAGGATATTGAAATTTTGGATTTAGAACTGCTGTAACATCTTAGTTATGCACTTTCCCTTTTTATTGTAATCGACTTGATCAAAAATAACCAAAAAAATCCTAAAATACAACTTTTTATGATTTTGGGTATTTTGCATAACTTTTTTGCTAAACAAAAAATATCTAACTAACATGTAACATCTAATTGTGCATCGTTCCTTCTGATTGCAATTGACTAGACCAAAAGTGACCAAAAAAAGCCCAAAATCCAAAACATCTGGATTTTGGAGTTTTTATTAAGCGCAGGAATAAGCCCTCATTGAGAACTTTTCAACTATATATCATAAGTGGTACTTATTTCATTGGTTCCAGAGTTATAGCCAAATAAAATTTAAATTAATGAAATATTTGGATCTTACAAGGGAAAGGCTTACAACAGTTCGAATTCGATTTCAGTTCCGTTTTTTTTAACTTTTTTTTTACTTTAAATATATTGATTTATTAACAAACTAGTTGACCCGCAATGCTTCGCCATTGCTAGATTTGAGTAAATATAGGTTAAATGAACATAAATGATATTTTTATAAAACATTATAAAAACTGAACATAATGGAACTTCGCAAAATTTAACCTTTCCCTTTACCCTTTCTCCATCTTCCCTTTTTCTTTTCTTCCCTTTCTCCCTATTTCTCTTTTCCATTTTTCGCAAAAAATATTTCTTTTTACGTAATTAATAATATAATTTGAATATGAGCCAAATAGAACCAGCAATCTTCCCAAATATCTCGATCCCAGCGCCACCTACCGGATCCAGACTAATCCAGAAACCTTTGCGTGCGTGCGCACAACTCATCAAAGTTTCATCGCAATCGGATGAACGTTTTAGGAAGGCATAAGAGACATACAGACAGACAAACATTAATTTTTATATATATAGATATTAACCTGTGATTGTAAAAAAAGTTTTACAATAATAATAATTCAATAATAACAATTAAAAAAAAAAACAAAATATGAAAAAATATCAGTAATTAATAATGAAATAAAATTTTTTGTACTTTTCATTTTAAAAGAAAATGTGTATATGATTTAATAGGCGTAAAAGGTAGTTATGTGGTGTTCACATCGATTTTTTTAAATATTTTTAAACAATTTTCTTTTAAATTTATATTCTTAAATAAAAGTCATATTCATTTCGTTTTTCAATTACAAACATGCAATTTGAAAAACTGCAGAACAATGGAAAATTTGTGTAAGGTGTATTACATGACGACGTCGTATTCGGGAAAATCATGTAATAACTTTTACCACCTTTTTTTTTATTTTTTAAAATATTTTTTTTAAGTCGATATTGGTTTTTTTTATTTTATATTAAAATATGAGTAAATCTACTAAAAAAAGCTTCTCTGAGTAAAAAAAAATGGTGTAAAAAACACAAGAAGTAAACCATTAGAGGAATGTTTTCTATTAAAAAAAAGAGAAAAAACAAGAAGAATCATTGATATCGGTCCATTAGCTAAAGATTAAAGCTTAAATATACATCACACACATAAAAAATATATACATATATATATATATATATATATATATATATATATATATAAAAAAATATATATAGATCAAATAAAGAATCTTTTTCCTTTTTTGAAGTGGTCTAAAAATGAAAAGTATTATAAAAACTAATACGTTGAAATTACCTTATTGTATCAGATAACTAAATTTTATGAACATAACAAATTTTATTAAAAGAAAAAAGTTATTATTTAAATAAATAATTGATCATAAATTTTCAACGTAGGTCATAAATACATCAAACTAACGAAAGATAATGCATTTCATTTTTACCTCGTAATTTCCCTTGACTGTTGAACTGTTGAAAACACATTTTCCCAAATGGAAACTCGTATTTCATTTCAGAATCTTATCGAATACTTACTTTCATCTCAGTCTTATACCAGCCATATAACATATATATATATATATATATATATAAAACATAAAATGAAAAAAAATATATAGGAGGAAAAAAACTAACATAAGTATTATTATTTGTTATTATAATACGGAACATTGGTACTGTTATTTGATGAAAGACATTTTTATTCCTGAAGTATATATATACATCAGTATTGAGAATAATAATGATTTTAGCTAGTTTTAGCTGTATAAAGAAATAAAATATATAACTATTGTTTCTATAAATGTAATCCGAAATATGTAGATACGAAATTTAACAAGTCAAGTAACATATCACTGTTAAAAGGTTATAAGATATTTAAAAAAATTGAAGACGCATGGGGATAAAAAGTAACTCTAAATAAACTTAAAAAAGAATACAAATAAGCAAAAAAAAAATTACAAAAATATATTTGATTACATATAAAAAAGCTTTTATTTAACTAATATTAATATTAACATTAATAAAAAAAATGAAACAAATTAGAAAAACCCTCTAAAAAGTAAAAAAAATATGAATTAAATCAGATTGAGAATTTTAAACAAAAAAATATAATATATTAACAAATATAAAAATGCATTGAAAAGTAAAAAATAACTAATATAAATATCTAATGAATAAAAAATAAATAAATGTAATAATTATTAAATTTTAAAATTAAAAGTAATAAAAATATTTAGTTAAATAAAATCGAGGCGCAGTTTTTATAATTTATTTAAAACAACACAACATTTATTTTTACAACAATTTTTCGAAAACATTGTTATACTTATTTTTATTGGTTCCAGAATTATAGCCAAATGAAATTTTAACTAATGAAATATTTGGATTTTATAAGGGGAAGTCAAATTTGATTCGAATCTGACTTTACCTCCTTTTTTTTTAATTTAAATATACTGATTTATTAATAATTATTAACATCTGATTGTAAAAAAATTACAATAAATAATAATTCAATAATAACATTAATAAGAAAAAGGATGACGAAATATCGAAGTTATTAGTGAAATATAAGGTTATGTGCTTTTTAAAAAAAAAGTGAATATGTAGTTTAACAAGGAAGGTGTCCACAACAGATTTTTTTAACCGGTGAAAATTACATTTTTCAAAAATAATTTTATTAATTTTTATTATTGGACTAAATATTTATATATGCCATGTATGACAATAAAAAATGAATCTTTTATAGCGGGTGAAAAATGTTATGCCTTGACTACCGGGAGTTAAACCCAGAACCTTCGAATGATAAGCATAGAAATTACCATTCCGCTTTAGAAATCGGTAAATCACTTAAATATTGTGATTTTACATCAATATTGAAATTTTTCTTTCAAAAAGTAATTAATTATAAATAAAAAAAAATGTTAAAATGTATTTTAAACTTTAATTTAAAGGCAAAAAGTACAAACCAATCGATAGACATTATTTTATTTGATTTATAGTTTAAATGGACGGTCTTTTATTTAATCGTAATTAATCAATTTTCATATGATTATAATTTTAATTAAATTATCAAAAAATATTTTAAAAATTTATTTCTTTAATGTTTTTCTGTAAAAGAAAAAATAATTTCAACAAAAACAAAACTTTTAAAAATATGGTTTTATCTAAAATTATTGACAAAAGAACCGAAAAAACATTTAAAGTATTACTTTAATCAAAAAAGTACGAAGATAATTTCTATGAAATAAAAACTGGTTTGTTATATCTCAAATGAAAGCAACTTAATTTGATAATGGAAGGAAAAATGATGAAATATATTTTTAAATCATAAGTGATAAAAATATATATAAAAAGAAATACCAATAATAAAATAAAATATAGAAAAGTGACAACATTGTACCATTCAAAATATATGAACCCGTAAAAAGTAGATATAAAACTTTCTTTTATAAAAAAAAAACAAAAAAAAAAACATGAAAATAAAAAATAAAAAATGAAGATAAAATTGCCGATTTCAATGGCAGATGGTAACGTCTCGGTTTTGTTCGAATTCGAATGTTCCGGGTTCGAACATCGATCTGGTATGTGATTTTTCATACGCTACAAAATTCTATTTCCATATTCACTTCATCAATCTGAACTAATTCATCAATCAAAAAAATAACTAGTTTCAAATTCTATAATTCCTTAACCTAGAAATTGGCTTTAAGAATTATGAAAAGCTTAAAAATATTAGTTTAATTTAAAAAAAAAAAAATCAAATTATCATGCTCCTAAAAACCACTGTTAAAAATACAAAAGGTTTCATATATAATAAAGGAAAACGCTAAATGAAATCAACCAGATATTTTGAACTGATCAGAAGTTATTAATATTTGATTTTTTTTTTATTGTAGATGTTGCTTGGCACTTGTGCACTTTAGGGTGTACCGCAGTTTGAAAAAATTTCTTTCGCTAACCTCGATTAATTAATAATTAGTCGAAACAGTAATAAAAAACTTGATTATTTAGAAAATAACCCAAAACTTTGTTGCTTATAATTATAGATATACTACGGATAGTCGAAACAGTAATAAAAAACTTGATTATTTAGAAAATAACCCAAAACTTTGTTGCTTATAATTATAGATATACTACGGATATCTCTAAAGTAAAGACCGCTGGGAAATTTCTCTCCTTAAGGTTGGCGAACCTGTGTCGTTCATGGCCACGCTAGTAATGCATACACAGCATTGTTGTCAAACCCACCGGGTTGGTCTAGTCCTGTTTAGCCTCTGGTAACTACCGTTAAGATAATTCTTCAGAGGATGATATGTATGAGTGTAAATGAAGTGTAGTCTTGTACATTCTCAGTTCGACCATTCCTGAGATGTGTGGTTAATTGAAACCCAACCACCACCAAAGAACACCGGTATCCACGATCTACTATTCAAATCCGTGTAAAAATATCTGGCTTTACTAAGACTTGAACGCTGGAACTCTCGACTTCCAAATCAGCTGATTTGGGAAGACGCGTTCATCACTAGATCAACCCGGTGGGTTTACACGTGAAACGACTATAAATGTAGAAGCTTACTGCGAACTCTACGTAAGTTACGGCGCGTCATTCAAAATCGGCGACGTAGGCGGTTGACCGACTGCGTCATCCTGCTGCACGATAGTACACGTCCACATGTTGCGGGTTCAACATGTGATGAATTGAGGATGAACTTAAAAATGCTGTTAATCAGTGGACTGGCGGGAGAATAAACGACGAGGGTATATTGAAGCTGGTGTATCGTTACGATAAATGTCTTAATTTATGTGGCGATTATATAGAGAAGTAGTATAAGTTATATAGTTTAAGAGAAATAAAAAAATTTATAAAGTTTTCAGAATAATTTTTTAAAAAATGAAACACGTCTTTACTTTAGAGATAACCTCTTGTAAATTAACCAAAATTACGCTAAACTCGCTAACCTCGACTAATTTTCAGTAATGTTCTGATTATTTATATAATAATACATGCCGGCCTTCGTGGCGCGAGTGATAGCGTTCGGCCTTTCATCCGGAGGTCCCGGGTTCGAATCCCGGTCAGGCATGGCATTTTCATACACGCTACAAATCATTCATCTCATCCTCTGAAGCATACCTAACGATGATCCTGGAGGTTAAATAAACAAAAAATAATAACTGCAATAATTACTGAATTTATTATTTAAATACTCAAAACATTACTGTGTTAATTAGGTAAGGTTAGCGCGCGAAGCGAGCGTAGGTTAAGTTTTGTTAGACTGTATCTATCTATAAAATAAATAAATATAAATGGTTATAAAAATGGTTATATCGAGTGAAATTAGCAATAACCCAAAACTTTGCAAATTAGTTCAGGCTAATACTAAGCCACTGCGGTACCACCTAAAGTGCTGAAGTGCCCATTGCTTAGTAATGGTTTGCAATACAATAATAAACAGATTACATTTATATATTACTTGTACGTTCACGGATAATGTAACAAATAAACGTTTGTTACATTTGTCCTAAACAGGACAATCTACTGATGAAAATAAAGAAGAAAATTCGTACAAACATGGATTCAGAAACACTTCCTTAGCGAGTGTCGGCTGGTAAAAAATTTCACCCTGTCAGTAAAAATTATGCCACATTGTAATTCTTAGGAACAAAATTAAGGGGTAAAATTAGTGATTTCATATGAAATCTGACCTAAAAAAATTTAAAAAAAAAAAAAATAGTTCTCAGAACTCTTTTTTAGTAGTTCTCAAGAAATCTAGAGTAAAAATTTTATAATCTTAAAATACGAATGGTTGTTGAGATATAGGATTTTAATTTTTTTAAATTTTCCAATTCCCGTTACTACCTCCTTATAAACGGAGTTTTTCAAAATTAATATATAATATATATATAAGTTGTGTTAAAAAACCTTTCTTCTGGTGACAATTAAAAAATGCAGATATTACTATTTGAATAACGCCTACATTATAAGAATTATATTGGAAAAAAATACTTTTTTAAATTTATTTTGTGTGAATTTTTCAATATTATAAAAAAAGGTCTTTATTATAACAAATTCATGGAATATAACTGCCCTGTCCGAACCTATTTTTCCAGTTTCTCTTCCAATTTTTTTTCAAAATTTTTTTTCTATGTGTACGTTTCAATCTGTTCACTTAGTGAACAATAAGCAAACACCCCCTCGGCCAAATGAGATGAAGTTGATGCGTATTATATATAAATCAGATGTAGTCTTATACAGACTCAGACCGACCCTGAAACGTGTGATTAACTGAACCCCAACAACCAAAGTACATCGGTATCCACTGTCTAGTATTCACATCCGTAGAAATGCAACTAACCTTTACTAGGATTTTAACCTCAGAACCTTCAACTTCGAAAATCAGCTATTAAACAACTGTCTTGCGACGACAAGTTAACTACTAGACTAGCCCGGTGGACCTTTAAAACGTTTAACAAAAAAATACCCCCCAACTTAACTAGCCAACTAGCCATATAATGAAATTTCATAAATGTATATTAAATTATTTCAATGATGTATATTAAATGCTACAAGTACATTAAATGATACAATTGTATTAATTACAGGTGATCTATCATGAATCATAAGTTACTCATTAAAATTACATAACATTTTCAAGAATAATAACAACCCAATAACAGATAAGTAATGGTAAAATAAGGAGTGAAGTAATTTCCCTCAATCGCATTCATTGAACTAAATACACGATTGCATATCAACATGGCAAACAAACCGAAATCCAGTGGATATTCAATGTAATACGTGATACCTATTTACAAAGGAATTGATTATGTAGTAACATCATTACTTTAAGAGAAAAAAACTTTTAAATTGTATAAATTTTATATCTGAAATGCTTCATCAATTCTTTTGTAAAACAATGCATTATTTATAAAATACTTCAATATTGAATTAAATAGATTTAAATATTTAAAAAAAAAAAGATTGCATAACCCATCCCGAACGTTTTTAACTCATATTAACATTTACAACTGATTTCAGTTCAAAGATATCTGTATAATATTTTAACTCGCTAATTAGCATGAAGTTAAATTTATATGTTGGATTAAGTTATAGACTGGAATTTAAAATAACTTTAAAAATTTCGTTAATTGAAAAGAATTACAAATCATATATTTTATTTAATCTAACACACACACACACACACACACACACACACACACACACACACACACACACACACACACACACACACACACACACACACACACACACACACATACACACACAATCATATATATAGTGTTATATCTTTTTTTCAGTTGTATAGCTTCTGATTACACAATTATTACGTGTATTAATATAAAATACACGTCAAAGCTAATTTAAGACGAAATAAGTAAAGGAAAAAAAATCAACCGTGCTAATTTGGTTTAAGAAGATCATCGCTAATCTTTGAAAACTACGTAACTTGAAAAGAATCATCAATTTTCTTTATAAAAAAATAATTAAATGAAATAAATATATTACCTGGTCCCAAATCATAGTTTTGTATTAGAATAATACACCAAACTAAACTAAATAGATGCACTGATTAACACAAGTAACAAACAAACAACATACCGCAACAAAAATAAGCATGTTCACTACTGACGGTTGTCGGCGATATGATGCGCAAACAACCGAAAAACTACTCGACTAGTTCCAGCTCAACAGAACATAATAGGAATACAACGCAGTTAGTTAGTTACTAATATAACTGTCGGATTGCGCTGTCTGACTATGCTAACTACTGTTCTTGCTACATTATACCGCTATTAAAGCACCATATAACATTACGTTAATAATCATTAATGCGCCTATTTTATTTGCCGTTTTCTTCTATTAATTAAAAGTATATATTTATTATTAACTGTTTTCCTTATTACGTCATCTAATTAATAAATATTTAAATTTAAATAGATTTCTTTTTAAGCTTTTAAAAAATATCAATATTTTTGCAGTTAAATTTTCAAATATAATTCTATTGCTACTGTAGCATAGTTATAAAGAGCGATCGGCCACCATTTTGGGTATGTAAGATTTTGAAAATGTTATCGTTTCAAGTCCCCATAAGTTAAAAAAACAAAAAAAGTTATACAAATTTCCGAAAGATTTACGTATACATTTACTGACTTGTATTTTAATAAATATCTTTGGTTTGGTGCAACATAAGTTAATTACAAAAATTAATAAAAAAAAATAGATCATTGATGGTGTTACATTTTGAACAAATTTTTTTTAAAAAAATAAGTGGGGTAATTTTCATAATTATTAATTTTTTTTACTTTTCCTTTCCAGTCTACATAGCGCTATAACAGAGCTATAGCTCTATAAGAGAAAGTATTGTAATCGGTCTAAATTGGGCATATGCAGTTTACATCGGATTTTGACATTTTGAACCTAAGTAACCCAAAAAACAAAATGAAAATTTTTCAGATGTTAATGTTCTTATGTAATTATTTGTTTTCGCTGTTGATTTCTAAATTACCTAATATCTGCAGATCTGGTGAACCGATTTTCACCAAACTTAGTCACATTACTTCTATTAGTATATATAAGGCATTGATGTCATTAAATTTTCAACTTTAAAAGGTCAAGCTGGTGAGGCTGTAGAAAAAGGTCATCCTCAGTACATCGAGATTTCAAGTACGAAGTAACGTAATTATTATAATCGCGAAAAAATTTCGGTTTTCAGATTTCAACGGAAATATTCATTTTGACCATCCCTGAATCCATTTTGACTAGTTCGACATGACGTCTGTACTTACGTATGCATCTCGTATAACAAAAACGATTAGCCGTAGGATGTTGAAATTTTGGATTTAGGTCTGTTGTAACATCTAGTTGTGCATCTCCCATTTTGATTGCAATCGACTAAACCAAAAGTGTCCAAAAAAGAAGATTTTTTCTTAACTGCAGTAATAAGCCCTCATTGAGAGCTTTTCAACGACATGGTCATAAGTGGTACTTTCATTAGTTCCAGAGTTATAGCCAAATACAATTTTAATTAATGAAACATTTGGATCTTACAAGGGGAGGCACATCGGTTCGAGTCCGACTTCATGTACATATTTTTTTTTAACTTTTTTTTTAAATTTATATATATTGATTTATTATTAATAAATTATTAACCTTCACTGTGGTGGAGGAGATTTTCGGTAATTTATTTTAATTTTTTATAATTCGGTTTTATTTTTTGTTTTTCTATTTGGGTTCTATTCTTTGGGTTTCGTAATATTGAAAATTTTTTTTTCGTTCAATACGTAGTTAAAATTGTCACATTTAATATGTCTTGCTTTGAATAAACTTTAAAATTTTTACGCATGTGTCGGAATGTACTTTTGAAAATTCTTCTTTTAACCATTTCCTTCTGGTGTTTTAATTTCCTTAATCCATAACAACTATTGGACTATAAATAATTTCTTTAAAAATAATTCTAATCAAACAATCCTTCTCTTTTATCTTTAGGTTTTATTCATTTGCTTTATGTATCCTTTTTTGCTTATTAGTTTTCAAAACATTTGAAAATTTTATTATTTATTCTTTATAGATTCATTCGGATCATGCGTCCGAGGAATTTTAATTTTACTAATTAAGATTTTCAGATTTTCATCTGGAGTTTTAATCAATTTTCCTATTTTATTTTGTTTATTATTATAAATTTTATTAAAAATATACTAGCCATCATCAATAGAAATTTTTAATTTATTTTTCGTTACGGCAACTATGGACCACGTTTAACATTTTTCTTAGTGTTCCTCTTCTTTTCCTTTTAGTAGTTTTGAAGTCTTTTATCACTGGATATTTTACGGAATTTTCGAAGAAAACTACCTGTATTACTTTCGTTCGCACGCTGGGATAGAGGAATGAAACTGAATTTTCATCTTACACAAGAGAATAAAAATGCCATCACCTATAATGTGATTTGTAACGACAAATTTGGAAAATAAAAAACATAAACTGTAAGTAATTCTGTTTTAATTTAAACCATGTAAACTGCACCATTCTTTTATGATAACCCTGTATATATATATATATATATATATATATATATATATATATATATAGGCCTATGTATAAAATTTGTGGCTCAAAAATCTCCAAAACTACTAGAATAATTTCATTGAAATTTAAATGTGCTGTAGTAATGTATCTGAAGTTGTGCAGATGAAAATTTGACGAAAATTTGTTGAGTCGTTCCGGAGGTATGGTCAATTTAAGGTCAACAATAGACAACATAACCTTAATTTAAGGTAATGTTGACTTTATATTGGTATATTTTTCGTACGCGCTTATGCAGTGAGTCACAGTGGAGAATGAGTTTAAACTTGATGCTTGTATGTAGGGTTTACTCGTTAATTGAACGTGCGTTGTATTCTGAAAATCAGTGCGTTTCTACTGCAAAATAGAGAAGGTATCGGAAACGAAACGAATGTCTTTTTGCGCAGAACTGGGAAACAGTTTTTTATTACTATTTTTATTTTTGTTATAAAACTAATTCTTAGTAAAAAAACTCTTCTTTCATATATTTTTTTAAAAAAATTTTCTTGATTAATTACTACTTTTTTTTTAAATGCGGAATTTGTATTCTTATTTTGTTTAAGTCTTTTTTAAGATTGTTAAAATATATACTTTTACTATTTCTTTCTAAATAAAAGAGGACAATTTTCTTTATGAATTCTATTAATATCAGCCATTATTAAACTGTGGCCAATGAAAGTCAGGTGTCTCCCACGGATTATTACACTGTAATACATTTTTTTATATAATTATTGTCATTATTATGATTTTATTTTATTTATATTTCTAATATTGTTTTACTTGAAGACTTAAGGTGTAAAGACAAAAGATAGATAAAACTTGACTGCCAAAAAAAAAAAAGCCCTATAATACAGGATAATTACTAATATAGAGCAATTAAACAACGTGTGGGTGACGATTTTGTATTTAGTATTTGTATATAGTATACTTTTTGTTTGAAATCTATTTAAACATATATATATATATATATATATATATATATATATATATAGCCTATGAAATTCCCAGTAACGTGTTCATCATGTAAATCGGTTCAGCCTTTTAGCTGCTACGATGGAAAATACATACATTCTGAAGACATTACAGTCCTTTCTGAGCATTCGTGTAATATTAAAATTATTATAGTATAAAACTACATTGAGTATTTTTTTTTTAAAGCAAATTAAAAATATTTTTTTTAGTAATTAATAAAAGTTGATTTTTTTGTTTTTCATAGACTTTATTAACTTAATTTTCTCATAATAAAATTTTCTACACATTTTGATATTAAAATTTACCCATTTATTAGTCATTTAACAAAGTTACTGTGCTTCAAATTTAAAAAAATGATTTTTGTCATCGAATTTTTCTGTTTTACGTAGGATATCATGAAAACTAAAGTTCTGGGACCTGTTTTAATTCGACTTTTCATATCAAAAAACCCATCAAGTTTACCCCTAATATATTGAAATTTTACCGGGGGAACTGAAACCCGTCCAAAATTGTTCGTTAGTCGTAATTCAATAACAAAGCGTTTTTGGATATATGTTGGTATGAAGTTTTTTCCTTATACTAAGTTCTAGAATCAGTTTCCAAATTATTTCCTTTCCGTTTGAATTATATATATATATATATATATATATATATATATATATATATATATAGGTCACGTAACGTAAGGACCCAACGCGGGCACTTAAATGTACATCGGTTCAGCAGTTAAGCTGATACGGTGGAATAAATACATACACTCCTTTTTGGGCAGTCTTATAAATAAATATTAATATTTGTTCCAAATGCTATAATCGTCAAAAATGGTAATAAATTTAAAAAGAATAGTAATCAATAAATTTGATGTAAATCGTAATAAAATGGGTTTAAATATAACAAAAAAATATAAGTATCAAATTAAGTTTTAGACGCACAAGTAATACGGTAAAAAGAAAAAAAAAGGACAAAAGTTAATAAAGTTAAACAAGTCAATATAGATTTCCCGCTTTCTTGTATTATTATTGTATAAATTATATATATATTTTCTAAATACACATAATTAAATAAATTATAAAAGTTATTTTTTCTTACGGTCCGTCGAATTTTTCTAGATATTTGTTTAACAAAAAATATCATGAAGAATTCTCATTCAATAAGTTTATTTTCATTTTATTTAATTTATTACCTGATATGACGTAGTATTTACAAAGCAATACTTTTTAAGTCGTTACTGTCAGACAGTTCTATATTACCATGAAAATTTAAAAGTTTTTTTGTCCACGTAACCACTCAGAACATAATAAACGTTAGGTTCAGAATAATTAGTTTTATGCAGTTTTATTCTTTTTTTTTTTAATTGATTAAATCATTTATAATAATGTATGACTACTATATATATATATAGAATGTAAAAATATATTTATATATACTATTAACAATGCAAAGACGTAATATACAATAAAGCGATTGGACTTTTCATTTTTATTACCGAAATTACAATAATTTATTGATGAAAATTTCATTTATTCCTTAAATCAACTTATGAAAACTGTCAAAAAATAATTCATATCTTTTAATTTAAAAGTTAATGTTTTACCTTTTATTAAATTTTCAAAATAATTCTACAATATGAGAAAAAATAAACTGATAGTTAATGCTTTTTCATTAACTAGCAGACCCGGCAATGCTTCGCTACTGCTATATATATATATATATATATATATATATATATATATATATATATATATAGAGAGAGAGAGAGAGAGAGAGAGAGAGAGAGAGAGTTTTTAAATAAACACAATTGAAAATTTGATAAAAAAATTAAAAAACTGAATTTCACAAATTTTACCTTTCACTTATTCACCTTCCCCTTATCCCTTTCCAAACTCTCCCTTTCACCCTTCTCCCTCAGCCCTTACCCAGTTTCCTTTTTACCCTTTCCCGTTTTCACCTTTTCTCTTTTCACCTTTTCCCCTTTTTCCCTTTTGCCCGCGCGTAAATCGGTCCATTAGTATTTTGGTCTTTAGCAGACACACATACGAGCATGCCTTTTATATATATAGAATAAAAAAGTATTTTGTATATTTTTTTGTTTCGTAAATATCTCGACACCGGCCCCACCTAGCGGGTATAGTTTTTGCAAAAATATTTCTTTTCACGTAACTAATATTCGTATTCTTAATATGAACCAAATAGGTCCATAAATATCTGAACCCCAGCGCCATCTAGCGGATTTATTTTTTGCAGAGATAATTCTTTCCATGTTACATGTATTCTGAATATAAGGCAAATCGGGCCATAAATACAATTTTTCGAAATATCTCGACGCCAGCGCCATCTAGCGGGTCCAAACTAATTCAGAAACCTTCCCTGATATGCGTCCAACCATTCCCCAAAGTTTCATCGCTATCGGATGAACGGTTTTGGAAGGCATAAGAGACATACAGACAGACAAACATTAATTTTCTATATATAGATAATATATATACATTTCACATTTGTTATACTACGTGTAAAAAAAATCCAGAAAAGGATTGTAAAACTATCCCGGCGTTGCTTCCCTTATGTTAAAAAACTTGTAAAGTACGAATAATACAATAAACTGTAGTTTATAAAGTAATACTTATTTTAAGTTAATTTTATTAATCATGGCCCTTTGATATTGAAAAATAATTTATTTATATAATAGTTTCCACTTACCAACAATCTTTAATAGTTTATTTGAGCGCTTTCGGATTAGTAATCCATCCTCAGGAACATTGATGCCTTATAATTATTTACTTCACTTATCATTAATTAAACTAACTTTAATTTTAAAAACAAAAATTATAAATATTTTACATTTGAAGATCAATTCTTATATTTATAATTTTTGTTTTTAAAATTCAACTTAGTATAATTAATGATATATGAGTAAATAATTATAATTATAACACATCAACGTTCCTGAGGATGGTTTACTAATCCGAAAGCGCTCGAACATACTATTAAAAATTGTTGGTAAGTAGAAACTATTATATAAATAAATTAATATTTATTTACTTTTAAATAAAAGAATATGGTGTGGATTCCGCATGACATCCTTGTACGCCCACTGAATAGCATTACACTTCTTTTTTTTTTAACTGAAAAGTACATAAAGTTTTATTTCATTAATAACGTCTGAAATATGTTTTTTATTGTTATTATTTAATGTAAAACTTTTTTACAATCAAAGGTTAACAATTATTAATAAATAAACATTACTTAAATTAAAAAAAGGAAATGAGTCGAATTTGAATCGATGTGTCCTTCCAAAATCAAAATATTTCATAAATTAAAATCTTATTTCACTATAACTTTGGAACCAATCAAAATAACTCCCACTTATATCGTTGAAAAGCTCTCAATTAGGGCTTATTACTGCAGTTTTAACAAAAAGTTATCCAAAATTTTGTTTTGAAAAAAGTTAACCTAAATACTCAATAGTTATCCAAAATCCTAAAAAATTATATTTTTGGATTTTTTTGGTCAATTCGATAACAATCAAAACAGAAAGTGTATAACTAGATGTTACAGCAGCTCTAAATCCAAAATTTCAATATCCTACGGTTAATAGTTTTTGAGTTATGCGAGATACATACATACGTACAAATGTCACACCGAAACTAGTCTAAATAAATTCAGAGATGGTCAAAATGGATATTTCCGTTGAAATATGAAAACCAAAATTTTTGGCGATCACAATACTTCCTTTACTTCGTACAGGAAGTAAAAAGTGGTTTCGGGGTCAAATATCTGGCTAAAAAGTGAAACAAATACACACATACCCGCACACACAAAGTGGTTGTATATAATGTGTACTCGTGCACGTCTCTCTCCCTCTCTCTCTCTCTCTGTGTGTGTGTGTGTGTGTGTATGCGCGCGCGCGCGCGCGTGTGTTACGGTAAATTTGATTAATCCAGTGATTAAGTATAATCGCCGGATAACATAATCGTGATTATGATTAATTGCCTCTAATGTTGGAGAACTTAATAAACATATAGAAATTTATTAAATATACTGGTCATTTTACATATTCTCCATATTTTACATATTAAAATAACAACTAGACTATTATCAATAATTCCTGAATTTATTATTTAAATAATCAAAGCATTGCTGTTAATTTGGCAAGGTTAGTTAGCGAAGCGAGCGGAAATTTTTCGAATAAACAAAATATCGCCATAACTTTCTTTTTAGGTAAAATATCGAATTCGTTTAAAGTTCCTATTATTCTTTCGATAAAGGCCTAAAATTTGTCGAAGTAAATTTTTTTTATATCACCAACTATTGACCCAAGATGTGGAAAAATAGGGTTTTAAAGACAAAAAAATCATACCACCTTTAACAGGCACAGTATCGAATCTGTTTAAAGTAGTCCTCTAAACATTACCTAAAACTTTTGTCAGAAACAATTTTTGATATGACCAACCCTTAAGGCAAGAGATGACCAAAACTTTGTTGGAATTGTTAGAAGATGGGACTTGTATGCTAAACATATGAATTCTTTTTTTCACATGCAACAATCGTCGTATTGAGTAAATTTGAAGTTTTTCTTGACTTTAAGGTGGAAATCTTTTTTATCCTCTACTTAGCACCGGTGAAATCTACCTCCGCCTTCCGCGTGCCAAACGGGATTTTTTTTTTGTGTTTTTTAAACTAAGCGGTGCGGGTTGACTTGATATCTTGAAAAACCTCCTATACCCAAAGATTTGCAATTGATAAACTTTCTCTTTATCGCTAAAACCTAGAAAGTAAAAGTATTCGTAAGAAGTTTACACACATATTTGTTCGCGCGTGCGCATTTTCATAAATGTTAAATAATTATTTATTTTTTTTAAAGCTTACATTGTAATGGTAAAGTAATTAACAATAATTAATTAATAATCTAAAAGTATCCTCTGGGCATTTACTGTGATATTAATACTAATGAAATTATATATCGCCTGGAAGGCGTGAGACTGGAATGGCTATGAGCTATGGTTATGTCCGGGCATATATAATAACATTTGTCAGTAGGTGTTTACTTCGTGATCTACCACTTAACTCCATCTACTGATTTATACATATAAAAATCAATCAAATAATTCTCCTGAATAATATATTTTTATAACATCTACTACTTCAAATACCATATCAATAGTATTACTGTTTAATTAACATCTTTAAGATACATGAACTAGTTTATCCTAATCGTATTATTAAAAAAAATAATTAATGTGGTCTAATCGTTATTTCTTGATTTAGATGTACGGAATGGGCCACGAAAAAGTATCCCCACCAAGTAATCTTTGTAACGGAGGAGCATTGAATGGTGGGGAGAAGGAATGATCACGTGACTCACGGGAGGAGAGTCCTTACGTAGTATCTGTAACTATATGAATGTTCTGATATTATTATACAGTATTAAAGGAATTTACACAGATTTGAATACTAGATCGTGGATACCGGTGTTCTTTGGTGGTTGGGTTTCAATTAACCACACATCTCAGGAATGGTCGAACTGAGAATGTACAAGACTACACTTCATTTACACTCATACATATCATCCTCTGAAGAATTATCTAAACGGTAGTTACCGGAGGCTAAACAGGAAAAAGAAAGAAAAGTATTAAAGGAACAGAAATAGAAAAATGAATCTATTATTTATTGATGGTAAATAAAATCAAATATCTTAACTAATTATTAGATATTATAACACATTATTGATAATAAAGTCTGATTATTTAATATACCCAATTGATTTACAAAAAATATTAATAAATTTTCAGGACATGTTGTATAGATAAAAATAAAAATTTTCATAAAAACAGAGGTTCGAAGACGCTTCGTTACGAAATATTTCGCCTACATTTCTAGTCCTTCGGTAAAATTAAGCCAAAATCTATTTCTTGAGTCCAAAATTAAGAGGTAAATTTAGTGTTTTTACATAAAATCTGACCTTAAATTTTTTTTAAAAATAGATCTAAGAATGTATTTTTGTAGATTTCAAGAAATCATGGTTAAAAAATAAATGATTGGGACCGAAAAACACACTAAGTCATGTTTGACGTAAAATTATTTTTTTAAACGGATAAATACGTGAAAGTTTCAAACCAAACTGGTGGAGAATTCGATTACGAGTAAAATTCTAGGAATAAAGTTTTCAGAAACTAAACACAAAGTAAAAATTTCGAAGTTTATTGAAAATAGGACATATCAAAACGTGGCCAGATGTTAACTAGATATTACATGAAACAGAATTTTCAATATTACAAAAGGAAAGAATAAAATATTTTAGAAAAGTAAAAATAAAAACCGAAACAATAAACCCAACTTAAAAATTATTATATATATATTTTTTTCAATTTTCTACTTTTTTGGTTATTAATCACTAATATTATTTATCATTTTATTATTATGATTTATATTTTATTTTTTACTATAACACTTTCGGACTGTGTGGGAGTTCCTTGATGCAGTTGCACTGTTCAACCGGAATCCATAGAGAATACAAAAAAAAAATACAGTAATTAAGGGAGTCCTTTCTTAATTGCTTAAGGGAAAACTCTAACCGCATTGCTGGAAGAACTTACCCTTCAATAATGATCGACCATCGATCTATAATTTCAAGCAGGTATAAAGAACAGACAGAAACAGCGACCAAGGCGCGACAGCGAATTTCTGTCATTTAATTACATTGACCAGATAAATTTTTAATCTATGTCGCTCATATATTTTATTATAAGACGTAGTGCACCTACCAATTTAGAAAATATATGATATGTGAACGGCTGGACACAACAGCAACTGGTGTAATAGACCGCCCTTATACAGTTCATTTTAGCTTCAGGAGCTAACAGGAAGTACGTCATTTAAACTGTGTCAATGTACCGTAACCATTCGAGGTACGGACATTCGATCTCATGGTTGAGGACCATCGAATGAGTTGGTGAAGGAAAAATGCCAATAAATCCAAGTCTCCCAATACATTATATGTGTCATTTATGCGTAAATCCAGATAGCCTTTACAGAAAAGTATGGTGTAGATACACCAAAGAAGTCAAGCGGCTGTATGCCTAGATCTAGAATACCTTTACAGAAAAGTATGGTGTAGATACACCAAAGAAGTCAAGCGGCTGTATGCCTAGATCTAGAATACCTTTACAGAAAAGTATGGTGTAGATACACCAAAGAAGTCAAGCGGCTGTATGCCTAGATCTAGAATACCTTTACAGAAAAGTATGGTGTAGATACACCAAAGAAGTCAAGCGGCTGTATGCCTAGATCTAGAATACCTTCACAGAAAAGTATGGTGTAGATGCACCAAAGAAGTCCTCCAACAAGCGGCTGTAAGACAAGTTCTAAGAGACAAGTAATGAAGTAAAAAGCGGTCAAAAGCGGCCAAAAACGGTGGACCGAAAGTGCTAACACCAGAAAAATTGATTGACCAGCAAGATGCATATCTGTTAGTCTCAAGTAGTCTAAGCGACACCTATTTAGCCAGACTGGGCTCCATTGGTAGTGCCCACACGGCTTTCGCGCAAGTGTTTAAAGATGTATCCGGATAGAATTCGTGTTTTTCACAAGTTTTTATCTGCGCACAATGGAAAACGTGTAGCTTTCTATCAGCGGTTAATGTCATTCGTAACGCTAGATGGGGTAGAACTCGATGATTGGTTTCGGTCTAAAGACACACGATTCCAACTTGATGGATACGGGAATGCAAAGAATTCACGCATTTGATGTCCGGAAAATCCATATCAGCTGCACGAGTCTGCATGGACAAAAAGTCGGTGTTTGGTAATGCAGTTTTACGTATGCGAACCTCCATGACATTCATTTACGGTACAATGAACAGTAAGCGGCACATAAAGATGGTGCAACAATTTGTAAATACTACAGCTTTTTTTTTTTTTATATTCCCACCTACTCCTCTGGAACGGATCTACAATCAAGTTTGACTCGCGCCAGAGGAGTGTCCTTTACTCTAGCTCGCCTCCCCGCCCGCCGGCTGTATGTCCGGCACGGCAGGTCAGTTCACCGGTTAGCTCTTTTATTTCGTAGGTGGAAATTCCACCTACGACAAGCCGTCATCAGCGAGCGGTTTCTTCTTGACGAGCTTCCTCATCTTTCTTCTTTATAACTGCGGTTATAAACGACGAGATCACATTAAAGTTATCCTCGTTAAGTAGCATTTTATCCACCACATTCTCCGTAGATAATACGTCTTACACAGGATTGCCTGCTTTCAGTCCAACGGTTACATTCAAATACTACATGTTCAGGGGAATCATAAGCCCCACAGTAAGGACAGTTGTTGTTATCTACCCTTAGTCTCGCACATAAATAGGACCTGAACGACCCATGCCCTGTAAAAAATTGCGTTATCCAGTAATTTATGTCCCCGAACTTCCTTTCTATCCATGGTCGGATCAAAGGTATCAAACGATGTGTCCATCGTCCCGTGTTGGCTACATCCCAACGATGTTGCCAATTACGCAGCATCTCTTCATATGCTTCTTTAGAAGGTTGTCCACATGCTATACTCACTCGCATCTCCGCCAGTTGTTTAAGCGGAGGAACTCCTGCAATTACGAGTACTGCCTCGGTGGAGACTGAAGAATATGCGCATATCACTCTTAAGCCCATGCGCCGTTGAATTCCTTCAAGGGCTCTTCTGTTCTTGTCGGCACGCAGAGCTCTTTCCCAGACTTGTATACCGTAAAGTAAGATGGAATTAACTACGTGAGCGTAAATCTTACGCTTCGCAGTTCTGGATCCTGTCATATTACCGAGTAATCTGCTAAGATTTTTGACCGCGCATTCAGCTCGTTTACGTATTTCATTCACGTGTGCCGTAAAACTCCTCCTCTTGTCAAGCCAGATCCCTAAATATTTGACTGAAGTCTGTTGCTGGACAAGATTACCCCCCACTCGAATTAGGATGTCAGATATTCTCCTACGACCTGTCATGACTACGTATTTTGTTTTACCATGCGAAAGTTTTAAGCCTTTAGTAGACATCCAGACTTCTGCCATTCGTATCGCTGCGTTTGCCTTCTCCGATACCTCTATTTCAGTTTTTCCAGTAACAACCAAGGCCAGGTCGTCAGCAAAAGCCACTGGGAAAACACCCAGAGGATAACTCAGCCCGAGAATTCCGTCATAGACGAAATACTACAGCTGCTGACCGGCTAGAGTACACGTGGTTTCAGCAGCACTATGCTACGGCTCATACAGCCAGCAACACTAATGATTTTCTTGGATCAGTATTTTTCATGATTTCTAAGAGGTTTTAGTCCCGTCAGTCTCCTGATTTATCTTCTCCTGACTTTTTCTTGTAAGGATACCTTAAGGATGCTGCTTACAAAACTCATCCTTACACCATTCCCGAATTGCAGAGCAAATTTGAAGGATGGATCGCTCCAATTGCTCAAAAAACGTTGCAACATGTGTTTAAAAACATTCAACTTCGTATTCAATTATGTGAATCGCATAATAGAAGCCATTTATAACTACTATTGTAACTTACTCATTTCCCGATAACGTTACATCACTTTTTGAACACTCTGTAGTATATAACACTTACATATTGTTTATAAACCCTAATCTTTTGTATTTTACCCCAGATTTCTCTAAAACTACTAAAAATACAGTTCTGGAACCTCTTCGTTCTTTTTTCAATCTTTCAGGTCAGATTTAATATAAAACTATTACATTTTTTGGTTTTTTTGGGTCCCAAGAAGAACAGTCTGATTTAATTTTATCGAAGGCTTAAAAATCTTTCGCTAATCGAAATTCTCTATTAAAGCGTTTCCCAACATCTGTTAGTATGAACTTTGTTTTATTTTCACCAATAGAAGATGTCCTGAAAGTTATTTTACATTTTTTACGAATCACTTTGCGTATTTATATTCATAAAGGTTAAAAGTATTAACTTTTAAATACATTTTGGTATGTTATTACTTTTTTCGACAATACTACAGTTGGAATTTATGTTTTTTGTTCTTTGTTTTGATTCTTTACTTCTTTGTTTTCTTCACTTATTAATTCATGCTATTTTTAACACTCTTTACAAACAATAATAGTAATAACTTTAAACATAAATAGTTTTAATAAGATAAACAGTTTAGATTTGTATTTAAAAGTAAACAGAAAAAAAAAACAGGAGGTCTGAGTTTTGTTTTAGAAGTTTACATAAATGAGAAGTAGGTCAATTGAATAGCAGTTCTGATATTCACATAACTTCACGTATGTATTTATGTCTTAAGAATATAATTTGTATACTTTAGTAGCAATATAATAAAAATCAATTTTCTACAATATAATATAAAGTAAAATCCGATAAAAGGTTATTATAACTTTCTCGGTTTCTCTCGTGATGGATATTTATTTCATATTTTCAACTGCGTGTTCTAATATTATTCATTTTATTTAAAATCAATTATGAAATATAAATAGGAAACGATTTTTGAAATTAGATAACGAATTTAGTAAATGACTTAAAAAACATTTTCTACAAAGTGTTTCCTAGAGGGTCCTGCGATTTTCACTACATGGTAGAGGGAACAGGATGTATTAATGTTTGTTTACCTTATGAAAAGTCTGATGTGGACATCACATGACTTTCTTGTACGCCTATTATATTATATATACACATTTTTAAAAAAATGAAAAGTACAAAAAATTTTATTTCATTAAAAACTTCGCATATTTTTCTTTATCCTATTATTTAATCTATTATTATTGAATTATTACCGATCGTAAAAATTGTTTTACAATCTAAGGTTAATAATTATTAATAAATCAATATATTTAAATTAAACAAAAAAAAAAATACCTGAAAAAAAGGAGATGAAGTTTGATTCGTACCGATGTGCCTTCCTCTTGTAAGATCCAAATATTTAATTAAATTTTTATTTGGCTATAACGCTAGATCCAACGTAAATAAGTACCACTTACGATACATTGTTGAAAAAATCTCAATGAGGGCTTATTACTACAGTTAAGAAAAAGTCCAAAATCCAACAAATTTGGATTTGTTGAACGTTTTTGGTCAAATCGATTGCAATCAAAAGAGAGGTGCACAACTAGATATTACAACAGTCCTAAATCCAAAATTTCAACATCCTACAGTTAATCATTTTTGAGTTAAGCGAGATACATTCGTAGTTATGTACAGATGTCACGCCGAAACTTGTGAAAATGGATTCAGGGATGGTCAAACTGAATATTTCTGTTGAAATCTGAAAACTGACATTTTTCGCGATCACAATACTTCCTTTACTTCGTACAAGGAAGTAAAAAATAATGTATAATTTTCTTATTACGAAAATTTTAAACGAAATTTCACACTTTGATAAAAAAAAACCAGTTTAATGAAAATAGATGAAAAATAATAAAATGTGAAATCGAATGCCGCCTCCTTGCCTTCCTGATGGATGTCGTGCAGAATGGAAATTATGGAGTCTGTAAGTTTTGTGCCTGTATTCACGCATCATTTTTAAAATCCAATTAGATAATTTAATTCATATTTCAAGTGTTTGTTAACCGATCTGAATAAAATCTTTTGTCATATTATAAACAATAAAAGGCTTAACATTTATTCTAATAAAAAATAATTCAATAAAACTACTATTTATGGAACTATTAAAGTTTTAATTGCTCCATTATTTTAATTTTCACAGGTACAATTTTTTAGTTTATTTATTCTGTAGAAAATATTATTGGGTATATATACGAAATATAATTAAAATATCTCAAAATGTTTTTAAGATACACATTTTGAATGAAAAAATATAAATTGGCAAACAGAAGAAAAGTAAATAAAATAGGGGATTTATCCATGTGAACTTATTTGAGTTTAATAAAAACATTTTTTTTTGTCGTTCCCCTTTGTTTGTCCCCCCTCTGGAGCCGGATCCCAACTAAGCTTGTACACCGCTCCATGGGGTGCCATCGCCTCAAACTACCTCGTCAAGAACTAAGATTCTCCCCAGGTAGCCGGGACTCAGTCTTTAATCATTCGCCATGCCTCTAATGAGGGCACTCGAGGGAGTCCCCCCGCCGACACTCCGGCCTTTACTCCACGCCTCTAATGGGAACCCCAGAGGGATCCTCCACCAGTACTACGGTCTTTCTTTAACCCCCCGTCGTGAATTTCCAAAAGGAGTCCCCGTCCAATCATCGAAAATAAGACACCTTATCGTCCCACCTCTCCTGGACGAGGCTGTCTCAACCCTAGGTCGTCCCCCCCAAAAAAAGGAAGAAGAGTCTCATTTCTTGCTACTGGTCCTACAGCTTCGGCCCTTAAGTGAATGCCCTCGAACTTTACATAAGGAGCATTTAGCCTCAGTTTGACAATCTTTCCGAAGATGCCTCTCAGCTCCACAATTAAAGCAATGACCCCTTTTGTCGGGACCGCTGCAGGACCCAGCCCGATGCTCTACCTCCCAAAATATAATTATTTATCATATATAAACATTTTGTTTATATATATATATATATATATACATACATATTAAACTCAATACATACGAGTACTATTCTGAAGTAACAGAGATAAACAAATATGTTACTCCAACATCCAAATTATCCGTTTATGGATATAACAACCAAATAATGATATTTTTACCGATTAAGGTTATTAAAATAAGATATTAAAAATTAAAAATTACTTACGCATTATTAGGATCTTATAAATTTCTCATACTAACCTAAAACAAAAAACAAAAAATTACATACTGAAAAAATAATACACACAGGCATATAGTATATACAGAGTGTATCATGAAGTTTTCCTGGGATTTTTATAATCCATTCTATTCGTGAAAATCATTGAAAAAAGTTCATGTAAACAAATGTCCTAAAATGCTTTGTTTGCGAATTACGGATAGTGAAAGATTTCTCTCGGATTTCAGCTATCCCGTGAAATGAGAACTTACTTAAATTTTAAAACGTTAATTAAGAGTCAAAATTAGTGACTTCATATCAATTTTTATCTCGAAAATCGAATAAAATAGGTCACAGAGCGGTATCTAATTATTGAGAAATGTGGAATGAAAACCAATAAATTGTATTAAGATTAATTTCTCATACATGGTACCGCTGATATGTTAAATAAATAAATTGATGTAATCCACGTTACCAGCATGTTGATATGTTATCTAGATCTTTCGGCTTACTTGGAAGCCATCATCAGGAGTTAAAATTAATGCATAACATCAAAATTTTAAAAAACAGTCATGATTGTCCGGTCTTAATAGTATACTGAGGGATTATCTTGATATGTATACAGTCTACTAGTAGGACCGGACACACATGATTGATTTTAAATTTTAACTTTGACTTTAATGCATTAAGGATGGCTTCAAAGTAAACCGAAACATCTAAGAACATAACGTACTGGTAAGGTGGATTATATTAATTTTTATTTATCTACTAAAAATCTTGTTTTTTTTTGTTTAACGTACAATATATTTTTTAAATGGGTAACAGATACGTAAAACTTGTAGAGAAATTAATACTAAACAAAATGGTTTAAGATCTAATGCCAGTGGAAGTTTTCCTTTGAGGTTGGATGAAGTTGTTCGTCTATTCCCTTCATATTGGCATACAAGAAGAATTGAGATATCGTATAACAGAAACTGGAGTTCCTATCAGGAATAATAATGAGCTATTAGACGTGCCCGGGTAGCTTGGATTGCCGAGTAAAAGTATCTACTGAACAGAACGGCGGCCATATTCAAGAACTGTAATGAAAAACTTTCTGCAGCTTTATCAATTAACTATTTTGATACATAATAATTCTTAGAAAAAAGTATTAATTTTGATTTTTTTTAAAACTATTTTTACATCGTTGTACGAACTAAAAGAAACAATGTGATCGCGAATAATTTCGATTTTCAGATTTCAACGAAAATATCCAATTTTACCATCTTTGAATCCATTTTGACTAGTATCGACGTGACGTCTGTACGTACGTATGTACCTCACATAACTCAAAAACGATTAACCGTAGAATGTTGAAATTTTGGATTTAGAATTGTTGTAACGTTTAGTTGTACACCTCCCTTTTGATTGCAATAAATTTGACCAAAAACGTTCAAAAAAGCCCAAAATTCAAATTTTTTGAATTTTTTTATTTTTTCTTAACTGCTGTAATAGGTCATCATTGAGAGATTTTCAATGATATATCACAGTGATACTTATTTTCGTTGGCTCCAGAGTTATAACCAAATAAAAGTTTAATCAATGAAATATTTTATTCTTACAAGGGGAAGGCAAATCGCTCAAATCCGACTTCATCTACTTTTTTTAACTTTTTCTTTATTTAAATTTATTATTTATTAATAATTATTAACCACTGTTTGTAAAAGAATGTTTACAATAAATAATAAGAATAGAAAAAAGAAAATATGAAAAATATCAGAAGTTAATAATGCAATAAAATTTTATACACTTTTCATTTAAAAAAAAAACAATGTATATAAGTAATTTAATAGGCGTACAAGGAAGTCATGTAGGGTCCACATCAATTTTTTTTTAGAACGTGAATCGTCGACATTCGCAAAAAAACCGTATTTGAAATTTTAGGACGACCTATATACTTTCTCTTTATAGATAGCTACAATTGCTATGTAGCAGTAATATAACCAAAATTTTTGTTTAACAACCTAAATTCCCTCTAAGTTGCATGGGTGCCCGGGCGCTGTGATTTTAGAGATATTGTAATAAATTTCACAAAGAAATTTATTTCCCGCGCATCTACAATCAGCTATTGTAAATACGTAATACAGGGTTACCATAAAAGAATGGTGCGGTTTTGAACATGGTTTAAATTAAAACAGAATTACTTACAGTTTATGTTTTTTATTTTTCAAATTTATCGTCTCAAACATTTTTTTACATAATTAATAAATTTCAATATGTGCGCCCTTAGTCGCTCGACAAATGTCCAAACGATACTCAACTTCTCTCCAAACAACATTTCTTCGTTAATGGTTGTCATCGCTTCATTAATCCTGTTTTTTAAGCGGTTTAGGTCGCGAATTTTTTGGGTATAAACAACGCTTTTGATGTACACCCGCAAGAAAAAATCGCAAGGTGTCAGGTCTTTACTTCTTGGAGGCCAAAGTACGGGTCCTTGCCGGCTTATCCATCGATCTCCAAATTTTTCGTTCAAAGCGTCCGTGACCGATGCATTGAAGTGCGGGGGACCACCATCTTGTTGGAAATGAAGTCAATGAATGTTTTCGAGTTCATCCGGCTGAGGAAAGCAATATTTGGTTAACTTATCAATATACATAACTCCATTAACTGTTTTTTCAGCAAAGAAGAAAGGCCCTATTACTCGATTTTTCATCACACCACAACAAACATTAACTTTAGGCGAATCGCGTTGTTTCTCGATAATTGCATATGGGTTTTCAGAGCCCCATATTCGTGAATTGTGTCTGTTTACCCATCCATTCACATGGAATGTAGCTTCGTCTGTAAAAATTATATCATTTAAAAATGATTCGTTTTCACTTATTCTGTCTGACATTTCAACAGCGAAATTGTAACGTTTTACACCATCATCGGGTTTCAATTCCTGCAGTATCTGGATTGTATAAGCGTGTAATTTCAGTTTTTTATGTAAAACTTTGGGAACTGTTGATTTTGGAATACCTAATTCGACGCTTCGACGGGGTTGGACTTCCCTGGACTTCTAATCGCCGATCGTCTAATTAGTTCAACTGTTTCGTCTGGTACACTTGGTCTGCCGGTTGTTTCTGTTTCTTAACCGATCTGGTTTCTTCGAAACGTTTGAACCAACGTTTTATGTTATTTTTGTGCGGGGGATCTCTTCCAAATTCACGTCGAAACGCACGTTGAACTAAAATTACGGATTTTAATTCGGCCATCAATAAAACACACTTTGCTTTGTCTTTATCCGAGAACATAGTAACTGACTAAACTCACCGCAACAACAATACAAGAACTGACGTTGTGGTTACAACTGATAAACAAACTTTTGGGTTGGGGGCTTTCAGGGATACCAATATAACATCTAGAAATTTCCCTACAATCTTCCTATGAATTACTGAAACCGCACCATTCTCTTATGATAACTCTGTATATACTCAATGACACGGTTAGTTGAGCAACCCGTTTAGTAGGATACACCGTGACTTTCTTCTGCTATTCACAATAAAAACATTCTATTCAGTTAAAGGCAGTTCATCACACAAAAGATTGTAATGTTTACAAGTGATGGAGCCAGTGTTATGATCGGGAAGAAAAATGGGCTAGCAGAAATTCTCAAAAGAGAAATATCACATTTAATTGAACAACAATGTGTAGTACATAGGGAAGATTTTAGATTAGATCATGCGTAGAAAAATTTATCTATCATGCACGATGTAGAGAATTTGATTGTAACTGTGTACACAATGTTTCACAGAACTAGAATAAAAAAAAATTGAAGAATTAGCTCAAGTGTTACAGCATGACGTTATAACTTTTAAATCATTAAATGAAGTTAAATGGTTATCCAGGAATTTCAAAACTGGTAATTTAATAAAAAAAATACGATACATTAATTGAATATTGTAAAAGTCAGATAGCAGAATGCGATGACCCCATTTTTAAATACCGTGAAAAAATGTTAACTATTCACAATATCTGGTAACAACATTTTCTCTGAAAGATATATTAGACGACCTTTCATCCTTATGCAAATATCTACAAAAAAGCGATTTAACATAAACTGCTCATCGGTATATAAAAATTAAAATTAATAAACTAATAACTCAATATTTGGGAGACGATATCTTTTCGAGCGATGCTGTAAGAGAAATATTATCAGAACTTCAAAATGATATCGATACATCAGCTATAATTCGATTTACTGAACGTGTTTGTTCACTTAGAGAGCGGATTTCCTGATGGAAAATTTAAAGGTTGGCAAGCGTTTGATAATGAAATTATTAAAAAAAAAAGCTAATGTGGACACCACATGACTTCCTTGTACGTCTATCAAATTACATATACACATTCTTTTTAAATGAAAAGTATATAAAATGTTACTTCATTAATAACTTCTAATATTTTTTTTCATAACTTTTTTTTTATTGTTATGATTGAATTATTATTTATTGTTATTTTTTTACAATCGTGTTAATAATTAATAATGAATCAATATATTTAAATTAAAAAAAGAAAAAGTTAAAAAAAGGTGAAGAAGTCTGATTCGAACCGTTGTGCCTTCCCCTTGTAAGATCCTAATAATTCATTAATTAAATTTCATTTGGCTATAACTCTGGAATCAATGAAAATAAGTACCACTTATCGTTGAAAAGCTCTCAATGATGGCTTACTACTTACTAGTAAAGAAAAAGTCGAAAATCCAAATTGATTTGGATTTTCCGCTTTTTTGGACACTTTTGGATCAGTCGTTTGCAATGAACAAGGGAGATGTACAACTAGATGTTATAACAGTCCTAAAACCAAAATGTTAACAACCTACATACATACGTACAGACGCCACGCTGAAACTAGTCAAAATGGATTCAGGGATAGTTAAAATGGATATTTCAGTTTAAATCTGAAAACCGAAATTTTTCGCGATTACAATACTTCCTTGTACGAAGTACAAATACAAAAGTAGAGAAAGTTAAAATATTCAAAATTCATGACAAATAAAAACGTTGATATAGATAAAATATGGAACTAATATTCAGAATTAAAATTTCAATTCTAGAGAAAACTAATCTAGGACTATTCATGATTTTTAGTAATACATTAATTTTTGTCCAAACTTACCCTGAATTATCTTACCATTTCTTTCTATGTAACATTATGGGAACATTTCAAGCATTCAGGGTAGACTGCGAACACGGATTTTCTACTATAAATTTCATAAAAATAAAATATCTAAACGGACTCGAAAATGAATACTTGGGTGATCTTATGAGAATTAAATTACGTTTAGCCAATGGTCAAAAATAAATGGATTTCTACGAAAGACAAAAGGCAAAAACTTTAAACTAAAATAAAGCAATTCATTTAATTGTTTTCATTTGAATATGTACACACACATACATATATATATATATATATATATATATATATTCATTAATTTTAATCTTGGAGCAAGTGAAGCAGGTGAATATCAGAATGAAGCAGTGAAGCAGGTGCTATCCAAAATTACAATTTTTATAAAAAAAGAGTATTTTTTACTTTTTAATTAATATATATGTATATATATAATAGCAAACAAAGGAAAATAACTCAGAAAATTATAAGAGGAACCAAACGACAAGCCCAAAAAAACTTGATTCAGCAAATAGAAGAAAGTTCCAAGAAAACTAATTTCCGAGACTATTATAAAATTTTTGGTCAGGCTCTTCAAAGATATGAACCACCGACCTTTATGCTGAGAGGAAAAAAAGGAAATATGGCCCACACCAATAAAGAAAATGCTGAAATTTTGGCAGAAACCTTCAATAGACTCCTCAACTGTGACGACCCCCCAGAGCTTTTTGAGATTGACACTGAAACTCCAGTTAAAACTTCACCAGTAAATATCAACCCGCCAACAATTCAAGAAGTTCTTGCAGCCTTAAATGAAATAAAAAACTACAAAGCAAGCGGAGAAGACCAGCTTTTCACAGAACTCTGGAAACACTCATCAGTTTATTCAGTCAAAACTTCCCTACATCTATGCCTCGTGAAAATATGGAACGAAGAAAAACTTCCAGAACACTGAACCACAGCCCTCATCCATCCATTACATAAAAAAGGGGATAAAACTAATCCTGAAAACTACAGAGGCATATCTCTCCTGGATTGCACATAAAAAACCCTGTCGAGCATCATATACAACCGATGCAAAGACCAACTTGAACTGGAACTTGGGGAATACCAAGGGGGATTTAGGCCATGGAGAGGTTGCCCGGAGCAAATAATATCCCTAAAACTTATGATGGACTTATATAAAAGACGGAAAAAACAACTAATAATCACCTTCGTCGACTTTAAAAGGGCCTATGATTGTATACACCGACCATCCATGCTGAATATTCTGAGAAACCTGGGCCTTCACTCTAAACTCGTAAACATGATAAAATTAACTTTAGCCAATACCCAGTCCAGAGTGAAATTCAGAGGTGAACTCTCTCAACCCTTCTACATAAAAACTGGATTGAGGTAAGGTGATGGCCTCTTACCACTCCTTTTTAACTGCGCCCTCGAATTTGTCATGAGAAAATGGTATGAAATAAAGACCAAAAATATAAAAATGGGTACTAAGAAAAACTCCATCACACTAAATTGCCTAGGATTTGCAGATGACCTCGCTCTTTTAGCAAATAATATTCAAGAAGCCAAAACACAAATCATGAGCCTTCAAACCTAGCACAAAAGATAGGGCATCATATCTCTTTCGAAAAAACTGAACTAATGGCCATAGATCCTCTGGTAATAGAGCACGTTAGGTAAACAATCAGAAAATTAAAATAGTAAAACAATTTAAATATCTAGGGGAAATAATAACTTATAATTTAAATGAAAAAGTGACATGGCAAAACAGGACAAATAAAATGATTAAATCCCAAAAATTAACTTGGTCAACATATAACAAAAAATGCCTTTCTGCTAAAACAAAACGTAAACATTATAAAACTGTAATTTAGCTAGAAGTCACCTACGGAAGCGAGACCCTTTTCAAAATCACTCAGAAAAACCGAATCGATAAAATTCTGAAAATAGAGAGGAGAATTGTCAGAACGTGTATCGATAAAAAATACCAAAAAGAAGGCCGATGGTGGATTGTGCCAAATGAGGTGGTGTATCGAGAAATAGAGCCTGTTACCGATACTATGCGGAAAAAAAGAATCTCTTTCTTTGATCATCTCATAAGGACACCGGAAACAAGACTGTCAAGAAATATCATTGAAAAGCTCTGGTTCCAAAAGCTAGAAGTAGGATGGATCAAAGAAATTAGAGAAGATATGAAAGAATTGGGAATTTCCCTGACTGATCTACAGAATAAAACTGGAAAAATTACAAGGCTAAAAGATAAAAGCATTAGATTTAAACAAAAGACAGACAAACGACAAAATACAACGAAGAGGGTGTTTACGGATGAAGAAAAGAAAGTAAGCTGTGAACGGATGAAGAAATACTGGGCAGCTCGAAAGAGTAAAATAACACGCTTTTCTCAGATAAGATCCAACTAAAATTGACTTAAGTGGTCCCATGTTGGCCGTAAAAGCATAATAATAATAATAGCAATAAAAACTTTTACACAAATTGTGATATTTGAATCATTTTTTTGGCCAAATTGAATTTTGTGCGCACAACTCTGAAAAAAATTAAAGGATACTTTGAATATATAGCCGGGAATTTAAAAAGTAAAAAATACTAATTTTTTTATAAAAAATGTAATTTTGGGTAGCCTTTCACCTGCTGCACTTGCTCCAAGATTAAAATTAATGAATTTTTAATTGGTAATCAATAGAAAATTATAAAAATAAAATCGTGTCCACCTATCTTTCTACATAAACTGGATTAAATTTTCAACGAAAATAATTTTATATCCTTAGAAGGAAAATTAAATTACCTTCAATAAAATGAATTAGTCTTAAGTAAGTATTTTAGTAAATGTATAAAACTAAAATACATGATAAATAAACAGAATAAAAATGTAAATAAAATGAATTGTAAAGAAAGACCTTTGTTAAACATAATATTGAAATTGTTATTTCAGTTGTTTAACAATCATTATAAGTATGTACTGTGCTAAGTAAATAGTATAAATGAATAAGTAAATGTAAAAAAAGATTGAAAAACGTATAATCAACAAAAAATCAATACTTACATAATGCGAAGGTTATTTAATCATTAAAATGATAAACGACCACAGCCAAAAATCTATTAAATAGAATAAATTTAAAGTGTCTGGTATTCAAGTCGGCACTACTAACCCTCGCATAGAAAATATAAGCTGTTTAAAGAGACGCCCATTGTTATAAAATCTCTTTTATTTGTTAACTATTCGCTTCAAACATAAATCGTGTAAAAAGCGATCAACGTTTTACTTTTTATGAAGTAAAGAATGTATTGTGATCGCGAAAAATTTCCGTTTCCAGATTTCAACGGAAATATACATTTTCACCATCCCTGAATTCATTTTGACAAAAAAATTCAAAAATTCAAAAATTTTGACAAAAAATTCATTTTATTGACAAAAAAATAATAAGAATTGTTAAAAAATAGTGAAAAAATAAAATATAATTTTTATGAAAACAAGAGATAAATATTAAAAATTAAAAAAAATCTGTTAATGTAAAAATCTGTAAATTATATATACACATTTTTAAATGTACGTAAAATTTTATTTCACTAATAACTACTGATTTTTTTTCATATTGTTCTTTTTTTTATTGTTATTATTGAATTATTATTTATTGTAAAACATTTTCTATAATCATAGGTTAATAAATCAATATATTTAAATTAAAAAAAAAAAAGATAAAAAAGAGGAAAAAAAGTTGGATTCAAACTGATGTGCTTCCCGTTGAAAGATATAAATATTTAATTAATTATAATTTTATTTGGCTAACTCTGGAACCTTTTTTTTTGTCTTCAGTCATTTGACTGGTTTGTTGCAGCTCTCCAAGATTCCCTATCTAGTGATAGTCGTTTCATTTCAGTATACCCTCTACATCCTACATCCCTAACAATTTGTTTTACATATTACAAACGTGGCCTGCCTACCCAATTTTTTCCTTCTACCTGTCCTTCCAATATTAAAGCGACTGACTATTCCAGGATGCCTTAGTATGTGGCCTATAAGTCTGTCTCTTCTTCTAACTACATTTTTCCAAATGCTTTTTTCTTCATCTATTTGCCGCAATACCTCTTCATTTGTCACTTTATCCACCCATCTGATTTTTAACATTCTCCTATAGCACCACATTTCAAAAGCTTCTAATTTTTTATTTTCAGTTACTCCGACCGTCCAAGTTTCATTTAAAGCTACGCTCCAAACATATACTTTCAAAAATCTTTTCCTGATGTTTAAATTAATTTTTGATGTAAACAATTTATATTTCTTACAGAAGGCTCGTTTCGCTTGTGCTATTCGGCATTTTATATCGCTCCTGCTTCGTCCATCTTTAGTAATTCTACTTCCCAAATAACAAAATTCTTCTACCTCCATAATCTTTTCTCCTCCTATTTTCACATTCAATGGTCCATCTTTGTTATTTCTACTACATTTCATTACTTTTGTTTTGTTCTTGTTTATTTTCATGCGATAGTTCTTGTGTAGGACTTCATCTATGCCGTTCATTGTTTCTTCTAAATCCTTTTTACTCTCGGCTAGAATTACTATATCATCAGCAAACCGTAGCTTTATCTTTATCTTTTCACCACAAAAAAAAAGAAGAAAAAAAATATAAATATTTTAATTTAAGTTGTGGGTGTATGTGTAAACCGTATATCAGAAACAACCCAGACTTGTAAAACTTTCCTGTCACGCGACCAAAGTCGCAGGAAAAGTTCTACAACTGTGTTGTCAGCTTTTTTTTTAGTTATTTAAAAAAAATTCTATTAGATTTATTAAAAAATCAAATAAACTTTATGAAATTACATTTTAAAAAAAATATAAAAAATTTTAATATTAAAATGTGAAAGCGATGAAAATTAATAAATTTTAAAATCTCATTACAGTATTACTATATACTGGATAAAAAGCGTTTAAATTGATCAAAAGTTTCCTTACGTAAACCTTAAATGGGAGGTTCTTTGTAACAGCTGGTGATAGAATAATTAATTATTATAGATAAAAGTAAAATAACCTGAATATTTTCCTTAAAACTGCTTACTTATCCATGTTTATCCATTATAAACAGACGTTATACACTAAGCTTACAAATAAACTTATTTCATAACATATTTAATTATTACAATTTATAAATCACGCGTCTACATATTATTGATTTTCCTTGAAATAAAATTTACTCATCTTATTTTCCTTTACGTGAGGACGGATTGGAACGTAATATAATGATCAGTCCTAATAGAACGTTAAATTGATCGACCTGTTTATAATTCCTCTTCGAGTAGAAGCAAGCTTTACCTTATTTCAGATTCATATTATTATGTTGCTTACATTATCTATTTATATACGTCGTATGTAAAACAACTTCAATTCCTACTATTCATAAATGCTTTTCTTAAAAGTAATGATAATCATTATATCCATTATGTGTGTGCGTATGTGTTTGAGTATTCATTCATTATGTTGTGCGCGCGCGCCTGTGTGTGGTACCAAATGTGATAAACAGAATAAATGTCACTTATAGAACTCAATAACACAAGAATAACAGTTGTGAACCGTATATTTTACTTACTAAAGAAGGGAATGGGAAACCAATTCACTACTCAATTTTTCCTTCTGTTTATTATAACCTGCTTGTAATTCTGGGGTATGATTTAGCTATTTTCAGAGGGTACCTTATTTCATTTCAGATAACCTTTAAACCTATAGAATACCGGGTTATTCAAGAAGCAATTCATAACTAAAAAAAAAATATAAAAATTTATTGAGATAACTTAACAGATTCTACCGAGGTGTCATTTCATAGAAAAACACATAAAGTTTGTCACGCAACATTCACTTGGTTCGATATGGCTTCCATTTGTAATGCGTTGTACATCCCCCCTGAAGTCGATTGCATTCCAGATTTTAGCCAGCAAGTAGGGCGTTACTTCTGCAGCTGCAGCATTAATTCGAAAGATAGCTAGGCAAAGGTAGTACATAAATTCGACTTTTAATAAACATCATAAGAAAAAAATTTAGCGGGATCAGAATGTGGGGAGCAAGGTGGCCATGCAGTTGGAATTTCACGACCAATCCACCGACCTGGGAATCGAGTACCAAAAAAATCTCAGAATTCTAGGCGTTAGTGAAATGATGCCCCTTCTTGCTGATTTTAATGGCGTTCATTCTGGCCATCATTATCTAACAGAAAGAAAATTTTGAAGCATATCTAGATTAACGATACCATTTAAGATTGCCTCCTGGAAGCAGGACGGGACGTCTTGGTTTCCTTAGGGAATAAAAAACATTGACTTTAGAGCTATCACGAATGTGCTGCAAAGTTTCATGCGGGTTATCGCTGCCCCATATTCAGCATTTGTGGATGTTTACCTTGCCACTAATGTGAAACGTCGACTCATTACTAAAAATTACATTGTCTAAAAATAAATCGTTGTCTGCAATTCTAACCATCATTTTGTCGTTATCTGTAATGCTATGAACCACTGTTAGTTTGTACGGCTTTAAGTGCAATCGTTTACGGAACGGAACGCAACGCAAGAATGGCGGGAGTTTCAATATTTCTACCTACAGATCGCAGAGTCTGGACTATGTCCCTTGCTGCTGTATCTTTCTATTATCGGGTGGATTTCATCGATTATTTAGTGGCGGTTATAAATTTTAAGTTTTATTTATGGACGGATTTGTTAATTTATGTTCCTCTCCGTATGGACCATCGTGAAATTTATTTACTGGTTCTGACCGTGAGAGACTAAGCTTTTGAGCCTAGTAATCTCGGCGTGATTCCCCTTCAGTCCATCCGCTGAAGTCCTTTCGGTATCAGCACCTATAGACTAAAAGGAATGCGCCTACCGGAGCCCTAGTTATTTGGAGGGAGAAATGCGCCCCGTTCTCCGGAGGGAGTCGCATATGCTGACTAAATGAAATTGTAGTCTCTTCGTGGGACGGTGTGGGATGTTGTCTACCTTTTTATAGTTTTAACAAGATTTAATTGCGAAAACGGTCACTTTCACGGCCGGAATTTTCGCGCGGTTTCCATTTATAGGTTACGCGATATAGAGGCTCCTAAGCCTGGTTTGTAATTGTTTGACTCTCGTACCGCCTCTTCACAGTGGATCGTTTAATACGGCATGAGACCGTTTTCTTATACCCTGTAGAGTACGGTCCTCTCAGCAGATGTCCCGGAGATGGCTGTGTTCGGACACAGCCGCTCTCCCGAACAGTCTGCGTGCCTGGGCCACCCCCACCTCGGATATGGTGCAATCATTTACGTAATAGTTATTTGTGGAACACCAGTTTCATGTGATGCACGTCGTGTTGATTTCCTCGGACTACGTGCAAAGCTTTCTCTGAGTTGTTCCGTAGCAACTTCAGGAACGCATGGGCGTTCTGGTGAATTTATTTGTTTAATAGAATAGCCTGTCTCAACGAAGGTTTGGTACGAAGATTAAGTTTTATGCCTGCAAGGAGAGTCTTACTACCTTACTCTCTTCGAAAATTACGTTGAACTGCAGTTTCTGACTGCAAATCGTGAAACCAAAACGCACAGCGAGCATGTTTCGTACCAGTAAATATACCCATTTCTAACAACATTGGTAATAGCAATGATGGCAAAATTCGGTACTAATGAACTACCTGACACAAAAATTGATATATTTTGCTATGAAATAAGATCTTAACCAAATCTGTAAGTTATATAAATAAATTTTTATTTGATTTTTAAAGTTGTGAAGTACTTTTTGAATCACGCTATAATTTAAACTATTTTCTTTTAGTTTTGACTATGTAGGTATATAACATTGTAGGTTATATAACATTTAATTCATCGTATTTCTTTTGTTTTAGTTTATTATTTAGTCACAATTTTTATAGTGTATTTTTTAAAAATATTTTTATTACTGGTTTTCTACAAATTTATTTTTAATTAATTCTTTAAAATCTATTAGAGATGATGATTACAAAATTAAATATACATTTATTTACAGGTTTTTAATTTCCTTTAAACGTTCCAGTAATCAATTTACTCTTTTATTCCATTATAATTTAAGTAACTTTTTTTTTTTGTTAGAATTACAAATAAACAAAAGTGAAATGAAAAATTCATATAGAATAAATTTAGTGGAATAAAATATGTAATTTTTTTCTGTCAAATTTATTATGCAACCAACTCTTTTTTTTCTCTCTTTTTTTTTTTGAAAGCTTTGGTTGAAATAGTATTACATAATTTGAATATCCGTCGAATTGGCGCCGACATAACACCAAACTATAAGAGATTTAGGGCAGCAGATAAAATGTTAGAGAAAACAAGATGTAGCTACATGTTGTCCGTGTGCCCTTTTAGATGTAATGGTATTAAAAAAAATCAAAAAAAGTAATTTTAGATATAAAAAATCTGATTTGGACACCACTTAATTTCCTTGTATGCCTATTAAATTACTATACACATTTTTAAAGGTACATAAAATTTTATTTTAATAATTAATAACTTCTGATCTTTTTTCATATTGTCCTTTTTATTATTGTTATTATTGAATAATTATTTATTGTAAAAACTTTTTTATAATTACAGGTTAATAATTATTAATAAATCAATAATTTAAATTAAGAAAAGAAAAGTTAAAAAAAAAAACGAAATGAAGTCTGATTCGAACCGTGTGCCTTTCCATTGTAAGATCCAAATATAACGTTAATTAAAATTTTATTTGGCTATAACTCTGGAACCAATGAAAATAAATACCACTTATGATATGTCGTTAAAGAGCTCTCAATGAAGGCTTACTGCAGTTAAGAAAAAGTCCATAAACCATTTTTTTTTTTTTGGATTTTGGGCTTTTTTGGACAGTTTTGGTTATATTAATTGCAATCAAAACGGGAGGTGCAAAATCTAGATGTTACAACACTCCTAAATAAAAAATTTCAACATCCTACGGCTAATCGGTTTTGAGTTACGCGAGATACATACGTACGTATAGACGTCACGCCGAAACTAGTCAAAATGGTTTCAGAGATATTTTAGTTGAAGTCTAACGATCACAATTTTTCGCGATCACAATACTTCGTTTACTTTGTTTAAGGAAGAAAAAAATACTCGCGTGTATACATATATATATATATATATTTTTTTATTATTATTATTATGCTTTTACGGCCAACATGGGACCAATTAAAGTTAGATCTTTTCTGAGAAAAGCGTATTATTTTACAGTATATGATACAGTAACAAATGAAAAGGAGTAGCGGCAAATCGATAAAAAAGAATCATTTGGAAAAATATAGCTTAAAGAAGAAACAGACTTATATAGGCCACATTTTAAGGCATTCTGGAATAGTCACTTTGATATAGGAGGGACAGGTAGATAGGAAAAATTGTACAGGCAGGCAACGTTTGGAATATGTAAAACAAATTGTTAGGGATGTAGGATGTAGGAGGTATATCGAAATGAAACAATTAGGAATTGCTTCCGAGCTGCCCAGTATTTCTTCATCCGTTCAGATCTTGCTTTCTTTTCTTCATCCGTAAACACCCTCTTCGTCGTAGTTTGTCGTTTGTCTGTCTTTTATTTAAATCTAATGTTTTTGTCTTTTAGCTTTGTAATTTTTCCAGTTTTATTCTGTAGGCAGGGAAATTCCCAATTATTTCATATCTTCTCTAATTTCTTTGATCCATCCTACTTCTAGTTTTTGGACCAGATCTTTTCAATGATATTTCTTGACAGTCTTGTTTCCGGTGTCCTTATGAGATGATCAAAGAAAGAGATTCTTTTTTTCCGCATAGTATCAGTAACAGGCTCTATTTCTCGATACACCACCTCATTTGGCACAATCCACCATCGGCCTTCTTTTTGGTATTTTTTATCGATACACGTTCTGACAATTCTCCTCTCTATTTTCAGAATTTTATCGATTCGGTTTTTCTGAGTGATTTTGAAAAGGGTCTCGCTTCCGTAGGTGACTTCTAGCTAAATTACAGTTTTATAATGTTTAAGTTTTGTTTTAGCAGAACGGCATTTTTTGTTATATGTTGATCAAGTTAATTTTTGGGATTTAATCATTTTATTTGTCCTGTTTTGCCATGTCACTTTTTCATTTAAATTATAAGTTATTTCCCCTAGATATTTAAATTGTTTTATTATTTTAATTTTCTGATTGTTTACCGTAGTGTGCTCTATTACCAGAGGATCTATGGCCATTAGTTCAATTTTTTCGAAAGAGATATTAGGCCCTATTTTTTTGTGCTAGGATTTGAAGGCTCATGATTTGTGTTTTGGCTTCTTGAATATTATTTGCTAAAAGAGCGAGGTCATCTGGAAATCCCAGGCAATTTAGTGTGATGGAGTTTTTCTTAGTACCCATTTTTATATTTTTAGGATTTATTTCATACCATTTTCTCATGACAAATTCGAGGGCGCAGTTAAAAAGAAGTGGTGAGAGGCCGTCTCCTTGTCTCAATCCAGTTTTTATGGAGAAGGGTCGAGAGTGTTCACCTCTGAATTTCACTCAGGACTTTTTTTTTTCTTAATTTTTTTTTTTTGTTTTGAGAAACTATGATTCTGATTTAATATTTATTTTTGGAAGAAAACCCTTTCTTTCATCAAGAAATAATTGTCACCATAATCGTTTGTGTAAACTTTTTTTTTTAAAACAGTAATATATATTCAAAATTTTAATTAGGGCCAGGATCGAATCATTCTTTAAATTTCATTAAAACGAGTTGAGCCAATCAAGCGTGGTATTTCAGCAAAGACATATATACATATATATATATATATATAAAAGATTCTTTTTTATTGCATAAAGTATTGAAAAATTTCTCCAGTAATAATAATAATAATAATTTTTTTCCTTTTTCTTTTTTTTAACTGATATTGGATGTACTTCTCTTTATTATAATTCTTTGAAAACTCATTTAATTTAAATATTCAGTAAAAGAAAAAAAAATCAATACAATTAATTTGTAAATGACTTTATCGTACTTTGTACGAATCAATGAAATTCTGTTGGCTTTGTAATTTTAAAAAGCATTTCTTTCATAAATATTTGAAAAAAAAAACGTGAAGAAACTTATTAAAAAGGAAAAATTACTTTTATGAAAGTGTTTTTCTTTATCTTTTCTTCTTTTATTTAACAAAACAATTGTTATTGTATACTGCAAATGAATTTATTGTCTCCATTTTAAAATCTGTAATTAATATAAATTCGCCTTGTCGCCTAAAGAAAAAAAAAATGTACAACAGCCTTGTTGATTTTAACTAACTTAAAATGATCACTGAAATACAGAAGACATCAATTTTTTATACTTTCTATATGTGTAACAATGTGCACTATATAAAACCAAGTTTTCATATAACGGGTCTTTTCTATTATTCTCTACCATTTATAAAATTTAAATTTTCTAGGTTTTTATTTTTATCATCATTATTGTGGTTTGATTACGGAAAATTTAATTACAAAAATTCTCATGATGTACAGGTGATGCAAACAATCTTGATACTTAGTGCCACAGCAGCGAAAGGCGTAATTCAAATCATTCAACTGTCCTTTTAGGGTAACATTTGCCTATCAGAGGCCTTTGTAAGATATATTGTAGTGTTGGAACGCAGAACACAGCTTTTTTTTGCAATTTTAATCACCTCAACATATAGCTAATATTTTATACATTTTTACTTCCTTGTACGAAGTAAAGGAAGTAAAAATCAGATTTCAACGGAAATAACCATTTTGACCATCCCTGAATCCTTTTTGACTAGTTTCGGCGTGACGTCTGTACGTATGTATCTCGCATAAGTCAGAACCGTAAGAAGTTAAAATTTGTGATTTAGGAGTGTTGTAACATCTAGTTGTGCACCTCACGTTTTCATTGCAATCAATATAACCAAAAATGTCTAATAAAAGACCAAAATATTTAGATTTTGAACTTTTTCTTAACTGCAATAATAAAGCCCTCATTGAGAGCTTTTCAACGATATATCGTAAGTGGTACTTATTTTCAATGGTTCCAGAATTATAGCCAAATATAATGTTAATAAACGAAATATTTGGATCTTACAATGGGAAGGCACACGGTTTGAATCAGACTTCATTTCCTTTTTTTTCTTTAATTTTTCTTTTCTTAATTTAAATATATTGATTTATTAATAATTATTAACCTCTGATTATAAAAAAAGTTTAACAATAAATAATAATTCAATAATAACAATCAAAATAAAATTAAAATAAAAAATCAGAAGTTGTTAGTGAAATAAAATTTTATGTACTTTTGAAAATGTGTATATTTTTATAAGCGTACAAGGAAGTCATTTAGTGTCCACATCAGATTTTTAAATTTTATTTAATTATACATATATGTATATATGATGTTTCTTGATACGATTTTAAGAAAGGTGACTCATTTCCTGAGTTATAATACTAGGCCTTTTTTCTTTTTCCTGTTTAGCCTCCGGTAATAACCTTTCAGATAATACTTCAAAGGATGATATGTATGAGTGGAAATGAAGTGAAGTCTTTTACAGCCTCATATCGACCAGTCCTGTGATGTGTGGTTAATTGAAACCCAACTACCAAAGAACACCGGTATCCACGATCTAATATTCTAAAATACTAGGCCTGTCCGTGTTTATGTTGACAATAAATAAAATTAAGATAGATTATAAATTGTTTTTATATATCAGACAATTATAATAATATTGGTTAATTTATCATCTAGCATTTGTCTGCTGACGTAATTATATTTTTTGTTAAGAATAGATCTACTTTTTTATAACTTTTAAAAATATACCATAATATTTCTTGTTGAGGAAAAATACTTAATCATTTTATAAAGTATAAACAGCAGAATTAGAAAATATTAAAAGTAATCCATAATACCATCCAGCAACATAAAATAATAAATTGTATTTACAAGAGAGGAATTTGCTTCTGCGCGAGAAAATTATACTGAATATTTTCAGTTTGGATAATAGACACCGTACTACCTATCGTAGTCGAAGCCTCAAGATTCATTGCATAATAACGGCGTTGATTTCGAATATCGTTAATAATACTGCTAACATAAATAGTAGTTATGCCGATTCAGTGTACAACGTGATTCGCGAGTATAAATCTACTAATGACATACAAAACCCCGCTAACTAAATATGAAAACAAAAAAACCCCACAGATCAATTGAAAAAAAGTTAACGATTTCGATAAAAATGGGATCCGTTAAAGAATACACGAATTTTATTTATTGAGAAATGGTTTAGCGATCTGTTTACCTCCTCTGGAAAATAATTCGGTTGTCTTACACAACGTTCCTTATCATTGATGTATAAAGCATAGAATTCCAGCCGTGTCTTGGAAAAAGAAGGATATAAAATTGCGGTTTAGTTTAAAAGAAGTGATTTTTGAAAAGAATGAAGGTCCGATTACTGCAACGAGTTTCGAGTATTAAAAGAAATTTTACGAATTTCTCGTAATCAAACGACGAAAACCGAATTGAATTTATTATCATAGAAATTTAATCTAAGATATTAGTGAAATTTTACTTTTCGTGGACAATTGACAATTTCATAACTTTTTAAAAATTCAAATAAAATTTCTTAATTTATTTAAATTTAAAATATATTTATAATATTTGTAAAATATAATAACGCGTAGTTTCTTTTATATGCATCAGGATTTACCTCTTGTGAATCTGCATCTGCGTGATATGCATCAGGATGCTTGTGAATCGCCCGCTTGAACACTCGTAAGCGGAGCCTGTTTACTTGAACTCGTTAACTGAATAAAATATTAATAACTAGCAGACTTGGCAATGCTTCGCTATTGCTATATATATATATATATATATATATATATATATATATATATATATATATATATATATATATTGAGAGAGTGAAAGAGAGCGAGTAGTGGCGAGAGAGTGAGTGGGAGTGAGAGAGTTTAAGTGAACACAATTGAAAGTTTGATAAAAAATTTAAAAAACTGAACTTCACAAATTTTACCTTTCATTTATTCTCCTTTCCCTTTTCGCTTTCCAACTTCTCCCTTTCATCCCTTCTCCCACGCCCCTCTCATAGTTTCCTTTTTACCCTTTCACGTTTTCCCCTTTTCTCTTTCCACATTTTCCCCTTTTTCCCTTTTGCCCGCACGTAAATCAGTACATTAGTTTTTTGGTCTTTAGCGGACACACATACGAACATGCCTTATATATATATATATATATATATATATATATATATATATATATAGAATAAAAAAGTCTGTTTGTATATTTGTTTGTTTGTTTGTTTGTTTCGTAAATACCTCGACACCGGCCCCACCTAGCGGGTATAGTTTTTGCAAAAATATTTCTTTTCACGTAACTAATATTCATATTCTGAATATGAACCAAATCTGTCCATAAATATAATTTTTCTAAATATCTCAACCCCAGCGATATCTAGCGGGTCCAAAATAATTAGGAAACCTTCCCTGGAATGCGTCCAACCATTCCCCAAAGTTTCATCGCTATCGGATGAACGATTTAAGATACATACAGACAGATAAGCATTCAATTATAACCAATAATTTTGAAACTATTACGACCAACCGACCAACAAATAATAATATGGCAAAATTGAATGAAAATAATGAAAAATGATATATACAATAAATAAAGAATATTTTTTAAAATTACATTATGCTCAATTAATAATAAAAATGAGTCGAATTAAATTAAAAATTAATTAATGAAAATTGCTTTTAATTTTTTATGAAGAGATGAAATTGGATAGGTTAACAGTAATATGATTAGAGAAATAAATGAGATAATTTTCTATTTTATCCCGTAATTATTAAGCTATAAATTCATCGTCAAAGATACAAAAGGATTAATAAAGTTACGTAAATTAGTTTTTATTCTTTATATTTAATTTAGCTCGATAATTTTAAAAATAATTTAGCAATACATATTATAAGCTTGATTTAATTATGTTTTTTGAAGTAAAAATGTTTACTCCGGTTAAAAGCGTTTTAAATTTATAAAAAAGAAGAATTATAAATTTATAAAATTGTAACTGTATCAGAATGAATCCTATCCCTTTTGTTATTTAGCTATTGTCAATTGAAAATTACATATACAATTTTATTAAATAAATTTATCTTTGACGCAGTTAGCAAAAGAGACCTTGAGCGCTAGACGTGAGTTCATATTATTATAACAGGATGATTAATAAAAGAAGTAATTAAAAATACAATATTTAACTAAAAAAAAAAATACATGATTTTTGAAACATGATTCATAAAATAAAAAGAAATATATAAAAAAATTAAATTTGAAAATTAAGTTAAATAAAATAGACTTAAAAGAAAAAATATATACAACCAGAAATAAAATTATGCAAATTATTTTTGTTATTAGTGAATTATTATTTATTGTAAAAGTTTTTTACAATCATAGGTTAATTAGTTATTAATTAAGGTTAATTAATAATTATTAATTAATCAATATTTTTAAATTAAAAAAAAAAAGTTAAAAAAAGTTGATGTAGCCTGATTCGAGCCAACCCACCGGGTTGGTCTAGTGGTGAACGCGTCTTCCCAAATCAGCTGATTTGGAAGTCGAGAGTTCCAGCGTTCAAGTCCTAGTAAAGCCAGATATTTTTACACGGATTTGAATACTAGATCGTGGATACCGGTGTTCTTTGGTGGTTGGGTTTCAATTAACCACACATCTCAGGAATGGTCGAACTGAGAATGTACAAGACTACTACACTTCATTTACACTCATTACATATCATCCTCATTCATCCTCTGAAGAATTATCTTAACGTTAGTTACCGGAGGCTAAACAGGAAAAGAGAGAGCCTGATTCGAGCCGAATTCCTTCCCCTTGTAAGATCCAAATATTTTATTAATAAAAATGTATTTGGCAATAACTATGAAATCAATGAAAATAAGTACCACCTATTAAATATCGTTGAAAAGCTCTCAATGAGATTTTATTACTGCAGTTAAGAAAAAGTCTAAAATTCAATTTTTTTGAATTTTGGGCTTTTTTGGACACTTTTGATCAGTCGATTGTAATATAAAGGGAAAGTGGACAACTAGATGTTACAGCAGTCCTAAATCCAAAATTTGAACATTTTACAAGTAATCGTTTTTGAGTTATGCGAGATATATACGTACTTACAGACGTCACCCCGAAACTAATCAAACAGATTCAGGGATGGTCAAAGTGAATATTTCCGTTGAAATCTGAAAACACGTAATTTTTCGCGATCACAATACTTCTTTACTTCGTACAAGGATGTAAAACGTCAAACGTACTGCATAAATTTCCCGGCCACCATCCTGACCTACATGGAGAAGAACCCGCCTTGTGACGATTCCGGTCGTCAGATCACCCCCTTCGTTCCTAGTTCTGATGGGCTTTACAGGAAGTAGTCTTTTAAACCCTCTAAACTTGATAACACAACACATTCATCAGTTTGGCCTGTCAGGATGCCACCGATGCAAAGGCCTTGGCACACACTTCCATCAGTGTATTTACATAACCTATCTTCGTATGGCCTTTTCTAACCACGACCACCTACCATAACTTATAACCCTCAACTATCAAATTAACCAATTTGCGGAAGGGCGATCTCCGCGCCTTTCTCTTTCCTGGGTACGCCGGTGAAATTATGTATTCATTTTTGAAAAAAACTTTCTGACAGCGAGAAAATGTTCATGTTTATCCAAAATCATTCGAATAATATTAATTTTTAAGAAAATAATCCCCAAGTAGTGATAATAAATTTAAAAAATTTATATATATATAATTTTTTAAATTACAAAAATAGAGCCATAATTCTAAATAAACGTTTAAAGTCGTAAGTTTCTAGAATGGGTGAAAAGATTTGGCAAATTTGTTTTCAAGACGTACTAAAGAGTAAGGCTATCAAAAAATTAAGATTTTAAACTTTAAATGAAATGGGTAACTTGCAAGATAGATTTAAATTTAAAACATTAAAAAAATTTTTTGTTCCGTAAACAATTGGAGTGAGGTGAGGAAAAACTTTTTATAACGGTTTGAATACCTATTCATGTAGACTATATGATACAAAAAACTCCCTTTCTGAAGCAAGACATAGCTAAAAAATAGATAAATAGTCATTCATTGAGAAAAAAATATCTATTTATCTATAAAATAGATAGTCATTCATTGAGAAGAGGTGAATCTTCTATATATATATAAATTAATGTTTGTTTTGTCCTGCCGCGTTCCTATACTATGCATCCAATTACGATGAAACTTTGGGGAGCTGTGCGCATGCACGCGAAGGTTTCTGAATTAGTTTGGACCCGCTAGGTAGCGCTAGGTTTGAAATATTTCGAAAAATTGTATTAACGGTCCGATTTGGTTAATATTCAGAATATGTGTACTTACATGGAAAGAAATACCTCTGAAAAAAAATTGACCCGCTAGATGGCGCTGGGGTTTAAGATATTTGGAAAAACTGCATTTATGGTCCGTTTTTGCTCATTCAGTATATATTTGTTACGTGAAAAGAAATATTTTTACAAAAACTATTCCCGCTAGATGGCGCCGGTGTCGAGATATTTAGGAAACAAAGAAATATAGAAACAGACATTTTTGTTCTATATATATATATATATATATATATATATATATAAAGGCAATGTCGTATGTGTGTCCGCTACAGTCTAAAAAACTACTGAAACGATTTTCGCGCTGGTTTTTCAAAATGGTCCGCGTTCTCCGGAGAAAGTTTAAAGCTATTGAAATCCTCGATCTTTCCTCGAAGAAAGTTAGAGGTATTTTTAACAGTCTACTGTGTTTAGAGGCTAGTTTGAATTAAATCCGATAGGTAGTGCTGTTTTGACAATTGGATTTATTTACATTCTGATTTTTATATAGTGAAAGGTTAAATTTTGTAAAGTTCCGTAATGTTCAGATTTTTAATGTTTTAATAAACTTTCAATTGTGTTCATTTGTCTATATATATATATTCAAATCTAACAATAGCGAAGCATTGCTTAGTCTGCTAGTATTAAACAAACATTTTTGGCAATTTGTGTTCTTGATAAAAAAACTTCAACTTTTCAAAAATTTTTTCTGAAGCACCACATTAAATATTTGAAATTTTGTTTCGGTCAAAACAATCTCACCTCTTTTTTCAATTTTTACAAAAATTTAATACACTTTCCCCCTCACCTCACGAAGGCAGTACCTATTTATCAAGTTTCATGAAAATCGGTCAAAGAGAACCATAGTTATAAGAACAAATACAGGCCCACGTACATATGCACAAATATCCTTTTGAAAAAAGATTTTTTGGACTTCGGAGCATTCGAATAAAATATTTTTTTACAGAATTTATTTAATTTCTTTTTATTATTTGTTAAAAAATTGTTTTTTAAATGTCTCCTTAAGGTACAAATCTTAAACCAATTTTTTTACTTTTTTTTTATTTTTACCACAATCTCTATATTTTTCCAATATAGGAATAACTGCTAAAGAAATATATATTGCTATAGCCGAGAAAATTAAAAAAAAAAAATCATGCGATCTCTGGCGATCTCCTTGGCGGATTTGTCTTTCATCCAGATGTTCGGAGTTCGAATCCCAGTCAGGTATGATATTTTTTACACATTACGTAATTCATCAGCAGTCACTATGATGAATGATATCTTATTTACTACCACCTGTATTATAATAATAGTAAATAAATAAATATATTTTTACAACTTCATGAATTATAAAAAGTCCTTTTAATTAAACAAAAATACTTGATATTTTATATTATAATAAAACAATATTATCACTTGACTGAAATTTTAAGGAAATTCTTGTTACAAAGTAAAATAAAATAAAAAATTAATATTATTTTATAGTAATTAGTCTTTAATTAATTAAGTAATACTAATAGTAAAAAACATCAAAGAATATTTAAACATATATATATATACACGTCTTATTATTAAAAGATATATTATAAAAAAAAGAAAACTGAGCTTTGTAGGTTTAAAATTATGTCCAATAGATGTCGAAGTATAAAATTACCTATTGAAATATTACGCTCACCTCTCTTTAACTTGAACTTTCTTCAATATCTTTGATGTTTCATCTCACATACATATTACACGTGCAAACACGCACACACACACACACACACACACACATTCTTCGTTATTTGTAGTTCTACTATTCCCAATTTTAAGCTATTATTTGTTCTCATACTAGTCACCTTGAATTTTTTCCGATAAGTTTAAAGCGTAATAACTTGCGTCATAATATTCGTAAAAATATTACAAATCGTATTATTTTATTTCCCAATAATTTCTTTTTTTTAAATGTATTTTCTTTTATTTATTAAATTCTATCTTAAAAAAGTACACAAAAAAAAAATTACTGTTTGATGACACTTAATTTTAACATAACCTGACTCCTATAAATTACATTAATTTTTTTTTTTTAGTTTTTAGTTTAAATAAATTATTTCTTACAGAGATAGAAAAACAATTGCTAACATTTACAGGAATAGTAATAATTGAAGAACATAAGAAAGAAGCCGTAATAAAAAAGGGAGTCCGAACAAGGATGTTCCCTATCACCGTTACTTTTTAATCTTTACATAGAACTAACAGTTAATGATGTTAAAGAACAATTTAGATTCGGAGTAACATTACAAGGTGAAAAGATAAAAATGCTACGATTTGCCGAAGATATAGTAATTCTAGATGAGAGTAAAAAAGATTTAGAAGAAACAATAAATGGCATGGATGAAGTCCTACGCAAGAACTACCGCATGAAAATAAACGAGATCAAAACGAAAGTAATGAAATGTAGTAGAAATAATGAAGATGGATCACTGAATGTAAAAATAGGAACAGAAAAGATTATGGAGGTAGAAGAATTTTGTTATTTGAGAAGTAGAATTACTAAAGATGGACGAAGCAGGAATGCCGAATACCAGAGACGAAACGAGCCTTCAGTCAGAAATATAATTTTCTTATATATATATATATATATATATATATATATATATATATATATATATATATATATTATATTAAATTTTATTGGGAAAAAGATGGGGTTTCAATATAAAATACGTGTGAGTATATATTTACTATAGATAAAGTAAAAACTGTATTAGTTAGAAATACACCACATTATCTGTGGTGTGTGTCATATATATTAATTATTTGTAAATTTATAATGGGATAGGCTGATGATATAGTAATTCTAGCTGAAAGTAAAAAAGATTTTTAAAAAATAATGAATGACATGGATGAAGTCCTACGTAAAATCTACTGCATGAAAATAAACAACAAAACGAAAGTAATGAAATTTAGTAAAAATAATGTAGATGGACCATTCAATATAAAACTAGGAATAATTATAGAGGTAGAAGAATTTTCTTATTTGGGAAGTAGAATTACTAAAGGTGGATGAAACAGGAGCGATATAAAATGACGAATAGTGCATGTGAAACGAGCCATTAGTCAGAAATACAATTTGTTTACATCAAAAATTAATTTAAACGTCAGGAAAACCTTTTTGAAAGAATATGTTTGGAGCTTAGCTTTATATGGAAGTGAAACTTGGACGATCGGAGTACCCGAGAAGAAAAGATAAGAAGCTTTTGAAATGCGGTGCTATAGGAGACTGTTAAAAATCAGACTAGTGGATTAAGTAACAAATGAAACGGTGTTAAGGGAAATTGATGAAGAAAGAACTTGGAAAAGTATAGTTGAAAGAAGAGATAGATTTATCGGCCACATATTAAGGCATCCTGGAATAGTCGCTTTAATATTGGAGGGACAGGTAGAAGGAACAAATTATGCAGGCAGGCAACGTTTGGAATATGTAAAACAAACTTTTAGGGATGTAGGGGATATACTGAAATGAAACGACTAGCATTAGATAGGGTATCTTGGAGAGCTGCATCAAACCAGTCAAATAACTGAAGACAAAAATAACATATTTGTAATTATTCTTCTCCAATTTAGCAGTTTTTATCTGGCATATATGTATTTATTTTCTTTAATTTGAAAAGAAAATTTAATAAATTGTAAAACTTAATACAAATATGTTATATTTATTTGTATGACTTCTCAGCTGCACTGATCAACTCATACAATACCTATAAATTGTATATTATATTATTATATGTAGTAATTATTAATTTATTAACAATTATTTTTATATATTATTGTGACGAGTACAATAAGAAACGGATCTCAATGATGGGTAAGATCAGGCAATACTCAACGGAAATTCAACAAGACGTTTTATACGCGGTAGAATGCGCAGCTCTAAACGGTAGGGAAATAGATGAAACATATAGTAGAGACAGGAACTTGCTGAAAGACGGATATTAAGGAAGCTCCTAGGGCCCAGAAAATCTAACGAAAACTGGAAATTAAGAAAGAATGAGGAACTTTACCGGGAGTTAGATAGAATTAGTGAAGAAATACGAAGGTGAAGACTGGAATCCTACGGATATCTGATAAAAATGGATTCGAACAGGCTTACGAAGAGAATTTTTGACAAGAGTAATGGTGACAAGGAGGACGTTAAATGGTTCAAGAAGTTGGAGAGAGGATTTAAGGTAGCAACCATAAACGTGACGGATTTAAAGGACAAGAGGGAGGCTTAGTAAAAAGTCTTAGAATTCAAAGCGATCCAGAAGAAAAAGAAGAAGAAAGAACGCACTAAACGAAACCGGTTGGAAGAAAGAAGGAAACGGCACAGTGAAAGAATGAAGGAGTATTGGAGACTTAAAAAAGTAACCAGAAATTAAATATTCTATGTGATACTACAGTAAAACCTATGTCGAAAAAATAAAGAATAATAATAATAATTAAGAAATATAACTATTGTTTAAAATTAACAGATATATAGAAAAAAATCCCTTTCGCCATGCCGAAATGCGGAGAAATATTTCACTGGTGCTAAGTAGGGGGGAAAAGAGATTTCTACCTTAAAGTTAAGAAAAACTTCAAATTTACTCAATGCGACAATGGCTGCATGTGAAAAAAGTTTCACATGTTTAAATACAACAACCCTTATCTTCTTATAATTCCAGTAACATCTTGGTCATCCTTTGCCTTAAGAGTTGGTCATATCAAAAATTCTTATAGACAAAATTTAAGGTAATGTTTACAGGAATAACGAACACTTTAAACCGATTCGATACTGCACCTATTAAGGGAGGTATGATTTTTTTGTTTGTCTTCGAAACCCCATTTTTTTCTACCGCCTGGGCCAATGGTTGGTGATATTAAAATCTTTACTTAGATAACTTTTAGGTCCTTATCCAAAGAATAGTAGGAACTTTAAACGAATTCGATATTTTACTTGATATGAAAGTTATAGCGATATTTTGTTTTTTTCGAAAAAGCCTATTTACACCACCATGGTCCGATTTTGGCCGTTAACGAACTCGACTGAGATTTTCTGACGAGATATTTTTAAGGAACAATTTGAAAGTTATGGGCGCAAAATTACGGTAGTTTATCATCCACAAGAAAGTGAAATATATATATATATATGAACTTTTGAACTGACGGTGGTTTTGGAGTCTGGGGGATGTAAAATGCAAAGATATGTCGAAATTTTCTGGTAGTCGAATCATGGAAACCATTAGAATAGGTAGCTTTCTTATGAAATCTACCTAAAAATAGGAAAAAATCATTAAAAAATTATTTAAAAAATCCTTTTTTTGGGGGATTTTGCCTTTTTTTTTCATTTTTGGTTCAGTCGATTGTAATAAAAAAAGGAGGTGTACAACTAAATGTTACAACAGTTCTAAATACAAAATTTCAACATCCTACGGCTAATCGTTTTTGAGTTATGCGAGATACATACGTACGTACAGAAATCACGCCGAAACTAGTCAAAATGGGATCAGGGATGGTCAGTATGGATATTTCCAATGAAATTTGAAAACCGAAATTTTTCGCAAAAAAATCATTGAAATTCAGAAGTTTTAAATCTTTCGAAGTCAAGAGTTCCAACGTTCAAATCCTAGTAAAGGCAGTTACTTTTATACGAGCTTGAATCGTGATTTTATACGATCTTGAATATAAGATCGTGGATACCGGTGTTCTTTGGTGGTTGGGTTAAATACACTTATTAGGAACGGTCGACCTGGATTGTATAAGACTGCGCTTCATTCATCCTCTGAAGTAATACCTGACGATGATTCCCGGAGACTAAACAGAAAAAAAAGGTTATATCAAACTAGACAAGAAACGTAACGAAGATATTAGACGAAAACTCAATATGACGCCGATTTTAAGTGGAATATCATCAGAACGTTTACCAGTCAAAGCTTTTGAATATAATCCTCGTGGAATGATAGATCGAGGAAGACCGAATAAAAGATGGGCACCAATACAAGCTGAATAAGTCTACCCTTGTTATGGCAAAATAAAATAATCATAACAAACATTTCCTCAGAAGTAAGTGTTTGAAGTTTAGGCAAACATCGCAGCAGGGCGCACACTTCGAATATTTTTTTTTTAAATATGGTAAATATATAAACTTTTGCTAATGTAAATACAGAATTTATATTTTCATTCCGTTCGCACAATTTTACAAATCGCGAAATTGTATTTAATCTGTAGCGGTTCGGGTTTAAGTTGGTTACTCTGTATGTGTTAACAAATTTTTTTTTTTTTTGTATTCAGTCATTTGACTGGTTTGATGCAGCTCTCCAAGATTCCCTATCTAGTTCTAGTCGTTTCATTTCAGTATACCCTCTACATCCTAAATCCCTAACAATAAGTTTTACATATTACAAACGTGGCCTGCCTACACAATTTTTTCCTTCTACCTGTCCTTCCAATATTAAAGCGACTATTCCAGGATGCCTTAGTATGTGGCCTATAAGTCTGTCTCTTCTTTTAACAATATTTTTCCAAATGCTTCTTTCTTCATCTATTTGCCGCAATACCTCTTAATTTGTCAGTTTATCCAACCATCTGATTTTTAACATTCTCCTATAGCACCGCATTTCAAAAGCTTCTAATCTTTTCTTCTCAGATACTCCGATCGTCCAAGTTTCACTTCCATATAAAGCGACACTCCAAACATACACTTTCAAAAATCTTTTCTTGACATTTAAATTAATTTTTGATGTAAACAAATTATATTTCTTACTGAAGGCTCGTTTCGCTTGTGCTATTCGGCATTTTATATCGCTCCTGCTTCGTCCATCTTTAGTAATTCTACTTCCCAATAACAAAATTCTTCTACCTCCATAATCTTTTCTCCTCCTATTTTCACATTCATTGGTCCATCTTTGTTATTTCTACTACATTTCATTACTTTTGTTTTGTTCTTGTTTATTTTCATGCGATAGTTCTTGCGTAGGACTTCATCTATGCCGTTCATTGTTTCTTCTAAATCCTTTTTACTCTCGGCTAGAATTACTATATCATCTGCAAATCGTAGCATCTTTATCTTTTCACCTTGTACTATTACTCCGAATCTAAATTGTTCTTTAACATCATTAACTGCTAGTTCCATGTAAAGATTAAAAAGTAACGGAGATAGGGAACATCCTTGTCATACTCCATTTCTTATTACGGCTTCTTTCTTATATTCTTCAATTATTACTATTGCTCTTTGGTTCCTGTACATGTTAGCAATTGTTCTTCTATCTCTGTATTTGAACCCTAATTTTTTTAAAATGCTGAAGAATTTTATTCCAGTCTACGTTATCGAATGCCTTTTCTAGGTCTATAAACGCCAAGTATGTTGGTTTGTTTTTCTTTAATCTTCCTTCTACTATTAAACTGAGGCCTGAAATTGCTTCCCTTGTCCCTATACTTACTAATTAACTTATATTAAATTATTAAATTTAATATAAGTTAATTAGTAATTCTTACAATAATGAAAAGATTGTGATAATATGAGGATGAAGTTAGACAACAAGCGTGACAGATGGTACATTATGTATTTGAATCTGTTTAACTTAGTTACAGTACAATGTTGATTTATCCTTACAAAAACTAAAAAAACTTAAAATATATTATAAAAGAAGATAATTCATGATTATTTTATCAGCTATTTATTTTGTGAATAAATCTGAAAAAATAAAATTTATTATTTTGTCCCAAACCCAACTTGATAAATAAATAATATGAAATTTAAATAAGAATGAAAACGTTGACAAAAAAGCTGTTATATTACTCTGGCATTGGTTATTTATTTTTATATACTGCAAAAATAATGATACGTAAAAGAAGTTTAGAAATTCAAAATTTTATATTTTTTTACTTTTTCTGCCTCACCACTCCCAATAATTTTTTTTTGTTTTGTCTAATTTACTATATTAAATGGAAGAAACTAAAAAAAATATTTCATCGAAAAATTTATTTTTTTTGGGAGGGGAGCCACAGAATAATGATAAAATTTTATTGTAATATTTTTACAATTTAAATATTATTCATTATTTAATTCTACAACTCACTCAAAATGTGAAGAATACAGAACAATTAGTTTAACTAGGTATACATGAAAAATCTTAACTAGAATTCTATACAGAAGAATTGAGAGGAGAGTGGAAGAACTGTTAGGAGAAGACAAATTTGGTTTCAGGAAAAGTATAGGGACACGGGAAGCAATTTTAGGCCTCAGATTAATAGTAGAAGGAATATTAAAGAAAAAAAAACCAACATACTTGGCGTTTATAGACCTAGAAAAGGCATTCGATAACGTAGACTGGAATAAAATGTTCAGCATTTTAAATAAATTAGGGTTCAAATACAGAGATAGAAGAACAATTGCTAGTATGTACAGGAACCAAACAGCAACAGTAATAATTGAAGAACATAAGAAAGAAGCCGTAATAAGAAAGGGAGTCCGACAAGGATGTTCCCTATCTCCGTTACTTTTTAATCTTTACATGGAACTAGCAGTTAATGATGTTAAAGAACAATTTAGATTCGGAGTAATAGTACAAGGTGAAAAGATAAAGATGCTACGATTTGCTGATGATATAGTAATTCTAGCCGAGAGTAAAAAGGATTTAGAAGAAACAATGAACGGCATAGATGAAGTCCTACGCAAGAACTATCGCATGAAAATAAACAAGAAGAAAACAAAAGTAATGAAATGTAGTAGAAATAACAAAGATGGACCACTGAATGTGAAAATAGGAGGAGAAAAGATTATGGAGGTAGAAGAATTTTGTTATTTGGGAAGTAGAATTACTAAAGATGGACGAAGCAGGAGCGATATAAAATGCCGAATAGCACAAGCTAAACGAGCCTTCAGTAAGAAATATATTTTTTTTACATCAAAAATTAATTTAAATGTCAGGAAAAGATTTTTAAAAGTATATGTTAGGAGTGTCGCTTTATATGGAAGTGAACTTGGACGATCGGAGTATCTAAGAAGAAAAGATTAGAAGCTTTTGAAATGCAGTGCTATAGGAGAATGTAAAAAATCAGATGGGTGGATAAAGTGACAAATGAAGAGGTATTGCGGCAAATAGATGAAGAAAGAAGCATTTGGAAAAATATAGTTAAAAGAAGAGACAGACTTATAGGCCACATACTAAGGCATCCTGGAATAGTCGCTTTAATATTGGAAGGACAGGTAGAAGGGAAAAATTGTGTAGGCAGGCCACGTTTGGAATATGTAAAACAAATTGTTAGGGATGTGGGATGTAGAGGGTATTCTGAAATGAAACGACTAGCACTAGATAGGGAATCTTGGAGAGCTACATCAAACCAGTCAAATGACTGAAGACAAAAAAAAAAAAGGTTGGCAGTATGGTGTAGCCGCGAGGATTAACGTACCAGGCACCGAGTCAACCGGGCGATCGAATTCGATTCCCGGCGAGACCGAGTTACTTTTTTACAATTTAAATATTATTCATTTATTTAATTCTACAACTCATATGTGACGTCACAGCATAATTTACAGCATTTTCTGGGGTGGGAGTACAAAATGTTTTTTTTTTGCAAATATTGTTATGTTTTAATTGTTAATAAATATCCTTAACAAAAATACGACCTTAATTATGTGAAATCTTGAGATACTGAGGGTTACTTTGTTCTACAATCTCACCCACTAGACTTTTTAAATTGAAAATTTAATGGTATACTCTATAATAGGAGTAATCAAACCAAGTTTGATCCAAATCGGTCCAGTAGTTCTGGAGATATAACGTGATTAAGAGATGAACACCAAACATACACATGCACGTACATTCTGTACGAACATCCGGAAAAATTTCCATTCGATTTCTTGAGTTTCTTAAGTGTCAAAACGTCATCGTGTCATTAATAGATTGTGGATACCGGTGTTGTTTAGTTGTTGGGTTTGAATTAACCACACATCTCAGAAATGATCGACCTGAGGATGTACAAGACTATACTTCACTTAGATTCATACATATCATTTTCATTCATCCTCTGAAGTAATACCTGACGGTAATTCCCGGAAGCTAAACGGAAGAAAGGAAAAGGAAAACGGCAAGATTCAATGATAATTGCATATGCCCAAACTGAACCGATTACAATAATTTTCCTTCTAGAGCTATTGCTCTATCTAGAGGTAAAATTAAAGTTGAAATAGACGAAAAAGTGTTTTTTTAAATTTCAAAACTTGATATTTTAAACTCTGATCGGCTCCCTACCACCAATTTTGGACCTTAAGTATTTTTTAAGCGATTTGTAATACTACTATGGTTAATAAGACGAAAAAATCGGTTAAAAAATGTGCAATTAATAAAGATTTCGTTAAGGAGAAAAATTGTTGTATTCATTCATTTTCAATTTTTTACAGCTGTTTAACAACATAAATAAATAGCTGCTTTTGTTTATCATGTGTGTGTTACTAATTTAAAATGTGTAAAGTATTAACTGCAATCTTTTAAATTCTGTGATCTTTTTTCAAAACATCATACTATGCCTAAAAGACATTCTTCAATCGGGAGAAATACAAAAAAAGCACGTATGATGAAAACTGTTTGTGCGGCAGAGACTGAAGATGAAAGACAGACAAGATTGGAAAGCGACCGAATACACACAGTCCGATCCCGTTCGACTGAAACAACTGAGCAACGGGAAATGCGATATGCCACCGTTACTGTATGTGACTGACTGCATCTGCCTCCGGTTACTTGACTAATAAATATAAAATAAAAAGATTGACCACCACGGGAAACGCAAGTAACAATATAGCGAGCGAAGCTGCGACTGGGAGCTAGTATAATATAAAAAGGAACAGTGGGAATATTATAATTTTATAGACGTGCATCATATTAACGCACACACACACACACACACACACACACACACACACACACACACACACACACACACACACACACACACACACACACACACACACACACAGCCCAATCCCGCTCGACTGAAACAGCTGAGCAACGGGACATGCGATTAGGTTTGGGGGCGCAACCCCCCAGTCGGTAAATTAAAAAAAATGGATTTTCTGTTATCAGATAACGTATCTAAATTGCATGAAATTTTTTCTAAAAACATTAAGCTCTTAACGTGAAGTAAAGTTGATAACGTCAAAAATTTTCCAGTTGAAAAAAGAATTTTGGAAACCTGGAAAACCAAAGCGCCGAGAGAAGCGAGTCCTGGCTGGGAGGTCCGGCGAAGCCGGGCCGATCGGCTACTTTTATTATAATTTTTAAAGCAAATATACCTGAGTGTATATATATATATATATATATATAAATTTTTAACCTAATAATATTGGAATTGTTAATGCAGTATTTAAGTAATACGTATAACCAACGATAAGTAAATACAATAGAAATCAATAATCATCGATTGTTAAGTGCTATACATAAATAACTTTTGATAGTTAGTCAATCTCATATTAGATAATGAACACATGGTTGAGGTTTGAAATTTTGCGCGCTATTGATCTACGCGTTAGAAGGATTGCCACGGTATTATGGAAATATATATATGTAATAATAACAGACTAGTACTGCATTTAAATTTTACGGTGAAATTATGTATAGAACAGTTACAGTTGAAATTTCATATGATGATAATGCGAAGGGATGAGTATACATGTATATATATATATATATATAAAATATAAAATCATCCGCAGTAAATACAATAGCTTCACTAGAACTTAAGCATTTATCGTGCAATACAAAATACAGTTGAACAGAATTATCTCTATTTTCTCTAGTATTATTATTTTATTTTATTTTTTTTACAACAATAATAATCAGAAAATGAAATATACTGAGTATGCATTTTGAATGAATGTACGTTAATTTACCTTTTATGCTAACGAATCAATATTGATTTTTTTTTGAATAGATTTCTTTTTATTATTACTATCATTATTGTAGTTATATAGTTATAATAAATATATTTTTTTCTAAAAATAATAAAAACCACAATGTATTATCAATAGAAAATACCTGTTCCCATCAGTAATATATAGATAACACTTATTTTATATATATATATATATTTATATATCAGTTGTACTGTAAAATTTCATATATATATATATATATGAAATTTTTAAATATTTCAATTAATTTTAATTGATAAAATTAAATATAAAATTATTAATAATAAGATTAGAATTTCATTTTATTAGTGTTTAATAGATTTTAATAGTGTCTAGCCAGGAAGCTCCCTCTACTCCCTAGATCTACGATTTGTTCGTTATGCTCATGCTTAAGAGAATAATACTGATAAATAACAAATTATTAAATCTTTAAAAGATTCTTGATACTAAAAACAAAATATAAAATAGTAGTAGCTAAAGTACATAGTCTACAGAAAAATTCACAACTTCATCCTTAAGGATATTAGGGCATTATTCTATGGCTTAAAACATTTCCTTAAGTAACATAAATGCATCCGGAAAATTTGAAAGCAACCGGTTGCTTGATTTTCGCGTGATGGCGTTGTAAACGGATTGACAGACCCATCATAAATAATCGAATAAAAAAAAATCACATAAAAATCAGTGTTATAAAAAATCGTTATAAAAAATCACAATAAAAAATAAAACGAAAACAAATTATTATAATACTACAATCCAGCCCTAATTTAAATTCCTCACCCCCTCGCCAAAAAAAAACCAATAATAAAAAAAATTAATGGCTAATGATCAATAAACAGGTGGCTGAAAGAGCAGGTCTCTACATATAGTTTGAAAAATCAGAGATAATCCCTAGTATTAAAAACTAACCCAAAAACAAAATTAGTGAAGAGTATAGAAATCTTAAATTGGTGTCTAGTTTAAAAAATATGAAGGGAAAATAAAATACGAAGAAATAGAAGAGAGAAATCATAAATTCGATAAATTACAAAAATAGTTTCAATAAAAAAAAAATCTCTCAAAAAAGCCAAAATCAGAAATTACGTCACAGTGGTGATATCAGTTGTACTGTAAGGAAGTGAAACGTTATACTTTATCTTTTACTGTAAGGAAGTGTAAACTTTAAAAAAAATGGTGAAACGTACAATAAGAACAATCCTACGCCCCTAGAAAACAGTGAAACGATATAGACTGAAATATAAACAAGAATGTTAGAAAAAAAAAAATCTGAAGTGAACACCACATAACTTCCTTGTAGGCCTATTAAATTATATATACACATTTTCTGCTGCACTTCATTGAAACTTACTTTATTTCAAAGTGAGATACGATTCTCCAGTTCTTTAATAAGGTGGGCAATTATATAATTGCTAAAATATTAGTATTTATTAACATCAAATATTAATACAATTATTAATTCAACAATCTTACGTGAAATATTAGGATAGAGTAAATGTCCCTTTATTACTCGTATTAATAGATCAGTATTATTCGTAACTTAGTGAGCTAGTGATTAAAAAAGTTTTAGATTTCTGGGGTGTCGTATAAACCAAAGTTAATAATAATTAAACTATTCCGTTTTGTGAACTCCTGTATACTGGTTGTTACAAATGTTAATTTCGGCCTTACGGTGTAAAATATTCAGTTTTTATTATTAGACTATTTGGTGAATAATCAAAAATCAAAAAGAAACAATTATACAGGAAAAAGAAATATAATATGAGGAAGAAAAGGTTAAGACCAACGAACGATTAAAAAAGTTAAGAGAGGATGATGAATATAAGAGAGAAAATTTGAAAACTGGAGAACGTGTACATAAATTAAGATTAGAAGAATTATATCAAACCAAAGAGCGATTAAATGATTGGTAACAAAAAAGAAATAACGAAATGATGATCAACTTATAATCATCTCCCTAAACGACTTAGGGAGAATATTGTCCGACAATATCAGAGGAATAATGAACTAAAAGATAAGACGTTTTTGCAGTTTATTAAAGATTCATCCACCTTTAGTAATCCTACTTCCCAAATAACAAAATGTTTCTACCTCCATAATTATTTCTCTTCCTAGTTTTATATTGATTGGTCTATCTACATTATTTTTACTAAATTTCATTACTTTCGGTTTGTTATTGTTTATTTTCATGCGGTAGTTTTTGCGTAGGACTTCATCCATGCCATTCATTATTTTTTTAAATATTTTTTACTTTCAGCTAGAATTATTATATCATCAGCATATCCCATTATAAATTTCTAAATAATTAATGTATATTGACAGATAATGTGGTGTATTTCCAACAAATATATTAGTTTTCACTATATCTATACTCACACGTATTTTACATTAAAACCCCATCTTTGCCTCATTAAAATCAAATGTTTATTAATAGAATCCATTTAATCTACCTATCTATCCATCTATCTATGTGTGTATATATATATATATATATATATATATATATATGTGTGTGTGTGTGTGTGTGTGTGTGTGTGTGTGTGTATGTTTGTGTATATAAAACTGTAATTTTTAATAAATAGAATAATAAAGATTTCTATTCAGATAGATATATTACAAAATTCAATTATGTATTTTTGAATTAAAAGATAAAACAATTAAATCTTTTCACTAAATTTATCATTTTTTTTTTTTCTGATTTGTTGTTTTTCAGTTTTTCTTTTTTGCCAGTAATTTCTAAGGGTTTCAGATCTTCTTGCCCTTTCTTGTTCAGAGTACACCCGGCTTATTGTCTTCTTTGGTTTTGATAGGAATCTTGTTTCTTTATTTTTTAATTTCTCATAGTTTCCGGTTTTCGTTTTTAGGTTTTCATGGGCTCTATTCTTTCTGCACTTCGTATAAGCAGTTCGGTCTGCTTTTCTTGTTCTAGAAAAGTTCGATTATCCGTCTGATAAGTCTGGTCTCTTCCATTCTGAAAATATGTCCTAGAAAGGAAATTCTCTTCTTTCTAAATTTATAAGTTATCGGGATGATCGTTTTGTAAATCTCTTCGTTTGGAATAATTCTCCAAATTCCGTCTTTTTTAATGTTTTTCTCGATGCATCGTCGGGAAAATATGTTATTATAAAATAAATGATGTTATCATTTATAATAACATAATTTATTTTTATTTTTTGACGTGAAATATCTTTAAAATCACACCGAAACATATGGGTACCAGAACAGAAATTTGTAGCGTTAACGAAAAGGTTTATATTTGCCTGCCTTAATAACTCCCTATTAGTCTCAGAGACGTAGATGTAAAGTCTTTATAGCTTACATGGTGGCTCGCCGATACGACTTTGAATTTGCGTCACTGACGAGTGGGTTGGCGGAGAGTTAGCACAGCGCAGATCGCTCAAAACTGGCGCTCTCGCTCATTTCCATTCATGTAGCTGATACTTAGACGTGATAGCGTAGTGATTCGTGTGTTTGTGTTTAGAACTTGTCGAGATAGATCGATTTAAGAAATAATAACTGTTTTTTGGACAATATTTACGTATAAAAAATTAAAGTAAACATGTAAAAAGGTATAAAAATTCAATATGTCAACCTTAGCGCGTGCAAAAGCCAGCCGGAAATATAAATTGCGTATATTGTTGGAAAGGGGAAATTATAGGCTACGCACAGGTACCTCAATATCCGGTACCGAGCGAGCAAGGCTGTTTTGGGAGTGTCGCAAAGCTGGCACGGTGCACGCAGTGAACGATGCCGATGCCGCGAGCACTTATACCGCTGCTTATTGTGCCTTATGTCTGTTTAGTTCACATATCACAGACCAATTTTGAACAAAATTGTCGTCAAATATTAGTCGAAATAAACATCATGTACCATTTAGTGTCTGTTTTATGTTAAAATTAAATTTAATACGCAAACGATGTCTCGTTTTTATTTTAATCCGATACACTAAAAATGACTCGCTGATATACAGACCGACCAATTTATCTGTAGAGTTGGCCAAATGAAGGAACTAAAATTTTTCTGTCTTGTTTTTTTTTTTTATTTTCGTGATCCACTTGATAACTAAATCAAATTTTCTGATTTAAATTACTAAAAAATTAGTACAATTTGATTTAGTTATCAAGTGAGTCACAATAATAAAAATAGACGGCCGCCATATCAGTTATTTTTTGCAATAACTCTCTTGTTTGTCATCGGATTTTTACAAATAAGGTGTCGTTTTGTACGCAAAAAAAAACGCTTCATAAATTTTATAATATAACATAATTTGATAAATGTAATAATTCCTAAGATGTTTAAGATTGAAAAAATTGAAACGACAGCCATTTTGAAATTTGTCAATAAAGAGTATCGTTATTTTTTTTTCTTATTAAAAAAGTCAGTTTAAAATAAAGTAAAAAATTTTATTGTGCTACCTCTAACTGTTTTTGAAAAAAAAAATTTTTTTTCTGAAAAACAAAATGTCGGACAGTCAGAAAAATATTCGTTTTTGGACCTATGTTCACTTGACATTTTTTCTTCAGTATGTTAAGTAGAATCACTTCCTAGAGTTTGACGTTACTGTATTCTGTAGGTTCTTTAAATAATATTTTTGTAGCTTAAATTGTTTTTTATCCCGTCTTAGTTTAATATAGTAATGTTATTCTCTTATTTTACTGATCGATTACAGTAGTACAGTATTTTTTTTATTCAGATATAAACATAGAGACGGTGTTTTATTTTCAGAAAAACAATATTAAAAAAAAACTTATTTTATAAAGTTGTTTTAATTAGCAAGTAATTTTTTTTTTTTTAATTTTAATTTACTAGAAATAAATACGCAGTACTGTTGTTCTATTCAGTGTTCTGTTTTTCTGTACAATAACCGAAAATAATACTGCATTCACATTTTTTGAATGGCGGCCCCTCTAAATAACTGACACATTTTTGTTCCGGGACCGTGAGTAATATTGGCAAGTTTTCCTGTGTGTATATATATATATATATATATATATATATATATATATATATATACATACATATAAAAGCATTCCACTCTCGGCTTCGTCCGCACTAAATGGTTACTTGCATTTCCGACGCGGTCAATTTTTTTTTTATTTTATGATTTTTTAGTCAAGTAACGGGAGGCAAATGCAGCCAGTCGCGTCGCACTTACAATAAGCAGTGGCTGTGCTGGTTGACCCGCAGCACTGTAAACCATTGAACCCCTTAAAAATAGAAATTCAGAAAAACCCGAAAATGATTTTTAAATATTTATCCGAAGTGTATTTGTAAGTCAAAATCTAGTGAACATTTCGTTTGGTATACGCGAAAATGGAGAAATTTTCAATCATTTTTAAAAATTCTTTTACCTTTCTTCACTTCCTATTTATGAACGAATACTTTTCTATCCTTTTAAGGTCAAATATCGAAGAAAATGGTATTTAGATATTCACACGATTATACACACCAAAAATCAAGTTGATATCTTCTTTTGTTACCGAGAAATCAAAAAAAAAATCTGATGTGGATACCATATGACAAGTCTATTAAATTACATATACACATTTTTTGCTTACACTTAATTTAAACTTATTTCATTTGAAAGTCAGATACGATCCTCCAATTCTCTATTAGTGGACAGTTACAGAATTGCATTGTAGTGAACACCACATTGCATCGCATTATTATGTGGTGTCCGTATCAGCATTTTATATTAGTCTATATATTAATTTTTTTCACGTCGCACAAGTAGTTGTGTGGTATAAGTGAGAACCTGTCGGATTCCTAGCCATGAGAGAGAGAGAGAGAGAGAGAGAGAGAGAGAGAGTTTAAATGAACACAATTGAAAATTTGATAAAAAAATTAAAAACTGACCTTCATAAATTTTACCTTTCAATTATTCTCCTACCCCTTTTCCCTTTCCAACTTCTCCCTATCAACCTTCTCCCACTCCCCTCTCCTAATTTACTTTTTACCCTTTCCCGTTTTCCCCTTTTCTCTTCCACCTTTTCCCCTTTTCCCCGTTTTATATTTTCCCATTTTTCCCTTTTGCCCGCGCGTAAATCGGTCCATTACTTTTTTGGTCTCTAGCGGACACATATACGAACATGCCTTTTATATATATATATATAAAAAATAATAAAAAATGTAATAAAAAAAAACCTATCAGACTCAACTGATATATATATATATATATATATATATATATATATATATATATATATATATATATATATATATATATATATATATATAAAAGTTTGCATATTTGTTTGTTTGTTTCGTAAATATCTCGACGGGTATAGTTTTTGCAAAAATATTTCTTTTCACGTTACTAATATTTATATTCTGAATATGAAACAAATCTGTCCATAAATATAATTTTTGTAAATATCTCAACCCCAGCGCCATCTAGCAAGGTCATTTTTTGCAAAGATAATTCTTTTCATGTAAGTAACATGTATTCTGAATATGAGGCAAATCGGACAATAAATACAATTTTTCGAAATATCTCGACGCCAGAGCCACCTAGCGGGTCCAAAATAATTAGGAAACCTTCCCTGGCATGCGTCCAACCATTCCCCAAATTTTCATCTCTATTGAATGAACGGTTTAGGAAGGCATAAGAGACATACAGACGCACAAACATTCATTTTTATATATATATATAGATAATGATTTATTAATAATTATTAACGTCACTAAAAAGTTTTGATTGAATTAAAATTAAGAGTACATAAAATTTTATTTCACTAATATGTTCTGGTTTTTTCAAATATATATTTATTATTAATATTGAATTATTATTTATTGAAAACTTTGTTTACAATCAAAGGTTAACAATTATTATTAAATCAGTACATTTAAATTAAATAAAAAATGTTTAAAAAAATAAATAAAAGGAAATGAATTCGGATTCAAACCGATGTGTCTTTCCCTTGTGAGACCAAATAATTCATTAATTAAACTTTTGTTTGGCTATAACTCTGCAACCAATGAAAATAAGTACCACTTATGATATATCGTTGAAAAGCTCTCAATGAGGACTTATTACTGCAGTAATAAGAAAAAGTCCAAAATCCAAATTGTTTGGATTTTCGGCTTTTTTGGACACTTTTGGTCCAGTCGATTGCAATCAAAAGGGGAGGTGCACAACTAGATGTTACAACAGTCGTAAATTCAGAAGTTTAGCATCCTACGGCCAATCATTTTTGAGTTGTGGGAGATACATACATACGTACAGACGTCACGCTGAAATTATTAAAAATTATCCATTTTGACTAGTTTCGGCCAGACATACATGGTCAATATGGATATTTCCGTTGAAATCTGAAAACCGAAATTTTTCACGATTTCAATACTTCCTTGTACTTAAGAAGTAAAAAAGTAATAATTTTTTTTTGGTTCTTACAAAATCAGTAAAACACATTTATGAAGAGAAAATCCATTACAGGGAAATTTTTAATTTTAGAAAATCCAAAAATTGGTACTTTAAAAGCCGAAATAAAACATAAAAAACGCTTGAATTAAGATCTATTGACTGGAAGAAAAAAAACAGTACTATAAAATAAAAAAAATATAGAAACAACAAAAATAAAGAGAAATGATAGTTGTTACGTCGTCCACAGTGACGAAATCAAAATAATTATATACAGATATACAAAATCCGTAAATAAATAAGTTTATTAATATAAACTATAATCCGCATCAATACTGATAGATTATGAAATTAATTTCAATTTGTTCTATATCAAATTCACGAAAGAACCCGTGTACCACATACACGCGCGCGCGCGTAAAATAATATCATTGGTATTAGAATTACACAACAATGATCTATTATTAACAAGTACGATACAATATAAATTTTACTCACAAATTAATTACGATATGTTATATATTTATTATGTGCCTAGTATAATTTCTAACATTTAGAAGTGTAATTAAAATAATTAATTATTAAAACAATATTAATATAATTAGAATATAATAACCAATAGGGATTAATATAACTCCTCTGTTAATATTATTCATTATTAAACTATCTCTGGATTATACAGTGTATCTAAACTTGTGGCTAGCTATACATTTTCGGATTATACGTGTCAAAATGAAAAAAAAAGTCGATTTCCTTTTCGTTTTCCTTCCATTTTTTTTTATTAATGAAAAATTTATACCTCAAGATCGGATTAAGGAATCACAATAATATTTGATACACACATACATTTACACCAAAGTTATCTAATAAATAAAAAATTACAGTATATACATATCCACAAGTTTAAAAATGGTGGCCATATAAATTTTTCAATACTTTATAACTTATTAATCATTCGTTTTATCATATTACATTTTTTATTTCAGAAATTTTAAGTTTATTATTATGAAAAACAACACCTCAGTTTTGAAAATCGGTTGACAAATAACAAACTTATGATAGAAAATTTATAACATAATTTTCTGCCAGATTTCATCTCTTCCTCTATTAAATCAAGTACCCGGTGGCGCAGCCAATCTTGATGCTTGTTGCCACGGTAGCGACAGCAGCAATTTGAATCATACTATTAAATTTTCATCATAATATTTGTTTCATTACGTAACAGTGAATAGGCCTTCGTAAAATATATTGTGGTGTTAGTATTGGATCACAGAATACATTTTTTTTTTTTTAATATAATCACTTCAATATATAGCTAATATTTTGAACATTTTTAAATTCATTTTGATTTAATTATATATATAAATTATGTTAATTTTAATTGGCTCATGGAAAAATGTAATTATGCATTTTTTCAAAATGGTAAACTCGACAAGAATTAAAGAAGCGTTTATGTGAAATTTGAAACTGTACAATAGTACGGCTTCACATAAAATGGTATACCGTTCTGATGTACCGTTTTATTTTCAAACAAATATTGAAAAGTTAATACAAGATAACGATTAAATACGCTAAATAATGAAATCAAAAACTAATTATTTTTAAATATTATAACAAAATAAAACTGTTTAAATTAAAGAGGGTGTACGCCATCCACTTCGCAAGAAATATTAAAATTTGTAAACAGAATGACCATAGAAATTATAACTGTCACTTTCATCATCTTTTCGTAAATAAATATAATAAATCATACCCACAGTATTGTCAATAATGCATTTTTGTCGCATATAATCAGCTTCTGATCCTTAATTTAATAAAAATTCCCCTTCCGATTTTTTTCAATAAAAGTCAGCCACCCAATTTCAAATAGCCTATGAACATCTTTGATATCAAAAGTTACGTTGACTTGCTACATATTCTTTAACATCTGACTAAACCATTTCGATAGGATTTAAATCCGTGTGGCAGGGAAATAGTCGGAGAACGTCATGCCTTTTAGGTAGATTTCATAAGAAATCTACCTATTGTAATGGGTATTATAATTAATTAGAAAAACCAGAACCAGAATAATTTTAAAAAAACCAAAAAACCGGATGGAAATTTTCAGGATTTAAATGTTCGTATGTACCAAATCATCTTATAACTCCAGAATTACGGGATCTACGGGATTTTGACAAAACTTTATCGGATTGCTTCTATATATATATATATATATATATATATGAGGAATTGATGCCATTAAATTTTACAAATTTACAGGACTATGGGATGTGGCTATAGAGCAAGGTCATCCTCAGTATCTCGATATTTTCATTAATTAAAGTCGTATTTTTATTAGGCGTATAAAAAATAACAATATGTGCAGAAGAAAATATTTGCAAACTCGCGCCTCCATCCCAAAAAATGCTCTAAAATATTGCTAAGCTGTGACGTCACAGGTAGAATTAAATAAATTAATATTATTTAAAGTGTAACAAAGTAACTCGGTCTGGCCGGGTCTCAAGCTCGATCGCCCGTCACTCTGTACCTAGTGCGTTAAGCCTCGCAGTTACACCGGTCTGCCTACCACCCAAGCGAAATTTGTTTCATGTAAACTGAGTTCAGTTAGTACCGACCGTTGTTGCTGGTACCGCCACAACCGCGCAAATTAAATACGCTATGCGCGCGCGCTTTAGTTAGAATCATTGAATTAAACTAAAAATTATATTAATACAGTTTTTGAAATTTAAAATTAAGTTGTGCGTGTAAGTCGAGCATCAGAAACAACTCACGTCACGCTGCTAAAACCGTGTTTCAGGAAGTCCAGCAACAACTGTGTTCTCAGTTTTTTAAATATATTTCAGGACTGCTAAATTAAAAGATTATTATTTATCTTACTACCTTTTTCTTTATTTATTTCTGCCAGTATTACTCGTGATTTCGGTTGGATGGTAATCATCACTCATTAAACAAGGTGTGAGAAAAGTAATGAGATTGGTAACAGTGCGTCTACCGGTCTGTGCTAGACCGGTTTGTTCATCCCTTCTATGTGCTCAGTACGAGTTTCAACTCCGTTCAGCCAACATTTTATTTTTGACAGCGCCATCAGCGAAGTTATGTGTTACGAAAATGGAGCATCGGAATTTAGAGCGACGTTGTGCAATCAAGTTTTATGTTAAACTTGGGAAATCCGCAAGTGTGATCTTTGAAAAGTTGAAACAGGCCTATGGGGAACATTGCTTATCAAGAGCACAAGTTTTCCGTCGGCACAAATCATTTTTGGAAGGCCGAGAACACGTTGAAGAACAACCTCCCTCAGGGAGACCTTCGACTTCAAAATCTGACGAAAACGTTGAGCGTGTGAGGGTTCTTGTGAGATCAGACCGTCGTTTAACAATAAGGATGATGAGTGAACAGGTAAATTTAAACGCTTTCACCGTACATCAAATTTTGACAGACGATTTGGACATGCGAAAGGTTTGTGCGAAATCGGTGCCGAAAAACCTCACAACGAAACAGAAGGACGATCGAAGAAACGTGTGCGTTGATCTTCTTGAGAGGATTGACAACGACCAAGAATTCTTCAATCGTGTAATCACAGGTGATGAATCCTGGATATTTGCTCAGTAAGAGTTTCAACTCCGTTCAGCCAACATTTTATTTTTGACAGCGCCATCAGCGAAGTTATGTGTTACGAAAATGGAGCATCGGAATTTAGAGCGAAGTTGTGCAATCAAGTTTTGTGTTAAACTCGGGGAATCCGCGAGTGTGATCTTTGAAAAGTTAAAACAGGCCTATGGGGAACATTGCTTATCAAGAGCACAAGTTTTCCGCGTACGTTATTCTTATAGGAATACAAGTACAAAACATGTACAAGTATGAAAGGAGCGTAGCTCAAACTTATAACGTTTAATTTTAACTGACACTCAATCAACAAACGGTCAAACAGGTAACAGGTATGCTGACTTTTAGATTATTCGATTTCGCTTTCAAGTCACAGGAATCCCATAAACGGTTACGAATTTTTTTTATGTATCGTTTCATTGAATTCATCATCTTCACGTTGAAAACGATAAAAACCATATCCGTGTATCGGTTAAAAACAAGGAACCTTGTAAATTAACGGCTTTAAAATTCTCCCAAATCTTACAGTTTTGGATTTAAGAGAACTGCAGATCATCAAAGGACAGGAAAGACTGAATTTCTTGGAGAAAATTACAGTAAGCTTTTTTAAAATTTCTTTTGTAATATAAAACGGATTTTACAAAATAAAAATTCCGATATTAATAATATTAAAATGTTTTGTTAACTTAGAAGGGCTAGAGAATGCGAGGACAAAAAGTCATGTAAGACTACGATTTATTTATTTTTGTTTATTTTTGAAGGTAGATTAAATTTTTTTAAATTAACTAAAATATTTTTATTTATGAATTATGGGCATTAAATTATGTGTTAATCAAAAAAGAAAGTTAGGTATCTATTCCCATTTTAAAATATCAATTTTTTCTCGGACGTCGTAAGAAGTCGGATTTCAATACCGGATCTTTAGGCGGAGTTATAATTAGCTTAATTGTTTTAGAGCTTTTGCTACGGTTCAACAATAATTTGTGAAACTTGTGTTAAATTTTAGTCCGATCCGACGAGAGGATATGCCATATGTACCCAAAATAATTTTCTTTTTTTGTGCTTAATATATCTGTTGTTATATTTTGGTTGCATGTTTACTTGTGGTGGAGATTGGGCAGTGCAGGTCAGTCGGCTTCAACCCACCGGATTGGTCTAGCGGTGAACTCGTCTTCCCAAATTAGTTGATTTGGAAGTCGAGAGTTGCAGCGTTCAAGTCCTAGTAAAGTCAGTTATTTTTACAAGGATTTGAATACTAGATCTTGGATACCGGTGTTCTCTGGTGGTTGGGTTTAATTAACCAAAAATCTCAGGAATGGTCGAACTGAGGCTGTGTAAGACTACCCCTCTACATTTAAACTCATACATATCATCCTCTGAAGTATTAAACGGTAATTACCGGAGACTAAACAGGAAAAAGAAAGTATTTATTGAAAAAAAAATAAATACAATTCAATTTATTTTTAAATAAATAAAATTGTCCGAATATTTATAAATAACAATGTTCATTTACATTTTAAAGTTCAGGATGTAAGTGAATTTATCTTTTTAATATTTAACTTTAAAGATTAAATGACTTATGAAAAATGCTACAAATTTCCAAAGATTCAAATAAATTATGAGTTACAAACGTTACTCTCGTTCGAAAAGAAGAGAGACAAAAAAAAGTAATAAATTTACAGAAGTTAATAATGAAAACTTTTTTATTTTTTTACAAGAGCTTATACATACAATGTATATGAATACGTTTAAGGAAGCAGTTTTTTTAACTTAAGTGCCCAGTTGGACATTAGTCATAGAATGTTCATTTAGAAACCCCTGCCGAAATCGTCGATTAGTAATTAATTATTACAAATAAATTAAAAATCATATACGCGCGCGTGCGCGCGCACACACACATTCACAGATTGTTAAAAAATAATGACAGCCAACAAAAAATTTAATTGATGAGAGTGTTACAACACTACGAATTTGTATCAATAAATTTAGTTTAGAAAAAAAAAAGAATTATTAATAATTTTTTATCAAAGACAAAAAAGTTTAACAAGTTAAATAAATAAATGAATGAAAGAAAAAATATTTCACAGGAAACAGTTATATAATAACTGAATAAAAATACTTTCAAGTATTGAATGAGAAGTCATTATTATCAAAATAAGATTTAAGGATCAACATTTCCAAATTTCGATTAATTTTTTTTTAATTTTATTGACAAAAAAAATAATAAGAATAGTTTAAAAATAGTGAAAAAATAAAATATAATTTTTATGAAAACAAGAGATAAATATTAAAAATTAAAAAAATCTGTAAATTATATATACACATTTTTAAATGTACGTAAAATTTTATTTCACTAATAACTACTGATTTTTTTCATATTGTTCTTTTTTTTATTGTTATTATTGAATTATTATTTATTGTAAAACATTTTCTATAATCATAGGTTAATAAATCAATATATTTAAAATAAAAAAAAAAGATAAAAAAGAGGAAAAAAAGTTGGATTCAAACTGATGTGCTTCCCGTTGAAAGATATAAATATTTCATTAATTAAAATTTTATTTGGCTAACTCTGGAACCTTTTTTTTTTTGTCTTCAGTCATTTCACTGGTATGATGCAGCTCTCCAAGATTCCCTATCTAGTGCTAGTCGTTTCATTTCAATACACCCTCTACATCCTACATCCCTAACAATTTGTTTTACATATTCCAAACGTGGCCTGCCTACACAATTTTTTCCTTCTACCTGTCCTTCCAATATTAAAGCGACTATTCCAGGATGCCTTAGTATGTGGCCTATAAGTCTGCCTCTTCTTTTAACTATATTTTTCCAAATGCTTCTTTCTTCATCTATTTGCCGCAATATATCTTCATTTGTCACTTTATCCGCCCATCTGATTTTTAACATTCTCCTATAGCACCACATTTTAAAGGTTCTAATTTTTTTTTCTCAGATACTCCGATCGTCCAAGTTTCACTTCCATATAAAGCGACACTCCAAACATACACTTTCAAAAATCTTTTCCTGACATTTAAATTAATTTTTGATGTAAACAAATTATATTTCTTACTGAAGGCTCGTTTCGCTTGTGCTATTCGGCATTTTATATCGCTCCTGCTTCGTCCATCTTTAGTAATTCTACTTCCCAAATAACAAAATTCTTCTACCTCCGTAATCTTTTCTTCTCCTATTTTCACATTCAGTGGTCCGTCTTTGTTATTTCTATTACATTTCATTACTTTATTTTGTTCTTGTTTATTTTCATGCGATAGTTCTTGCGTAGGACTTCATCTATGCCGTTCATTGTTTCTTCTAAATCCTTTTTACTCTCGGCTAGAATTACTATATCATCAGCAAATCGTAGCATCTTTATCTTTTCACCTTGTACTGTTACTCCGAATCTAAATTGTTCTTTAACATCATTAACTGCTAGTTCCATGTAAAGATTAAAAAGTAAAGGAGATAGGAACATCCTTGTCGGACTCCCTTTCTTATTACGGCTTCTTTCTTATGTTCTTCAATTCTTAATGTTGCTGTTTGGTTCCTGCACATGTTAGCAATTGTTCTTCTATTTCTGTATTTGAACCCTAATTTTTTTAAATGCTGAACATTTTATTCCAGTCTACGTTATCGAATAACTTTTCTAGGTCTATAAACGCCAAGTATGTTGGTTTGTTTTTCCTTAATCTTTCTTCTACTATTAATCTGAGGCTTAAAATTGCTTCCCTTGTTCCTATACTTTTCCTGAAACCAAATTGGTTTTCTAACACTTCTTCCACTCTGGAACCAATGAAAATAAATACTACTTATAATAATATCATCGAAAAGCTCTCAATGAGGGCTTATAACTGCAGTTAAGTAAAAGTCCAAAACCGAGATGTTTTGGATTTTGGGTTTTTTGGACACTTTTGGTTCAGTCGATTGCAATCAAAAGGGGAGGTGCACAAGTAGATGTTACAATAGTCCTAAATCCAAAATTTCATCATTCTACTTCTAATCGTTTTTGAGTTATGCGAGATACATATATACGTACGTACAGACGTCACGCCGAAACTAGTCAAAATGGATTCAGGGATGGTCATAATGGATATTTCCGTTAAAATCTGAAAACCAAAATTTTTCCCGATTATAATACTTCCTTTACTTGGTACAAGGAAGTAAAAACACGACTGCCGAAAAAAAAACATTGCTCTTTTGTTCTGGTCTGGTTCCATCGTGATTTTGTATGATACAAATAAATACCCCGTTTAAATTTTGAAATGTAATCAGAAGATTAGTTGTGAAGATATAATAACATTTCCGAATAACCGTGATTTGTTAGATCGATAGTGTACCTGATGCATGCAAAAGTTAGACTTCAATCTACTAATAAATACCCCGTTTGAATTTTGAAAACCAGACGATTATTTGCAGAGATATTATAAGAGCACCCAATTGCACCTCCTAAAACAGTGCCCCAGGGGCTCCCCGTTTGTTACCAGTTGATGGTGATGATTAATCTAACCTTACACGAGGTGTTCGCATCACCTCACCACTCTAGCCTCACACGCAGTCCCCTACGGAAAGCCCATTATTATTAAACAGAATTTTTTTGTATTTATTTAATATTATTTTATTTTACTTATAATTTAATTCCCATTGTATAGAAATATTTGATCCAATTTTGAAAAAAATCAGTTTGATTAGAAATGTAGGGGTAAAAGCAGTATGACACACACACACGTAAAAGTACGTAAATATGTTTTTATTATCTACATGGTTCAACCCTAAAAAGTAAAAAATTTACAAAAAGTCTGTTAACTAATTTTTGACATCATCACATACTTTCTCTTTTAATACAACTACTCTAGCTATATTTGCCGCGAAAGTAAAAAATATTGGAAATTCACTTTCAAAAAAATAAAAAATAAATAAATAAAAATAAAAATTATTCTTAAAATTTCAATTTTTTAAAGTTGGCAACAAATTAAAAACGATTTATTATTAATTTGACAGTGATTTCTAAAAAAAATCTTGATTTTTTTTTTAAAAAGCTTATATTTAATACGCTTTAGGAGTAATCAAATCTTGCATCTGCTATATCTTTTGATCTATCGTATGAAAATCAATGAAATTTGGTACACGTATGTAACTTCGATGACAATACAGCACTACGGTGTCGGAATTTGATATGACCCGCCACCACGCGCTACCCCTACGCTAAATTCATGCATTTAGTTGAAAATTTTCATTTACTTTTTTAAAAGCTTTTATTTTTAGTCTTAAACAAATACAAAAAAAATTACAAAAATATATTCGATTACATATAAAAAATTATTTTTTAAAAAGCGTTTATTTAACTAATATTAATATTAAAATTAATAAAAAAAGGAAACAAATTAGAAAACCCCTCTAAAAAGTAAAAAACTAGAATTAAATCATATTGAGAATTTTAAACAAAAAAATATAATATACTAACAAATATAAAAATGCACACTAAAGTGAAAAATAAATTATATAAATATCTAATAAATAAATTTAATAATTATTAAATTGTAAAATTAAAAGTAATGAAAATATTTAGTTAAATAAAAGCGTGGCGCAGTTTTTATAACAATTATTTCGAATAAGTATTTATAGACATTTGCTGTATTTTAATTCTTTGATGGTTTAAATTTGCACCAAGATGGCCTTTAAGGGTTAATAAGATTAAAAAAAATTTAGAAATCTTGCACAAAGTTTTTACATTTTGACGGTAATCTGAAAATTATTATCGTTATTAACATTGTAATCGTAATTATGAATTCATTAAATAAAAATTAATAATTAATTAAAATGAAACTTTTAGCGGAAAGAGTGCGTTCAATTTGGCTTAGATTACAAGTAGAATTCGAAGATGAACTTCAACTATGTGAGAACACGTACAAAGAAAGCGAATGGGTGCATTTTCCCAGATTGTTACTTGTAGCTAGTCAATCTCAACTGGAGAGGTTTCGGCAGACCTTTCCGCCTCCTCGCGTCATTATTGAAAATGAAAATGAAGATTAATTGTTGTTAAAATAAATGTTGTGTTGTTTTAAATAAATTATAAAAACTGCGCCACGCTTTTATTTAACTAAATATATTTTTATTACTTTTAATTTTAAAATTTAATAATTATTACATTTATTTATTAGATATTTATATAATTTATTTTTACTTTTCAGTGCATTTGTATTCGTTAATATATTATATTTTTTTGTTTAAAATTCTCAATTTGATTTAATTCTTATTTTTTACTTTTTAGAGGGTTTTTCTAATTTTTTTCCTTTTTTTATTAATGTTAATATTAATATTAGTTAAATAAAAGCTTTTTAAAAAAATAATTTTCTATATGTAATCAAATATATTTTTGTAATTTTTTTGTTTTTTGTATTTTTTTTTTAAGTATTTGAAGTCCTTTTCCAATCTGAAAATGAAGAAAATTAGTATTTCACGTTTCAGTTTTCCACCAACTTAGAACGACGTTTAACATTTTTCTCAGCGTTCTCCACTCCTTCCTTTCTACCAGTATTTTTTTAGTATCTAAATGACCTCTTATCTGAATTTTTCTTCTGTTAGTACTTTTTTTTTTTGGAGTTTCTTTTCTGTAAAACCCCCATATTTTATTTATTATTTATTTATTTTGATTGATTTACAAATTTTATTCATGCTTTATTAAAGTTTTTTTTTAACTTAATCCATTTATCCTCAAAATCTTACCTATGAAATGCAATCTCCTCTCATCAATTATTTCTTTAAATTTCTGTTAGGCATACTTCTTCATATTTTATATAAATTGTGTTGTACTTTATAGATCTAAATTTTTTCCTAAAAAGTCGGTTTTCTTTGTTTTGGATTTCTTTCAAAAGACCCATATTGATATCATTTACAAATATTATATAGCATTCAACGCTTCTGGACGAATAACGATATTTAATATTTTAATTTTTCATTAAAATAGATAGATTTTTGTTGAACATATTTTGTGTTAAATTATAAACCACTTCCATTTTGATCATCCGTTTTCTTTGAGTTATTTTCTCCTCCGTTCCATTATAATTTCTCCGAGGTATTTATACTATCCACACTCGTCTTTTTCCATTTATCCATACTTGTTAATTCCTATCGCGAAAAATTTCGGTTTTCAGATTTCAACGGAAATATCCATTTTGACCATCCCTGAATCCATTTTGATTAGTTTCGGCATGACGTCTGTACGTACGTATATATCTCGCATAACTCAAAAACGATTAGCCGTATGATATTGAAATTTTGGATTTAGGACTGATGTAACATCTAGTTAAGCATCTCCCTTTTTGACTACAATCGACTTGACCAAAAGTGTCCAAAAAAGCCCAAAATCTAAAGAATTTGGATTTTTAATTAATGAAATATTTGGATCTTACAAAGTGAAGGCACATCGGTTCGAATCTGACTTCATTTTCTTTTTTTTAACTTTTTTTTTTTTAAATTTAAATATATTGATTTATTAATAATAAATGTAAATAACTATTTTGAATTATTAAAAAAAATGTAACAAAAAATATTTTTTTATATATATATATATAAAATCAGAAGTTATTAGTGAAATAAAATTTTATGTACTTTTCATTTTAAAAAAAATGTGTACATGGCATATGTGTGTGTGGCGTACAAGGAAGTCATGTGTGGTCCACATCAGTTTTTTCTTTTTAATGTTGTAGCATTCTCAACATTTATTACGTTTTTTTTTTGTTTTTTTTTTTTTAAGATACTCGTAACCAACTCTGTCGTATCTTAACTTTGTATATTCTGTATTATTTTGGAATCGTTCGATAAAATAACTACCTCAAATGTTAAGGCAAAATAGTCAATGACTATGAGACATCATCTTATGCCAATTTTGAAAGAAGAATTATTTTGCTCTTAAAATTTGTTTCTCTTCTCACGGGTAACTTTTTTTTAAGACCCGATTAAAAAGCACTGGTGACAGTCCATCATTGCATCTCTTTCTGTTTGAATTAAGAAAGGATAAAACGGTTTAGAATTTTTTTTTAGAGAAGTATTCGATTCTAGATTCCAGTCTACATTCTAGATTCTATACTCTAGATTCTAGTATTAGTATTAGATTATAAACAATTTATAAGTTTAAAAAAATTAAATAATACTCCGTCCTCTAGACCAACGCAGTGTTCGATTTTTCGATACTCTCATGATTTTGAGAATAATACTGAAATAACAATTAAAATATTCACGATTTACAGAAACCTGAAAAAGAAACTAAATTACAAAAGTAACTATGGCAACTAAAGTACCATACATCTTTGATGACGAATAATTCATAACGTATTTCTGTTGCCATGGTGACAGAAATATAATAATGAAGTCAAAGGATTAATCTTTTTTTTTTCTTTGATTAATATATTTAATTCACAACTTCACTCCTAAGGGGGCTAGGATCTGATCTATGGATCAAAACCTTCCCTAGAATAACACGAATGTATACTCCAAATTTGAAAACAATCGGTCGATTGGTTCTCGCGTAATGCGAGAACAAAAAGATAAATTTTCAGCTTTATATATTAGTAAATATGGCGTTAAAAAAGGATTTTCTGAAAAATTTTAGAAATAAATAAAAAAGAATTCAGAGAAATGACATAAAACGGCTGCTACCGGGTGAGTTAAGTTTTTCTGGAATGCAGTTTTTTCCTCAACTTTTTTAATACTTTTTCCTTTAAGGTAAAATAGGTTAAATATAAAGAATCACATCACGTTATAATAAGCAACGTTGGAACGCAAAAAAGATTGTAAAAATATATTCGAACCATTCATGTATTTATTTATTTGTCGTTTAAAAATGTTTCACTGTTAAAAGACCTGAAAAAAAGTTAAAAAAAAAATTCCTTTCATTTTAGAATAAAATTTTTCTGATATAGAATAAGTCTTGAAAATACATACCAAAAATAACTGTACTGAAAGACTTTAAAAAAACTGGGAGAAATCCTTTCTTTGAATCGGTTAAAAATATTATCACCTTGATGTTTATAATAACGAATTCTTTATAAATGAAATTAATTTATAAAATTCAGTAAAACCTGCCTTTATCAATTAAATCTCACCCGTAACGACTCCTTATCGAAGCGACAATGTCACATACACAACGAAAATTGATTTATACATATCCCGATGGAATTTATCAGCTAATAATCAACGTAGCATCCAAATGACAAGCCTACAATATTGTATGATCATGTTAGTATCTCGCCAGCACTATAAAATCTGACAACACTTGTCACCTTAGTGCATTATTGGCCAATCAATAGATTATTCACACTATGTCGTGAGACGTATAATAAGACGCTGTAATCAAATAAAAAATTTTATCTGGATTCAATTCGGCTTCGTCTAGATCAAGGAATTTTTTTTCGGAGAATATCATTGTCTATGAAAAATCCCATTTTTATCAAATCAGGATAAAATATTAGATGATCCGGGTAGAGAACAACTCTTACTAAAGAGTGATTCAGGATCATCTCACTTATTTTTCACAGGGAAATGGAAAATTAAATATTCTTATGAAAAAATTATATTAAATAAATATATTTAGAACATTTAAATAGAAAAAAAAGGTACCATTTATGAATTTCATACACAAAATTTATTTTTACTTCCTTCTACCAAGTAAAACAATTACTGTGATCGTGAAAATTTTAAGTTTTCAAATTTCAACGGAAATATCCATTTTGACCATCCCTGAATCCAATCTGATTAGTTACGGCATGACGTCTGTACATACGTATATATGTATCTCGCATAACCCAAAAAACGATTAGCCCTTAAGATGTTGAAATTTTTTATTTAAAACTGTTGTAACATCAAGTTGTGCACCTTCAATTTTAAAAGAATCGACTAGACCAAAAGTGCCCAAAGAAGTCCAAAATTCTCAAAAAAATTGGATTTTGGACTTTTTCTTTACTGCAGTAATAAGCCCTCAGTGAAAATTTTTCAACTATGTATCAAGTGGTACTTATCTTCATTGATTCCACAGTTATAGCCAAATAAAATTTTAATTAATGAAATATTTGGATTTTACAAAGGGAATGCACATCGATTCGAATCATTTTTCTTTTTTTTTTAACTTTTTTTATTTAAAAATATTGATTTATTAATAACTAGCTCCCAGTCGCAGATTCGCTACGCTATATGACCAGGACAAGTTTCACACCACGGGAAACTTGCGTTTCCCGTGGTGTGAAACTTGGTCAATCTTTTTATTTTATATTTATTAGCCAAGAAACCGGAGGCAGGTGCAGTCAGTCAAACATACAGTAACGGTGGCATATCGCGTTTCCCGTTGCTCAGTTGTTTCAGTCGAACGGGATCGGGCTGTGTGTATTCGGTCGCTTTCCAATCTCGACTGTCTTTCGTCTTCAGTCCCTGCCGCACGAACAGTTTTCATCATACGTGCTTTTTTTGTATTTCTCCCGATTGAAGAATATCTTTTAGGCATGGTATGATGTTTTGAAAAAAGATCACAGAATTTAAAAGATTGCAATTAAATAATTTACACACTTAAAATTATTAGCACACACATGATAAACAAAAGCAGCTATTTATTTATGTTTTTAAATAGCTGTAAAAAATTGTAAATGAATGAGTCGTAAAAATTGAATAAATAGGCTAAGTAGGAATAACTGTACGTTAAAACCTCAGCCCTTTTCAAAATTAATCAATTCAAAAAAAAATGTTAGATAAAAATTAAATTTTTCTTGAAAATCAAAGTCATTTTGAAAATTAAATAAGATTTAAGGAAGAAATAAAGTGTTTTAAATTTCCTTGTAAAATTTCGTTATGTCGCAGATCCAAAAAAAATACCCTATGTTCACCGCATGGCTTCAAAGTGTAGGTGTGCAAAATTTTAGACAAATCTGTCCGGTAGATCTCGAGTTAAGTTGGAACAGACAACAGACATTGATTTTTATATATATAGATTATTGACCTCTGATTGTAAAAAAGTTTTACAGTAAACAATAATTCAATAATAAAAAAAATAATAAAAAAATATCAGAAGTTATTAATGAAATAAAATTTAATGTACTTTTCATTTAAAAAAAGTGTATATGTAATTTAATAGGCGTACAAGGACGTCATGTGGTATCCACATCAGTTTTTTTTTAATAGTGATTCAAAAAAATTGTTATACCCTTCCTACGAAAAAAATCAATATATTTTTTTATTTTAATAAAATTGAATTGAATTATCTTTTTTCTTCTTTTTCGTGTTTAGCCTCTGGTAATTACCTTTCAGATAATACTTCAGAGGATGATATGTATGAGTGTAAATGAAGTGTAGTCTTGTAGAGCCTCAGTTCGATCATTTCTGAGATGTGTGGTTAATTAAAACTCAACCACCACATAAAAACGGTATCCACGATCTAGTATTCAAATCCGTATAAAAATACCTGACTTTACTAGGATTTGAACGTTGGAACTCTCGACTTCCAAATCAGCCGATTTGGGAAGACGTGTTCACCACTAGACCAACTCAATGGGTTGAATCGAAAAATCTAGAGTGACCAAACAAATATTTGATAAAATTTGAAAATACAAAAATCGACACGGTTACATCAAACAAATGAAAAAAAAAAATTGGAAAAATTCAATCTAACTAAGGAAAGGTTTTCAAACGGAGATGAATTTTGAGAATCCTTAAACAATCTGAATATACTAATGGAACAGTAAAAGCCTAATGGTAGGAAGAGGACTGAAGAAGAAAAAAAGGTGAAACAAAGGTGAACAAATGAATAAATTTTGGGAACAGAAAAGAGAAAAAAAAAGAAAAGTGATATTTTTGTAATTTTTTGATGGTCTTTTCGTAAAAGAATATGGAATTAAAAATTAGTAGATAGGGATATTTTTTATTTGAGAAATTCTTACAAAAACATAAAAACTTTTTACGCTAATAAATTTAACTCTAAATAACTTTTTTCCACATCAAAGTTTAGAAAGCTCAGTTAATATGGACGATGGGGATAGATCGCTGAACCGTCCATTGGCTTCTTTGCTATCTATGACACGTTATCACGATACACTACTCCTACTCTACTATTAGCTGTGCCTATACCACTTCAGGCACCCCTTTAAGAACTACTGCGCATCTACAGATTTTTCGCTTTCTAAACTTTGACGAGTTATGAATTGGTTAAGCGTATTACTTGGCCATGAAATATTATACAATATTATCCCAGTATTACCGAATTATATAGTCATAATGAATTGAAAACTTTAGAGGTCTCCTTAAATTTTTTTTTGAAAACCACTAAAAAAAATTTTATAATGGAAAAAATATTGATTCTCTGAATGATAATAATTTCTCCATTTCCTTAAAAAAGTTAAAATATTAATTTTAATTTTTATAGAAATTTTTAATTATAATTTTCTGAGGATTAATTACATATTTAATTGCTTAAAATAAAAAATTCTATATTTATAACTTATTTTATTAGGTTGAATGTTAAAACAAAGATGTAACAATTTATCTACATGAATATATATATATATATATATATATATATATATATATATATATATAAACGTCCCACATACCTATCACATTAACTCCCAAACCATTCGTTCCAGGAAATTGAATTTTGTACTCACATCCCAAACAGAAGCAACGACAAAATTTTATTTTTCTCAATTCTAATCTAAAAAAGGTGGATTTTTCTGATAGCAGTATAATGTATTAAAAAAAAAACAACGTACATGCAGTCTTAAACAGATTCTTGAATTTTATCAATGAATTTTTTCTACTCGGATATATTTCTATAAAAAATCACATAATCCTTTAATGTATCATGAATTATATTCTAGAATAATAAAAAATAAAACATCACAAAATTCTATTTAATTAATGTTAAAAAAAAAATGTAATAAATAAATTGTTATTTTCAATTATATCATTAGTACAATAAAAAATTTATTACTCACAAAATCTTCTTTGTTTACCAGTAACTTATCCGATTATAGTAATAAAATATTATTTTAAAAAAAGCTGACAACAAATTGTTTTGTGATAGATGACTTACACACATAACTTAATTTAAAATATTTATCATTTTATTTAAATATAATATTTTTTCGTTTATTTAATTTAATGAAAACTAAAGTGCGCGCCGATACAGCATTTCATACGCACGGGTGTGGCGGTAACTAGCGGTGACGATGTACACTAACTAAACTAATTTAATTTCACAACTTATATAGAACAAGTTTCGCTTGTACGGTCGGCAGACTAGTGTAGCCGCAGGACTTAAAGCACCAGGTACCGAGTCAACCGAGCGAAGTTCGAGACCCAGTCAGACCGAGTTATTTTTTACACTTTAAATATTATTCATTTATTTAATTCTACCGCTAACCTATGACGTAAAAATACAGCAGTAATTTAGAACATTTTTTTTTAGGGTGGGGATGCGATTTAGCAAAATTTGTTTTGCAAATATTAATATTATTTAATCGTTAAAAAATTTTCCTAAGAAAAATATGACCTTAATTAGATAAAATCTAGAGATAATGAGGATGACCTTGATCTACAGCTTATATATTTGACCTTTTATGTTGAATATTAATCGCATCAATGCCTCAAACATAGAAGTAAGCTGACCGAGTTTGGTCAAAATCGGTCCAGTAGTTATGGAGATATATGATGGAGACACCGAACACATAAATGTTCATACGAACATTAACATCAAGAAAATTTCCATCCGGTTTTTTGGGTTCCTTTGATGTTAAAACGTTAAGATCCGGTGAAAATTGCTTGTGTCAAATTAGATCCAATACAATACATTTCCTTTCAGAGTTATAGCTTTGCTACAGCGCTGTCTATAAGGGAAAATAAAAACAATATATTCCCCAATCTAAATTATATACTTACATAAAAACTTAAATAATTTTTTAAAAAAAGTGAATATTAAAATATTTACAGAAAACAAATAAGTAATCTTTTTAAAAATATATATATAATTTTTACATAAAGAAACAGACGTGAAAGTTTAAATACGAAAAGCTTTTAAGCTATATTAAAATTAAGCTAGCTTAAGTAGCCGACTAAACTAAATTCTACCATTTGTTAAATTTAAGCATGACTTATTTAAGAAGACAGAAGAGGTTTTCATACAGACAACGATAAAACATTAAGGTGTTATCTTTGAATAAAAATAAGATTACTAACATTTTATTATAAGTCACACATTTTATACATTTAATTAAAAGTGAAAAAAGTGAAAATGTTAACATTTTATGTGTATATATAAATATAACACTTTTTGCAACTGAAACAAAAAATAATAGAAAAACCAAAAGAGAATTATCACCGTCAACGAGAAATATCCAACTAATGGACGTGAAAATAACACACTCTCTCTCATCTATCTCCCTCTTTCTTTGTCTCTCTGTGTGTATGTGTTTGCTGTTTAATGTACTAAAATATATGCAGTATTTTTACATCTACATAGTTTTTTCTCCAGTTTTAATGTATTCTTCTCGTACTGCGCGGTAAATCACCGGCTGTTTATTTAACTAAACTGGTTTTTTTTTTGTTCTGATATTATAATATTCTTCATGGACAATGGACTACGTAAAAAATAATTCTGTTACATCATGTCTTTCATTACTATTCCATAATTATTTTTTGTGTTATAATTAAAGTTATTTTAAGTAAACATTAATTTCTATATACAATTAATTAAATTTTATATAATTTGTTGATATGGATATTATATAACATTATTGTTTTAAATTCGTTATATTATAGATAATATTTAATAAACAATTAAAACAATATCATTTTATTATTTCACGAAATAAAAATATATATATATGAAAAATCTATATAAAATTTTTATGTAAGCTTGTAGCGTATATATAAGTATACTTATATTATAAGTATAAGTATAGCGTATATAAGTATAAGATATAAGCGAATCGTAAACAGAAGCAAAAGCGACTGTACCACTCTGTATTGTAATATATAATTATCTTTTTTACAAAGGAAAATGTAAAGACAGATATTATTCAATAAATAATTAAAATATAAAAACGCATTTACCAGCAATCTTTTAAAGCGTTCTAGAGCTTTCGGAAACGAATTCCGAAAGTAAATTAATTGAAGAGTGTCAAATATATAAAGGTGTTCGTCATGTGTTAAAATTACGTCGACTTAACGTCGTGTCATTATGAATGTCTCCACCGTCATCTTAACTCATGACAACAAAATTTTAGTTAACCCACCGGATTGGTCTAGTGGTGAACGCGTCTTCCCGAATTAGCTAATTCGGAAGTCGACAGTTCCAGCGTTCAAATCCTAGTAAAATCAGTTATTTTTACACGGATTTGAATACTAGATCGTGGATACCGGTGTTCTTTGGTGGTTTCAATTAACTAACCACACATTTTAAGAATGGTCGAATTGAGACGTAAAAAACTACACTTCATTTACACTCATACATCATCGTCATTCATTCTCTGAAGTATTATCTGAAAAGTGATTACCGGAGGCTAAACAAGAAAAAAAGAAAGAAAGAAAGACAAAGTTTTAATTAATAAAAAATGTTTAGTTTCTGAAGATGAAATTCGTTTCCGAAAGCGCTAGAACGCATTAAAAGATTGTTGAAAAGTAGGTTTTTATATTTTAATTATTTATTGTATAATCATACCAACGGACCATGTTTGATAAAATTAGTACAATTATTAGTTCTTCCACATTTCATAAAGCAACACTCTTTGTCACTTTGCCCTACTTTTCGTCAAGTAAATTAACTAACAACTTTGTTATAATACAAATAAATAATTAATATTAATTTCCCATAAGTTATAGAAGAGGAAATTACCGTATTGAAAATATTTTAAAGCATAAAAACATATTCCATCAAGATTTTTTTATTCTACTAAATATTTTTACTAAAAGTGTTACGTCAGAGCATTAAATTTGTATCGTTAAAATTACATTATGTTCTATAATATAATTAAACACTCATACATTTATGCTTTTCCTAGAATAACTAAAAAAATTCATTCAAGAACAATTTTAAAACATGATACAAACAAATTTTCACTACAGAATACAATTCCTTTTTTTGGAACGACGAATATTATCTTGTGATAATAAAACTAAATTTGTTTTCTAGAAAATCATATGATATTTTTCTTTGAAACGCCTTAATAAAACGCTAAGTTTGATATTCCTTATTAAATATTTATTATTCTTACATACATTTCCTTCTGAAAAGTAACATTACCTCTTGGGGCTTCTTCAAAACGTCAAAACGAATTTTCAAGATACAAAAATGGGTATTCAGATCATTATCTGGCACGCATAAGTATGAAGTATCGTGTAGACCGATATTTAGAAAATTAAATAGGGTCTTCGTAAAAGAATAGTGGGGTTTCTGTAATTCAAATCAAGGCAGTAATTCAGAATACCGTTATCCACGATCTAGTATTCGTGTAGTACAATAATACACTTCATTTACACTCATACATATCCCATCCTCATTTATACTCTGAAGTAATACCTGAACGGTAATTCCCGTAGACTAAACAGGAAAAAGTAACATTAAGTTCGACAACCCACCAGGTTGGTCTAGTGGTGAACGCGTCTTCGCAAATCAGCTGATTTCGAAGTCGAGAGTTACAGCGTTCAAGTACTAGTAAAGGCTAGTAGTTATAAGGATTTGAATACTAGATCGTGGATATCGGTGTTCTTTGGTGGTTGGGTTTCAATTAAACACACATCTCAGGAATGGTCGAACTGAGACTGTACAAGACTACACTTACACTCATACACATACATCCTCTTAAATAATACGTGACGGTGATTTCCGGAGGCTAAACAAAAAGAAAAAGATCAAGGAAATAGAGAAATTTTGAGAAGTTATGTCGGTAGCCTGGATAGCTTTCAACCCAAAAGTTTGTAAAAAAGCAGTTCAAACCACCACATCAGTTTTTGTATTGTAGCTGAGGCGTGTTTAATTCGTTACTATTGTCATAGTTCAAGAGTTCAAGGCTGAATTAATGTCCATAAATTTAGTTCAACGTGCATTTTGACGTAAGTACTGAAAAGAACCACCGCATAAAAATAATATACGACGTCGGTTCAAACAGTTCGAAGAAATCGGATCTATTCTCAACGAAAAATCAACCGGCAAAACACGAGTATCAGACGAAATTGTTGAACGAACTAGACAATCTACAATCAGAAGTCCTCACCAATCCATCTCTCGTCAAAGTCTCGAGTTAGATGTTCCAAAATCAAAAATTCACAAAGTTTTACACAAAAGATTGAAATTGCATGCATATAAAATGTAACTACTGCAGGAATTAACACCCGACGATGGAGAAAAAAGGTTTTCATTTCGCTGTTGAAATTTTTTACAAAATTAATGAAAACCAATCATTTTTAGACGATATAATTTAAGCTGCATTCCATATTAATGGGTATGTTAACAGACTCGATTCATGAACACGGGGAACTGAAAACTTACACATATAATTTTTTAAAGACGACGCGACACACTAAAAGTTAATCTTTGGTGTGGTGTAATGAAAAATCGAGTAATCGAGCCTTTTTTATTTCCTGAAAAGACTCTTAATGGAAATGTTAAACAGTCACTGCTTTCCTCACTGGATTAACTAGAAAACATACAACGAGTTCATTTCCAACACGATGGTGCATCCCGGGACTTTAATTTATTCGTCAGCCAGACTTTGAACGGAAAATTTGGGCATCGATGGATATGTCGGCAAGGAACTACATCCTGGACTTCACGGAGTCCAGACCTGATATCTTGGGATTTTTTTCTTGCTGGGGTGTATAAAAATCATTGCTTATTTACAAAAAAATACCTGATCTACAACATTTAAAACAAAGAATTAATGAAGCAATTGTAACCATTACAGGAAATATATTAATTCGGGTATGGGCAGAAACTGAATATCGATTGGACATTTGCCAGACGACTAATAATGTACATATTGATGAAATTTATTAGTTATGGAAAAAATTTGTTTCAGTTGACAAATTCGATACACAAATAACATCAACTGTAAGTATTTTTGTTTTCATTTAATCCATGTTCAAACCGCACCGTTCTTTTATGAAGACTGTATATTAATATATTGCTGTGTTTATATTTATCAATGTATAGTCTTTGCTAAACATAATAGACATTTATTCTTATAAAATAGCAAGATTCATCGCTTTTATCAAATCAGATAACGGAACTTTTTTCTTTTTTCCTGTTTAGCCTCCGGTAACTACCGTTTAGATAATTCTTCAGAGGATGAATGAGGATGATATGTATGAGTGTAAATGAAGCGTAGTCTTGTACATTCTCAGTTCGACCATTCCTGAGATGTGTGGTTAATTGAAACCCAACCACCAAAGAACACCGGTACCCACGATCTAGTATTCAAGTCCGTGTAAAAATAACTGGCTTTACTAGGACTTGAACGCTGTAACTCTCGACTTCCAAATCAGCTGATTTGGGAAGACGCGTTAACCACTAGATCAACCCGGTGGGTTAGATAACGGAACTTATTTCGTATAACTCAACGCAATACGTTGACATTTTTAAAAATTACCGAATAAAAAAAGAAGTTTTTCTACAATTAATTAAAAATACATTTAAACTATTTTATTTATTATATGCTCTGTTGATGAATTCTTAAAGAATACTAATTTAAACATTTTAGCAACCCCTGAATACTTTGCATGCCATTAAACGTGTACATAAATATTTAATCAAATAATCAAGAAGTTCGTTTGAACTTCGCCGATAAGATTCCGCAGAACTGGACGGAACGGCGAAGTCAACGAACTATATTTACAGTTCTAAACATTACCTAATTTAAAAGTGAAATGAAAATGAAAAAAAAATTAAAAGATAAGCGTAAAAACATTATATTTCAGTTCAATTAGATTTGTAATAAAGAATACCTTCAAAAAATACCTCGAATTTTGTTAGAAAACCTTTTTTATTCCACTTGATGAACCGCGGGACTCGGATATGTCACTTTTCCTCAAAAAGGTGGTTTACAAATCGAGCCGCTAGGTAGCAATAGTACTTATTTCTCAAAAAGGTAGGTTTATGAATCGTGCCGCTAGGTAGCAGTACTTAACGGCGCTTTTGAATTTACGAATGATCTCGTACAAAAATATGATAATGTACTTGAAATAATAAAATTTAAATGAAAATATACTCTAACTTGTTTTAATAGTAAATTATCTTACGCAAATTAAAAGTACTGAAGTGGAACGATTTTTTTAATTTCCATCACTTCATTAAAAAATAATAAAATTATTAGTTTACAATGAATTATAGCTGCTAATAAAACACATAAAAACATGAACAGTAGGTAATTGTTCCAAATGTAGCAACAAAGATTTGTTACATAAAACAAAAATAAATTCGATTGGTAAAATTTTTACCTATTTGAACTAATACATGAAGAAATAAAAAAAGTTCATTTAGTAATAATAATAATATAAAAAGTGTGTCAAAGTGTGTGTGGATATTATAAAAATCGAGGGTTACACTTACAAAGCAATATTATATCACGGATCTTCGATTCGTGAAGGTCATTAATACATTAGTTCTATTAAAAACTAAAAAATATGATATGAAGTGAATGATATGACTATCGACAAAAAAGGTTGACCGGGAAATTCAAAAAAAGTATATTTGTTCTACATAGGCAATAATTTATTTTAATAATAAAACCATTAGATAATAATCAGTAATTCACAAAAATAAAATAAAAGAATAATCTAACAAAACGCAGTGATATCCAAAAAAATTACAATGAAATTGTAAACCGTACGGTAAGAGTCTCGAATAAACCATTTCTTCCGCTTAAAAAATAAAACCTTTTTTTTGTTTTTAAAACTGTTTTTAACAAAACGATACTGATATCAAAAAACGTAATACATTTCTATCATCAAAATCTGTTATTAATTTAGAATTTTATTTTTAAAAAATACATGTTAAATATATGTAATAGATAATAGAATAATAGATAATACACAATGTTCAAGCGTTCCATATATAAAGCAAAAAAATAAAAATAAAAAATTGTTGCAAACATTTTACCGGCCCGATTTCATTTATATGTAATACATATCACATTTACAGAAATAATACAATTCTTATGATTATTCGTTGTTTAATAAATGAAATCGGGCCGATAAGAGTTTTATAACAATTTTTTACTTTTTTTGCTTATTACGTCTTCTAAACTGCAATTTATTTTTATATTTAATATATTTACCTTAACATTATTTCATGTACGTATATTTTAAATAATTAATACGGGTTTTAATTAAATTCATTTTTAATTTATTTTATAATTAATTGTGTTCCTCTTTTACCATGATTTCCTTTGATCCGTCCAGTTAAATAGTGGAGAAGTTACTTTTTTATCCTTTGAATATTATAGCTACGGATGTTCACAGAATAGAAAGGAATGGATAAGTCTATCAAAGCGGTTGTCGACAGACAACAAAGAACTCTTTCACGATATTATACAATTTATTTTCAATAACTTTTTGCTTAATAATAAATATTACAAAAAAGAACTTTTATAAATTTTACATGAATTTAAAAATGTAAAAAAGTTTTAATATTATAAGAAACCCAGTAATATTTTTACTTTCCCATCTAGATAGGGCTATAGATTTAGAAGAATAGAAAATATTGTAATGGCTCCAATTTGGTCATTAGCGGTTTCCATTTGATGTTGTCTTTTTTTCATCTAAGGAACCCAAAAAACCGGATGGAAAATTTTCCGATGTTAATGTTGGTATGTACGTATGTTCGGTTTTGACCTGTAAATCAGATTATATATCCCGAATTACTGGATCGATTTTGACCAGAATTAGTCAGATTACTTTTATAAATGGGGCATTGTTGCCATTAAATTTTAAACTTAAAAGGTCAAGGAGATGAGGTTGTAGAGCAAGGGCACTCTCAGTATCTCGAAATTTCGCCTAATTAAAATCATATTTTTCTTAGGTAGATTTGTAATAATTAAAAAATAACAATATTTGCAAACTGATTTTGCAAAATGCCCTCCCACCCCGAAAATTGCTGTTTTAGTCGTCTGCTATGTTATGACATCACAGGTGATCGGTAGAATTAAATAAATGAATAATATTTATAGTGTAAAAAAGTAACTCGGTCTGGCCGGGTCGAATTGATTCCTGGCGCGTTAAGCCTTGGGGGTGTATCGTTGTGCTAACCGTTCAAGCGAAATTTGTTTTCAGTAAGTTGTGAAATTACATTAGTTTAGTTAGTGCTTTCATACCAAAGAAAGCAGGGGGAGATAAATGTGAAGAATACAGAACAATTAGTTTAACTAGTCATGCATCAAAAATCTTAACTAGAATTTTATACAGAAGAATTGAGAGGAGAATGGAAGAAGTGTTAGGAGAAGACCAATTTGGTTTCAGGAAAAGTATAGGGACAAGGGAAGCAATTTTAGGCCTCAGATTAATAGTAGAAGGAAGATTAAAGAAAAACAAACCAACATACTTGGCGTTTGTAGACCTAGAAAAGGCTTTCGATAACGTAGACTGGAATAAAATGTTCAGCATTTTAAAAAAATTAGGGTTCAAATACAAAGATAGAAGAACAATTGCTAACATGGACAGGAACCAAACAGCAACAATAACAATTGAAGAACATAAGAAAGAAGCCGTAATAAGAAAGGGAGTCCGACAAGGATGTTCCCTATAGCCGTTACTTTTTAATCTTTACATGGAACTAGCAGTTAATGATGTTAAAGAACAATTTAGATTCGGAGTAACAGTACAAGGTGAAAAGATAAAGATGCTACGATTTGCTGATGATATAGTAATTCTAGCCGAGAATAAAAAGGATTTAGAAGAAACAATGAACGGCATAGATGAAGTCCTACGCAAAAACTATCGCATGAAAATAAACAAGAACAAAACAAAAGTAATGAAATGTAGTAGAAATAACAAAGATGGACCACTGAATGTGAAAATAGGAGGAGAAAAGATTATGGAGGTAGAAGAATTTTGTTATTTGGGAAGTAAAATTACTAAAGATGGACGAAGCAGGAGCGATATAAAATGCCGAATAGCACAAGCTAAACGAGCCTTCAGTAAGAAATATAATTTGTTTACATCAAAATTGAATTTAAATGTCAGAAAAAGATTTTTGAAAGTGTATGTTTGGAGTGTCGCTTTATATGGAAGTGAAACTTGGACAATCGGAGTATCTGAGAAGAAAAGATTAGAAGCTTTTGAAATGTGGTGCTATAGGAGAATGTTAAAAATCAGATGGGTGGATAAAGTGACAAATGAAGAGGTATTGCGGCAAATAGATGAAGAAAGTAGCATTTGGAAAAATATAGTTAAAAGAAGAGACAGACTTATAGGCCACATACTAAGGCATCCTGGAATAGTCGCTTTAATATTGGAAGGACAGGTAGAAGGGAAAAATTGTGTAGGCAGGCCACGTTTGGAGTATGTAAAACAAATTGTTGGGGATGTAGGATGTAGAGGGTATACTGAAATGAAACGACTAGCACTAGATAGGGAATCCTGGAGAGCTGCATCAAACCAGTCAAATGACTGAAGACAAAAAAAAAAAAGTTAGTGCCAACCGTTGCCGCTAGCACCGCCACACCCGCGCAAATTAAATACGGTATACGCGCGCGCTTTAGTTAGAACCATTGAATTACATAAACGAAAAAGTATTATATTTTTAAAAAATGGTAAATATTTTACATTAGGTTGTGTGTGTAAACCCTGTATCAGAAACAACCGACAGTTGTAGGATTTTCTCGGAAAAGCCGCGTACCGGGAAAGTTCTACAACTGTGTTGTCAGCTTTATTTTTTTATAGACAAATTAAATAAAAATGTAAGAGATGTCAGTTGAATATATGTAATTGTTGTAAATCTATATGTAAATCTACGTTAAACCAAATGCTTCTTTATGCAATTCTTGTAGATAAAACTATTTAATATAGAATTACATTATAATCAGTTGACTTGCATTAATTAAAAAAGGCAAATTAAAACAAAAAATAAACCATAAACGATTGGAAAACACAATTAAATTTATAAAAATTATCTCAATAAAAGCATTCTCGTAAGTACAGGGCGTTTCATAATGTTCTTAGGAGTTACAAAAATTCAGTACAAAAAAAGTATTTCACTTACCTAGATGGAAGTTGTACGAGGTGATGCAGGGGACTCAAACAGTTTTTGTTAAAATCTATAAATGTTCAATATGTGCTTTTCTGGTGACACGACACACAACAACACGAAAGTCTAGCTCTTGCCAAACTCGTTCTAACATGTCATTTTCGATAGAGTTGATTGCATTGATTATGCGATCCTTTAGCTCCGCGATATCGTGCGTCATTGGTGGGATAAAAACCTTATCTTTCACGTAACCCCAGAGAAAGAAATCACACGGCGTGAGGTCTGGTGATCTTGGTGGGCACAGCATAATGTGTTGCTCTTCTTCAGACGCACGTCCTGTCCAGCGCCAAGCTAATATTGTGTTAAGGTAGTGTCGAACCTCGTTATGAAAACGCGCAGGACAACCGTCTTGCTGGAAAATGAAGTAATTGAGTAGCTGAGACATAAGCCATAATTGTAACATATCCAGGTATATCATGACGGTTACTGTCGTTTCCACAAAAAAGAACTGCCTCACGAGAGATCGCACAAAAAACGTTTTCTTTCAGAGAATCCCGAATGTGTTCCACATAAGCGTGTGGACTTTCAGTTCCCCAAACTCGCAAGTTATGACGGTTTACTTTGCCGCTAATGTGGAAAGTAGCTTCATCGCTGAAAATTATCTTGTTTAGAAAACCTTCATCTAACATCTTTTCCTGTAACTGTAAACAAAAATCGAGCCTACGTGTTTTATCTCCATCAGAAAGACGCTGGATTAATTGAAGACGGTACGGTTTGCACAATAAAAGTTTACGGAGAACTCTCCAGACTGTTGTTTTCGGAATTCCTCTGCCTGCAGCCGCAGTCGATTTTGACGGGCTGCAAATGAAACTTGCACGTACACGTTCTACATTGACTTCTGAGGTTGATGGACAACTTGTTGATTTTTGCTTGCACAAGCAACCAGTTTTACTGGATTGTTTATACAATGCACGAATTGAATTGTCACTTGGTGGCTTCTTATGAAATTTCAACCGAAACGCACGTTGCACAGAAATTACTGACTTTGACAAGTGAAATTCTAACACACAAAACGACTTCACGTGGCAGTCATTTTCTCTACTGTCGACGCCTAGCGAGCAGATGGTTTATTAACTGCCTAGTATATGTGGAAAAAAAAACTATCTGAATTACACTTTGGTACAGTACTTGTTTTATTCTTATGAATGAAATAGTTTTTCGTTAATGAATTTTCGAAACTCCGAAGAACATTATGAAACGCTCTGTATAAAATATAACAGACAGGTTCGAGTCAAGGTCAGGGACGGAGTTTTTCAAACGCCACAAAATTCCAATTCCATGTACAAATTTCTATGCAAGCTTGCTTAATATATCAAGTAAAATATATATATATTTTTTTTATAACTTGGTAAAATAAATTCTTTTTTATCCGTATCTTCTTGCGTACTAATTTATTCAAAAACATAAACAAAATTAATTCTAATCCACCAAACTACAGAATTACTAAGACATCTTACCTAATCTTATTCTTTTTTATTTTTTCTCTCTTTTTACATTTCAATAGTGCTTTCGAGGAAATTCCTTATCATCAATTGATTAAAATTATAATTAAAAACCAATTACCCATTACAACATTGGAAAGATTAAAGTATTTTTTTTTTGTTAAAAATGTTTGTGGCCAACCACTAAATACAGCACTGCACTAATATACTCGTAATATAAATTTTATTTAATATTTATTAAAGTGCTGCTATCTATAGCAGCTTTCAAGTTCTGTCTTCATTTTGATCAAGCTGAATTTCTGTCCATATTTATATATATGATATTTTTCTAAAACGACATTTTTTTTATTATTTTTATTATTATAAAAGTCTACGGTATCAAAATCATTTGGATCGGACCCGAATTATTTGGCGGTCAATTTATTGGACAACACGATCAGTGATTTTTCAAGATTGCTAAGGAACAATATTCTTGGTTCGCCTTATCGTTTCAATTAGGTGACTTTATGGTCTGGCCGTACGGAGTGCTCTTCTATTTCATTATTAAGTCACAAGCCGCTGGGTCTGTGGCAAATTAATGTTAGTTCAAATACGTCTTGTTTACTTATTGTTCAATTATCTTGCTGAACAGATTGTAACGTTGCTGTGTGATAATAAAAAAAAAAAAATATTATTTTCTTTTGTGATTTCAGTTATTTCCAAATTAGTTTCTAAAACAGTAATAGAATGTTGATTTACGATTAGATACTCTGCAACATTAGAAAAACCCAATTTATTGTTTATATATTATCTATAATGTTCTGACAATCTTACTTTAAATGATCTATTAGTTTTCCCAATATAAATTTCATCACAATTATTGCATTTTATTTTATAAATATGCATCATTTATAAATATATATATATATATATATACATTTATATACATATATATTATATATGTATTTATATATTTATATAAAATACATTTTTTTTAGTAAGTCGTAGCATAAAAAATGATTTTAAAAGAATCATCAAATTCTAATTTTTTGTTATAATCCTTAAGGTAATTAACTTATCAGGGAAGGAAAGTTTCCTAACTAAAGTTTAAAAGTTATTCATTTACATAATACACAAACCACACTTAAGTCATCATACCGAGATACCAAGAATTGTTTTTTTATAATTCAAAAAAAAATTAACCATTAATAAATGACAAAAATTATATGGTGGTTATTTAATATTTAAATAATTACATAGTCGTTCAAAAAATTCTCCACGTAACAAACAAAACAATAAAATAAACAAAACGTTTTATAATCCTGTTAGGATATTTTATTTTATATTTTATTACAAAAATAGAAATCAGACAATTATTGTTTGATTTTCCATTGAAAAAGCTGTACAAGATATTGTATAACTTGACTGGATCAGCCAGGAAAGTCATGAAATATTTCGCCAGTTTTTTATATTATTTTCTATCTGATATACCATTCAAAACGATTTTTAACAGAATTTCAAAAAAAATATTAAATTATATTCTGGGTAATAATAAAATAGTTTTCAACTTCTGGTAGTAAGTTATTTTTATAAGGGTTTAAATACTAGATCGTTGATACCGGTATTCTTTGGTGGTTGGGTTTCAATTAACCAAATATTTCAGGAATGGTCGAACTGAGACTGTACAAGACTACACTTCATTTACACTCATATATATCATCCTCTCAAGTAATACCTGAACGGTAATTCCCGGAGGTTAAACAGGAAAACGAAATAATATAAAAATAGTTAATAACTGGGGTGCAAATTACATATAAAAAAATTGAAAAAATGACAAATCTATAAGAACATCAAAGAGAAATAAAAACATAATTCCAGAAAATTAATGTCTTGTAAAAATTTAAATATCTAGTAGAGTAATCCAGAAAAATGGATTAAATAAAATATATTTAAAAAATCGGGATAATAAAATGGAAACGACTTTAAAACATACGAAATCCTTTTACAATAAAAAAATCAATTTTTTACATTGCGAAATTCAACATTTACAACACGGTTGTAAAATTTAAAAGTCTTTAAATGGCATAAATTTTAACATTAGGTGATTAAGAAGGACTCGAAATTGCCTTTAAAAAGGATAGAAAAATCCTTGAATATAGACTATCCTGGAATAGTCTCTTTAATATTGGAAGGACAGGTAGAAGGAAAAAATTGTGTAGGCAGGCCACGTTTGTAATATCTAAAACAAATTGTTAGGGATGTAGGATGTAGAGGGTATACTGAAATGAAACGACTAGCACTAGATAGGGAATCTTGGAGAGCTGCATCAAACCAGTCAAATGACTGAAGACAAAAAAAAAAAAAACCTTAAAAAAATATTACGATCGGAGATTGAAAATAATAAAAATCATTTGTGATTAAACGAGAAGATTTATAGAAAATTTTAAAACATAACACAGCTAAAAAAAAAATGGAAAATAATTTTTCGATCATTGAAATTGAATGAATAAAGAAAAAAACACTAGAAAAAATTTGTAACTTCTTTGATAATATCAAAAGTAAAAACGATTGTGTTCTAAAGTTAGAAAAAGATTTTCTAGAGATCGGAAAAAAAAAGATAAAAATTTTAAACAAAGAAATTTTCAAGAAAAAAGTACTTGAGTTTAAAAGATTTAAAGTGGCTCAAGACAGAAAAAGAATCAACAGCAAAATCTCATAAAAGAGCATAGAAACAAATTAAGATAAATGATGACTGAGAAATGGCAGCAGATTAAAGACTCAAAGGAAAAATAAAGTTTGTTCGAGCGATCAAAGACAGCTAATTCGAAAAAAATAATTTATTTTCAACAAACCGAATTAAATGTTGTATTTTCTTTTTGTTTAATTTATTTTTTTAATTACTAATTTTGTAGATTTCATCTAAAATAAAAAATGAAATTTATCCATGTTCAACTTTTTTTCTTTTTTTTTATACATAAAATAAGCAATATTGAAAATGATAAACAAATTGAAAATGGGATACTGCGCAATGAAAAAAAAAATCTGATTTGGACTCTACATGACTTCCTTGTAAGACTATCATATTACTTATACACATTTTTTTTTTTTTTTTTAATGAAAAATATATTTCATTAATAACTTCTGATATTTTTTCTTTTTTGATAATAATTATTTATTTATCGTATTTTTTTTACAGTGGTTAATAATCTATATATATATAAAAATTAATGTTTGTCTGTCTGTATGTCTCTTATGCCTTCCTAAACCGTTCATCCGATTGCGATGAAACTTTGGTGAGTTGTGGGCATGCCCACGAAAGTTTCTGAATTAGTTTGGACCCGCCAGGTGGCGTTGTGGTCGAGATACTTTGAAACAATTGCATTTATGGTCCGATTTGGCTCATATTCAGAATATATGTTACTTACATAGAAAGAAATGCCTCTGCAAAAAATGGGCCCACTAGATGGCGCTGGGGTTGAGATATTTGGAAAAATTGTATTTACTTCCGATTTGGCTCATATTCAGAATATACATTAGTTATGTGAAAAGACAAATTTTTGCAAAAAAACTATAACCGGTAAGTGACGCCGGTGCCGAAGTATTTACGAAACAAACAAATATATAAACAGACTTTCTTCTTCTATATATATATATAAAAGGTAATGTTCGTATGTATGTTCGCTATAAACTAAAAACTGCTGGACCGATTTACATGCCGGAAGAAATCAGAAAAGGGAAATAGGGAAAAAAGTAAATAGGGGAAAAGTGAAGAAGGGAAAAATGAAAATAGGTAAAAGGGAAATAGGGGAAAAGTGAAGAAGGAAAAAGGGAAATAGGAACAAAAGGGAAAAAGAGATAAAGTGAAATCTTAAATTTTGTGAGGTTCATTTTTTAAATATTTTATCAAATTCTCATTTGTGTTCATTTAATATATGTGTATATATACACATTCAAAGCTAATAGCGAAGCATTGCCGGATCTGCTAGATATTAATAAATCAATATATTTAAGATAAAAAAAGGAGATGAAGTCCGATTCAAATAAATGTGCCTACTCCTGAGATCCAAATATTTCATTAAATAAAATTTTATTTGGCTATAACTCTGGAACCAATGAAAATAAGAACCATTTATGATATATCGTTGAAAAGATCTCAGTGAGGGCTTATTACTGCAGGTAAGAAAAACTCTATACTAGATCGTGGATACCGGTGTTCTTTGGTGGTTGGGTTTCAATTAACCACACATCTCAGGAATGGTCGAACTGAGAATGTACAAGACTACACTTCATTTACACTCATACATATCATCCTCATTCATCCTCTGAAGAAATTATCTAAACCGTAGTTACCGGAGGCTAAACAGGAAAAAGAAAGGTAAGAAAAACTCCAAAATTTTTGGATTTTCGGCTTTTTTCGGACACTTTTGGTGCAGTAGATTGCAATCAAAAGGGGAAGTGCACAACTAGATGTTACAACAGTCGTAAATTGAAAATTTCATCATCCTACGACTAATCATTTTTGAGTTATGGAATATACATACGTACGTTCAGACGTCACGCCGAAATTAGTCGAAATGGATTTAGAGGTGGTCAAAATGGATATTTCCGTTGAAATCTGAAAACCGAGATTTTTCGCGATCACAATACTTCCTTTATTTCGTACAAGAAAGTATAAATAAAAACATTAGGATTCGTTAATTAAATGTTTCTTATCACAGAAACCAAAAATGGGTTAGAAAACTACAAAAAAAAACAAGGATTTTATACGAGAGTAATTACATTTAACAACTGCTTAATATTAAAAATTAAAAAACACCACTGCCAAAAAAAAAATTGCCCTTTTATTTACTAATAGAGTATAATTAAAGTGCGTGCGGGTGACAATTTTGTATATCATTTTTTTAAATTTTTTAAATTTATTTAAACATATATATAGCCTGTACACTCGCGGTTACGTAAGAATTCCCACACAGGGAAATCGACTCAGCCGTTGAGCTGCTACAGTGGAACAAATATACATACATCCTAAATATATTACACTTCTTTTTGGGCGGTTGTAAAAAAACACTAGTAAGACAACAATTTCACACGTATGAGATACGGGGTTTCTGAACCGTCCGGAATGAAGCGTTGAGATGCAAGTTATTCAAAAACGATTCATTCATCTGGTAGATTTTTTCAAATGTTATACATTTATTTAAACATACATATATATATAAACAGAGAGATAATTATGTAGCTTATGACACTCTCGGTAAAGTAAGGATTCCAATGCAGGGTCATACATCTAAATCGGTTCAGCCATTTATTTAATACGGTGGAACATACGTACATACGTACACCATAAATACGTTACACTAATTTTTTTGCAGTTGTGTTAAAAATTAGTAAGACAACACCTTTAGCCTTATGGGATACGAAATTTCCGAATCCTTCAGAATGAAACATTGAGATTCGAATTATTCAAAAACAACTCCTTCATCTGATAGAATTTTTTCAAATGTTTTAAATTCATTTAAACATATATGTACAGCCTATGAAACTCCCGGTAACGTAAGGATTCCAACGTGGAATCATACATTTAAATCGGTTCAGCTGTTGAGCTGCTCTGGTAGAAGAAATATACCAGAGCAGAAGAAGTTTACCCTAAATACATTACATTCCTTTTTGGGAAATCGTGTAAAAATAAATAAAGTTAAAATAGAAATAGAATAGAAAAGATGATAAAGAGATAAATATTAATATAGATGAATGTAACAGTCCAGAAATTTGTTTTTTAGGTAATAAAATTATAAAGGAGAGATAAAATCATTGACATCAAAAACAGAGTAACACAAGAAAAATTGTTGCTTTTCTTCATAAAAAAAAAGATGCCATTTAGTATTAAATACAGATATAAAAAAATAAGACATAAATTCTGTAAAATATTTGTGTAAATAAAAGCACTTATGGTAATGAAACGAAGAACAAAGAATAATAGTTAAACGAAGATATAGGATATAGAAATGAAATAAACACCGGTTTCAAAATATTTGTTTAAGTATGTTCAAAATACGATAGGTGAATAAAATTTGAAATGAAAAGATCTTAATAGCTTTTGAAGAGAAAACAGATTTGTGACAACATCTAGTACAATTAGATTACTGGGCCATATATACGTATTACATTTATATGTTTTAAGACATATAAATATACTTTATCAGATAATAGAGATAATATTCAATAGAAAATAAATATTGTTCACGAAGCTTAAGATAGGAATACATATGAAAATAGTTAATTGAAGACGTTTGCTGTAGTAAATATAATAAAAATATTACCAACAAATAGAATGGAATTCAGAATAACATTAAACCAGTCATTTGAATGATATTTTAAAAAATACCATTATTGGACATTCATTTTTTAAGTTTTTTTACATAATTTAATAAAAATATTTTTTTATATAAAAATATACATAGCTGAATATAAAGTGTATTTTTTTTTTTTTTTTAATATTCCTTAGTATTATTTTTATTCCACCTCCTCCACTGGGCCGGATCCACGTAAAGCATAAACACAGCCCAGGGGAGTGTCCAATACTCTAAAAAGCCGGCTGTAAATCCGGTATGACAGGCAGGCCCTCCGATAACATCTTAATTTCCTTGTCATACCTCTAACTCCCAGTGCAAAACCACCAGGTCCAACAAAAGTCGTGCCCAGCGACCCCACCCTAGAAGCCGGGACTCGGTCTTGTATTGCCTGCCTCAGACGGAGGCAATCACCTCCTCCGGAGCTCGGTATTTCAAGCACCTGCCTCTAACAAAACCGACCCACAGATCGCACCTGCCGAGACTCGGTCTTACCAGCTCCGAGGAACTAGAGTCCCTGTGTTTTATCATCGACGGTCACCCACCTAAGCATGGACAGACGTCGACTTCACAAGGAACTATCCAGCACCCTATCGCTACTCCACCATTCACGGTACTGAAATGAACGTCAGACATCTACCAACATTTTTTTTTTGAAATCGATTTTAATTAAATTCAGTTTCTTTTACGAAAAAGCCAATTATTATTCACTTTTAATTTTATTTTTTATAATTTTAATACTGTTTTTATTTTATCTAAAAAACTTTTAAAAGTAAAATCCTTGAATTTAAAACCGAAATGTGTTTTAATATACAACAATGATATGCGTTACTACTCATATCAAATTTAAGCCTTTTGTATTTTTCATTCATTAACATTTTTTTGGGCAAAATAAATTGATTATCAGTGAGAAAAAAAAACGTGATTAATTTACAGGTTTTCGTGTGTATTTAAGCCAACATTTTGTTTAGTGTCTCCGCTGTAATGAATACTCTTCAGATAAGTTAAGTTTAACAGTAACTACGTACATACTATATATATGTACTAACCACTAGTACGAACTGAATACTATATTTATAATGCTGAATCATGACATCTAATATTGGTGTGATATTATAAGATTGTATATGGAAAAAATATTTTCTTAAGTAATGCTGTACATTTTACGTGAGTGAATTTACAGTGAGTAGTAATTTCGTAATATGTATGTTCCTCTAACTCGAATTTTCCATAAGTCGAATTTTTATTCCCTTGATTATTCTAGTTATTGAAATTCCACTGTATTTCCATATGAAATACAATGCCATCTATTGAGGCTCCCTCAAAACATCAGAACGAAAGTTTTTAATATACAAAAATGTGGTACGAAATTACTATCCAGTGTTCATAGATATAAATCGTGTACAAGTTATTTTAAAAAGTAAACATGTTAACTTTTCCTTATATATATATTTGTTTTCGTTATGGTCTCTTTGGACCGCGTTGAACTTTTTGCACAACAGATGTCTTCCGTCTGTTTTCCCATTATAATTTCACTTCGTCTCCTTTAACTTGTTTTTGTTCATCAGTCCACTGCCTCCCAGTTCTTGTCTTATCTGTAAGTTTCCGGAAAATATGTTTATTAATTTTATCTCTAAACTCAGTTCTGTTACACTCACCGCCTTCGTTCAGTTGTAGTTCGCTGAGATCCTTCTTAACTTCGACGACCCAATCCGTAGTAGCTTTCATATTTGTTAAAAAACTAAAGACGCGCTTCGTTAACCTATCATCCGTCATCCTGAGTATATGACGATAGAACTTCACCCTTCGTTTTCTCATTGTCGACGTCAGCGGTTCGTTGTTCCCTTTATAAAGTTCTTCGTTACTTCTTAGTCTGTAAGATCCGTCTTCTAGTTTTCTTGGTCCCAATATTTTCCTCAAGATTCTTCTTTCACGTATTTCCATCTCCTTCAGTTCATTCTTCTTCCTGAGTATCAAACATTCTGATGCGTAGAGTGCCTCTGGTTTGAGCATGGTAGCGTAATGTCTTATTTTTGATCCGTATGATATACTCTTTTTGTTGTAAATATTCTTTGTTATCCCGTACGCTCTTCCTAATTTCCTGGTCCTTTCCGTGTTAGCTGCCTCATCGAGTCCATTAGCTTGAATAATTTCTCCAAGATATTTGAAACGATTGACTCTCCTGATATTCCCTCCTTTTGTTTTTATTTCTTTATTTTATATACGTAAGGAAAAGTAGCAAGTATTATATATATACACACATACAGAATGTCTCACGATGAAACGGAAAAAACTTTCAGGAAACGTTCTACTAGTGAAAATAATGGAAAAATTTTGTATTAACATATAGGTCTTGAAACAAATCCACCGGATTGGTCTACTGGTGAACGCGTCTTCCCAAATCGGCTGATTTGAACGTCGAGAGTTTCAGCGTTCAAGTCCTATTAAATTCAGTTATTTTTATACGGATTTGAAAACTAGATCGTGGATACCGGTTTTCCTTGGTGGTTGGGCTTCAATTAACCACACACATCTCAGGAATGGTCGAACTGAGACTGTACAAGACTACACTTCATTTACACTCGTACATATCATCCTCTGAAGTAATATATCAGAACGGTAATTACCGGAGGCTAAACAAGAAATGAAGGAAGGTCTTGAAACACTTTTTTTATTCGAGTTACAACTAGCGAAAGATTTCGCCCAGATTTCAGCTCTTCTAATAAAAAAGAAGTTTTACTGTAATTTTTAGGATCCAGATTAAGCAGTAAATTTGGTATTCCCTTAAGTAATTTGAGCTGGAAAATAGGATAAAATTGGTTCCAAAATTAAACTCTTTAAAAATATTTTTTAAAATATAAAACAGTTTTTTTTTCTAGATTTGTAGTGCTATAGCTTTGTTAAATGACTCATAAATACGTAACAATTAGTAAAAAAACTTTTAGAGAATTTAATTCTGAGAAAACTAATGTAAATACAGCCAATAATAAGTAAATTAACACTTTTAAAAATATTTTTTTTATTGAAAGAAAGAAAAATAGACAGAAAATCGTATTATGCTTTTTCTACGTAATGGAAATTATTCTTATTACAGCAAAAAAAAAAAAAAAATACATGTAATGATAAATTAGTAACAGAATAACAAACCTCAGATACAATTGTTCGAAATTTCCTATTTCACCACGTACACAGCACTCTGCTTGACGTAAAATATTTCCGGTCGCTTTTCATTATAATCTCTGAATGGTTTCGTATAAATTCAATAGCATTTCGTATTTTAATGAGTAATTCTTTAGTATTAACTTTTTGTCATTTTAATAAGGTCCCAACTGAAATAATTTAGTGTCGTTAACTCAAGTTGATAGTGGTGACCAATCGATCGATCCACCATAGCTAATCCAGTTTAAAAAATTATCATTTAAGTGATTTGTACCTAAAGAGAAATGTGGCGTTGCGCTATAGTGCTGGAAAATCATTTGGAATTTAATTTTTAAAGGTATATTTTCCAAAAGAACCGGTAAATGATTTTTCAAGAAATGAACGTATACTTCTCTTCCGTACGGTTTTGATTGAAAACAAATGGCCCTACAATGTTGTCATAAATAATTCCACTCCAAACATTAATGTAAAATCTATGTTGGAAACTATTTTCCACAATACCAAATGGGTTGTCTTTGCTTCATAAATGTTTGTTTTTAGAATTTAAGATTTCGTTTCTCGTAAAAGTGGCTTCATTAGTAAATAAAATTGAATTTACCTAATTTATTATTTTAATTTACAACTTAATTTACTTTTTTGTCTGTTTTGCTTCAATGAAAACCCGTTTTTTAAAACGTTTTATTTAGTTTTTATTGACTAAATTTACATTAATTTTTTCAGAATTAGATTCTCTATAAATTTTCTTACTAATTCTTCCTCCACATTTATTTAACAAAGCTGTTGTACTACAAACCTAAAAAAAAAACTTGTTTTACGATATCGAAGTTCTTGTTTTACGTCTGATATCTTAAAAACTACTGGAATTACAGTTTTAGGATCTAGTTTATCTTATTTCCCAGCTTAAGTTACATAAAATGTCACAATTTTATTCATTAATTTGGATCCAAAAAATTACAGTAAGGTTTCATATTACTAGAAAAGCTGAAATTCGGGCGAAATCTTTTGCTAATCATAACTCAAAAACAAAGTGTTTTCAGATATATGTTTATATGAACTTTTTTCATTATTTTCATCAGAAAGTACAGCATAGATTAATAGGATATATAGGATATATATATATATATAAGTGCCATATTTATTAAAAAAATATATATTCTCGTTTATTAAACCAGACAACAAAACTGTTTTCGCACAACCCAACATACTTTGTATTACGAGAAAGGCCCTTATTACACTTCCACTGCCATTTTTAAGAAATTATTGAACCACTTAAAAAGGCTTTTCACCACCCTATTTAAAATACAATTAACAATTTTATTGTTAATAATATTGTTAAGAAGCAATATTATTTTGCCTATAAATTAAAATTTTTTTAAAAATGTGTTTTTTACGTACATAAATATGTTGTAAGAATAATTTTTAATACCCTCTTCTGAATTATGAATTATCCTTTAGTAATATTTATAATTAGTGTATTTACTTTAACATTATTTCATGAGTCTATAATTAAAAAATAATTAATATGAATGTAAATCATATCTATTTTTTATGTTATAATTTATATTTTTATAATTATAATTTGTCTTATAATGACGTGATCTATATGTAATGAATTATCATATACCGTTGAAAATAGAAGATTTATTTATAAAAACGGAATTTCTGATATCCATGAAAAAATTCAAAAAAATTAGTTTGAAAAATTTAGGATAAAAACAATAATTCCCACGTATTAGAATAATATTTCTGAATTAAAGACAGCCTTAGTTAACACTTAACATTAATTACTTTGACGATACACTCAGAATAATTTTAATACAATTCGTATTTTCTTGGGAACGTTTTTTTTATCGTATACGAAAAAAAACGTACGTATATCCTTCCATTGTACATAAGAATAATAAATAATATTAAATAAAACCAGTACAGTAGAATGTAAAATAAAAAACACATTTTTATTTTATTTTATGCATTTTGACATAAGTCATGGCCAAATTAAAAGTTAGTAGTATATATATATATATTGTCATTTGTTATGAAAGAGCGGGGCATCAACCGTTATAGTCAATAGCCTTGTGGAAATTGGTAGCGTATATAAAGATACCATACCTGACCAGGAGTCGAACCCGGACCTAAGCATAAAATACCGAGAGGCTACCTATTCAGCCACGGAGTATGGCGTATATATATATATATATATATATATAATAATTTTTTAATCTATTTTTTAATTTAGCGTTGATTCCGAAAAGTTAAAATTAAAAAAAAAAAAAATTTTTTAAATAAATAATAATTTAAAAGTTGATATGGTCTTAGTTCATTTTATTTTGCATGTGTGTATGTGTGTATACATATTTTTTCTTGTTCTGAAAGAGCGGGCAACAACAACAGCTATGGTAATTAGCCCGTTGGAAATTAGTAGTAGTATAAAAAGATGGCCTGTCTGACCGAGATTCGAACCCAGGACCTCCGCATAAAATGCTGAGACGTTACCTACTCAGCCACGGAGGTCGGCGTATATATGTATTTTTTTATAATTTAGCGTTGATTTTAAAAAGTTAAAATTTAAAGAAATAATTAAAAAATGAGCGATTATTATTTTTGCATTTTTTCTTTAAAAAATATTATAAACAAATATTTATTAAAAAGATATTTTAGATATGATTAAAACAATATTGATACTTTTAAAAAATATGTTAACTCATTAATGTTTTTATAAATATACATATATATGTATTCTTCAAGTTATTTCATAAAATGGATTAAACATATAAACGAAATTTTAAAAAAGAGATGGTTATGAAATTAAAAAAGAGAGAAAAAGAAATAAAAAAAGTAATACAAAGATTCTATATACAACAAATTGTATTATATTGTATAATTGTTTTACTTCTTTGATCTATTTTTAAACAAATAGTTTTTATATTTGTACACCTTTCAACTTTTTGTTAATATAATGTGAAATAAAATAACTGATGAAAATTTTATTAGCTTATTTTCTTTTTTAATATCATTCGTATCTTTTTATATTTTTTCCTTCCTTAAAAATATCTATTCCAAGAAAGTAATTATAATAAAGTTATCCTTATTTAAAAGGATTTTTAATTCTTAAAACAAAAAAAATTAATATTGTTTTATCCAAACAGAAAATTGGATTTTTCATAACTGACCGAGAAAACATAAAAGATAAGACATATATTTTTATAACGGAATGATTAAAATTAATTATATATTTGTTTAATTTACCCCCAAAAATAATTTGAAATAAAATTATTTATTATATATTAAATATTTTCAAAAACTATTGAAACGAAATGATTATGTGATAATCTTTAATCAATTTTTAATTTTTGACGAATTGATTTAAATTAAAAAATAAATAAACATAAAGGGAATTTATAAATATTAACACAAATATCCAATCATGAATAATAAATATTTTTTAAGCTTCCACATTTAATTTGCAGAAACTACTTTTTCCTTTAACTAAAACTTAATTTTAGTCAGGGACTGAAAAATATTACTACACTATAAAATACAAGATGATTTGAATTCTAAATAAACTACTGATGAACAATTATGGAATTTGATTAATAGATTAGATTTACGTCATAGTAGTTGATGTAAATTTACGTCAATTAAATAAAAAGAGAATTAAATAATAAAACCAATTTTTTTTTTTTATTTTGGTTTCTTTAAAAAAAGGTTTCAAATATATATATCTTAAATAATATATAAAACAATAAAATTTTCTGTTAGATCATTTATATTTTTTTTAAATATAAGCAATTTTAATCAATAATTTTTTTTTAATACTATAAATAATTGTGTAATACTTTGAATTTAAAATGAATTAAGCCCTTATTTATGTAATACAAAAGATTCAAATACACTTAAGTTTTACACTAAAAAAATTTAGTAAAAAAATATCATTATAAATCGGTTCAGAGGTTGATTAGTTTAAAATAAATATTAGTATAATCATTTTACCCTAGAAACTAGTATTTTTATTTAAAAATAAAAACATATAAAGAGGTTTATAACTCTAACAAACTTTAATTATTGAAAAATTGATTCGGTTAAATTAATAATTTTGAAATTTATATATATAAATTATAAAATCGAAATATGGGTATGATAAAAACAGATTATCGATATTATTATTACTATTATTATTGACTTGGAAGAAAAAATATAAACTAATTTAAAATTTAAAAGAGACGAATAAATTTGAATTTTTTAATAAATTTATTATTATAAAAAAAGAGGTAATTAATTTGTTAGTTAAATTTTTGTTGTAAAATTATATTTTTTTAATAAAACTTATGGAAAATAAACTTTTTTCTATGAATTTATTAAAGAAAAACAATATTTAAAATAATGTAAGAACTTTTTTAAAACTTTTTAATTGTAAGAAAATTTAATATGTTTTTTTTTCAAAAGAATTCATTAAAAAATAAACATAGGGAAAAGATTTACAAATCTTTAAAAGTGTATTAAAAAAAAAAAGGAAAAGTTTATTTTAATAAATACGGTATGATATATTTTTATCAAAATTTGATAACGTAAAGTTAACGGGACAAACTTTTTCGTTATAAAATAAATTAAAACAAAAAAAAAATTGTTTTCATCATTTAAAAATAAATAAATATTTATTTATTTTGGGAGAATAATATTTTATTTATTATAAAAATAAATAATTTCTTTATTAATTTTCGTATTTTGTACCCACCTCAACTGATGATAACAACAGAGTTTTCTCTTCAATTTGATAATGAATGTTGAGCGTCGCAGGACTGACTAGGCGTCCCGACGCAAATTCTACGCTTTTATATAAACGTCAAAGTGACGTCACACACAGAAGGCGGGGTCCAACTTAAAACTCTACAACCATCGCCTCCTTAACCCCCCTTCAATTGCGCCCACTATTCAGAATACACTTATATTTTTGTACGCGCGCGCGTACACACACATACAGTCTCTTAAATTTATATATATATGAAGTGGAATGCTTTAGGTCAATTTACTTCTTTAATAAACATTTTATAAATGTATGATTTAATTATTTATAATTTTAGATATTATATCCGAGTTAAATATGATTTATCCATAATTAGACAAATAGATTTAAGTTATAATAAAATACAGCTAATAAAAAACTATATATATATTGTCATAACCCTAAAATCATTTTCAGGTGACGTCACATGATGAATCATTATCAGTTAACTTACAAATCTTAAGCCACGCTTACTGGAGAAAATAAAATGAATAATTTCAGGTTTCCTTCATCACTGAGCCAAATTTACGCTTGCATAACCAATCTAACCTAGTGGTGGGTGATATTCAGCTTTATACCTTCTCCCTTTACTCTTCAGTAACAGGGACAAGGTGCATAATGAACATTATTACTTTCAGAGAAAGCAATTATGATTGGTACCTCTTGTATCATATGTTTTACATAATATTACAACCATTACTAAAATATAAAATGCAAAAAACAAATGTATTATTTTCTGTATTGAAAGAAATATACGCAATATTTCAATTTAGCAGTATAAGAAAAAAAAATCCGATGTGGGCACCAGATGACTTCCTTGTACGCCTATTATATTACGTATAATTTTTTTTTTTAAATGAAAGATTTATAAAAATTTATTTCACTAATAACTTCTGATATTTTTTCTATTTTTTTTTTTTTTTTAATATTGAATTATTATTTATCGTAAAAGTTTTTTTATAATCAGAGGTTAATAATTTATTAATAGATCAATATATTTAAATTAAAAAAATAAAAGTTAAAAAAACGAATATGAAGTCTGATGTGCCTTCCCCTTCTAAGATACAAATATTTCATTAATTAAACTTTTATTTGGCTTTAACTCTGGAACAGATGAAAGTACGTACCACTTATGATATATAGTTGAAAAGCTCTCAATGACAGCTTATTACTGCAGTTAATAAAAAATTCCAAAATTCAATGTTTTTGAATTTTGTGTTTTTTGGATACTTTTGGTTCAGTCGATTGTAATCAAAAAGGCAGATGGACAACTAGATGTTACAACAGTTTTAAATCCAAAATTTTAACATCCTACGGCTAATCGTTTTTGAGTTATGCGAGATAACCAAAGAACACCGGTAACCAAGAACCATATTTTTATACGGATTTGAATACAAGATCGTGGATACCGGTGTTCTTTGGTGGTTGGGTGTCAATTAGCCATACATCACAGGAATGGTCGAACTGAGACTATACAAGACTACACTTCATTTACAGTAATACATATCATCCTCTGAAGTATTATCTGAAGGTAATTCCCGGATGCTAAACAGGAAGGAGTTATGCGAGATACAGGCCGAAAATAGTCAAAATGGATGCAGAGATGGTCAAAATGGATATTTCCGTTGAAATATATTCTCTGGAGGTGCTATGAAGAGGAAAGATAGGGAATCTACGGCTATACGGACAAATAAAACTATTTTTTTGAACTTTGATTCTAGTTTTTAAGTCCTCACTGTACAGCTTATCTAAAAGATATTACAACAAATTAAAAATTGTATTATTTTTTATACAACCTGTATTTCCTTTTTTATATTGAGTAAATCATTTCAAATTAATATTAAGAAAACTTTTTCTAATTTTTATTATTAAAAATTTAAAAAAAAAATCATTTAACTCCAAATATAAATTATATAAGTATCTTATAATTTTTAAAACAATGTATATTGTTCTGATTTGTATATCAATGTATCACGCGCGCAAAAAAAAAATAAAAAAAATAAAAAAGTTGATCTTATTCTATTAAATATTTGTAAATTTATAAAATAGTTTGAAAAGAATAAAATACAAAATATTGGACTCAATTTTCTTTAAGTTCATTTTAACTACTAGTCTTGTTTGTAATAAATAGACTGTAGTAGAAAATGCCATTGAACAATGCCAAACTTGTGTTCTTCAATAAAATTTCAAATAAAACTTTTACAACTTTATTTTTTAAATAAACGTTTAACTGTTAATTATAATATAAGAATGTATTTTAAATACGATCTCATAAAAAAAAACCGTAATAAAATTTAGAAATTTTCCATTACTAACGGTGTAAAATGAGGTAAGTCCTTTTGGCTTAGGATGTCAGTATAGGCCAGCCAAAGCAACATTAATATCTGTAAATTTATTAAAATATTTTTTGTTCTGGGTCGCCTAGAGCCAGAATAGGTTAGAAATTTTAGTCCGAGGGTAGAAAAAGTTAAATATCTTTAAGGAACGGTTATGTATATATATATATATATATATATATATATATATATTGTCTTCAGTCATTTGACTGGTTTAATGCAGCTCTCTAAGGTTTCCTATCTAGTGCTAGTCGTTTCATTTCGGTAAATCCCCTACATTCTACATCCTTAACAATTTGTTTTACATATTCCAAACGTTGCCTGCCTGCACAATTTTTTCCTTCAACCTGACCCTCAAATATTAAAGCGGCTATTCCAGGATGCCTTAATAATGTGGCCGATAAGTCTGTCTCTTCTTTTAACTATATTTTCCAAATGTTTCTTTCTTCATCGATTTGCCTTACACACTTACAAAAATTTTTTCCTGACATTTAAATAAATTTTTGATGTAAACAAATTATATTTCTGACTGTAAGCTCGTTTTTCCTGTGCTATTCGGCATTTTATATCGCTCCTGCTTCGTCCAGCTTTAATAATTCTACTTCCCAAATAACAAAATTCTTCTACCTCCATAATCTTTTCTCTTCCTATTTTCACATTCAGTGGTATATCTTCATTATTTTTACTATATTTCATTATTTCCGTTTTGTTCTTGTTTATTTTCATGCAGTAGTTCTTGCGTAGAACTTCATCCATGCCGTTCATTGTTTCTTCTAAATCCTTTTTACTCTCAGCTAGAATTACTATATCATCGGCGAATCGTATCATCTTTATCTTTTCACCTTGTACTGTTATATGTTTAATGTATATGTAAAATGTTATATGGGTGTATATATTTATATTTTATATACTTTTTGAAAATACCACAAAATAATATGAAACTGTTTTTTGATATGTTTTACAATATGTAACTGAAATACTCGTAACACATTAAAAAACTTGAATTTAAGAGTATACTAATAATTACAACCGGTATAAAAAAAGGGTGCTGTGAACGGAGCAGAAATAATTTCCCACTTACCGGGCTGGTCTAGTGGTTAACAATTCATCGCAAATCTACTGATTTCGAAGTCGAGAGTTCTAAGGTTCAAATCCTAATAAAGACAACTCCTTTTACTAGGATTTGAATACAAGATCGTGGATACCGGTGTTATTTGGTAGTTCGGATTCAATTAACCACACTTCTCAGGAATGGTCGACCTGAGACTGTACAAGACTACACTTGATTCACATATCATCCTCTGATGTAATACGGTGATTCCGGAGGCTAAACAGAAAAAGTATATACTTTCTCGGTACGGGGAAAACAAAATTTTACTTCGAAAACTGTTTCTCATTTAATTTCAAGATTTTCCTTTATCAACTACTTTAATTAGATACTTATTTAAAGAAAATAAACTACCTAAGCAGTACATGTTTTACTAAACCTTTTTTCTAAATAATTAAATAAAAAGTAGAAAAGAAAAAATTCCAAAATGTTTCACCATGCAAACCCCCCTTCCTTCACCACCATTAGAAAGTATGTACAAAATTTAACATAACAATTAACCTATAAAGTCATTTACTCACCAACATTAACAAAAAAAAGGGTCATCCGACCTGAAATTAAAAATATTTATCAAAAAGCAGTGCACATACGTATTCAATACATTCGTATACCCGTCCGTTTTTATCGACTTTTCGAAGAAAAGTACGGTATTTGTTTTGGTCGCTAATGATGGGGCGTAAAAATGACTTTTCTTTACGTTTTGAAATATGAGGATTACGAAAATACTATTCACTTAATTTGGGATTTCCTTATATATAGTATAGATAAAATTTTTATATCTATGTATACATTTTCTTTTTTTGTTTTTTATGTTAACGGAATTCTTAAAATAAAAAACCCGATATTTTCCGTTATATAATTTCCTATATATACTTTTTTATTAATTTACTATTATTATTTATTATTAATAATTTATATTACATTCAGTAGAGAAAATAAAAACAAGCAAAAATTTATCAGCTTGGATTACGGGGCGGAAGCGTACTGCCGGGTTAATTGTCTGCAATAACTCGATTGTTTGTCAACGGATTTTTACAGATGAGATGTCACTTTATTCAAAATAAAATGCTTAATAAATTTTGTTATGAGTAAAAATTTGATCGAACAAATAATTACGAAGATATTGAAGGTTAAATAATTAAGACTCCATTTTGAAATTTACCACCTCTCCCACTCCCGGTCACTCTCTCTCTCTCTCTCTTTCTCTCTCTCTCTCTCTCTCTCTGTGTGTGTGTGTGTGTGTTCATTAAAATTGTTTTCATATTAAATATTTTTAAGATACATACATACACACACACATATATATATATATATATATATATTTTTTTTTTTTTTTTTTATTTCTATTGTACACAGATTAACTAAGAATGCTTTTGTACGTATATGTATACAAAACATTCCTGCAGGGTATATAAGTAGTAAAAATTCTAACCTAGTTGTTGAATAAAATTATTTCATTAAAAATTAATTTTTATCACATACTGCTTTTATTCGTTCTTTTCCTTAAGTACTTTTAAGACATGTTTGTTTTATCAGACCTTTCTTTTAATATAAGAAGAAAGTGAATTAAAAATTTAATTTTAAATGTTAAAATTATTGACATGTTTTTATTAATTCACTTATTGGAAAAATCTAATATTTCAGTTGGTAAATACTCTAGTAATAGATTAATGGCGCTTTGTTAATATATATTTAGAAATAAATTTTTGAATAATTTTTGCTGTTTTTTTTTTTCGTTTATGTATATTTTTTTTATCAAACGTAAGAGATTTTACATTTCTTAACAATTTATTTCTAATATCGACATATTTTCTACACTGCATGACAAAATAAAGATTGCATCTGTATTTGATCGGCACAGTGCTGAAATTGACACCAATATAAAACTTAACATCGTAAGCGGAAAAATGTGAACTAACAATCGATGACACCAGATTGATTAAATAATCTACCTGTTTCTTTATTGTTTTCATCAGAGGACTTAATATTTTTATTTATCTTCACCAAAAATTAGTATTTTTTATATTTGATAAACGGACTTCACATTGTAAAATAAGTTCTAAAAAAAAAATGAGGTAAAATAGCTAGTAGACTAAATTTTATAACTGATAACTGCGCTTTAGTTAGAATCACAGAATTAATTAACGAAAAATATTATATTTAAATAAATAGATAAATCATTTTCTTTGTGTTTGTTCTCCTGCTCCCCTGAACCGGCTCAACAATCAAGTATTATTCAGCCCAGGAAAGTGTCCTTGTGACTCTAATGAACCTCTCCGCCTACCGTCAGTACAGTACATCCAACATGGCAGGTCGGCTCACCGGTTCGGGATCTTTTCCTTATTTTCATCTTGCCTCTGCCTCTAACCGCTAAGACCAGGGACCCGGGCCCGGCTATGCCGTTCCCGAACCCTGCCGCAGTAGCCGGGACTTCTTTTTTTTTCCTACAGTAACTCCTCCCACTTTTTGTAAACCACTTCCTTAGCTCGTATAACCTCAACCACGAATTGTCAGTGATTCCTCTTTACCTCTCAGCATATAATTTGTTGCACTTTCCGGGGTAATCTCTTGTAAGTAATATCTTGCTTTTAGATCCTCCCAATCTGCACATTCAAAAAAGATATGGCCGGGAGGGTCCTCTTGACCGCAGTAAACACAATTTGGGAGTTCCCTTCTTTTAAACCTGTGTAAGTATATACCAAATCCTACGTGACCGAAGAGAAGTTGTGACAGGTAATAACCCACGTCGCCGTCTTTCCTCCCCAGCCGCAGTCCTATCTCACGTATAAGTTTCTTTGTCCACGTCCCAGTTGTAACGTTTAAAATATTTTAAATTAAGTTGTTGTGTGTAAGCCGTGCATCAGAAATAACCCACAGTTGTCAACGTCTTTCTCTTCATCAAAGTATTTAATGTACTTCTAATAAAATTTCAACCTTCGTAATGAATATACGTTTTTTTTTTCTTTTTTTATGGACCTATACTTATTTATGGTCGTAATAATGAGAAATAAATAATAAAAATCTGAGTGGAACCTACATGTTTTCCTTCTACGTCTATTAAATTGCATATACACCTTTTTAAAAGTACATAAAATTTTATTTCATTAAAAACTTCATTAAAAAATTCGATAACGTAGACTGGAATAAAATGTTCAGCATTTTAAAAAAATTAGGGTTCAAATACAGAGATAGAAGAACAATTGCTAACATTTACAGGAACCAAACAGCAACAGTAACAATTGAAGAACATAAGAAAGAAGCCGTAATAAAAAAGGGATTCCGACAAGGATGTTCCCTATCTCCGTTACTTTTTAATCTTTGCATGGAACTAGCTGGTAATGATGTTAAAGAACAATTTAGATTCGGAGTAACAGTACAAGGTGAAAAGATAAAGATGCTAAGATTTGCTGATGATATAGTAATTCTAGCCGAGAGTAAAAAGGATTTAGAAGAAACAATGAACGGCATAGATGAAGTCCTACACAAGAACTATCGCATGAAAATAAACAAGAACAAAACAAAAGTAATGAAATGTAGTAGAAATAACAAAGATGGACCACTGAATGTGAAAATAGGAGAAGAAAAGATTACGGAGGTAGAAGAATTTTGTTATTTGGGAAGTAGAATTACTAAAGATGGACGAAGCAGGAGCGATATAAAATGCCGAATAACAAGCGAAACGAGTCTTCAGTAAGAAATATAATTTGTTTACATCAAAAATTAATTTAAATGTCAGGAAAAGATTTTTGAAAGTGTATGTTTGTTGTGTCGCTTTATATGGAAGTGAAACTTGGACAATCGGAGTATCTGAAAAGAAAAGTCAGAAGCTTTTGAAATGCGGTGCTATAGGAGAATGTTAAAAATCAGATGGGTGGATAAAGTGACAAATGAAGAGGTATTGCGGCAAATAGATGAAGAAAGAAGTATTTGGAAAAATATAGTTAAAAGAAGAGACAGAGTTATAGGCCACATACTAAGGCATCCTGGAATAGTCGCTTTAATATTGGAAGGACAGGTAGAAGGGAAAAATTGTGTAGGCAGGCCACGTTTGGAATATGTAAAACAAATTGTTAGGGATGTCGGATGTAGAGGGTATACTGAAATGAAACGACTAGCACTAGATAGGGAATCTTGGAGAGCTGCATCAAACCAGTCAAATGACTGAAGACAAAAAAAAAAAACAAGACTACTACACTTCATTTACACTCATACATATCATCCCCTGAAGAATTATCTAAACGGTAGTTACCAGAGGCTAAACAGGAAAAAGAAAAAGTTACCTCAAGAGAATTTAGAAATGTGTTGAAAGAAAAAAAATCTTTGAGGTATCATTTGATAATTTTTTTTTTTTGAACACTTATTTAAGAGATGATAGAGCAGCGTAAAAAAATGATGTATATACTAGAGTGATTCAGGAGGAATGTAACAAAGTTTCAGGACCTTTTTTAAAGTGAAAAAAGGAAGAAAGTTCATGTAAACATAGGTTCAGAAACGCTTCGCTAGCGAGTTTCGGGTAGCGAAAGGTTTTTACCTTTGTAAAATTAAGTCATATAATTCTTGGGATCTAAATAAAGGGGTAAATTTATTGGTTTTTTTTTTGTTTTTTAATTAAATATAGCCTGAAAAATTGAAAGAAAAAAAATAGATCCAAGAACTGTATTATTTCGATAAATCTATGATAAAAACAAAAATAAAAAATTGGGGTCAAAAATATACTATTTTATTATTAACCTAAAATAACGTTGTTAAATGGGAAATAAAGCCAGAAAAAACATTGTTTGTCGGGAACAGTCCAGAATTTATTGTTGCGGAGGAATTTTTAACAGTTTATTTAATTGTTTTGAAGTCGGTTTTTATTGTTTGTTTGTATTTGTTATTTTTCTAAAATATTTAATTCTTTTGTTTTGTAATAATGAAGATTTTGTCCTGTTTAATACTGCTAATTAAAAACTGCCAAATGTTGATAAGTTTTGTTTTAAATAAACTTCCAAATTCTTACGTTCGTATTTAGTTTCTGTGAAGATTATTCATACTATTTTACTAACAATTAAATTGTTTATATGTATTGTCTAAAATCTTTATGTGTTTATTAGTAAACTTTATTTTAGGTCAAACATGAAACAATGTGTTTTACGATCCGATGTTTTATATTTTGCCCTAGATTACTCGAAAACTACTAGAAAATTCCCTTTCGGCATGTTAGAAGGCGGAGTTAGATTTCACCAGTGCTAATTAAGGGATAAAAAAGATTTCTACCTTAAAGCTAAGAAAAACTTCAAATTTACTCAATACAACAATGGTTGCATGTGAAAAATGTTTCAAATTTTTTCAATACGACAAGCCCCATCTTCTTAAAATTCCAGCAAATTTTACGTCATCCATTGCTCTAAGGGTTGATCACATCAAAATTTATTACAGATAAAAGTTTTAGGTAATATTTAAATGACTAATGATCACTTTAAACCGATTAGATACAGTGCCTATTTATTGAAGGTATGATTTTTTTCGAAATCTAATTGTTCCCACCCCCTAGGCCGATAGTAGGTGATATCAAAAACTTTTTCTAGATAAGTTTTAGGACTTAATCCAAAGAATAGTAAGAACTTTAAATGAATTCGATATTTTAATTAATAGGAAAGTTACAGCGATATTTTATTTATTCGATAAAGCAATCCCATTTCCACCCCCACGGTTCGATTTTGCCCATTAACCACCTGGACCGTGATTTTGGGTCATTATATTTTATGTATAAATTTGAAACTGATCGGCGAAAAATTACGGCAGTTATTGTAAACACAAGAAAGCAAAATATATATAAATTTATATATAAAATATATATAATGTATATATAAATTTTTGAAATGACGGTGTTTTTGGGGTCTGGGGGATGTGAAACGCAAAGATATGTCGAAATTTCCAGAAAATCCAGAAGTCGAATCATGGTATCCATTACAACAGGTAGCTTTCTTATGAAATCTAACTAATGCAGTTCTAGGACCTATTTTTTTCTTAAATTTTTTATGTCAGATTTCATATAAAAGTACGAAATTTACTCCTTAATTTGGGTCCAATGAATAAATTAAAGTTAGGGTTACTTATACTTTCTTTCTTTTTCCTGTTTAGCCTCCGGTAACTACCGTTTAGATAATACTTCAGAGGATGAATGAGGATGATATGTATGAGTGTGAATGAAGTATAGTTTTTTACATTCTCAGTTCGACCATACCTGAGATGTGTGGTTAATTAAAACGCAACTACCAAAGAACACCGGTATCCACGATTCAAGTCCGTGTAAAAATAAGCTGGCTTTACTAGGACTTGAACGCTGGAACTCTCGATTTCCAAATCAGCTGTTTTGGGAAGACGCGTTCACCACTAGACCAACAGTGGGTAGGGTTATTTATACTGAACTGACAGAAACTAGAGCGAAATTTTTCGCTAGCTGTCATCAGCTAACAACGCGTTCCGATTATATATTTATATGAACTTTCTTCTTTATTTTCATCATTAGAACATGTCCTTAAAGTTTTTAGAATATTTTGTGAATCACTTGTACATTTAGCATTTTTAGGATTTGGAATAACTTTATGAAATAAAAAAAGGTATAATTTAATCCTTTTTGATACTAATCTAACTTCTCATTAACTTCCCAAATATTTATATATTTTTTTAAAATGCAACGTGCTTTTTACCAGTTTATTTCCACCAGTAAAACATAACCCGAAAATCTGTACATTCTTCATGAAAACGTTTGTACATATCTTTTATATATATATATATAAATTACACATCACGTTAAACGACAAACCCGAATCAAATTTAATAACAATATACCCGTTTTTTTTTCAACCATTTCAACATATTCTACAAGAAAACGTGCAAAAGAAAAGTTATAATTTTTTTGACAGTTTTCCTCTACAATAGCTAAAGGTAAGATTTTATGTCAAAATATCAAAGTAAAGTATACAATTAACTGTACCTATTTCTTTTATATATTACATTGACCCTTTTTCTTTAATAAAAACGTACAGAAATAAACATATTTTTATCAAAAATAAACCTATACAATAGTCTTATATGTGGTATACGTCTGTGGACGTATACCACATAAAGAATTATGTGAACATATATAATATTAATAATAATTATTATTATTTCTAAATACAGTCATTGTTAAAATGAAATAATAACAATTTTGGTAACAACCTAATTTGAAATTTTGTTGTAAAAAAATAAAAAAACAACTTTATAGAAACGTGATGAAATCAAAGAAAAAATATGTTATTAGATAGATATTTTCTGACAGAAAAGAAGATTATCATGTAATAAATATTTAAAAAATAAAACAGATAAAAAAAAATCGAATTAAAACTTTTAATAAAAAATAATACTTTGACAACTTATTTCTTTTTTATAACGACACTTAGAAATTGGGAAGTTCGTAAAAAATTGTAAAAAATAATTTAAAATTTCAAAAAATACATTTACCCCTACTTCTGAACTGGTTAAATTATTCATTTACTTAATGCAACAATAAATTTACTTTTTCTTTTTGTAATAAAATAATTTTTTTACAAAATTGTGGTTAAACCAGTAATTACTTACGCGAGAGAGACTTTATTTAGATTAAATCAGAAAAATAGGACTGAATCTTTGCTTAAAATTGAACGCAGGATTCTTAGAACCTGCATAAGCAAAAATATAAACATGAAAATCAGTACAGATTATTGCCTAATAAATTTCTGTACGAAAACTTGGAATCCTTAATTGATACTATGAAAAAGAAGGGAATTTCTTTCTGTGCACACTTGTTAAGATTACCGCAGGATAGGATTACCAAGAGAATTATCGATCGATTTTGGTCTTTAAAAAATCCGCCATTGTGGATCAAAGAAATTAAAGAAGACATGCAAGAATTAAATTTGACTTACGAAGATTTACTTAATAAATCCGAAAAATTTGTTATTAAAGATCCGAATACCGACTTTAAAGGAAGAACTTTTAATTTTACAAAAAGGGTTTATTCAGAAGAGGATCGTAAAGCAAGATCATTAAGAATGACTAAATATTGGGAGAAAGTAAAAGCTAAGAACTTAAAGGCCAAAAGAGATCGGCAAAAAAGACTTGAATTATTCTGACTAAAGTGGTCCTTTGCGGCCTTAAAAGTAAAAAAAAAATGCGGCCTTAAAAGTAAAAAAAAAAAATAATATTTTTATATAGTTTGAAAAAATACCCAATACTCTTTGGTTTTAAATACAAAACTTTTCGGATGAAATTCAAAGATGCTACTACTCCGCCACGGTAATAATAATAATAATAATGTTTATTTTTTTTCTTGATTCTTAAATAAAAAATAAAAGCCACGCCTTTCCACAAGATTTAGCAGAAACTTTGTTTTTATACAACGTAATTTTTTTTTTTTGAAAACACTGACAACACAGTTGATTGTGATGCACGGCTTACACACATAACTTAATTAAAAATATTTATCATTTTATTTAAATATAATTTTTTTTTTCGTTTATTTAATTCAATGATTATAACTAAAGCGTGCGTGCATACCATATTTAATTCGTGCGTGTGGCGTTACTAGCGGCAACCCTAAGCACTAACTAAACTAATGTAATTTTACATCTTACATAGAAAAAATTTCGCTTTTACGATCGGCAGCTGGTGTAGCCGCGGGGAATAACGCACGAGGTACCGAGTCGACTAAACGATCGAATTCGAAACCCAGCCGGACTGAGTAACTTTTTTACACTTTGAATACTATTAATTCTACCGCTCATCTGTGACATCACAACAGCAGTAGTTTAGAGTATTTTGGGGGGTTTTTGAGTGATGCGATTTTGAAAAAAAACATTATTGCAAATATTTTTATTTTTTAACTGTTAACAAATGCACCAAAGAAAAATATGACCTTAATTATGCGAAATCTCCAGGTACTACAGGTAACCTTGCTCTACTGCCTCAACCCCTTCACCTTTTAAGTTGAAAATTTAATGGCATCAATGCCTCATATAGAGAAGTAATCTGATAAAGTATGGACAAAATCGGTCCAGTATTTCTGGCGAAATAAGATGATTTACAGGCCAATACCGAATACACACACACACACACACACACATATATATATATATATATATATATGCACGCGCAAACGCACACACATACACGAACATTAATATCCGAAAATTTCCATTCGATTTTTTGGGTTCCTTATGTGTGTCAAAACGTCAAGATCCGGTTTCCAATTCGGACCAAGTACAATACTTTCCCTTCTAAAGCTAAAGCGCTATTTAGACAGGAAAGTAAAAATTAAATTTGATTTATATAAAATTAGCTAAAAAAAAATTAAAAATAAACTAATTTCATTTAAAAAAATATAAATAAATAAGTTTAAGTAATAGTACATTAATTAAAGTGTGTTTAATTAATTATAAATTAAGAAAGGTAATTTGTGTATTATACGCTTATTTAACGTTAATTACACGAGGTTAGCGAGCGAAAAGAGCGTAGTTTATGTTTGGCTAGATTATACTGATGACATACGATTCGTCAGTACACAAAGTCAACATAATCTAAAACAAATATAACCTACGCTCGCTTCGCTTGCTAACAAATATTTTTTTTTTGTTTGATACATTGTAATATACGTTTAACACGTTCTTTGACAAAGAAGTTAGATCGAAAAAACGAGAGGTAAATAACAAACAAGTACCATAAGAAATTAAAATAATGGGGAAGAAAATGATAAAAAATTCAGAAGGTATTAAGTACCTATCGCTCGAATGATTAGATGAGTCGTTTTTAACGATCGAATGATCACTGACAATAATAAATTACTAAATAATTCATTATAGTTTGAAATAAATTTAATTTGTAGATTATGATATATAAATATATATATATATATATATATATATATATATATATATATATATATATATATATTCTTTTCTGCTTAGTGAATTAATTCACCACAGATGTCTTTTAATAAAATGACATATATGACCGGTATTCAAACCCAGGACTCACAGATAAAAGCTGAGACGCGACAACTCTGCCACGGAGGTCAGCCGACCTTAACTTAACAATACACATTTATTTATATTTTTTTATTCATTACCGGTAAATTATAACACATAGCTATTTCTATTCTTACACATTACCTACGACATCGTATTTTTTATTGCAAATTAATATTTCTTTAATATCAAAAGAAAAATTTACAAAAAAAAGAAAAATCTTTTTAATCAATAATTTATTTCTAACAACTAGGATGACAAAAGGATTAGCGAACTTCCTACATCAAATTTTCCGAGACGATTCCCGACTAAAACCAAAAACGTTAAATTTATAACTGATCTAATTTTCTAATCGTTTGGCACCGTTGATATCAATCAAAGTTACACTTATTAATAATTTTCAAATATATTTTCAAGTACTTTTGGAATTGCTACTCCATTATCGGAGATTTCTTGTAAAATGTTAATTTTAAAATCATATGTCATATGTATATCTAATTGTTAAGTTCGTAATAGTCGGTCGTCAAGAAATAACAAAATAATTTATACGTCAATAATACTGTATGTCATGTCCGTAAGATGTTTACCATGGATTAATAGTAGTATTTAACAATTTTAATTTAAATATAATTATAAATATGATTTTTGTATTAACATTTTATAAGTAATCCCTGATGATGGAGTAGCAACTCCGAACGTACTTGGAAATGTATTTGAAAATTATCAGTAAGTGGAACTTTGAATTATACAATTATAACTAATCATCTCCAATATAGTCGCTGCTAATGACTTTATTAAAGGATAATCCACTACTCCTATCAGATCTCTTCAATTATTACAATACAGCCTGTTTGTAATACGCATTACAAATTCTTACATGTGGGCGGACACAAATCACAAACACACCGCAATATGATGATGCTTGCCTTAATAACTTCACTATTTAGTTAAATCACCTTAACACAAAATATTTGTTTTTTTTAATTACTATCTAAAATTGAAACACTTTACTGATGACAAAACACTCAGAAAATCAAGTAAATGTTATCGAATCATTTTACGCACTGTCTTCCTAATACTACCAGACTTTTCCAAGAAAAAAAGGTTAAATAAAAACCACCATATTTATTCGAGTAATCCCCGCACCACGATTTTCCGGACCGAAAATCTAAAAGAAATCGAGTATATACCGGTATTTTAAAGTACCAACAGATATGATAAAAAAATACGTAAATATTCAGAAAGTAAAGCATTTAAATAGTTCATTTAAATTACAATATTAATATTACATTAATAATTAATTACCGTAATTACTAGTTTAGTTCAGAATCAGTAGGCCAATAAAACGAAAAGAAAGTATCACGTTGAAAAGGATCATTTCAATACACTTTTTAATATGGGATTTTATTTTTAATTAATCACTGTCGCCTTCAATATCTGTAGAAGAGTTACCGGTAGTCTCCACGTCGCTCTTCCAAAGGTGATCGCCTTTACTACCATCAGGTTCATTAGATATTCCGCATTTTTTTAAACTTCCCTTACTAATTCCGTGGAAATACCTTCCCAAGCATCTTTTATCCAAACACAAATCCGGTTAAAATCTGGGCGTTTGATTCTTCCTGTGAAAGAAATTTTCATCAGCCATCCAGTTACTGTACAGTTGTTTTAATGCAGATTTGAACGGTTTATTAATGCAGACATCTAGTGGTTGAAATAGAGATATCAATCCGCCTGGAATTATTAATTGGTCTGTCATACCCTTTTTTAAAATGTCTTTCACTTTATCAGACGTATCTCCCCGATAAGTATCCATTACTAGCATACCGGTATTTTTTTTATTAAGTAAATCTGATCGCTTTTGCCGTACACACCTGATCCGAACTAAAGTTAAGGTTTCGTCCATCCAACCTGATTCCTTTGCTCTGATAATAACTCCATTTACCTGTACGGTAAGAAGAGTTTTTCTTTTAAAAACAAAGTACGGAGGTAATTTTGATCCATCAGAAGTAATGCAAAGCATTACACTACACCTTTATTTTTCATTACCTTTTTCTTTTTCCTGTTTAGCCTCCGGTAACTACCGTTTAGATAATAAACGGTTATTTTTCATTACCACCAGTACGAATTGTAACACTTTTTTCACCTGTTTTGTTTACGGTTTTAAGCCATGAAAAGTCCTTTTATAACTAGTGCCTTTCACCAGAAGTTGTTTCTTCTTACGCCAGTCTCGAATGCAGCTTTCACCTACGTCAAATTTTCTTCCTGCCACCCGATTTCCAATTTTTCAGCCTCCTATATAACGCCCAGTTTTTCATTTACTGTAAAAGATCGTAGACGCTGTCCTTTTGTACTCATTTTAATGCTGTAATTGAAATAAATCACCTTATTAAACTTTACAAGATAAACTAAATAGATAAAATGCACATAACCGTCCACATAGAATACACATACAAACAGTAGAATGAAAATGGAGAATAGACAAGACAACGATGGGTAACTGATACTGTAACTGTAGTGTCATTAGAACCGGATGCAGCTTATACAGATTGAATCGGTTTTATAAAAATACCGTAACTTCGTTCCTATCGATAATATGAACAGGATGTTAATAATTAAGGATGTATTCTGTATAAGCGGCATCCCGTATTGATAAACGAAAGCCTAAATAAGATAAGATATTTAGGCATATTTATGTGATTGAATTTAGGTACTCCTAAGAAAACGTTTACTTTATATAAATTATCCTGGCTAAAAGCTATGTTTCAAGTAAGCCCCGCACCCTTACTTTTTCTCTCCAATTCCAAGAAAAAAGTACGGGGTACTCGAATAAATACGGTACTTCTATTTTCAATACATCTTTGTGATCTATTTAAATTTTTAATGATGCTGTAAACCACAATAAATGATAAAAAAAGAATCAAAGAAATTGTTTTTTATTTTTTGCTTGAATTAATTTACCACGTTAATTTAGAGTTTGGCTGTAGGAATTTGAAAATGGAAATTTTGTAGCGTATGAAAAATGCCAGGCCTAACCAGGATTAGAACCTTGGACTTCCAGATGAAATACCGAGACGTTATCACTCCGTCAAACACATCGGTGAAGTATTATAAATTTAATTTTTAGATCTATACCCTGACAGCTTTGATAAAATAAGATTGATATTAATTGAAAAATTATTTAAGATTATATTTTAAAGGAAATGTTAACTCAAAGCGTTAATATTTCTTCCACTAATCTTTAAGAAAGGAATTCACTTAGGGTGTATTCTCTAATGCGATATTGACTTCAACAAAGTCTATCAATTTGAAATTCGAAAATTAAAATTTAATTCTAAATTTTCTCTTAATCATATCACCTTATTTTAAGTCTTTTCTGAGAAAACGGTTCGTTTTAGAGCGCTTTGGTACCGCTTATTCTGGTATTAAGAATATTGAAGCTAGAGTACCTCAAGGATCTACACATGTGTCCATTCGATTTAAAATTTGTATTTACATACTACACAAATATATCGTGATGATAAAATCCTTAAGTCGAAACGTATTTTTACACTTAAAACTTTCATTTCGTGGACCTCGTGAAAAAACACTCCATGATTGGAGGTTGGTTACTAAAAGCTCTTTTAAAATAATAATAATACTTACGAGGTGCTACCCAAAAGTTCGGGGAATTTGAATTTCGCGCGCAAAACTATGCTGGTACGACCTGCTGCCGCTAGATGTGGCTAACAGTACTCTTTTTGAATCAGTGTTCCAACAGTTGTGACGGTGAGAGGCTGCATTGTTGACTTTCGTGCGGTTGTGTAACGTTGTGTTTTACTGCTTCGGCGAAGTTCTAAATGGCAGATTTTAAAGAGCAAAGAACCTGCAACAAATTTTGCTTCATGCTTAAAAAAATTGGTGCAGAAACCCATCGCATTCTTGTGGAAGCATTTGGTGACAATGCTATGAGTAAAAGTAAAACCTTTTTGTGGTACAAACGATTCAAAGATGGACGAACGACAGTCGATGACGATGAACGTTCAGGAAGACCATCAACAAGCGCAACACTGAAAACATCGCGAAAGTGTGAGAGGCTATCGTTGCAGATCATAGACAAACAATCCATGATGTTTGTGCAATCGTACAAATGTATCTGGGTCTGTGCAACACATCTTGTCGGACAATTTTAACATGAGACGCATCGCTACAAAATTCGTACCGACACTGTTGAACAGCGACCAGAAACAAAATCGTTTAGCTGTCTGTAGTGAATTGAAAGATTCAGCAAGAGATGACCCTAACTTCATCTCCAACATCATAACCGGTGATGAGACATGGGTGTACGAGTATGACCCTGAAACTAAGCAGCAGTCGTCGCAGTGGAAGTCGCCAAGTTCACCGCGGCCAAAAAAAGCACGCGAAGTTCGCAGCAACGTGAAGTCCATGATGATTGTTTTTTTCGGCATCAAAGGCATTATCCATAAGGAATTTGTTCCTCTTGGGCAAACTGTCAATGGGATGTTCTATTGTGAAGTTTTGAAGCGGTTACGTGAAAGCATTAGGCACAAACGTTTAGATCTGTTGAGTAACAACAGCTGGGTTTTGCACCATGACAACGCGCCCGCGCACACATCGCTAGCCATTCCGAATTTCTTGGCTTCCAAAAAGACGTATTCGCCTGACCTTGCCCCGTACGACTTTTTTCTCTTTCCGAACATAATATTTCAATTGAAAGGCCGTCGTTTTAACACAATTAAGGAGATTCAGGAAGAAACGCAGAACGTGCTTCGAACACTCACACCTGCAGTTTTCCAGGAATGCATGGACTCATGGGAAAAACGCTGGGATCACTGTATCAATGCCCAAGGAGACAGTGGAAATTATAAGTTATGGTAAGCTATTTTATTTTTATGGTAAAATTCCCCGAACTTCTGGGTAGCACCTCGTATACAAACGATTTTTTTTTATTTGTATAAATAATTTGTTTTTGTATTTTTCAATACAATCCCTCATTATTTTTTTTCTTAGTTTTGTGATTCATTTTACAATTTTACAGAGTGTTTAATAAAAACATAAGAGCTGTTCAACAGACCTAATTTTTCGTAATATATAATTTGGAGCCAATTTCTTTTCTGTAATTATGTAAACTCCTATACTCGTACGTGCTATTTGGCTATAACCTGCATCTTTTCCCTGAAGAAATATCGGTAGAAGTTAATGATTTTTATGGTTTTTTTGTTGTTTTTTTTTTTTGTTATAAGTAAATAAAATTAAAAACTAACCTCAAAATCGGTCTAATTGGTAAGCTATTTTAATTCTTCTAGTAAAGTATAATACGGTTATACTTAATACAAACATAGCAGGATCCAATCCATTCTAACAGAAACAAAATTCGATATTATGGACATGGTTATCAATTTAATGATTAAAAAAAGTATGATCTACCCTCAGAGGAACCGCAGTAAAAGATAATTCCCAAGAGGAAAACTTAAGTGTCTCGTTAGGCACTAAGAGCTCATCCTTCCCTTTAGGAGGATGTATAATCCCACAGGAGATCAGAGCATTTTTATTCAAACAGAAGTAACTAATACTGATCAATACATCTGTGTTAATATATACGCTGCAAAAAAAATCTTTATCCTCAAAAATGAAAGGATAAGCCTTAAAAAAAAATAAGTTTTTTTAATACCAAAAAAATGGTATAGGGTTGGTAAAGGAATCTGCTCGTTCCTGAAATTGTGTGAACTATAAAAATATTTAAAAAAAAATTAGTCATAGGAACATTATCAAAACCAGTGTATTCGTACATAATTCCATGGAAAGTATTTAAAAAGTAACAAGCATATGCAATACAGAACAAATATTTCAGTCAGATATAATTCGGGACGTAATTTTTACACGTTGAATGTGAATTATATAAATAAATATTTACAAAAAAGAATTTTAAATAAAATTAAATGGGTTTTTCATAATAAATTAATATTAGATTATGTACAAATCGAATATGTCGTTTTTGCACTCGAGTTAACCTGTAAAGGATAGATTCATGATTTCTAAAACAGTAAGTTAAATTAATGTATGACTGATACAAACAATTTCATCTCGATAGTTGATAGCAAAATTAAGTTAGTTCTCGGCGACATTATATTATATATAATTGAAAACGGTTATGGTGGAATGTTGTGTATACAAAGGAATATTTGAATTAAAATATTGACAGTAGTAGTATATGAATATCAAAGCGTTTGATAAGTAACAAATTAATTAATATTCTGATCATTGGATTTAATAAGCATTGGATATAACAGAGAGATATGAAATATCAGAATACAGACATAATCAATTATCCTTAATATAAAAAATGATAATAATCTTATTATAAGTAGAGGTTACGACAAAGATATATTTTAACAATCAACTCTTCCATGACTACCGTTTAACTTTATTAATTTACCAATAAAAGTACGTTCAATTAAGATAACTATTATGAAGTTATGAAAAATGTGTAACCCACAGTTAAGATAATTTAACCCAAGCTTAACTAAATTAGGCATTTTCAAACAAGCTACAAATAATTCATCTCACCCTCTGAAGCAATACCCAACGATTGTCCGTTTGGTATTACTTCATTTATTAATACATCTTTACTATATTAACCACCATTAGGAATATGATGATAATTCTAATTGGAGATAATGACTAAACCTTTAAAGTGTAAATCTGCAAAGTTTTATTAACATCTGCCGAGTAGTTTTTTCGTGATGCGCATACAGGGACGACCCGTTTCTTATTTTATTATATGTATACACTAGCCGGTCGTGATTTGCTTCGTTCGTCCGATTATCCTGCCAGGGATGAAGCCCCTGCGGACCCCCGCGGCTCAGAGTTATAAACCCGAGTAGGTAAACCCCAGAGTTATCATATGATTCCAGAGCTCGCTTTGCTCGCCATTCCGGTCTAGCCGGAGGCTCTGCACCCTGGACCCCCGTAGTGTTCGTCACCCTCATGGTTTTGAGAGTAATACTAATAAATAACAATTAATATATTCAGGGTTTATAGTAACCTGAAAAAGAAACTAAATTACAAAATACAGAATAGTAGTGAGCTATGGTAATTTCATACGTTTTTGACGCGTCAATTCATAACTTATTTATTAATAAAACAAAATGTATATGTATATTGTTTTATTTCATTTCATTTACGCCTTATTAATTTCTTTATAAATTATTCATAGCGTGTGTATTTTCTATTTTTAAATTGTAAAATCTCTATATTATAATTTAATTAATTATACTATTTTCTTTTATTCTCAAAAGGTTTTCTAATTTAATCATTAAACTTTTAAAATTTTTTCATTCACGTCTTCTGTTTTAGTTTTAAAATTATTATTAATTTATTATATATATATATATATATTACTTTGAACAATTTGTGTAACCACTTGATTAAATACAAAAATTTTATTAGTTTAATTTTTAATTTTACTGTTATTTGAATTAAAATAATATATATGTATATATTCCAGCCGGTCAGAGGTCGCTTCGCTTGCCCGACCATCTAGCCAGAATCACCGCGTGTTCGTTATCTTCATGTTTGTGAAAATAATACTGCTAAATAACAATTAAATTATTCAGGCTTTACAGATACCTGAAAATGAAACTAAATTACAAAAGACAGAATCATAATAGGCAAATAATGCAAACAAATCTTTGACGAGGAAAATTTCACAACTTATTTCTATTGCCATGGTGACAAAAGTATAACAAAGAAGTACAGCGATTAATTTATTTTATTTTTAATTCACAAATTTACCCACCAAGGGAGCTAGGGACACGGTTTTATTGTTTAAAATCCTGCATGAGATGATACGAATGTATACTGAAAATTTGAAAACAATCAATCGATTGGTTCTCGCGTGATGCGAAAACAAGTATATAAATTTCCCGGCTTTACATACAAGAAAATTATTTAAAACATGAAAATAATTATTCTCTATTATGAAAAAATAATTTCCTTTAATTACAAATAAATCACCTGTAATCATTTATACCTATTATAACGGGTATTTAAAAAAGAAGACAATCATAAGATTAAGAAGGTAGAAGTCACGAATAAGTAAATTTTATTTCTATTTACAATTCAGTTGGCAACACTGAACTCAAGGTTAACAACTTGTAAGTGTTGAGTACTTGTTATGAAATAGTACTTTACCAGTGATCCACCGGCTTGGTCTTGTGGTAAACGCGTCTAACCAAATCAGCTGATTTGGAAGTCGGGAGTTCCAGCGTTCAAATCCTAGTAAAGTCAGTTATTTTTATACGGATTTAAATACTAGATCGTGGATACCGGTGTTCTTTGATGGTTGGGTTTCAATTAACCACACATCTCAGTAATGGTCGAACTGAGACTGTACAAGACTGCACTTCATTTACACTGATACATATCATCCTCTGAAGTAATATCTAAACGGTAATTCCTGGAGGCTAAACAGGTAAAAGAAAAGTACTTTACCAGTACAAATTCGTCTCCACTATGTTAACTATATTATTTTCCAAGGACGAACGTGTGTTTATTACCGAGACTTATTGCGCGTATAAATATAATACTTCTGATAATATTTCCCAATTTTTCTGTTCCTAATAAAACGACGATATCGCGTTTGATTAATATATTTCTTAACACTGGGAGTGTCACGATCAGAAAAGCATAGGTCGACCATCAATGTTAACAGCAGAAGTTCTGGTGGATGTGAAACAACGTTTGACTCGCTCGTCCAGAAAGTTATCCTCACAGCCTAGGCTTTTACTATCTACAGATTTCAGTAATACAAAAAATTACAGTCATACTTATCGCATAAGTGTGCTAGAGAACTGAAAGATGTAAACCGCGGAAAACGTTTTCAATATTGTCGTCGGTTTCGTATTCTTGTTGACGACAAAGGTATTGAAATTTCGGATCGTATTTATTTCAGCAACAATGCATAGTTTCACTCGGATGGCTACATTAAGAGCCAAAACTGCCGAATCGGTGAAAATCCTCACGCGTTTCAGGATTACACGCACGTAAAATTGGTGTTTGGTATACGATTTTCCGGCGTCGTGTAGAGACTTTAGTTTTTTACAAATCTGTAGACGGTGTGGTTTAACGCAACTTAATCGAACATTTTATTGCCAGTTTAAATTTATACCAATGAGAATATCTGTTCTAGCTGGATAACACAACGCATCATATTACTAATGAAACGTTGGATATGTAACGGGAATTTTTGGACCATCGTTTGATATCAATAGGGTAGTGGCCTCTACAATCCCCAGATCTTTTCCAGCAGATTTTTCCCTTTTGTGGTATTTTTAAAGTATAGTTTTTAAAAACAAACCTCATAAGCTTGACAAATTGAAGCTTAACACACAAATTAAGATTACAAACATGACAAAATGCGGCTGAAAATGTTATGAAACGAGTGTTAACCTGCATCGAAATCATAGGAAATCATTTTGAACATCTATTGTAAATTTATTAAAAGAAATTTGAATATTATATAAGTATTTTATTAACATTAATATATTTTTAATAAATTCACGTTGTCAAATAAAGCGGTTGGGTCATTTTTGAAACCCCAGTTATTTCATGTTTGTCACAATGCTGCTTATAATTCTATTACCTGAGTAAATTCTTTATCCAAAACTGAGTGGGAACTGCAATGTAGGCGTTAGTACAGGATACCGTTAAAAATGATAAAATATATATAATTTAGAATATATATTCTTTTTTTTTTACAATAAATTCATTTTAAAATTTATTAGTTTGAGTATACCAAGATAAAAATAATGTTTTGTAAAAGTTGAACACAGAAGACGCTTGGACAATATTTTTATTATAACCAAAATGGAATTTATTCAATGATTTCTTTTTATATAAAAATAAAACGATTTTAAAATTTGTTCAAGTTATAAGAATATTTTGTAAAGAATAAAGGACCTAATTTATCACTATAACTAAAATATAAAGAAATCCATAGAAACAACCTATATACGTGTACAGTTCATTGAGATTTGGATAAAGAAAATAATTGTGTTTTTTTTTTTGTCTTCAGTCATTTGACTGGTTTGATGCAGCTCTCCAAGATTCCCTATCTAGTGCTAATCGTTTCATTTCAGTATACCCTCTACATCCTACATCCCTAACAATTTGTTTTACATATTCTAAACCTGGCCTGCCTACACAATTTTTCCCTTCTACCTGTCCTTCCAATATTATAGCGACTATTCCAGAATGCCTTAGTATGTGGCCTATAAGTCTGTCTCTTCTTTTAACTATATTTTTCCAAATGCTTCTTTCTTCATCTATTTGCCGCAATACCTCTTCATTTGTCACTTTATCCACCCATCTGCTTTATATGGAGGTGAAACTTGGACGATCGGAGTATCTGAGAAGGAAAGATTAGAAGCTTTTGAAATGTGGTGCTATATCTTATAAATCAGATGGGTGGATAAAGTGACAAATGAAGAGGTATTGCGGCAAATAGATGAAGAAAGAAGCATTTAGAAAAATATAGTTAAAAGAAGAGACAGACTTATAGGCCACATACTAAGGCATCCTGGAATAGTCACTTTAATATTGGAAGGACAGGTAGAAGGGAAAAATTGTGTAGGCAGGCCACGTTTGGAATATGTAAAACAAATTGTTAGGGATGTAGGATGTACAGGGTATACTGAAATGAAACGACTAGCACTAGATAGGGAATCTTGGAGAGCTGCATCAAACCAGTCAAATGACCGAAGAAAAAAAAATATATAAAAAAAGGGGGGAAAAATTATAAAAACTGAATTACATAAATCATAAATATTATGAAGCGCTTAAAAAATATTATTTAATTAACTATACTGACAGTAACTTACATCAATCCTGTTACGTGGTAACATATCGATGAGATGCAGACACGCACGCCATATATCTGTCATTCCACTATCTTTTATATAGAGTTATATTTTCCATTACCGATGATATACAGTCTACAAGAATTTCATTCACTTACATATCTGTAAAAAGAATATATCTATATACATATATAAAAATTGAAACTCAAAATGTATGTTTTTCATATTCTCTTTAATCTTAAGTTCATTAGGTTATTAACTATATAAATATAGAAAACAAAAAGTAAATAATAAAAAATAAATAATAAATAGAATTATTTAAAGATTGGTAATATTTATAATAAATTAATAAGTTCGCACGATGTCTTGCCTAAAATTTTAATTTCCTACGTGTAAAATAATTCGTATTTGGTCAACGCAAACTGGACTGACCTACCACACAGTTAATAATAAACAATATTCCTCTTAACCAGCAACCATCTCCAGAATAATTAAATTTTATTGGTCTCCTCTCAAAGGAATGTAAACCCCAACTTCTCCTAAAACACACCCTCCCTAATCCACTACCAACCAAAAACTTGAAATTTCTACATAACAATAAATTTTATATAATTAGAATTTTCCCGTCTAGATAGCGCTATAGCAAAGCTACAGCTTTAGATGGGAAAGTACTGTAATCGGTCCAATTTGGGCATATGCGGTTTTCACCGGATCTTTACGTTTTGACACCTAAAGAAACTAAAAAACTGGATGGAAATTTTCCAGATGTTAATGTTTGTATGTACCGGGCCGATTTTGGCCAAACTTAATCAGTATAATTCTATATATATGGGCATTCATGCTGTTAAATTTTCAACTTAAAAGGTCAAGGCGGAGAGATTGTAGAACGTAGTCACCCTCAATATCTCGAAATTTTGCCCAATTAAGTCATATTTTTCTTAGGCGCATTTGTTAGCAATTAAAAGATAACAATATTTTCAAAAAATATTTTTGCAAAGTCGTATCTCAAAGCCAAAAAATTCTCTTAACTACTGCTACGATGTGACGTCACAGGTGAGCAGTAGAATTAAATAAATGAATAATAATATTATAAACAATATAATAAATATGAAATATTTATAATAATATTTAACGAGTAAAACGGTAATTTGGTCTGGCTAGGTCCTCGAACTAAACCCACCGGTCTAGTGGTGAACGCGTCTTTCCAAATCGGCTGATTTGGAGTCGAGAGTTCCAGCGTTCAAGTCCTAGTAAAGTCAGTTATTTTTATACGAATTTGAATACTAGATCGTGGATAACGGTGTTCTTTGGTGGTTGCGTTTCAATTAACCACACATCTTACGAATAATCGAACTGAGATTGTACAAGACTACACTTCATTTACACTCAGACATATCATTCTCATTCATCCTCTGAAGTATTATCTGAGTTCTTATATGTATGACTTGGCGGGTAGAACACTGTTGAACTGTGCAAGGAATTTTTTGCACTCCTTTAATCGATCTGCCCTGTGCGTAATATTCCTTGATGATGAATACTCTGGCATCCTTCATCAGCGGCATATTCGTATGTATGCACTGATGGTTGACTTTATCTTAACTACGTTTCCTTGACAAAAAGTCATATTCCCTCCCTCCTACACTTTACCCCTCTCACCGATCAAGGTAAATGTGCGTTACAGCTCGATGCGTGGAATTCAAAATGTTATTATTTGTTGCTACGTCGAATACACTAACTCTTTTCGGTTTCTCCTCTCCCACGTCCAGTTCGGTTTATCTTGGGCCACCTAGTATATTTATAAACCTATGTATAAAATATTGTGGCTCAAAAACCTCTAAAACTACTAAATCAATTTCATTGAAATTTAGATATGCTACAGTAGTATATCTGAAGCTGCGTTAAGTTAGGTTTGCAATGCAATAACTCCGTTAAACGACTAATAAATGTGCGTAAAATTTAGAAAAAAACTTGTAAAGAATGTAGTTCTAAAAATAGTTACGTAAATAAGTCCTTTTCTTTTTCCTGTTTAGCCTCCAGGAATTACCGTTCAGGAATTACTTGAAAGGATGAATGAGGATGATATATATGAGTGTAAATGACGTGTAGTCTGGTACAGTCTCAGTTCGACCATTCCTGAGATGTGTGGTTAATTGAAACCCAACCACCAAATAATACCGGTATCCACGATCTAGTATTCAAATCCTTATAAAAATAACTGCCTTTACTAGGACTTGAACGCTGGAACTCTCGACTTTCAAATCAGCTGATTTGGGAAGACGCATCATCACTAGACCAACCCTGGTGGGTTAAACGTAAATAAGTCCAATAAAAGTCAAATAAACGTTTTAAAAAATCAAATTTTGCCTCATTTCACCGGAAGATTTGATTTTCGAACGAAATCTTTCGCTAGCCGTAACTCTTAAACTAAGCGTTTCCAGCCACATTTTTATATGTATATTCTTCATTACTTTGATCAGAGAAATACACCTGTATAATATGACGGTTTCATCAATGGACTTCCTGTATATAAAGTAAGCTCTTTTATGTGAATGTATGTGTGAAAGCTGAACCACAACAACGCTCTTGATCAAATTAATATTGTATAAAATCAAACTAAAGCGACTGTGTCAATTTGTTACATTCCATATTAAAGGGGTAATATTTTTCCAGACAGGAAGTACACACTAAAAGATAAATATATATATATGTAAAATAATAAAAATGTGTAATTTTTAAAAAATAAAATTTCTTTCATAAAAAAAAAGAATTGATTAACGATAACAAAGTGAGGTAGGACAGTATTTTATATAAAATATGTTGAATATAAAGGGTAAGTAAAAAAATAGAAGAAAATATTTTATCCACGAAGACAAAAAAAAAATAGATGAGTTTACAGAACAAAAGTTACTTAAAGCATAGATTCACCAGCTACGCCGGTCAGAAAGAAGTATTCTAATGTAAAAATAACTGTATAATAAAAAAATTTTCCAATTTTATAAACAAAAGATAGTAAAATAAAACATTTAAAAAAATTCGTAAAAAGTTTGACGAAATTGTAAAATAAAATCGTCTTTAAAATTCATTAGATGATTTTATACAATTTTTCCCTAGTAAAAGGATTCTTGTAATAACACTAATATTTCCAAATTCATCGTTTTATAAACGATGAGATCGGAAAAACTAAATCCTTACTAATATTATAAATATAAATGTGAGTTTGTTTGTTTGTTACGCTTTCACGCAGAAACTTCTCATCTGATCATCATGAAACTTCGTACACATATTCTTAAAGATATTGCGAAGGACAGAGGACACTTTTTAGTAAAAAAAAAAAAAAAAAAATTTTTCGGGAGGGTAAAAAAATTTATATTGGTAGGTATGATCGTCCGACAAAAAATTTTACCAAATTCAACGCCATCTGGCGTTCCAGTAAGTAAATGAAATAAAGTGCCAATCCAATACTGTAATACTATCGGTATTACAGTGAAAAAAATATTATTCCAAATGTCATCCTTTGGAGTAGATAAAGTGATAAGAATTCCCGGATTTTCACCAACTTTTACTGTACATGGACAGATATATATCATCAAATTGGATCACTTTTTCCAGCATATAATGAACAGCATAAATTTTTGCAGGCGTATTTTATGGGTGATAAAGAAAACGAAGTAAACCGTCGTTGTCAGTATATGGAAGGAGTCGAAAGAGATACAGTATTTAAAATTCAACGAATGTTTCACAGCCACAATTTTTTGGTAAATACTTTTGGCCTCCAGATAATTACATAGTGGTCATTCATGCTGATCGGACTCCACGTGGTGAACATGAGAGGCGTTATAATGCGCCGATGATCAATGAAGTTGCTGTTTTGGTTACTGGTGATCCATGCTCTCTACGAGACGTAGTGTTACGGGCACATGATAATACGCTGTAACGCGTAGCCGATACTCATAAATTTTATGATGCTTTATAGTACCCGTTAATTTTTAGTAAATGTGAGCCAGGATATCATTTCAATATTCCAGTCATTAATCTAACAACAAGACAGCCAGTTCATAATAAAAAAAGTTTCCTGCATGGTTTTTTATGCATGACTTCGAGAGCACGATTTCAATCTCCTTTCGCGGTCAAGGCAACTCTCTCATCAATTCTTGGTAGATATGTGTATTAAAGTAGAGAGCGAATGCCTTCGTTATATTTCTATAAACCAGACGAAATTACGAGCTGAAAATTACATTCATCTACAAGATACGATTAGTGCAGATGGTAATATTAGACCTAATGACATAGGCAAGATTCTGTCTTCTACTTTTGTGAACAGTCCCTTTTATCTGCATGAATACACTCCAGACGCTTTCGCTTATGTACGAACTTACGGCAGGCCTGACCGCTTTGTAACTTTTACCTGTAATCCTTCGTGGCAGGATGTAACTAAAGAGCTAATGCCCGGGCAAAAAGTCGCTGTTCGACATGACATAGTTGCTCGCGTATTTCGTTTAAAGGTTCACCGCCAGCGAAGCCGTGGGTAAAAGCTAGTGTTATTATAATTTGGGACCTTAAATATCAAGGGAAGGCTTTTTTATCGATTATAAAAATAAGATTTAAACATTTTAGGGGCTTCCCATTACTCTATGGGGAAAATTTAATTAAAAAGAAGTGATCCCTAACAAAACAAAAATTAATTTAAAAGAGAATTGTTCAAAAAAATTTAAAAAATTAATTTGATAATAGTAATGAAAATAATTGCTTTTCATTTTGGGTCCTGAATATAATGTTGGTGCTAAAGTTGCGTTAAGATTTAATAGCTCTTTAAATTATGAAGAAAATTATTTAAAAAAATTAATAATAGAAATTAAAAGGGGTAAAGTCAAAATTAGGATATATATTTTTAGAGGATGGGAATAAATTTTAACAAATTTTTTTGAAAATAGTCATATACAGCGTGTCTGTCCAACGAGGTAAACGATGTACTTCAGAAACGTATTCCTCTCATCAAAATAACGAAAAGAGTTCAAATAAACTAAAGTATGGAAAGGTTTCGTTATAGAGTTACGGCTAGCGAAAGATTTCGCCCAAAATTCAGCTCCCCCCGTAAAATTTCCCCCAGGTTAATGGTAATTGCAGTTGACACCCGATTTTTTTTCATTTTACCACTCTGATGTTAACTCGCTCTTAAACTAAGTATGTGAGATTCATGATACGAAACCTTTCAGTCGAATTTTGAAGCACTTCCGCTTATCCATTCGCTCTAAAATTTTGAATGCAGGTTTACTTCTGAAGATAACACATCTTAGCATCATATTTAAGTCGCTAAGATACCCCTAAGTTGTTAAGGTGCTAAGTGAAAAAAATGCCCCTTGGACTTATGCAACTTCGTTACATACATATTTTCTTATCAAAGAATTATCCATGTTTGTGATCCTGTAATTTCAATCTATATAAATAAAAATGTAAATTTCGTTTGTTCAAAATCTTAAATCACCGAAAGTTCTTCACCGATTGCTTTGAAATTTTAAAAAAAAGTTGCATCCGAATACGCGCGTTTTTATATAGCTACTATTATATAGATATCACACCTTTGATAGGTAAAAACATGCTTTTTTTTATCTGCTATAACTAAAAAACTACTGGACCTATTTACGCTCGGGGAAAAAGAGAAAAAGGGAAAAATCGGAAATGGAAAAAAGAGAAGAGGGAAAACAGGGAAAAGTAAAAACGGGAAAAGGAAGTGGAATAGAGAAAGTATAAAAAAGAAACAGGGAAAAGAGGGAGGTGAAAAGGGAAATAAAAGAAAGAGAAATGGGGAAGAAAAAGGAAAGCGGAAGGAAAAGGGAAACGGGAGAAGGGAATATGGTAACAATTAAATTGGAAAAAGTAAAAGGGAGAAAGGATAAAAGGGAAAGGTTAAATTTTGTAAAGTTTCATAATGTATATTTTGTGAATGTTTTATCAAACTTACATTATGTTAATTTAATCTATATATATATATATATATATATATATATATATAGCAGTACTGAAGTATTGCCGGGTCTGCTAGTATCACTTATAAAAACTTCGAAAGATGTTTTCTGCGGTAACGCTCAAACCTGTGCGTTAGCGCAGCTGTAAAGTATAAACTTATGAAAACTAAAAAGTAGAAAATAAAAAATATATTAAAAAAAAGTTTTTACATACCACTCTTATATTAAATGCACTAAAAAATAGGAAATAAAAAGTATGTAAAAAAAATTTAAAACACCAATCTTACATTAAACGCACTAAAAGGTAAAAAATAATTTTAGGATAATATATCAGAATGGATTTGTTTTTTTGTTTTTTGAATGAATCGTAAACTAGTGAATTGAATTTTTTTTCCGGGACGTTTTGATTTTTTTTTTTTTAATTTTTATTTTATCAAATAGTTTACTTAAAGTTCTATCGTTTAAAATTTCATTCTGTTTAAATTAAAATTTTATTTGTAATTCTATATAAATATTCAATGTCCCTAGAGGTAAATGCAAACTTCGATTCATCATGAAAGTAAACAAAACTTTTCATATGAACAAAATCATATCTCATTTCTGTATCCTTATTGCAATCTTAATATCTCTTAAGTAGAAATATATATTATACCATTATTTTATAAATGTATACATATTTAAGTATATATTCATAAAAACTGAGTTGAATTTGTTTAATTTAGACAAACTTAATGTAATTAAAAAAAAAAAAAACAGAGAAGAAATTTGAAGTATTTTTAATTTTATAAAATTTCGTATGTTAAATGATATTTAATGGCCATAGCAGAATCGGTAAATACTAGTTAAATTAACTATCGTTAAGAGATTCTTTGTTTAATTCCACGTTTTTTTTCCAGTAAACTATTTAAAAAGAAATGTTAATGCATCAAATTCCATTCTCTAAAAATATTATTATTATCAAATAAATTCAAATATGTTTTAATTTTCTATGTAAAAACAGATAAAAAATCAGACGTGGACACCACATTACTTCCTTGTACGCCTATTCAATTATATACACACATTTCTTTTTTAAATGAAAATAACATCAAATTTTATTTCATTAATTTTTTTTTTGTCTTCAATCATTTGACTGGTTTGATGCAGCTCTCCAAGATTCCCTATCTAGTGCTAGTCGTTTCATTTCAGTATACCCTCTACATCCTACATCCCTAACAATTTGTTTTACATATTCCAAACGTGGCCTGCCTACACAATTTTTTCCTTCTACCTGTCCTTCCAATATTAAAGCGACTATTCCAGGATGCCTTAGTATGTGGCCTATAAGTCTTGTCTCTTCTTTTAACTATATTTTTCCAAATGCTTCTTTCTTCATCTATTTGCCGCAATAACTCTTCATTTGTCACTTTATCCACCAATCTGATTTTTAACATTCTCCCATAGCACCACATTTCAAAAGCTTCTAATCTTTTCTTCTCAGTTATCCGATTGTCCAAATTTCACTTCCATATAAAGGGACACTCCAAACATATACTTTCAAAAATCTTTTCCTGACATTTAAATTAATTTTTGTTTTTTAAGTTATTTCATTAATAACTTCCTATATTTTTTTTATTTTTTATTATTATTTATTGTAAAAACCTTTTACAACCACGAGGTTAACTATTATAAACAAATCAAAATATTTTAAATAAAAACGAAAGTTAAAAAAAAGGAAATGAAGACGGATTTGAACCGATGTGTCTTTCTCTTGCAAGATCCAAATTATTCATTAATTAAAGTTTTATTTGGCTATAATGTATAATAATGTAGTATAAATAACGAAGATAGCCCACTGAATGTAAAAATTGGAAGAGAAAACATTATGGTGGTAGAAGAATTTTTTATTTGGGAAGTAGAATTGCTAAAGATGGACGAAGCAGGAGCGATACAAAATGCCGAAACGAGCGCCTTCAGTCAAAAATATAATTTGTTTACATAAAAAATTAATTAAAACGTCAGGAAAAGATTTTCGAAAGTATATGGGGTTTTATGTTTGTGGTTTATATGTTTTTTTACATACTTGAACGATCGGAGTACCTGAGAAGAAAAAATTAGAAGCTTTTGAAATGTGGTGCTATAGGAGAATGTTAAAAATCAGATGGGTGGATAAAGCGACAAATGAAGAGGTATTGCGGCAAATAGATGAATACAGAAGCTTTGAAAAAATATACTTAAAAGAAGAGACAGACTTATAAGCCCACTTATTAAGGCATCCTGGAATAGTCTCTTTAATATTGGAGAAACAGGTAGAAGGAAAAAATTGTGCAGGCAAGCAACGTTTGGAATATTTAAAACAAATTGTTAGGGATGTAGGATATAGGAGGATATAGTGAAACGGCTAGCACTACATAGGGAATCTTGGAGAGCTTCATCAAACAAGTCAAATGACTTAAGACAAAAAAGTAAAATTGGTTGTAACTCTGGGGGCAATAAAAATAAATACCACTTATGATATATAGTTGAAAAGCTCTCAATGAGGGCTTATTACTGCAGTTAAGAAAAAGTAAAAATCCAAATTGTTTATGGATATTTGGCTTTTTTGGACACTTTTGGTTCAGTTGATTACATTCAAAAGGGGAGATTCATAACTAGATGTTACAAAAGTCCTAATTCCAAAATTTAAACATCCTAAAGCTAATAGTTTTTGAGTTAAGCGAGATACGTACGTATGTATGTACAGACGTCACGCCGAAACTAATTAAAATTGATTCAAGGATGTTCAAAATGGATATTTCCGTACAAATCTGAAATCTAATTTTTCGCGACACAATACTTCGTTTATTAAGGAAATAAAAATGGCTTCGAATCGATAAAAAGAGAATTTTGATAAAACAGGGATGGATGAAAAATAATGTAAGAAAAAAAACTAAATTACATTCTCGTGAGAAATTAATGGATGCGGTTGACCGACTTAAGAACAGCCCTGAAAAATTAAAAAAAAAACAACAAAAGTGTGCCGAGAAATGTGTTGAAAATAGCGGGGTCATTTTTGAACATTTTTGTGTAGTCTGGTACGTATAATGATCTTTGGTTTAATGTAATATTTCTAAATAAAATCCGAATTTAATAACTTTTCTTTGTTTAATTCAACTTATCCTAAACCCATTTTGTTTAGAATTAATTTCTCTACATGGTTTGTTTAAAATTGTGATTTGTTCGTTACCCATTTAACAAAGTTATTGTACATCAAACATGAAAAACAGGATTTGTTAACCAAATTTATTGTTTTTAACCCCAGATTTAAAAAAAAAAAATACTGCATATATGGATCTGAAAATAATTTTATTAGATTGTTCAGGTCAAAACCTATAAGAAATCATTAGTTTTAATCTTAAACATTAGTTTAAGAAATCATTTTACCGGTTTAGCTAAAATCCAAGCAAAATATTTCATTTAAAACATATGTTTATATAAACGTTTTCCTTTATTTTCACGAGTAAAATAGGTTATGATAGTCCCGGGAGAACTTTGTGATACACTCTGTATATATTATGCTTTGAATCAGTTTTTGAAGTTATACTTCTTCTTCTTACCTTCTCTTTACAAAGAGGGAATATTCTTTATGTAAATGGAAAGAGGAGATTTTTTATATTTACATAATATTCAAAATATCCAAATATTGAAATAGATATTCTTTATGAGAAGGATATGTATGTATTTTTATTAATGAATTATTATCAAAATGATGGCCACATAATTTTAGTTCATTTTTTTTAAATTTTCTAAGTTTTCTAATTTTTTATATTTATCTTTAATAAGAAAATTATCTGTTTTTTTTTTTTGGTTTATATTATAAAAAACATTTTGAGCTGGACACCACTTCCTTGTACGCCTATTAAATTACATATACACATTATTTTAAAATGAAACGCACATAAAATTTTATTTCATTTATAACTTCTCTATTTTTTCTTTATTGTTATTTATCGTAAAACATTTTTTTATAATAAGAGGTTAATAAAAATAAATATACAGAGTGATTCAAAGAAACGGGAAATTTTAAAAATTAAATAACAATGAAAAATTTTTTTTAGAAAATTAATTTTATTCGTGTAATTGCACAAATGTTGCCATTTTAGAATACATACATTTTAGTTTATTTTTTAAAGATGACATCTTGCAGGTGTCTTTCTACGTAAACACTCACGAAGTCTTTTCGTTAAATTGTTCATGGTTTGACGTAACATCTCAACTGGAATTTCCGCAATTGCTTGTCGGATCTTTGCCTTCAGTTCTTCCGTTGTAGGAGGTCTACTGCAGAACACTTTGCTTTTAAGGTGACCCCACAAAAAGTAACCGCAAACTGAGAGATCAGGCGATCTGGGAGGCCATCTAATGACACCATTTCGTGAAATGACACGTTGTCGAAACAATCGGCGTACAGCTGCCATCGATATTCGTGCAGTATGTGACGTTGCTCCGTCCTGTTGAAACCAGGCTGTGTTAAGAATCGGTGGAAATCTCTTTTGTTGTTCCACAACAAAGGTTTCAAGCACGGCTACGTAACGAGCCGACATCACTGTATTCGCAAGGCCGTTGTCATCCTCAAAAAAATAAGGGCCTATAACCGTAAGATGACATAGCACACCACACGGTCACTTTCTGGCTGTGCAACGGACGCTGGTGTAGCTGCGTCGGATTATCTTCTGCCCAGTATCTGAAATTTTGCTTTTTAACAAATCCACTGAGGTGGAAATGCGATTCGTCTGATATCCACAGTTCGTGAACAAACTCTTCGTTATCATTTATCTTCTGAAGCGTTACATTACAGAATTGTGTTCGCACAACTGCATCGTTCGGTTTCAGTTCCTGGACGATCTGCAACTTGTATGGATGGTATTGCAAGTTCTTCACTAACATTCTTCGAATACTTATATTATGCGATTGTAAAGATGCTGAGAGACGACGGATTGACCGATGTGGAATTCGTGTGACAACATCTTGTAAAGCTTGAACATTCTGTGGTGTACGGACGGTTCGCTCACGGCCTGGAGGTTTCTTTTTCATTGCCGAACCGGTTTCCTCAAAACTAGATGTCCGTGTTTTAATTGCATGTGCTGATGGAACACGTTCGTGCCGTCCCAGCTTAAAATGACGGCGAAATTCTCTACGCGCTCCCTCCACACTGTCATTGTTTTTGTAAAACGCTTTGATAGCAAATGCACGTTGTGCACCACTCCAAGGATCCGTGACAACTAAATGGCAGGTTAGGTTAGAGAGGCTGGTGCCACTTATCAAGTGGTACCAATCCCCACGGCTACCAACACAACTTTCAAAATTTCCCGTTTATTTGAATCACCTGTTATTTAAATTTAAAAAAAAGTCAAAAATGAAGTCGGTTTGGAACCGATTTGCCTTTCCCTTATAAGTTGCAAACATTTCATTAATAAACATTTTATTTAGCTATAACTCTGGAAACAATGAAAATAAGTACTACTGATGATATATCATTGAAAAGCTCTCAATGAGAAGTTATTACTGCTGTATATAAAAAGTCAAAAATCAAAAAAATTTTGGATTTTGGGCTTTTTGGACACTTTTAGTTCAGTCGATTGCAATCAAAAGGGGAGTTGCACAACTAGACGTTACAATAGTCCTAAATCCAAAATTTCGACATCCTATTGAGTTATACGAGATACACACACTCATATGTACGTACAGACGTCACGCCGTACCTGGTCAAAATAGATATTTCCGTTGAAATCTGAAAACCAAAATTTTTCGCGATCACAATACTCTTTTACTTTGTACAAGGAAGTAACAATTAAATTTTTCTTCATGTCTTAAAAGTCTATTAGAATTAAAGAATGTTTAGCACCTGTATTATATTCCAGACCCAAAATAAAAAGTATTTTTTTCATTACTTTCATAAAATTTATACTTTATTTTTTTAAACAATTCTCTTTTAAATTAATTTCTGTTTGTTAGGGATTATTTCTTTATAAATAAATTTTTCCTAAATTTTCCCCATAAGGAGCCCCTAAGTCAAAAAAAAAATGTATTCGAAATTGGAATTTTGATGTTTAAATCATATTTTGGTAATTATGACTTGACCTGGAAATTCATGCAATACCAGCTTCTTTTTAAATTTATTTTCTAATGCGTATTTTTCTTATTTTGTAATTAAATTTGTAATATATCTTTTACCCCCCTTTTCAGGCAATATAAATATATGTTTCTATGTTTTTTTCAGTAGTTATAGGAACTTCTTTAAAATAATAAAATTTTTAAATATGTATTTAAGATTGGAAACGGATTTTTCTTTAACGTAAGAAACAATAATACAGTATATTAAGTTTTCCTCCCTTGTACTTTAGTAAATGCTTTTGTTATAATTTGAATAGCCGCTGGATATAGTAGTTACTAATTGTAATTCTGGTAACTGTATCTATACAATAATACACAATTGAATTTTAACAATAAATTATATTCATTTGTTACAATTAATTAATAATCTTCTACATTAAAACTAAAGAACGCTATTAGTGATAACAAAATCAATGTCTATTGACAAGTTATTTGAAAATTCTTTCATTTTTTAAAACTTCCAGTGATTTATTACTAAAGTCTTATATACGAGGTCTGTTCAGAAAATAATCGAACTTAATTTTTTTAATCTTTATTATTCATTTGACAGATTATCGGTTCTTGTCTCCTTCAAAGTACTCCCCCTCTTCTATTCAGATTCTTTTCCCAGCGGTGTTTCCACTTTGTGAAGCAGTCCTGGATAGCTTTATTTCAAATGGCCTTTAAGGTCCGTGACGAATTTGCTTTGATGTCATCAGTAATCTCAAAACGGCGTTCTTTCATCACTGATTTTAATTTCGGAAATAAGAAAAATCCCAAAGAGCCAGGTCTGGCGAGTAGGGAGGCTGAGAAAGAACAGTCATCTGATTTTTGGCACAAAACTGACGAATTGACAAAGCCGAGGTGTGGGCACATTGTCGTGGTAAAATAACGATGAGTTGTCTAGCCTCCTCCGGTCTCTATTTGTAGAGTTTTTTCACGTAACCGTTGAAAAACGCCTTTATAGTACGCACGGTTCACTGTTTCACCTTGAGAGAAGAATTCAAATATACGATTTCATTAAAATCGAAAAAAACAGAGAGCAAAACTTTGACATTGGTTTGAACTGACGTCTTTTTTCATTGTGATGATTAAACTATTGTCTCGATGTCATAGCCGTAAACCCGACTTTTGTCTCCATTTGCATGAATGTTTTATCGTCATCGAGTTGTTCAAAAAGTTTCCAACAAATGTCCGTTTAATGATCATTCTGCTGTTCGGTCATCAAACGAAGAATAAACTTTGCTGTGACTCGATTCATGTTCAATTTTTCAGTCAAAATATCATAACATAATCCGATCGAGATCATCCTCAAGTTGACAGTCGATAGGTGATTTGCACGCACCAGAGCGTTGATTTTCTAAACGTAGGTGTCATCAGTTGAAGTCGAAGGCCATGGTCGAAAATCATCTTTGATTAACTGACGACCGGTTTTAAATCGTGAAAAGAATTCCTAGCATTGCATACGACCCAGAAAATCATCTCCGTAAGCTTGTTTCTAAAGTTGAAATGTTTCTGTGAAAGTTTTCCCCAGATTCAAGTAAAACTTTACGTTAAATCGTTACTCCCAAATCGCATATTACAAAAATCGCTACTAACACTTAAATGCGTTCCATTCAAATAGTAATAGCACGAAAACTAAACAAGATATTAATAATCCAAGAACATGTGGCTACAGCGGAGATTATGTGGAACACAATGCTGCCAACCGCACCTTACTAAATATCTCTGTTGGCGCGTAATTAAAGATGTTCGATTATTTTTTGAATCGAGATCTTATAAAACCTAAACTTTTAAAGTACGTAACTATAAACAATTGAAACACAACAATCTTTACAAAATTGTAATAAATAGAAAGAAAATAATGATTAAAAAATTTTACAGAAATATTTTAGATATTGATTTAGGATATTAATACAAACTTTTTTATAAACGCATGTCCAGAAATAACGCTTTGTTTTTGAGTTGCAACAAGTAAAATATTTCACCGATATTTTTTCTCTAAGGATTTTAATTCTTGGAACTATAAATTAAAGGGGAAATTTTGCATAGAAAAAAAACTGGTTCCAGAACTGAATCTCCAGTAATTTTTAGTTATTGTTTCAAAACGAAGATTTACTTTAGTAATGAGTTCATAGTTGGAACAACCGCTTATTTTTCAAAACTGAAAAAATTGCATTAAACTGTGAGTACTAACCAGAGATAAAATATTAAAAATTAAAAAACATCGCTGACAAACATTGTTGTTTAATATAAGGAAATTAAAGAGAGTGCGAATGACAATTTTTCATATACACATTTTTTTCAAACATTTTAAATTTATTTTTATATATATATATATATATATATATATATGACACCTTGTAAATTTTACCTTTGACCTTACGACATAAAATAAACAATCAACACTATCTACTATCTTCCGGCAAATGTTTCAGTGTGTTCTCTCCAAGATGAACCCAAACGCGGTGATATACAGTGATGGATCGAAACAAAACGATACCGTTAGTTGTGCTTTTGTTGTCAATGAAAGAACTTATATGTTTGGCCTACCCGGTATTACGAATTTTTTCACCGCTGAACTACTCGCTATAAATAAGGCTTTAAATATCATTAACCCTAAATATAGAAACAATCTTATTTGCAGTGACTCGTGTAGTGCTCTCCAGGCGTTAGAAAACTTTTATTCCAAACATCCTATCGTTATTGAAATTTACAACGCAATCGCTGAGTTGAATAATGGCAACACAGAAATAAGTTTTTGCTGGGTCCCTAGTCACGTAGAGATTCCAGGTAATGAACAAACAGATTATTCTGCCAAAGAAGCATGTATTCAGCCTCCTTTCACCACACGAGTTACTATCTCTGATTTTATTAATCATGTAAAACAATCACTGACAGAAAGGTTACTAGACGACTACCGTCGATAATAAACTCCGGCAGATTAAAGATTCTGTGTTGCCATGGGACTCCTCATGCAGAAAAACTCGACGTGAAGAAGTAGTCCTGTGCCGATTGCGGATAGGACATACCAGGGTCACACACGAGTACCTAACGTCAGGAGGACACGCACCCCTATGCACACAATGCAACTGCCGCATGACTGTGCACCACATACTCAAATTTAATCTACCCAGAAACATCCATGGTATCTTGTACAGTGATAATGAAATTTTGAACCGGATGTTTCTGTTTTTACGTAGTACTAAGTAACTGCAAAAAACTTAATATTGTCATATATATTATTTATGCTAGAAGAGTTTTTGATAATTTTTTCCCTTACTTCCAATTTTGATTTTTTGGGTTTTTATGTCTTTAATTTTATTATCCGAGTGGGGAGCCTTTTGCGATCCCTATCGGAATTAGTTAAATTTTATATAGTTTCCTTTTCTATTATTTTACCTTTTATATTTTAAAGACTCCATCCGTGATATTAGTTTTGTGTTATATTCCACTTTTTTAACTTTTGTTTTAACTTAATTTTAAAGTATTTATTACATAATTTATATTAGTTTTATTATTTTAGTGTTATTTTACCTTTTTATTAAAAAAAAAAAATTCCGGGCGAAGATAACGCACAAGTGTTTTTAGCCCCAAATAAAAAAGTAAAAAAGACACTGACATGGAAATAAGTTAATAGAATTTACTAACATTTATTCAATATCTTAGCAGATCTTTAAAAAAAACTATTATTGATACAAATAAATCGATAATGAAATTATCGATTTATGAACTATCTATCGATCATCGATTTGGAATCAAACGTATGATTTTTTGTGGCCTTAGTTTCTCTCTTTTCTGCTTGGTCACTGGAACCACCGTTAACATATTATTTCAAAGGATGAATGAGGATGATATGTATGAATATAAATGAAGTGTAGTCTTATAAAGTCTCAGGTCTGTGGTCTTTTAGCTCAAGGAAAAAAAATATATACATATTTATATAGCAATCTCGGTAACGTAAATATTGCAACGCAGAGTCATATATCAAAATCGGTTCAGCTGTTTAACTGCTATGGTGGAACATAAATACATAAATTCACCTTGAATACATTACACTCCTTTTTGGGAAGTCTTATAAAAAGTTACGTTAGGTCTAAATGTATCGAATTACAAAGGAATTATGTTAAAAAATATTCTGAATTATCTTGTGTTTTCTTTGTTAAGCTAAGAATGTTTCGTACGGCGTATTAATCTCGTTTCTTAGAAATTAGTTTGCTTTAATTTTTTTATCAATAACTTTAATCGTTTTTTTTTATTCAATGTAACCTAAAATATCATGAACAGCTTTTTCATTACAATCTTTGCAATTTAATCATTAATAGTGTTATTTTGATTTTAATTATAAACTTTCAAATAAAAGTAAAAAAACAAAAATTTCCGAATATTTATAAATTTTCGGTTATAATTTTATCAACGAATTAAAAGAAATTAATAAAAATTCTTATGTTGTAGTTAAATTAATTACGTATAGTTAATTAATAAATTAATTTTAGTTAAGTAGTCCCTTGAAAGTGAAGTTTGAACACAACTAATATTAGATTCTCTCTCTAATTACCCCCCGTAGTATAAGTAAGACACTCTGTTACTCCCAAATACCGAATTGTTGTACACAGAACACAAAAGCAAATAATATAGTCTATTTGAGTGAGTGATAACAAAGTCTTAACATCTATAACGTAAGAGACATTGCGAGTGAACTATACAAACAACATTTGTGTGTATGTGTGTGCGCGCGTGCATGTATTAGTTATAACAATACTCTAAATGGATTGTTAAAACTTTTACATTTCACTCTTCAATTCACTATTGAAAAAACTAATTTTTTTTTTAAAGAAAAATATAATTCCGAGTAAAAATTGTTTTTTTGTTAATATTTATCATCCGTTCTACTTTGACGATTAATCCTGGATTTTATTTAATTTTTACATTTGTATTTTTCCTGTTTTATCATGACAATCAATGATGATATTAAAATAAGAACAAAATTGTTTGCAACGATAAATTGAAATAAATTAAACATTTTTTTTCCTATTTTTATGATTTATTTAAAATATTTCTTCCGTCTTTATGATCATCCTCAGTGACTGGGATATACTACTAAAATTGGTATCAGCTACGATATCATTTTTACTTTCTCATCTAAGAAAAAGAATGATGATTAGTCAAAAAAAATTGTGGACACCACATAACTTCTTTGTAACATCTATTAAATTACATATACATATTTTTAAAAGTACATAAAATTTTATTTCACTAACTTCTGAATTTTGTTCATTTTTTTTTATTGTTATCATTGAATTACTATTTATTGTAATTTTTTTTTACAACCAGAGGTTAATAATTATTAATAAATAATATATTTAAATTAAAAAATATATATGTATATAAAGTCGGATTCGAACCGATGTGCCTTCCCCTGTAAAATCCGAATATTACATTAATTAAAATTTTATTTGGTTATAACTCTGGAACTAATGAAAATAAGTACCACTTATGACATATGGTTGAAAAGCTCTCAATGAGGGCTTACTGCAGTTAAGAAAAAGTCCAAAATCCAAAGATTTTCAATTTGGGACATTTTTGGTCAACTCGATTTCAATCAAAAGGGGAGGTGCACAACTAGATGTTACAACAGTCCTAAATCCAAAATTTTAACATTCTACGGTTTAATAGATTTTGAGTTATGAGATATATATACGTACTGTACGTACGTGACGTCTGTACGTACTACAGACGTCACACCGAAACTAAACAAAATGGATTCAGAGATGGTCAAAATGGATATTTCTGTCGAAATTTGAAAACCGAAATTTTCGCGATTACAATATTTCCTTGTACTTCATACAAGGAAGTAAAAAAAAATCATCTAACGGGTCTTTAACAAATCTTAATCTTTCATATCCTTTTATAAATAACCACACAGACATATATACGTACATAAGTCGCACTCTTTATTGTTAAACAGAGATCGTCAAATTTTATCAGTAGGTACAGGGCCTGTACCTACTTCACTGATGGGCCATCAGTGAAGCAAGAGAATTTAATAGACAGGTTATTCATTTGGATTTTAGACGAACCAATGTGTCTTCCCCTTGTAAGATCCAAATATTTTATTAATTAAAGTTTTTTTGGCTATAACTCTGGAACCAATGAAAATAAGTTCCACTTATGGTATATCTAAAATTTTTGGAATTTGGACTTTTTGGACACTTTTGGCCCAGTCGTTTGCAATCGAAGGGGAGGTACACAACTAGATATTACAACAGTCGTAAATCCAAAATTTTAACATTGTACGGGTAATCGTTTTTGAGTTATGCGAGATACATACGTATGTACAGATTTCAAGCCGAAACTAATCAAAATGGGTTCAGGAATGGTGAAAGTGGAGATTTCCGTTAAATCTGAAAAATGAAATTTTTCACGATCACAATACTTCTTTAACTTAGTGCAAAGGAAGTAAAAAAACTAATTAATGGTCATTTTATATGCATTACGTATATTTAATTTTAAATAAATATGGGACTCTTTAATCTGTACCTATAAAATAACAAGTCGCGAATTATTCACAATCAACGTCCAGAAAAAACTACTGAAGATAAACTGATGAATACTTGTATACACGTTCTTCTTATTAAGTAAGTACACACTAAGAAAGGAGTTTTTTAAATGCCGAGTTTAAAGAATTAAGATGGAGTAACATTAAATTTTATTTTCTTATTTTTTAATTTCTCGGTAACAAATGAAAATTTCAACTTAATTTTTGGAACGTATAATCTTTATGAGAATATCTAAAAAACAATTTCTAGCTTTCTTGAAATTCGATCTTGAAAGGGATACTTATGAATATTCCAATAATCTCAAAGAATCCTATACAGCTTTCTGGATACCAGGCCCGTAGGCAGCCGCGTTCTTATTCATGACGTGAGTGAGGTGCAGCCTAGTACAGACTCAAGCCGACCGTATCTGAAACGTGTATTTAATTAAAATTCAACCACCAAAAAACACCGGTATCCACGATCTAGTATTCAAATTCGAATAAAAGCAACTACCTTTATTAGGATTCGAACCTGAGATCTTTCGATTTCGAAATTAACTGATTTATGACGATGATTTTAACCAAAAGATCAACCCGAAAGATAGGTGCGGTGAAGAAAGGTAAAATAATTTTAAAGAATGATTGCAATACACGGAGGTTGAAAAAAATGAAGAAAGGTAAAAATCAAAATCGGGTGGGTCTGTGTCGAGGCGCACGCCCGTTGGTTTAACGTGAAACGTTCGTTACAGACCTTGGATGAAGTCCCTCCGAGCTAAAGACTGACCAATTTATCTGTAGAGGTAAATGGGAGAGCCCCCATCGTATTTTTTTTAACAAAACTGAAAGTCTCCGATGTAAAATTTGAGTTCCTTCATTTGGTCAACTCTACAGCTAAATTGGTCGGTCTGTATGTCAGCGAGTCACTTTTAGTGTATTGGATTGAAATAAAAACGAAATATTGACTGCGTAATAAATTTAATTTTAACATAAAACAAACACTAAACGGTACATGATATTTTTTTCAGCTAATATTCGACGACAATTTTGTTCAACATCGGTTTGTAATATGAGAAGTATAGATATACAGTCTCGCTCGCTCGCTCGGCTTTAGATATGTAGATACCTGTAGCTGGCCCATAACCTCCCCTTTCCAACGATATGTGTAATATACATTTCCGGCTGGCTTTTGCGCGGGCTGAGGCTGACATATTAATTTTTTATACATTTTAACACGTTTACTTTAATTTTTTACACTAAATATTGTTCAAAATATACTTTTTACTTTTTAAATCGATCTATCTCGATAAACTCTATACACAAATACACGAATCACCGCGCTATCACATCGAAGTCGTGAGCTACACTAAATGGAAATGAGCGAGAGCGCCAGTTTTGGCCGATCTGCGCTGTGCCCCCTACCCACCAACCAGCACGCCAGTGACGCAACCTCAAAGTCGTATCGGCAAGCTGACCATATAAATGATACCGCATTTACGTCTCTGAGACTAATAGTTAGGAATTTATTAACGCAGGACGATTAGACCTTTTCTTACGCTACAAATTTCTATTCTGGTATCCATATGTTTCGGTGTGATTTTAAAGACATTTCACGTCAAAAATTGAATAATGATTGTAAATTTTCTCCATTTTCGACTATAATAAACGAGATATTAACTCGATTTTGGTTTTCTTCTCATAAATATGTAAAAAAACAATTTCGATTTTTTAAGAAATGGGACGTTGTACTGCGCGGTGGCTCAATCTACACAGTCACTGTAACTGCATTTACGATGCGACTGGCTGCTCCATCCTCCGGTTTTACTTGACTACAAAAAAATGAAATAAAAAGAATGTAAAAAAGAAAAATAAGAAACGATTTACTTATTTTAAAATAAGTAATAAGAATACCTACAACAAGAAATCCTTTTCCTGGAACACCAAACTAAGACACTACCAAACGGTAGTTAGACCAGAAGTACTATATGCGGCAGAAACGCTGAAACTACATAAAGTACAGGACGTAGAGAGAATAGAGAGAAGAATCTTACGGAAAATATTAGGCCCAAAAAACAACAGAGGACTAGATTATAAACAAAGATCAAACCAAGAGCTATATTCCAAAATAGAAAAAATAACAGATGTAATCAAGAAAAGAAGACTGCAATTCTATTGACACATAAACAGAATGCAGAACACCAGACTAACAAAACAGATCTTCACCCTACTAAACACTCACAAGAACAAGATAACCTGGCTTAAAGAGATAGACAATGACCTAGTAAACGATTCAATAGACTCAGACATTTTAAAAGACAGAGCAACATTCAGTAAAGCAATACAGGAATTAGAGTTTCAGGAGAGGAAAAAATTCACTTGTAGAAGAGGGAGAAAATGGACTCAAGAAGACAAAGAACACCACTCTAGAAAATGAAGGAAGCGTGGGCTAAAAAGTTGATTAAGCGTGCCCTCTAAATGGGCTATACGAAAAGAAAAAAAAAAACGAAGTACTGTCACCTTCTAGTGGTGTTAGTTGGGTAACGCTAAGAACCGATAAAAATACATTTTTACCCGTTCTTCGTACGGGTAACCACCTATAACTACTATTTTAAATATGGAGGTGACTATTTTGAAACCCTCATCCTTCAGATCAATCACATTTTCAGATCATTTTTTTCTGTTTTTTGTTTAACCACCTGTTTCACCGACAGTTATTGCTTCAAAGGAAGATATTAATGATTTGTAGCGTGCGTGAAAATGCCATGTCTGACCGGGATTCGAACCCTGGATCTCCGGATGAAAGGCCGAGACACTACCACTCAAACTGTTACTGTGAAGGGATTACAATACAAGATAGTTTTAATAAATTGATCAGGCTTTAATATTTATTTATAATTATCATTCTCACGAACATGAATTTAATGACCACATGGGAATCAGTGGGCAGAGCTCCCTAACCAGCTAGTTAAGAATATAATCCTTTTGTTATCAGATAATATCTAAAATTAGAGAAATGTAGAATATGAAATGTTGTTATTTATTGATATGTATTAATTTTATCCCTCGTATATAGAAAAATATATATTTCCAGAAATAGAATATTTTATATGAATCGTTATAAACAAATATTGAACTTAAGCTACATCACATGTTTTGTTGAAATAAACTTTTAAATAATATTGCATTGTTTTATAGAGGATTTGAAATCAAAACCACAAAACCAATTTCCACATAAAACCGCTTACAAGTTATATAACTGAAAGTAGTTTTATTCTCCAAATAACTTTTATTGTTACTTCCTGCTTTCTATTTCTATATATCACTTACATCGATAGAAAATAAAGTAAATGAAATTTTATTTATCTTTTAAAATAAAAATCACTATGAATACCGTCCATAAAACAAAATAAAAAGATATATTACATTATTTATCTCTCTCTTTTAAATAGCTATATTACTTTTAAAGTACTTGAAATACAATAGTTCTTTTATCTGAAAATAACGAAGTTCATTACTTTGAAGAGAGTGATTGTATCACTTAAAAAACTAGATATCATATTATCACCTACATTTTGATTAGTATGACATGTTAATATTTAACAAATAACTGGATCAGTAAAGAAATGAACAGGAAACCACTTCACTTTTTATTCTTTCTTTTTCTGTTTAGTCTCCAGAATCACCGTAAGATATTATTTCAGAAGATGAATGAAGATTACGTTTATGAATTTAAATTAAATGTAGTCTTGTAAAGTCTCAGGTCGACCATATACCTGAGATGTGTTAGTTAATTGAAACCGCAGCGGTTTCCACGATCTAGTACTCAAATCCGTATAAAAGTAACTGCCTTTACTAGGATTTGAGCCTTATAAAACGTCACTTTTCGCTACGATGCGGGACTACACACCGTATCCGAGGTGGGGTTGGCGCAGGCACGCAGACTGTTCGGGAGAGCGTCCGTGTCCGAACACGGCCATCTCCAGGACATCTGCCGAGAGGACTGTATTCCACTGGATATAAGAAAACGGACTCATGCCGTATTAAGCGAACCACCGTGAACCGGCGGTACGAGAGTCAAAAAATAACAAACCAGGCTTAGGAGCCTCTATATCGCGTAACCTATAAATGGAAACCGCGCGAAAATTCCGGCCGCGAAAGTGACCGTTTTCGCAATTAAATTTTGTTAAAACTATAAAAAGCTCCCCACACCGTCCCACGAAGAGACCACAATTTCATTTAGTCAGCATATGCGACACCCTCCGGAGAACGGAGCGCATTTCTCCCTTCAAATAACTAGTACCCCGTTAAGAGCACTCCTGCTAGCCAATAGGTGCTGGTACCGAAAGGACTTCAGCGGATGGACGGAAGGGGAATCACGCAGGGATTACTAGGCTCAAAAGCTTAGTCTCTCACGGTCAAAACCAATAAATAAATTTCACGCTGGTCCATACGGATACGAACGCAGATTACCAAATCCGTCCATAAATAAAACTTAAAATTTATAACAGATGAAATCCACCCGATAATAGAAAGATACAGCAGCAAGGAACATTGTCCAAGCTCTGTGATCTTCAGGGAAAATATTGAAACTCCCGCCATTCTTGCGTTCCGTTCCAAGCCTTAGAACTCTCGAATTTGAAATCAGCTGAACTTCATTCCTTATTAGGATACAATAAATAATCCTGGCTTAGATTGTTTTACATTTCTTGAGTAGAGTTTTATGATTTTTTTTTTGAAAGTAGTTGAGTCAATTCATATTGTTGGTAACTAATACGGTTACAAACAAACATACATACACACATAATATTGGTGTTAATATATACATATATATATATATATATATATATATATAATAAAAAAGTATGCTTGTATGTTTGTTTGTTTGTTTCGTAAATATCTCGACACCGCCCCCACCTAGCGGGTATAGTTTTTTCAAAAATATTTCTTTTCACGTAACTAATATTCATATTCTGAATATGAACCAAATCGGTCCATAAATATAATTTTTCTAAATATCTCAACCCCAGCGCCATCTAGCGGGTTCATTTTTTGCAGAGATAATTCTTCCCATGTACGTAACATGTATTCTGAATATGAGCCAAATCGGACCACAAATATAATTTTTCGAAATATCTCAATGCCAGCACCACCTAGCGGGTCCAAACTAATTCAGAAACCTTCCCTGGCATGCGTCCAAACATTCCCCAAAGTTTCATCGCTATCAGATGAACGGTTTAGGATGGCATAAGAGACATACAGACAGACAAACATTCATTTATATATATATATTAACAATACGGTATCAATATACATACACACGTATAATGATAAATTTACATATTTAAAATTTTACACTTTTTTAAAGAATTATCAAAAAATAAATTAATAATAATATTATCGATGAAATGTATTTTATTTTTATATATAGCAAATTAATTAGCAATTATATTATTACATTAGTAAGAAATTAATTTATATTTATATATATATATAAAATTTATGAATCGAAAATCTCCAAAACTATTAAATCAATTTCATTGAAATTAAAATATTCTATAGCAGTATATCTAAAATTGTGTATGTGAAAATTTTACGAAGATTGGTTGAGTCGTTCTTCTGTTACGCTCAGTTGTTTAAAAAAAAAACTCAAAATTTTGTGGCTTGAAAATAATCAAAACTACTAAATCAATTTCTTTGAAATTTATGTATCTCCTAATAATGTATTTAAAGTTGTGCATGTGAAACTTTGATAAACATTGGTCGAATAGTTCTTCAGTTACGCACAATTTAAGGTCGACAATAGCCAACATAATTTAATATTGTATTGATTTTGTATTGGTGTAATTTTCATACGCGCTTGTGAAATGTGTCACAGTGATGTGTGAGCTTCAATTTTCTGATAGGATGCCTTAGTATGTGACCTATAAGTCTGTCTCTTCTTTTAACTATATTTTTCCAAATGCTTCTTTCTTCATCTATTTGCCGCAATACCTCTTCATTTGTCACTTTATCCACCCATCTGATTTTTAACAGTCTCCTATAACACCGCATTTCAAAAGCTTCTAATCTTTTCTTCTCAGATACTCCGATCGTCCAAGTTTCACTTCCATATAAAGCGACACTCCAAACATATGCTTTCAAAAATCTTTTCCTGACATTTAAATTAATTTTTGATGTAAACAAATTATATTTCTTACTGAAGGCTCGTTTCGCTTGTGCTATTCGGCATTTTACATCGCTCCTGCTTCGTCCATCTTTAGTAATTCTACTTCCCAATAACAAAATTCTTCTACCTCCATAATCTTTTCTCCTCCTATTTTCACATTCATTGGTCCATCTTTGTTATTTCTACTACATTTCATTACTTTTAATTTGTTCTTGTTTATTTTCATGCGATAGTTCTTGCGTAGGATTTCATCTATGCCGTTCATTGTTTCTTCTAAATCCTTTTTACTCTCAGCTAGAATTACTATATCATCAGCAAATCGTAGCATCTTTATCTTTTCACCTTGTACTGTTACTTCGAATCTAAATTGTTCCCTTTCTTATTACGGCTTCTTTCGTATGTTCTTCAATTAATACTGTTGCTGTTTGGTTCCTGTACATGTTAGCAATTGTTCTTCTATCTCTGTATTTGAACCCTAATTTTTTTAAAATGCTGAACATTTTATTCCAGTCTACGTTATCGAATACCTTTTCTAGGTCTATAAACGCCAAGTATGTTGGTTTGTTTTTCTTTAATCTTCCTTCTACTATTAATCTGAGTCCTAAAATTGCTTCCCTTGTCCCTATACTTTTCCTGAAACCAAATTGATCTTCTCCTAACACTTCTTCCACTCTCCTCTCAATTCTTCTGTATAGAATTCTAGTTAAGATATAATATAAATAAAAATATTATAATATAATTACTCTTTAGTTTTCTCATTTAATTTATATTTTGTTTATTCCCTTCGCAAAAAAAATTATACAAAATAAAATAATGAAAAGTCGGTCTTCTTGCGTAGAACTGCGCAAGAATTTTCTTTTTGTAATGATTTCATTAATTCATCATAGAAGCTTCTGAACTGGGAATATAGAAACAGAATTTTGGAGCGTATAAAAAATGCCGCGTATGACCGGGATTCAAATCCGGGACCCTCGGATGAAAGGCCACAACGCTACCACTCGGGTACAGAGATCGGCGTAAAGTTTATCGTGTAAATTTATTTATAGTAGTAATTTTAATTAAATACAACGTTTCTCGCAACGTGGTGGTTAAGAGATTATTTCAGGATATATAAAAAAAGAGTTGGTGTCAACTAATTTTCTAATCTCGTTTTATTTTCCCTGTTTCGTCATATTTTTTTTTTCTTTTTTAAATAATTAATATTTTAAAAAAAGATTGAGTTATTTTAATAAAATTTTATGTACATGTAGCGAACAATATCAGTTACAAAATAATATTCCTAAAATGGCAGTCATTAAAGTCTTTAATCAATAATAGCTTCTAATTATTAGTTTCGTCAAATTATGTTTAAAAATATTTTTTTTTACCTTATTTATTCGAAACAGCTGAAATTTAGTTGAAATTAATAAAGTGGATTTGAAATACAAATTTTTTCAAAAAAATTTATATACACTTTGAACCGTTATAGAAAACTTATTTTCCTACCTACAAGGTAACATGAATGTTTTATTTAAATTTTAGATTTGATTTAGGTGGTGATTAAGTGTGTTTTGCCGTTAAAGCCCATCAGGGCTATGAACATCTGGCGACCGGAAGGGTTACAACGCAGGTGTCTTCCCCTACGGGGTTGAAATGGTGATTATGTGGAAAAACAGCTTTAAAAATGTTGGTTATGATGCACATATTAAAGATAAAATAAATACAATAAATTTGTTGTAGAAATAAACAAAAGAGAACGGTTATTACTTTCTCGACGACCTTCGTTATATAATTACAGAATATATGATCCTGTAATATAATCCTGCGTTATATATAAAGGATCATATCCTGTATATATGATGTGAGTTTCATTTATATATATATATATATATATATAAATAAATGAAATTTTAATTAAATTAATTTTTAATTTGATAAATTATAATTATACAATTAATTAAACTTTTATTTACTAATCTTTACAATTAAATATTTGTTTAATTAATTAATTATTCACAAATACAAATAAATAATTTAATCAAAATAAATAATAATAAACAGTATACGTGACAAAAATGATTGTTATAACAAAATCAAAATAAAAAAATAAAATTTTTGTTTGAACTGTGGAATGAAATCTTTAATGAAAAACCTGTATGTATGATGAAATGAGGGAAAAAATGTGACAAAGTTTACGAGTTTTTTTATTTATGAAACGGGAATATATGGAAAAAAGGGAGGTTATTGGAATAAAGTTGAGTATTATTTGAATTTGAAGGGATTTTTTTAATTTGTTTTTTTAATATTTCATTAAAACTGTCAACAATATTGTATGTTTTTGATTTAATATTTGAATAAAAAATAAATAAACAAATAAAAAAACCATAAATAAATTTAAAATTGGATAAAATTATGTGTATCAAAAAAATAGTAAAATTGTTAATCTAATACAAATATTATTTATCTAATTTAACTTTTTTTAATTGAATTAAAAAAACTATGATAAAATATTATTAAGCTGTACACAATGTTATTCGTCACGTAAAATAAATTTGTCTTTGAAATAGATATGTGTAATAAAAAACTAAATAGAATTTAGAAAAGAAGTTTATACCAAATTAAAACGCCTTTTTTAACATATTTTTTCTTGAAAGTTTCATTTTAATTCTTAAAGATCTACTGGAGTTAAATAAATTAAGTAACTTTCATAATTTAATAAATAATTTTATTCATTTAATTTTTTTTTTTTTAATTTGGGGGCGATGCTAGCGCGCCCTCTGGCAAATATGACAACTTGACAAAGAGGAGGGACGCTACCTCATTAATATTTAAAATAGGATTTTTCGACAACTTCCACACCTTCAAATTCATTGTATTAAGTAAATAAGAATGATGTATTTAAGAATCCTGAATAAAAAATAAATATTATGCGTAAAACAGTTTTTCGATTTGCATTCTTGTTTTTTAATTGAAGTATATTAAAATCCCACTGTAACTAAAAAAATAATCAGATTTCAGAAGTCTGAAACCGACCGGGTTGGTCTAGTGGAGAACTCGTCATCACAAATCAGTTGATTTCGAAGTCGAGAGTTCTAAATCTTAGAGTTGTTCAGGTATTGAACAGAGTGCAATATAAACATTAAATAAAGGATAAAAAGTATTTTACGAGGTTCAAAAATCTCCAAACTACTACATCAGTTTCATTTAAATCTAGATATGTATGTTAAAATTTAATATAAATTATTTAAGTAGTTCTTGATCGATCAGTATCAGCTGATCTCGGTCTGAATATTTCTTTTTTTCCTTTTTACTACCTTATACGAAGTAAAGGAAGTATTGTGATCATGAAAAATTACAGTTTTCAAATTTCAATGGAAATATTCATTTTGACCATCTCTGAATCCATTTTGACTAATTTCGGCGTGACGTCTGTACGTACATATGTATGTACGTGTGTGTGTGTATGTATTTATGTATGTATGTATTTCATATAACTCATTCAAACGATTATCCGTAAGATGTTGAAATTTTGGATTTAGGACTGTTATAACATCTAAGGTAGAAAACCTTGGGTTTCAGACGATATATTGCAGCTGATGGATGAACGTAGAAAATATAAAAATGCTAGTGATGAAGAAAGTAAAAGGACCTATCGGCAATTAAGAAATGCTATAAATAGGAAGTGCAAAGTGGCGAAAGAAGAGTGGATTAAAGAAAAGTGTTCAGAAGTGGAAAGAGAAATGAACATTGGTAAAATAGACGGAGCATACAGGAAAGTTAAGGAAAATTTTGGGGTACATAAATTAAAATCTAATAATGTGTTAAACAAAGATGGTACACCAATATATAATACGAAAGGTAAAGTCGATAGATGGGTGGAATATATTGAAGAGTTATACGGAGGAAATGAATTAGAAAATGGTGTATTAGAGGAAGTTGAGGAGGATGAAATGGGAGAAACAATAAAGAGATCTGAATTTAAGAGAGCATTAAAAGATTTAAATGGCAGAAAGGCTCCTGGAATAGACGGAATACCTGTAGAATTACTGCGCAGTGCACGTGAGGAAGCGATTGATAGATTATACAAACTGGTGTGTAATATTTATGAAAAAGGGGAATTTCCGTCAGACTTCAAAAAAAGTGTTAGAGTCATGCTGCCAAAGAAAGCAGGGGCAGATAAATGTAAAGAATACAGAACAATTAGTTTAACTAGTCATGCATCAAAAATCTTAACTAGAATTCTATACAGAAGAATTGAGAGGAGAGTGGAAGAAGTGTTAGGAGAAGACTAATTTGGTTTCAGGAAAAGTATAGGGACAAGGGAAGCAATTTGAGGCCTCAGATTAATAGTAGAAGGAAGATTAAAGAAAAACAAACCAACATACTTGGCGTTTATAGACCTAGAAAAGGCATTCGATAACGTAGACTGGAACAAAATGTTCAGCATTTTAAAAAAATTCGGGTTCAAATACAGAGATAGAAGAACAATTGCTAACATGTACAGGAACCAAACAGCAACAGTAACAATTGAAGAACATAAGAAAGGGAGTCCGACAAGGATGTTCCCTATCTCCGTTACTTTTTAATCTTTACATGGAACTTGCAGTTAATGATGTTAAAGAACAGTTTAGATTAGGAGTAACAGTACAAGGTGAAGAGATAAAGATGCTACAATTTGCTGATGATATAGTAATTCTAGCCGAGAGAAAAAAGGATTTAGAAGAAACAATGAACGGCATAGATGAAGTCCTACGCAAGAACTATCGCATGAAAATAAACAAGAACAATACAAAAGTAATGAAATGTAGTAGAAATAACAAAGATGGGCCACTGAATGTGAAAATAGGAGGAGAAAACATTATGGAGGTAGAAGAATTTTGTTATTTGGGAAGTAGAATTACTAAAGATGGACGAAGCAGGAGCGATATAAAATGCCGAATAGCTCAAGCGAAACGAGTCTTCAGTAAGAAATATAATATGTTTACATTAAAAATTAATTTAAATGTCAGGATAAGATTTTTGAAAGTATATGTTTGGAATGTCAATTTATATGGATGTGAAACTTGGACGATCGGAGTATCTGAGAAGAAAAGATTAGAAGCTTTTGAAATGCGATGCTATAGGAGAATGTTAAAAATCAGATGGGTGGATAAAGTGACAAATGAAGAGCTATTGCGGCAAATAGATGAAGAAAGAAGCATTTGAAAAAATATAGTTAAAAGAAGAGACAGACATATAGGCCACATACTAAGACATCCTGGAATAGTCGCTTTAATATTGGAAGGACAGGTAGAAGGAAAAAATTTTGTAGGCAGGCCACGTTTGGAATATGTAAAACAAATTACGGATGTAGGATGTAGAGGGTATACTGAAATTAAATTACTAGCACGAGATAGGGAATCTTGGAGAGCTGCATCAAACCAATCAAATAACTGAAGACAAAAAAAAAAGTAACATCTAATTGTGCACCTCCCATTTTGATTGCAATCTACTGAACCAAAACTATCCAAAAAAGCCAAAAATTCAAAAAAATTGGATTTTGGACTTTTACTTAACTGCAGTAACATGCCCTCATTGAGAGCTTTTCAACGATGTATCATAATTTTCATTTATTCCAGAGGCATATTTAAACCACCGGATTGGTCTAGTGATGAACGCGTCGTGGTATGACACAAAGCTGGCATGGCGTGCTCAGTGAACGACGGTGACGACTCGAGCACTTCTATTGCTGCTTATTATGCCTTATGTCTCATATTATTCATATCACATACCGATTTTGAACAAAATTAACGTAAAATATTAGTCGAAATAAATATAATTTACCATTTAGTGTTTGTTTTATGTTAAAATTAAATTTAATACCCAATCAATGTCCGTTTTTATTTCAATCCGATATATTAAAACTGACACGCGGACATACAGACCGACCAATTTATCTGTACAGTTGGCCACCAAATGAAGAACCTAGAATTCTCTATTGGAGAATTTCAGTTTTATTTTTTAAAAAATACGATGGTGGCTCTCCCATTGGTCGGTCTGTAGTTCGGAGGAACTTCATGCAAGGTCTGTAACGCTTCACGTTAAACCAACGGCTGTGCGCCCCGACATAGCCCCACCCGGTTTTTTAAATAATTTTTTTATATAAATTTATTTTAATAATTTATATAAGAAATAACAATAAGAAATGTATTTTAAAGAGATGAACGGGTATTAAAAATGTTAAAAAATTAAATATAAAAATATTACTGGAATTTATAAATTCTTTAAAAAAATAATCTTGTTTTTTATTTATGGAAAATAGGAATTATGATGTACAAACAAGGAAAATTTTACATTGAATAATACTAATAATAAATAGCTAATTTTATTATTAACCCCCTCTCACAATACCACACACTTTTGATTAAGTTGATATGATCACTTCCTTGTTAAATTACCAAACTATCATATATATATATATATATATATACACATACACACAATGTAGACACACTTTGAAAAGAGGTAACTGATAGTAGGAGAGGGTAATAAGAGGAAAAAGAGAACCATTACAGATGGTTTATTTCACATGAAATACTCTTATACTATATTATTAGTGATAAAGTAATCTTTTTCGACGAAAACCAATAGATAATTCCGTAATTCAACCACTCAAACATTTATTTATTTATTATATATATATTTTTTAAATAATTATAACATGAATAACATTTTTACACAATAACTCGTAACTTTACAATAACGTTTTTTTTTTAATTTATAAATTATTATTTCTATAATAGACACTCTTGTAGGTAATTTAAATTTTAAAGCTTTTATTGATAGAAAACATTAATTTATTTAATCAATTATTTTACGAGGACCGTACGGAAAGTTTTCAGTCTGAAGGAAAAAAGATTTTTCAGCGATTTGTTTGTTTATTTTTCAACGCAGTCGCCTTACAATATGATACATTAACACCAAAGACTTTCCAACTTTTTAATACACCAGAATATCAGCTTTATCCAATTTTTCAAAATACGATGTTGTACCTGCTTTGACTATATCATTTGAAGTAAATCTCCAACAAAGCTAGCCATTTCTTCAGGAATGGAAAGTGGAAATAATCGCTTGGAGCCAAATCCTACAAATATAGCGCATGTGCAAGCATGCAAAATCGTAAGCAGTAGTTTTGTAGCCAAAACCCGAGAAGCCATCGAGTTAGTGAGAGGATGTCACTGCGAATCTGCTCGGGCTACAAAACTCTGAGGCGGCGTTCGTTATCGCCAGTACACCTCCGATAGACTTGTTGGCACGATTCAGGGACAGGGCTGATATCGGGGAAGGATACAGCCTTTTAGTGATCTAGACAGGTGGTAGTATAGAAGGGATGAATCCGACAAGGGAAGACTGACATACAGACTAATTGAACGTGTCACGCCATGGAGTAGTAGGGGATTTCGAGAGGTAGATTATTTTCTTACTAAGTACCTGTCCGATCATGGCTCCTTCAAGATTTATCTGTACACCAGAGAATGCAGCTAAGATGACTTGTGCCCGTATTGAGGCGCCTTTGATAATGTCGAGCATGTGATTTTTGTGTGCACAAATCCAAAGGCACGGTTTGCGATGGTAACAGGCCCGGTAAACATAATCGGTGTCATGTGATTCGCTAGCCCCGAGAAGTGGAATGCGGTTTCCAAGATGGGAAGGAGAATAATTGATGGGAAGGGAGTGGGGAATACGATTCGGGCGTCCTTCTGCGTTAGTTAGATTAGGTTAGGAAAGATTACATTTAGGTTAACTTACCGGGTTGGTCTAGTGGTTAAATAAGTCATCGCAAATCAACTGATTTCGAAGTCGAAAGTAATAAGGTTCAAATCCTACTAGGAAATACTAGTTGAAATCCTTCAAACCAATACTAGGATTTGATCCTAGTAAAGGCAGTTATAACTTTTGTACGTATTTGAATACTAGATCGTTAATACCGGTGTTCTTTGGTGGTTGGTATTTGAATACTAGATCGTTAATACCGGTGTTCTTTGGTGGTTGGGTTTCAATTAACCACACATCTCAGGAATTGTCGACAGGAGACTGTACAAGGCTACACTTCATTTACATTCACACATATTATCCTCTGAAGTAATACCTTAAGGTGATTCCGGAGGCTAAATAAAAATAAGAGAGATTACGTTTAGGTTTGACCAGGTAGGGTTAGGCTCGGACGCGGATGTTTCAGTTTCGTCGATACCCATTGGACTCCGCTGAGTTCCTTGCCGTCTCCTGTCTGACAGGTGATTACCACCGGAGGCTGTAATCGTGTTTATGGAGGGTCTGGTCTTTGCGTGTCGTAGAGGGGAAAGGTTTTAGTCGGAGAGCCCGACACTAATATCTGTGCGAGCGGATGGTGTCTGTTACAGATTTTTTCCTCATCCGATGTAAAGAAAAACCCCGAAACGTGCGTACAGGTTCGTAATCGTGGTGCAATAGCACTTCTCTCAGACCAAACGTGGACGTTTAATCTTAATAGCATCCTTCATTCGGTCCAGTTAAAAACGTAATATTCCTTGGTGATGAAATATACCGCGAACTTTCTCGGTAAATTTATTAGTAACATTAATATTTTATTTATATTTGCTGTCGCATTGCTGTATTCTAAAATTGTCAGTCTTTCATTACTACGCTTGTTGTCAGGGGTTCCTGCTTCAGTTATGGCGGCAAGACTTTTACTAGGTAACGTTTTGTAATTAAAGCCTGACTCATCAGAGTTAAATATCTTATCACCCTAGGCTTTCAATTTGGGCTTAATAATAAAATAATAATTTGGGAATATTGGGTATTCCGAAATTTTTTCTTGAGTACTTCCATTTCTTCAAAATTCGATGACTTTTTTCCACCACAAACACATAACTGACGGATACCGTAGCGTAATAGATTAATAGTAGAAGGAAGATTAAAGAAAAACAAACTAACATACTTGGCGTTTATAGACCTAGAAAAGGCATTCGATAACGTAAACTGGAATAAAATGTTCAGCATTTTTAAAAAATTAGGGTTCAAATACAGAGATAGAAGAACAATTGCTAACATGTACAGGAACCAAACAGCAACAGTAATAATTGAAGAACATAAGAAAGAAGCCGTAATAAGAAAGGGAGTCCGACAAGGAGGTTCCCTATCTCCGTTACTTTTTAATCTTTACATGGAACTAGCAGTTAATGATGTTAAAGAACAATTTAGATTCGGAGAAACAGTACAAGTTGAAAAGATAAAGATGCTACGATTTGCTGATGATATAGTAATTCTAGCCGAGAGTAAAAAGGATTTAAAAGAAACAACGAACGGCATAGATGAAGTCCTACGCAAGAACTATCGCATGAAAATAAAGAAGAACAAAACAAAAGTAATGAAATCTAGCAGAAATAACAAAGATGGACCACTGAATGTGAAAATAACAGGAGAAAAGATTATGGAGGTAGAAGAATTTTGTTATTTGGGAAGTACTATTACTAAAGATGGACGAAGCAGGAACGATATAAAATGCCGAATAGCACAAGCGAAACGAGCCTTCAGTAAGAAATATAATTTGTTTACATCAAAAATTAATTTAAATGTCAGGAAAAGATTTTTAAAAGTGTATGTTTGGAGTGTCGCTTTATATGGAAGTGAAATTTGGACGATCGGAGTATCTGAGAAGAAAAGATTAGCTGCTTTTAAAATGTGGTGCTATAGGAGAATTTTAAAAATCAGATGGGTGGATAAAGTGACAAATGAAGAGGTATTGCGGCAAATAGATGAAGAAAGAAGCATTTGGAAAAATATAGTAAAAGAAGAGACAGACTTATAGGCCACATACTAAGGCATCCTGGAATAGTCGCTTTAATATTGGAAGGGTAGAAGGGAAAAAGGGTAGGCAGGCCACGTTTGGAATATGTAAAACAAACTGTTAGGGATGCAGGATGTAGAGGGTATATTGTAATGAAACGACTAGCACTAGATAGGGAATCTTGGAGAACTGCATCAAACCAGTCAAATGACTGAAGACAAAATAAAACTAATATCACAGTGGAAAACTTAACAAGATAAAATTTAAAACTTAATAAAAACTATAAATAAAATATCAATAAAGTCCGAAAAGGTATAAAAGGTTCCTTCTCGGATACCGTATAAATAAAATAAGAATTAAAACAATTAAATGAAAATAATACAAACATATTAAAATAATTTTTCAACACAAGAACAAAAAATATATTACAATTTTAAATTTTGAGTAAAATTAACACTTTTATTGATTTTTTAATTGTAATCTCAATTGATTTCTTAATTTTTTATAAATTTTCATTCGTTATTGTAAATTTCATAGTTAATTTACCCTTAATTCATAAATACATAAATAATAAGAGTACATAAATGATAAATTTGTAAAGAATATGTGTTTAAACACTTAATATCTTTTTTCGATGTGTACGTGACATCTGAGTTAAGTTACGCATAGATTTTTTTGTAAGAAATTTTGTCCTATATATCCAGATGATTCTTTGTTATCTAAATAATTATTATTTTTTTAAATTGTAGTATTTTAAAGTGTACTGTCTGGCTTAATGGAAAAAAATTAAGATCACATTACAATATTTGAGAATTACTCTTATTACATCCTTGTACGAAGTAAAGGAAGTTTGGTGAATGTAAAATATTTTGGTTTTGAGATTTCAACGGAAATATCCATTTTGATCAACCCTGAATCCATTTTGACTAGTTTTGGCGTGACGTCTATACGTACGTATGTATGTATCTCGCTTAACTCAAAAACGATTAGCCGTAGGATGTTGAAATTTTGGATTTACGACTGTTGTAACATCTAGTTGTGTATTTTCAGTTTTGATTGCAATCGACTGGATCAAAAGTGTCCAAAAAACCTAAAATCAAAAACATTTAGATTTTGGATTTTTTCTCAACTCCAGTTATAAGTCCTCATTGAGAGCTTTTCAACGATATATCATAATTTTCATTGGTTCCAGAATTATAGCCCAATGAAATTTTAATTAATGAATTATTTGGATCTTACAAGAGGAAGGCACATCGGTTCAAAGGAGATTTCATCTCCTTTTTTTAAATTTTAATATATTGATTTATTAATAATTATTAACCTCTGATTGTAAAAAAAATTAAATAAATAATAATTCATAATAACAAAAAAAAGAAAAAATATCAGAAGTTATTAATGGAATAAAGTTTTATGTACTTTTCATTTTAAAAAAATGTGAATATGTAAAATATACGTACAAGGAATTCACGTGGTGTATAAAACAGATGTTTTTAAAATGAATAGTACATAAAATTTTTTTATTAATAACTTCTTGTTTTTTCATTTTTTTTTTTTTTTTTTTATTGTTCTTGAATTATTATTCATTGTATTTTTTTTACAATCAGAGCTTAAAAATTATTAATAAACCAATATATTTAAATTACAAAAAAATAACAATAAAAAAAAGGAAATGAAGTCTATTCGAACCGATGTGCCTTCCTCTTGCAAGACACAAATATTTCATTAATTAAAATTTCATTTGGCTATAACTCTAGAATCAATTAAAATAAGTACCAGGTATGAAATATCGTTGAAAAGCTTTCAATGAGGCCTTATTACTGCAGTTAAGAAAAAATTTAAAATCCTAATTTGTTTTGATTTTGAAATTTTTTGGACCCCATCGAAATTTGGTTCCCCATCGATTGCAATGAAAAGGGAAGTTGCACAACTAGATGTTACAACAGTCCTAAATGCACAATTTCAACATCCTACGGGTAATCGTTTTTGAGTTATGCGAGATACATACGAACGTACAGACGACAAGCCGAAATTAGTCAAAATGGATAAAGGAATGGACAAAATATGATATTTCCGTTAAAATCTGAAAACCGAGATTTTTCGCGATCACAATACTTCTTTTACTTCGTACAAGGAAGTAAAAATGAGGTCTGTTTTTTATTTAATAGCCGCCATTTTGTTTCTATAACTCCTAGAAGGATGAAATTTTCACAGAACATTTTTAGAACCTTCCTTAAAAGGTCTGTAAATTTTCAATAGAATCAATGAGTGAATAGATGAGTAATACTAAAGCAGAAACCTATACCTCTAAGTGGGATACAGGGTGTGTATATATATATATATATATATATATATATATATATATATATGCTCGTATCTTTCATCGCAACTCCTACAAGTTTTTCAGATAAATTGAAATGTATAAGAAAAAGAAACATCATAAAATTAAGGTATAATACAATAAAAAAGGCAAACCATTAAAGGATTCGTAGATGTAAGTTGTTAAGATTTTCCTTTAGTTGCCTGTACAGGAAAGGTTTAATCATATATATATATATATATATATATATATATATATATATATATATATATATATGCAATGTTATTTACTATTACATCTGAAAAAAAATGAGGTTTATGAGTAAACGCATGTGCAATGAAATAACAGTATATATATATATATATATATATATATATATATATATATATATTTATTATATTAAAACAATAATTCAAAGGTTCGCCTTTATTAAAACACGTAACATAGAAGTGTAATAATAAATTAACAGTAATCTACTGATGAAAGCTGAAAGCACTGTAATATACACAAGCACATAAAGAATAAAGATAATAGTTTAAAATTTCGCCGCTAGTCTATTTTTTTAATAATTATTATACTGGGTGATGATAGGTAAATAATTTATTGTTCAGGTTGATTATTTCAATCTACTACATCATAAAATACTTTAAAAAGAAAAAAAATAATAATGGAGCTGTATTGATATTATCGCGTTAAAATTTAATAATAATAATAACAGAATTATTATTGATAGAGTAATAATCCTTTAGGCAAGGTATATATATATATATAAAACAACAACCATCACAATCAATTTTGTTACCATCCTATAAATTTATCGGTAATTGCTTTTTTAAATAATACACGGAATACATATGCTATGCAGATTTGAATATATATAATGTATTGTAAATATATATGAATGTATCTACATCGATAAATGTGAATAGATGCTCTGTGTAGATATTTATCTCAAAAAACGTACAAATTTATCAGTGTTACCAACTTTAAAATGAATTAAAAAATATTCGATTCCATAAAATCAAAGAATCTTTATTAATAATATAGAAAAATTAAAATTAATAAAGAAAAATTCTTCGCTCTGGCTTATGTAGCATGACTGTTTTCTTTCTTTTCTATTGTAGCCTCCGGGACTACCATTAGATATCCCTTCAGAGGATGAGTCGAAATGGCAATTTTGAAGTGAAAATAACATGTCTAACAGGTATTCGAACCCGGGACCTCCGATAAAAAGCCAAAACTCTACTACTCGCGCCACGGAGGCCGGCATATGTGAGGTGTTATTTAAACTTAAGATGTATTCAAGACATTAATCTCTAAATATTACCAAAACGTATAAAAATTCACGTACTCCAGGCTTGTGAGAAGGCGTAGAAAACGAGGAGGCTTATTTCTAGCCTATTCCCGAACACAAGAGGGCCCACCCAACGTTGAAGGCAATTGCTTACTGGTGTGGTCTATTCAGCCCTGCTTTATGGCGCCGAGTTGTGGGCGGGCGTTGTTAGATTAGCCAATTACAAATTGTAATTGGGGTAAATTGGAGTCCATCCATGGAAGATGTTGCATCAGAGTAACGGCCGCCTATAGGACGGTGTCCAGGGAGGTGGTTGAGGTGATTGCTGGATTCCCGACTGTAGATTTGATGATAATGCGGCGTAGCAGAACTAGGGAACTGAGAACACTCCCGTTAGAGGAAAGGAAGCTGAAGAACTAGAAGAAGAGATCGCACAAACATGGCAGGAGCGGTGGGATCGGGCCACGAAGGGTAGTTGGACCCACCGCCTTATTGGGGACATCAGGGCGTGGTGCTGGAGAACCCATGGCACGCTGAGTTTTGAGTTAACGCAATTTCTGGCGTGTCATGGTGGATTCAGGTCTTATTTGTATAGATTCGGGCTCGATCAATCTGAAAATTGTCCGTAGTGCGAGGTGGAAGAGACCCCTCCAACATGTTTTCTTTTTGTGTCCGCGATTAGCCATAGAACGTAGAGAGATGCTCGGCAACCTGAGTCGTGAGCACATATTTCGCCCTGAAGATACCCTACGAGTCCTATTACAAGGTGAGGTACAGTGGAAGACTGTGGAAAGATTCGTGAGGATGGCCATCAGGAAGCTCCAATTATATGAGGATTCCCGCAGAGAAGAATGGCGCCGCAGGACGCGGGGGCGGACATATTCAAACAATATTCAATCCCAAACCCATATTCAAATCCAAATCCATATTCAAACCATATTCAAATCTAAATCCATATTCAAATCCAAATCCATATTCAAACCATATTCAAATCTAAATCCATATTCAAATCCAAATCCATATTCAAACCATATTCAAATCTAAATCACCGTGGACAGGTCCACGGCTGAGTGCCTAGCGGGCCTCCCGTACGTGTGGGAGTTGCCTGGGTGTGATGAGGCCGGAGACACCCTGCTCGTGCGTCTGATGATGGCTATTGGTATTGACGGCTGTGCGGGTGTGTAACGCGTGGGTGTTGTGGATATTAGTAGCGTGTCCTGTTTTCTGCAGGTTCCATGTGTTGTTGTTGTCGGCGTATGTATTTGACGTGCTGTATGTGTTGCTTCCAGTAGTGTTGTGTGACATTCTTGGATTGTTATGACTGTGTGTGTGGGCAGTTCTATTTCTTGTGATGAATTTTTTTTATAAGCAGTTCCAAGAAGGGCAGAGGTGGAGGTTTAGTCGGTAGTGCGCAGGTATACATACGCCCTTGGTAATAACTGGCGGTACCTGTTAGCGAGCCCGACACTGCTTAGGCGCCCGTAAATGGGGTTCCTCCACCTCTTTAAAAAAAAAAAAGCATTACCAAAAACATCTGTCTGAAACAATTTTTAATATAACCAACCCTTACGGCAAAGGATGACCAAAATGTTGCTGGAATTCTAAGAAGATGCGGCTTGTCGTAGGTTAAACATGTGAAACTTCTTTTCACATGCAACCGTTCTCGTATTGAGTAAATCTCGAGTATTGAGCGAAATCTTTTTTATTCCCTACTTAGTACCGGTGAATTCTACTTCGGCCTTCCGGCGTGCTGAAAGGAATATTTTTGTATTATACTAGATAATGACGGAGTAAAAATTTACGGTTACGAGGTGGCAACTCGGAAGTACCGAGAATACGGATGTAACGAACATATTGTATCGGCCGCTTGAATATCGTTACAACCATGTTTTCCTGTAATTTAACGGATATCTTTGCTTGATACTGTTCATTAAAAAAAAATCGTAACAAAAATTTAATTACATTATTAGAATCATCAATTTTTCTTCATAAAATGTATAAAACATTACTTAGTTTTCAATTTTTGTTTTATTGGCATAAAAATAGTAAAAAAGCACGGTTTGAGAAAATTTTCAAAAAAGTAAAATCTAGTAAAAATAAAAGTAAATCTTGCTGAGAACCGATCTGATAAACAATTTTCAAAACATCATGAATTTTTTTCAAAAAACGTATATTTCAAGATCTGACAGGGGAAATAAATTTATGTAGTTGAACTCTCAATACAAAACTAATTTGATTATAACAATTTGAAATCTAAATAAAATAATACGGTCTATCGTTCAAGTAAACAAAGTTTTAAGTGAATAATATTTAATAGTATAACCGTAATAAATTTGTAAACGGCTTAACCTGTACTGTTAACAGTTTAATTGTACTGTTTTCGAATTATATCAAGAATAAATTATCGTCAAGGATAATATAAAGCCATACTAAAATTCTTCAAACTTATATTAAGGGGAAACTTTACTTATTTACTAAAGTTTCGTTCAAGTCCTGCTTTTGAGAATTCTTACTTTTGATAACCAGTAAATTTACTTTTGATATCGCTAATAGTAGCATTTAATAATTTTCGCAATTGAATTTCTTTATTTTGTTTTTATTCCCCCCTACAATAGCTTTTCTTTTTTATTTCCTTGTAAATATGTCAAAAAATATGAAAGCTTTTTATCCTTCGTTAACCCCTTTATTGTCGTCTCTTCTTTTTTAACGGTTCGTTTGCTTTTCCTTTATTAACCTATTCCTTAATATTATATTTCATCTGTATTATTATTCATCAATGTATTTATAAAACGCATAATTACGAAGGATATCTCTAAAGTAAAGACAATTAGGAAATTTATTTTTCTACTTAAGGTTGACGAACCTCTATCGTTCATGATCTCGCTGATAATGTACACGCTGCATTGATGTCTGTAATTTTTTGCGTTGTAGTATCATTGATTACGTGCGGCGCCTGCTCAGTGCTGATAGATGTCTATGGAGGACAGCTTCGTCCAGGAGCGGAGGGAGGCTCCGGATCCCATGATCAATGATTGGACGGGGCCTCCTTCATAGCGCCTCTGGGGAAGGGAATGTAAGACCGTAATTCCGGTGGGGGATCCCCTTGGGGTTCCCCATTAGAGGCAGGGCATTAAGACCGGAGTCTCGGTGAGGGGGATCCCTTCGGGGTCCTCTCATTAGAGGCGTGACATGCATTGCAAGACCGAGTCCCGGTTACATAGGCGGGACCTTGTGTTCTGTCGAGTTCGTTTGAGGCGAAGGTAGCCCCCCGGATGTGAGCTGTTTAAATGCTTGTTCCAGTTCCAGGTGACGGGGTAAATGAAGGTGAAGAAAAAATGTCCAATACCGCAGACAAGACTATAGGCAGCTTTAAAAGTTCATATAACTAAAAATATTACTGTATATACAAAAATGCATTTCAAACATCACAAAAGCAGAAAACTTAGATTTCTAATCTACATATTAAAATCTCTCATGCATTCATACACTAAACCAAAACGAATTTCCAAACTCCAGCCATAATTTAACAAAACTTGGCAATTCTTTTTTCACCGTGTTTGCGGTCGCATGTTCAACTTATGTCGGCAGCAATTTTTTTTTTTTTTTTTTTTTCTTTTGTACCTTATTGATGTCTTTTTTTGCAATTTTAAGGTGATTTTCATCTATTTTGTAATCTACGCGAGGAAAATGCACACTTCTCGCTTACGATCGATGAGTAGTATGACTTTTATTTACTAGCTAATAAGTATCATGAATAATCAGACATAAATATTGAATGTAACGGTTACATGACATTTGAATATTTCCCTCGGCCGTAGAAATAATATTTTCGTTCAATTTAATCAATTGAAACGACAATATCACAAACATGGAGATAATTCTTTCACTAAGAAAATTTTCATGTAAATGAGGTTGCATAAATTCAAGGGGCATTTTTCCATCTTATTAAAGGGCATTTTTTGTTCACTAATTAACGCATCTTAGCGTTTTGAAAATACTGCTAAATTGTGTTATCAACAGAAACAAACCTGTATGAAAAATTTCAGAGCTAATGGATAAACGGAAGGGCTTCAAAAATTCGACTGAAAGGTTCATGAATCTCAGATACATAGTCCAAGAGAGAGTCAATATATAAGTGGTAAAAACCACAACAGACGTTTAAAATTATCTTAATTTGAGGTAATACATGATACAGTACGCCTTTGGGACTGACTGGTGTACTCGTTTAAAAATCCCAGGTTGATTCTTTATTACGTTATATGATTCCGTAATTCTTTATCAAAGAATCTCAACATCATTAATTGGCGCAGAATAAACTAAAGATTTCAAGTTCCCCCCTCCCAAACATAACATTCAATAGGATTCAAATTAGGCGATACACCAGGATATGGTTCTTGCCCACCCTTTCCAATCCAATTATACCATACAATCCAATAATACAACCGTGCTGCTTCCTGGCCTCTACCACTGACGTCCGTACATAAAAATCATATCCGCTTATTCACGATAAGAACCATTTTAAATAATATTAAAACCAATAAATTGAGTGCTTTTAACAATGCAAATTTAAACAATAACCACAAGCTTTAAGTAATTTTTGGAAATATACCGGGTGATTAGTAAAATTTTGCGTTTAATGCGTCTCTTTTTTTTCTTTTTTTAACAGCAGGTGTGTAAAACCAAGAATGAAGATTTGTTGTGCATCAGTACGATCATCCTGTTATGCAAATGATAAACGTAAATTTGTTGTTATTTTATGAAGCGAGTAAAAAAAAATAACTATGCTAGTTGTTTAAAATTAAAAAAGAAAACATTTTTATACTTGTGGTTTTTTAATCAAATTAATCGTTTTCACGTTGTTTGGATTTAAAAATATTAAATGGCCGCGATTTTGAAAAATATTATTAGTTAACGTTATTTATTTTTCTAACAATAGTTTTTTATCATGGTAAGTAAGGTAAGTGCCAAACTTCAATGTAATTAATCAAACTATTCTAGAGATAAAAATTATTTACTGAAAAAAAGAAAAAACAAAATAGCGGCTAGCGAGAAAACAGAGCATTTTCGGTCACATGTTTGTAGGAACATTTTTCATTATTTTAACATAAGAAAACCACTACAGAAGTTTGTCGATCTATTTTAGAAACATCTGTATAAAACTAGTAGATCCCTTGCGATTTCGCCCGCGCTATACGATTACTTACGTTTCCCGTCACGGTCAATTTTTTTTTAATTTTATATTTTTAGTTTCTTGTACGAAGTAAAGAAAGTATTGTGATCGCGAAATATTTCGGTTTTCAGATTTCAACGGAAATATTCATTTTGACCATCCCTGAATCCATTTTGACTAGTTTCAGCGTGACGTCTGTATACTCGCATAACTCAAAAACGATTAACCGTAGGATGTTGAAATTTTGGATTTAGGACTACTGCAAAATCTAGTTGTGCACCTTTGATTGCAATCAACTGAACCAAAAGTGCCCAGAAAAGCCTAAAATTAAAAAAATTGGATTTTTTGGACTTTTTCTTAACTGCATTAATAAGCCCTCGTTTAGAGCTTTTCAACGATATATCATAAATGGTACTTATTTTCATTAGTTCCAGAGTTATAGTCAAATTAAATTTTAATTAATGAAATATTAAAGGGGATCTTGAAAGGGAAGGCACACCGGTTCGAATCAGACTTCATCTCCTTTTTTTACTTTTTTTTAATTTAAATATTTTATTTATTAATAATTATTAACCTCGATTATAAAAAAAAATGTACGATAAATAATAATTCAATAATATCAAATAAAAAAAAATCAGAAGTTATTAAGAAAAAAAGATTTTATGTACTTTTCATTTAAAAAATAAATAAATGTGTATGTAATTTAATAAACATACAACGAAGTCATGTGGTGCCCACATCTGATTTTTAATTAAGTAACCTAAGGCAGGTTCAGCCAGTCGCGTCGTTCATACAGTAACAGATGGTGTACGGCGCGGTGAGCCACCTCACCGGGTAACCAGTACCCCATCGTACTGGTTAAAAACTCGAAATTAAAACAAAACCGAAAATAACTTTAAATATTTATTGGAAGAGTATTTGTAAGCGTCAATCTAGTGATTATCTCGTTTAGTATGGAGGGAAATAGAGAAAATTTGTAATCATTTTTCAATAATTTTTTACCTTTTTTTTTATTCCTTTCAAGGTCAAATTTTGAAAACTTTAGAAATCGCATTTTAGTTATTTATATAAAAATTAGACACAACAAATTAACTTGATATCTTCATTTGTTTTTTTTTTTTTTTGTCTTCAGTCATTTGACTGGTTTGATGCAGCTCTCCAAGATTCCCTATCTAGTGCTAGTCGTTTCATTTCAGTATACCCTCCACATCCTACATCCCTAACAATTTCTTTTACATATTCCAAACATTTTACATATTCCTTCATTTGTTATCGATCAATTTAAAAAAAATAGCTTGGTTTCAAAAAAAAATTCAAAATGAATTTTAATTTTTATACTCGGAATTTATCTTCAGTAATTTTTGCTGAGCGTTGATGAATCAGTCAAGTTAAAAATGTTCTTTTTAAGTATATAATAGATAATACAGAAATGTACAAATAATAAAAATAATCTACATCTCGGTGTGTGTTTTTTTAAATTTTTTAATAAAAGTCATATTTCTTAAATATTTTATGTTCATTTATCGTTAAAAATTTATTAGATTACAAGAATTTAACGATTTTATTATTCTTTAAACCTAAAGAATTGTATTTTTTCACACTATTTTTTTAAATTTTATATTAAAAATCTCAAAAATTACAGAAGATAAAGTTCTGACACCAATTTATTCAATTTTCAAGTGAAAAATCATATGAAACCATAAAATGTTAATTTAACTTCAAAGAATTTCAGTACGGCTTCATTTTACTCTTGGAGCAAAACTTTTCGCTAGCTAATTTGAAAACGAAGCGTATTCAGAGCTGCTTTTAAATAATTATTTACTTTATTCCACTTGTAAAACCGTCTTGAAGTTTCTCCCACTTCTTGAGAAATTCTGTACATAAAAAAAAACCGCAAGTCGGTGTTTTTTTTAATTTTTTAATAAAAGTCATATTTCTTAAATATTTTATGTTCATTTATCGTTAAAAATTTATTAGATTACAAGAATTTAACGATTTTATTATTCTTTAAACCTAAAGAATTGTATTTTTTGACACTATTTTTTTTTAATTTTATATTAATTTATATTAAAAATCTCAAAAATTACAGAAGATAAAGTTCTGACACCAATTTATTCAATTTTCAAGTGAAAAATCATATGAAACCATAAAATGTTAATTTAACTTCAAAGAATTTCAGTACGGCTTCATTTTACTCTTGGAGCAAAACTTTTCGCAAGCTAATTCGAAAACGAAGCGTATTCAGAGCTGCTTTTAAATAATTATTTACTTTATTCCACTTGTAAAACCGTCTTGAAGTTTCTCCCACTTCTTGAGAAATTCTGTACATAAAAAAAAACCGCAAGTCGATTCGTCCGCAATATCAACGTAGCTTCACTTGCAATAATTTTTTAATAGCAAATTTATTTATTTATAAATAAAAACTATTTAATCGAGAATATAATTTTTAGATTTTCATTAAATCCTGATAAAACGGTAAATAAATATTTATATTGAAAATATACGATAAGCAACGAATTGTTGCCCGACGCTTAAGTAAAGAAAAAACAAAAAAGGGAAGATAAGAAAATCGAACAAACATTCCATCTTATTAATGAATTATGAAAACTCAATAAAGATAAAGAAAAAATGTATTACATTCCTCAATTTAGCATCCCCGTCGTGCCTTCGCCCACGCAATATGGTTAAACCGTTTCCCATCGAGATAGGGAATTTATCCGGATATGGCTCACTTTCCTTGCCTATCCCGTCTAATTAGAGGACTCTGCCCCTTGGACCCCGCTGTGTTCATTAAACTCAAGCTTGTGAGAATTTATTAATAAATATAGATGTATAAAAAAGATCAGCTGATTTCGAAGTTGAAAGTTTTCTCCGGTTCTAATCCTAATAAAGGTATTTATTCTGATTTGAATACTACTAGATTTTTTTTTTTCCCCCTACTCTCCCCGACCGGATATCCATTTAAGTATACTCAGTCTCGGGGAGAGTGTCCTTCTACTCAAAGGGGGCGTCCCCCACCCACCGGCTTTACATCCGGCACGGTAGGTTGGCCCCCCCGGTCTTGGATCTTTTGTTTTATTTTTTGCCTGCCTCTAATTCCCCGCGTTAGAGCCAAGGTCCGGCGATGCCGTCCCCCAGCCCCTCCGCAGGGAACCGGGTCTCGGTCTTTACGCCTATGCCTCTAACCGACGGTACCCACCCCACAAAGCGCCTAGATGCCCGCAGGGAGATACACCGCCGGCCGGGACTAGGTCTTTTCTTTTATTCCCATCTCCCCTGGAGTTCTCTCCCTTCGCAGGAACCCGCATACAAGGGCATACTACTAGATCTAGTAGTATTTAACGGTGTTCTTTGGTGTTTGGATTTCAATTAATCACACGTCTCAGGTATCGTCGGCCTAATTCTGTTCAAGAATACACCTCACTCACACGTCACGAACAAGGGACGCAGCTGACTACGAGCTACGAATCCATGGTATTCGGGATTTGGGATCCATAGGAAGCTGCATGAAATACCTGGAGACTTCAGGAAAATCATACGAGAATAATAACAATTCGAAAAACGAAAATTAAGTCGAAAAACGGAATTAGGTTGTTGTCCAAGAGGAAAAATTCACAATTTCACCCCTAAGCGGCTAGGGCCTAGATCTATAACTTAAAATCTTTCTAGGGGTAACACGATTGTATCCTGAAAACTGGAAAGCAATCGGTCGGTTAGTTCTCGCGTGATGCTGTTGCAAATGGAGAGAACCACGACAAACTTTCTCATTTATATATTACGTTAGATATAAAATATTATCCTACTTTTTTTTTAGTTATATGTTAAGTTGATAATTAACAAAAAAAAAAAGAAATGAACGTTCAAAATGTTATATTAAAAAAAAGCTGAAAACGCAGTTGTAAGCTTTTACAGTCATGCGACTAAGGCGCGTTTCGGGAAAGTCCTACAACTATTGGTTGTTTCTGATGCTCGGCTTACACACGCCCGCGCAAAAATACTTAAATTAAAATATTTATTTTAATTTAAATATTTTTTTTAAATATAATAGTTTTTAGTTTTTTTTTTGTTTTTTTTTTTTTTTTTACTTTTAAAGCCGTAAAGGACCACTTTAGTCAAAATAATTCAAATATTTTTTGCCAATCTTTTGGCCTTTAAGTTCTTAGCCTTAAATTTCTCCCAATATTCTTAATGATCTTGCTTTACGCTCCTCTTCTGAATAAACCCTTTTTTATAATTAAAAGTTCTTACTTTAAAGTCGGTATTCGGATCTTTAATAACAAATTTTAATTTTTCGGATTTATTAAGTAAATCTTCGTAAGTCAAATTTAATTCTTGCATGTCTTCTTAAATTTCTTTGATCCATAATGGCGGATTTTTTAAAGACCAAAATCGATCGATAATTCTCTTAGTAATCCTATCCTGCGGTAATCTTAACAAGTGTGCACAGAAAGAAATTCGCTTCTTTTTTATAGTATCAATTAAGGATTCCAAGTTTTCGCACAGAAATTTATTAGGCAATAATCTGTACTGATTTTCGTGTTTTTATTTTTTGTTTATGCAGGTTCTAAGAATCCTGCGTTCAACATTAAGCAAAGGTTCAGTCCTATTTTTCTGATTTAATCTAAATAAAGTCTCGTTCGCATAAATAATTACTGGTTTAACCACAGTTTTGTAATGTCTAATTTTAGTGTTAATCGAGAGCGATTTTTTGTTGTAAGTGTTTTTGGTTACTTGTAACACTTTAAATAATTTATTAAGTCTTTCAGTCCAATTTTGTTTTTCGTTACAATTACAAGTAATGATCTCTCCAAGATATTTAAATTTTCTACAAGTTCTATTTTGTTTCCATTAATATTCACAGAATTAATAACTAAAGGATCTACAGCCATTATTTTAGTCTTTTCATAAGAAATTTTAAGTCCAATTTTATTCGCAAGTTCTTCTATACTTGTCATTTGTATTCTGGCTTCTGCGATACTATTAGCTAATAAAGCTAAGTCGTCGGCAAATCCTAGGCAATTTAAATTTAAGTTATCTCTTTTGTATTCTATGTGAATATTTATTGGATTAATTTTATCAGAAATTCAAGTGCACAATTAAATAATAAAGGCGAAGGTCCGTCGCCTTGTCTCAGTCCGGATTTTATGTAAAAAGGTTCGGAAAATTCGCCACGAAACTTCACTTTAGATTTTTTCGTTTATTTAATTCAATGAATCTAATACAGGCGCGCATACTGTATTTCATTCGCATGTATGTGGCAGAACTAGCGGCGCATGTCGGCACTAACTAAACAAATGTAATTTCACAACTTACGTAGAATAAATTTCGCTTGTACGGTTGGGCACACTGATGTAGCTGCGAGGCTTAGCGCACCAATTACCGGGCGATCGATTTTGAGACCCAGTTAGACCGAGTTACTTTTTACACTTAAAATATTATTAATTTATTTAATTCTACTGCTCACCTGTGTCGTCACAACATAGTAGAAAACTACAACAGCGTTTTTTGGGGTGGGAGTGTGATTTTCCAGATGTTGCTATTTATTAATTATTAATAAATGTGCCTAAGAAAAATATGAACTTAATTAGCCGAAATCTCGTAATACTGAGGTTGACCTTGCTCTACAGCCTCACCCCGACGTTTTAATTTGAAAATTTAATTGCATTAACGCGTTAATATAGAAGTATTCTGACCAAATTTGGTCAAAATCGGTCCAGTAGTTCTGGATATATAAAATGATTTAGAAATCGAACACTCGTACATACGAACATTAATATCCGAAAATGTGCTAACCGATTTTTTGGGTTCCTTAGGTGTGAAAACGTCAAGATCCGGTGAAATCCGAATATGCACAAATTGGATGATTACAATACTTTTCCCTTATAGAGATAAAGCTCTGCTTTAGTGCTATCTAGACGGGAAAGTGAAATTGTGTAAATTGAATGGTTTTTATTTTGTTAATCAAAATGTATAGTAGAAGATAAAGCTTATAATCTAACATCGTACATATTATAAAACAGTTTAATTTCACTAATACATCTCATCATGTTATGAAATTTATGTTACATAGGAGCTATTACAATAAAAACTTTATACATTTTCTTTTTTTACTATTATTATTCTTTCTTCTTTATATATATATACATAAAACTTCAAAGACGATAAATTTTAATACATTAATATTTAAATTAAATTGATAAAAATAACACGTTTAGCTTTAAGCTAAAAAAAAAGTAGGATGTTTATTCAAAATTATTATTATATTTAGAAAAAATAAATATAGGGAAATGTAAATTACAGCAACTTAACAAGTGATGGAAAAGAGAAATTGTTACGGGAAATTACTTTTACTTTTTCTTTTTTTTTACAAGTATTTTTTATAAAAAATATATCTTTATATCCGAAAGCGTTCATGACATGAAAATTAATATGAAACTCATTATTTCTCATCAGATAGATTACTTCATTTTTTTTACAATATTTCAAATATGGATTTAAAAAATTATTTAGAACTTTTTTCAACGTTTGATAAAATTTACGAAATTTAATTTATTTTAAGTTATATCCTTTCTAACTATTTTTTCCCATTACATAAAAACGATTAAAACTTAAAAACAGCAATTAATTTACCTCAATAAACAAGATACGATCTTATGTAAAAAAAAAATATTTGTTTCTTAATTCTTTGAATAAATATATACATTTTAAATCTCATCGAAAAAGTCGACTAGGAATACCATAAGCTAAAATTCTCTTTGACGGTGGAAGGAGATTGGATAATTAATGAATGATCCTCCGCGTAAGTCGTGTTTCAACTTATTAAAAATAATCTTAATCGAACCAATTAAAACGTCAATGCAGGACTCTTTATACGAGGACTATCTCTAAAGTAAAGACCGTTGGGACATTTCTTTCCTTAAGGTTGGCGAACCTGTGTCATTCATGGCGACGCTAGTAATGTACACACTGCATTGTTGTTTCTAAGTTGTAGCGTTGCAGTAACTTATATTACGTAATAAAATTAACAGGAAAATCGATGTTGCCGCCGACTGTGAAATACATAGAGTCGTACGTTTTTTAAACCATCAAAACGTTAATCCGGCTGAAATTCATAGTCAGTTGGTTGTAATTTACAGTGATAATGTAATGAATGAAAGAAACGTCCGAAAATGGTGGAAAAGATTTAGAAATAACAGAGTTAATGTGCACGATGAAGAACGTTCGGGGAGGCCCTCGATAATCACCGAGGACTTGAAACGCGTAGACGATGAAATCAGAAAATATCGTCGTTCAACGATTTCCGACCTGGCCCTTCTTTTTCTTGATGTTTCAGGAGCGTTGTTCATGGTCGTTTAGCTTCAGAAATGTTTGTGCACGTTGGATGTCGCGCGTCTTAACGAAACATCACAAAAATATCCGAATGGGATCTGCATTGGAATTTTTGATGCGATATACAGAAAAAGGTAATGAGTTTCTTAATTCGATTGTTACCGGCGATGAAACGTAGATATCACGCCAGAAAGAAAGTGGCAATCAAGTGAATGGCGTCATCCTCAATCACTAACCAAACCGACAAAGGTCAAGCCACAGCCATTTAGACGTAAACTGATAGCCGCAGTCTTTTGGGATAGGTTTGGCAAACTGCTGATTGATTTCATGCCAGGTGGAACACTATAAATGCAGAAGCCTACTGCGAAATTACGTAAGTTACGGCGCGCCGTTCAAAATCGGCGACCTGGGCGGCAGACCGGCGGCGTCGTCCTGCTGCACGTTAATGCACGTCCACATGTTGCGGGTTCGTCACGTGTCTTACTGAGAATATTTGGATGGGAAATTTACGATCACCCACCATAAATTCCGGACTTAACTCCTTCTGGTTACCATTTGTTTGGGAAATTGAAAGACTGTTTGAGAGGTACGCGATTCGTGAGTGACGATGAACTTAAAAATGCTGTTAATCAGTAGCTAAATTGACTGGCAGAAGAAGAATACGACAAAGCTATATTGAAGCTGATGTATCGCTACGATAAATGTCTTAAGTAATTCATACGACGATTATGTAGAGAAGTAGTAAAAAGTATATAGTTTAAGAGAAATAAAAAATATTTATAGTTTTCAGAATAAATTTTTTTACAATGAAACTGTCTTTATTTTAGAGATAACCTCTCGTAAGTTGAAACTTGACTTATATGAAGGATTATTCAATCATGAATTATCCAATGTTCCCCGACTCGTCTTTACTGTTGCACTTTTAAGGTTACATTTCTCGGTAACCAAACGAGATAACGAAACGGACAAACAGATTTATTTAGTAGAAAATTTAATTTTAAATATGCAAGTTGTCTCCGAATTCGATTTGATTAACGGTTTGGCCATTATAAAGTTGAATATCGGCAAGGAACATAATCCGGTTATTTTCGCAAGCAATTGAAATGACAACCATCTTAAAACGGTGAAACATTTCGTAATTGTAATATTCCTATGTTCTTTCTAATTATAGAAATTACATTCATGAAAAATTTCATCTCAATCGCTTGAATAGTTTTTTCGTGAAAGAGTAACAGACTCATAAACACCATATATGAGGTGCGACAATAAAGTAATGAGACTGATATTTCTTTGCAAGATGTGGCAACCCTGCAGCTTGCGTAGGCACACCATCTTTGACCTTGGTCTATAAGCTACTTCTAGTCCAAGCGGCACATTAATGCAACTGCTCAGTCGTGAGTTGTGCTGTAATAAGTGAACACGTGTTTGTGTCTCCCGTCACAGAAATGAAACCGCAAAAGTAATGCGCAACGGTATGCCATTTCTTTTTGCGTTAAATCGGGTGAAAACAGGACGACAACTTACGGTAAGCTTCAGAAGGCTTTTGGAGAGGAGGTTATGTCAAGAGCTCAAGTTTTTCTGTGGCATAAAATTTTTAGTGAAGGCAGAACGAATGTTGAAGATGAAGACCGCAGTGGACGACCATCAACCTCACAAACAGATGTCAACTTGACCAGGGTGCGTGAGATCTGATCGAAGATTTTCCGTGTAAATGTTTGCTGAAGAACTCAATATCAATCGAGAAACGGTTCGTCTAATGTTAACTGAAGATCTTGGTATGAGAAAAATTTGTGCTAAATTGGTCCCCAAAAATCTCACACAACAGCGAGAAACACGGAAAAATGTGGCAGTCTATCTGTTAGAGCAAACGGAAATCAATCCAGATTTGTTGAGCCGTGTTGTCACTGGTGATGAAGGTTGGTTTTTTCAATACGATCCAGAGACAAAACGCCAAAGTTCGCAACGGTGCTCAAAGGGATCACCCAGACCAAAAAAAAGCTCGCATGTCAAAGTCAAAAGCGAAACGCATGCTTGTGTGCTTCTTCGATTCCAAGGGAATTGTTCATAAAGAGTGGGTGCCTCCTGGACAAACAATTAACCGATATTTCTACAATGAAATTTTCGAAAGACTTCGTAAACGAGTTGTTCGCGTCCGTGCCAACATTGCTGATAATTGGATTCTGCATCACGATAATGCGCCATCCCATACTGCTCTGTTAGTACAGAAATTTTTAACCTCAAAACACATTCCAGTACTACCACAGCCACCTTATTCACTAGATATCGCTCCGTGCGACTTTTTTTTATTTCCAAGAGTCAAAGTGGCGATCAAGGGACACCGTTTTCAAACAACACAAGATGTCCAAAAAGCTGTGACGAGGGTCTTAGAGGATATTACAGAAGATGAGTTCCAAAAATGTTAACATCAATAGCAGAAGCGCTGGAATAAGTATATGCAATCAGAGGGGAACTACTTTGAAGGAGACAATACTAAACATGACTAAAACGGTAAGCAACATTTTTTTTCACATCAGTCTCATTACTTTATTGTCGCACCTCGTATGTATATATATATATGCGCGGACACAATACATACACACACGAGCGCGTGTATGTGTGTGTTTACGTTTATACAAGTTTTAAATATTTTTAAATCTCTAGGGACCTCAAAACATCAAGAAATGAAAAAAAAAATTAGGAGTAAATGTTTGACCAACACCCAATATTTTATATTGTGTTATATAACACAGCTGTACTGATAAAATATTGTGGGAGTATACATCCATTCGAAAGTGCATTTTACTGTTGTACCAATGTGATTGATGATTCAGAAGAAAACTTCATTTTCTCTACTTTATTTTATATAGAAATAAAAGATACTAAAAGTTTTCAATCAAATAATCAGAAGCTAGATATCGATATCAAATAATATCTACTCATAAAATGAATATGTATGTATGAAAATACATTTATATATCTAAGAATAAATATAACTTTTAGTTTATTTTAATATTAAATCTGTCACAGAAAAAATACGTATGTACTCGATTAAGTGTAAATATTTTGGTTATGAAACCACCGGGTTGGTCTAGTAGTGAAATTTTCATTGCAAATCATCGTAAATAAAATATCTTTTCTTCTTTTTCTGTTTAGTCTTCGGAACCACCGTAAGATATTACTTCAGAGGATGATATATATAAATGTAAATGAAGTATAGTCTTGTACAGTCTCAGATCGACCATTCGCGAGATCTGTTTGTGTTGTGGGTGGGTGGTGTCTTTTTCAGTGAGTAGTAATTTTAGACGAACTTACTATTCGTGAATTTTTCTTTTTAAGTGTAGAAAATGTTTTCTTAGTATGCAAAACTCAGTAAGTATCAATTTCATATTTAAATAAACTTCATGAAACAAGCGTGAACAGAAAAACAACGGACTAATTAATCATATTAGTTCTTGACCATGTAAAAGTTCACTCGCCTAGAAAAGCTTTAACACAGTTATTCCAGTAAACTGCACTATATCATCATCAATTTGAACTGTAAAAAAATAAAATTTAAATGATTTGTTTAATAGAACACATTAATTAATATTGTTGATGTAGTGAAATATGTACGTTAATTAACATTAAAAAAATATTTACAATACTTTCATCATATGTTTCAATATTTTTTTTTTTTTATAAAAATGAGGGTCAGATAACGAGTTATGTTCTTTTTTAATGAAAAAAACCTGCTTCATTTACGATTTACTTACAAAATAACCAAATATGAAGTCATAATAACTTTTACACTTTTTACATAAAGTTGGTATCTGTGCACAATCTTCTGTTCACATTAATTACCAAATAATTTGGCGAATAATTTGATCTGTTACCATATCATAAAAAAATAAATATATATATATAAAATTAGGGTTCAAATACAGAGATAGAAGAACAATTGCTAACATGTACAGGAACCAAACAGCAACAGTAACAATTGAAGAACATAAGAAAGGGAGTCCGACAAGGATGTTCCCTATCTCCGTTACTTTTTAATCTTTACATGGAACTAGCAGTTAATGATGTTAAAGAACAATTTAGATTCGGAGTAACAGTACAAGGTGAAAAGATAAAGATGCTATGATTTGCTGATGATATAGTAATTCTAGCCGAGAGTAAAAAAATTTAGAAGAAACAATGAACGGCATAGATGAAGTTCTACGCAAGAACTATCGCATGAAAATAAACAAGAACAAAACAAAAGTAATGAAAAGTAGTAGAAATAACAAAGATGGACCACTGAATGTGAAAATAGGAGGAGAAAAGATTATGGAGGTAGAAGAATTTTGTTATTTGGGAAGTAGAATTACTAAAGATGGACGAAGCAGGAGCGATATAAAATGCCGAATAGCACAAGCGAAACGAGACTTCAGTAAGAAATACAATTTGTTTTCATCAAAAATTAATTTAAATGTCAGGAAAAGATTTTTGAAAGTGTATGTTTGGAGTGTCGCTTTATATGGAAGTGAAACTTGGACAATCGGAGTATTTGAGAAGAAAAGATTAGAAGCTTTTGAAATGCGGTGCTATAGGAGAATATTAAAAATCAGATGGGTGGATAAAGTGACAAATGAAGAGGTATTTTGGCAAATAGATGAAGAAAGAAACATTTTGAAAAATATAGTTAAAAGAAGAGACAGACTTATAGGCTACATACTAAGGCATCCTGGAATAGTCGCTTTAATATTGGAAGGACAGGTAAAAGGAAAAAATTGTGTAGGCAGGCCACGTTTGGAATATGTAAAACAAATTGTTAGGGATGTAGGATGTAGAGGGTATACTGAAGTGAAACGACTATCACTAGATAGGGAATCTTGGAGAGCTGCATCAAACCAGTCAAATGACTGAAGGCAAAAAAAAATATATATATATATATTTAATTATACTACTCATCAAACGATCTAGGAACACCAGTCACACTTGTCGACTTTAAAAAAGCCTACGACTCTGTCAACAGACAAACCTTGCGTAATACCCTGAAAAAATTTGTAGTCGATATACAGACCAGCGCTATCATCCAAGAAACATTATCAGGAACAACCTCAAAAGTCAAATTCATGGGAAGTCAAATTCATCTCAAATCCATTCGAAGTTTACACAGGAGTCCGACAATGGGACGGCTTGTTGGCACTTTTGTTCAGCATCGTCTTAGATTTAGTCGTCTCTCCTGCAGTGCCGATCCTGGCGTGCTGGTGGAAGGTAGTTTTGTTTCACTCCGTGTGTGTATGGAACGTTCCTTATTCGTTCCCGTTTCTAGTTTAGTCCGTGGAAGGAATATGAAACAGATTTAGTTACTTTTTTTCAGTAGTGATCAGAAGATGGCAGAAAGCAATGGATCTTTGATTGCCAAATCTGTCCAAAAACACGCTGGAAGGGGAAAGTGAAGGTAATTAATTATATATTTGTTTCTGTGTACAAAGAAATTTAAATTAACCACCGTTGGAATATAGTGTTTTTAAGCGGACATTTTATTAAGTTATTATATAATAATACTAAAAAATATTATCAGTATCGACATTTCATTATTTATTCGGTTAAACCGAATACGGTCTTTAAGCATAATGTTTGTCTGTCTGTATGTCTGTTATGTCTTCCTAAGCCGTTCATCCGATAGCGATGAAACTTTAGTGAGTCGTTGTGCGCACGCTCGCGAAGGTTTCTGAATTTGTTTGGACCCGCTAGGTGGCGCTAGCGTCGAGATATTTCGAAAAATTGTATTTATGGTCCGATTTGCCTCATATTCAGAATACGAGTTACCTACATGGAAAGAATTATCTCTGCAAAAAATGAACCCGCTAGATGGCGCTGGGGTTGGAATATTTAGAAAAAATTTATTTATGAACCAATTTGGTTCATATTCAGAATACGAATATTAGTTACGTGAAAAGAAATATTTTTGGAAAAACTATACCCGCTAGGTGGGAGACGGTGTCGAAGTATTTACGATAAAACAAACAAATATACAAACAGACTTTTTTATTCTATATATATTTATATATATATAAAAGGCATGTTCGTATGTGTGTTCGCTAAAGACCAAAAAACTAATGGACCGATTTACGCGCGGGCAAAAGGGAAAAAGGGGTAATGGAAAACGGGGGAAAGGTGGAAAGAGAAAAGGGGAAAACGGGAAAGGGTAAAAAAGAAACTGAGTGAGGGGGATGAAGGGTGAAAGGGAGAAGTTGGAAAGGGAAAAGAGGAAGGAGAATAAGTGAAAGGTAAAATTTGTGAAGTTCAGTTTTTTAATTTTTTTACCAAACTTTCAATTGTTTTCATTTAAACACATCTCTCTCTCTCTCTCTCTCTCTCTCTATATATATATATATATATATATATATATATATATATATATATATATATATATATATATAAATATATACTCAAATCTAGCAATAGCGAAGCATTGGCGGGTCTGCTAGTATATATATATATATCTTACATATAAAGCCAATAGTCTGTTTCCCTGTCTGTCTGATGCTTGAACATTCACGCATCACGTAAGTACCAACCAACCGATTGCTTTCAAATTTGGAGGATACATTTGTGTTTTGGAGGAATGATTTTAAGTCGTATACCGAGGCCACCCTAGCCTACTTGGGGGTAACCCACCAGATTGGTCTAGTGGTTAACGCGTCTTCCCAAATCAGCTGATTTGGAAGTCCAGAGTTACAGCGTTCAAGTCCTAGTAAAGCCAGTTATTTTTACACGGATTTGAATACTAGATCGTGGATACCGGTGTTCTTTGGTGGTTGGGTTTTCAATTAACCACACATCTCAGGAATGTTCGAACTGAGAATGTACAAGACTACACTTCATTTACACTCATACATATCATCCTGATTCATCCTCTGAAGAATTATCTAAACGGTAGTTACCGGAGGCTAAACAGGAAAAGAAAGAAAGAAGCCTACTTGGGGGAGAAATTGTTAATTAAAGATATTCATTAAAGAAAACCAGATTAAGCATTTTATTTCATTATTAAATCTTTGTCACCATGGTAACAGATGTAACTTTGTAATTTTCTTGTAAAAGATCTGTTTACTTTAGTTACCATAGTTACTGTTATCCTGTCTTTTGTAATTTAGTTTCTTTTTCAGGTTTCTATAAAACCTGAATACTTTGATTGTTTTTTATTAGTATTATTCTTACAACTTTGATGCTAACAAATACTGCGGAGGTGGTCGGGCGAGCGAAACGAGCCCTGACACCGGCTGGTATATATTTATATATATATATATATAATTCTAATTCACAGTAAAATAAAATTAAAAATTAAACTAAACCTATAAACATTTTAATATTTAATCAAATATTTTACATAAATTATTATATATATATAAATTAATAATAATAATAATTTTAAATATAAAACAGAAGACGTGAATGAAATAATTTTATAAATTTAATAATTAAATTAGAAAACCTTCTGGGAATAAAAGAAAATTATATAATTAATTAATTTAATTATAAGAAAGAAATTTTACAATTCAAAAATATACTTTCTATGAATAATTCATAAAGAAATTAAAAAGACACAAATGAAATTAAATAAAACAATATTATATAACAAAACGTATTACAGGTATCACGGAGCAAGTAGTTTCCCCTTGAGTAAAAAAATGAAGTCAAATTACTTTGGTAGAAAGAGAGAGCTAGAACGAGGGAGTGAGTGGGTGTGATAGAGTGGGGGCGGTTAGTCGTAAGATAGGATACAATACAAGATAGAGTTAAACAAAGAACGCTAGAGAAGGAATTACACAACTAAGCTGTACATTGGAGTTAGTCAGCCTCCCGAGTCGTCTCCAGTTAACTTCAAGAAGGTTGGCTATCCGATGAAGCCGACTTAGATTAAGAATACTATTGAGACTTACATCAGCTGAAAAGGATTATACTACCCGCATAAGACAGACCGGTATTTTAGTTTTCGAAGTATTAAAATTTAATCAGACTGTACTATTTTAATTTATATAAGGTATGATTACGGTAAATTTAAATGGAATTTAGTACATTTAAATGCCCCAATATAAGCTTTCAAATGTAATTGGATATATATTTCATAAGTTGTTAGTTCATTTTAAAAATAAACCTTTTTTTTAAGAAATAATGATTTAATAAAATTCAAAAGAATTTTTCAATATTTTAGATTTTCTTATTTAACAAAACCAGAATCAGATCTACGATCAAAAATATACGAAATAATACTTTAATTCTTTCTTACCTTCTTTAATTGTTCATTGGTAAATTAAAGGTCTATTAAATAATGTTAAACGAAAAATTAATTTACTTTAAGATGATATTTAACATTTATTTAAAATTTTAAAGGCCATGACTACTATGATCCAATAATAGATATAATAAAAATTAAGTGATAAATGTTTCTTTTCTTTCTTTTTCCTGTTTAACCTCCTCTCTCTTTTCCTGTTTAGCCTCCGGTAACTATCGTTTAGATAATTCTTCAGAGGATGAATGAGGATGATATGTATGAGTGTAAACGAAGTGTATTCTTGTACATTCTCAGTTCGACCATACCTGAGATGTGTGGTTAATTGAAACCCAACCACCAAAGAACACCGGTATCCACGATCTAGTATTCAAATCCGTGTAAAAATAACTGGCTTTACTAGGACTTGAACGCTGGAACTCTCGGCTTCCAAATCAGCTGATTTGGGAAGACGCGTTCACCACTAGACCAACCCGGTGGGTCCTGTTTAGCCTCCTGGAATTACGTTCAGGTATTACTATAGAGGATGAATGAGGATGATATGTATGAGTGTAAATGATGTGTAGTCTTTTATAGTATCAGTTCGACCAGTCCTGAGATGTGTGATTAATTGAAACCCAACCACCACCAAAGAACACCGGTATCCATGATCTAGTAGTATTCAAATTCGTGTAAAAATAACTGGCTTTACTAGGACTTGAATATTGGAACTCTCGACTTCCAAATCAGCTGAATTTGGAAGATGCTTTCACCACTAGACCAACCCGGCGAGTTAAAGTCATAGATCTAGAAATTTGTAAAAGAAATTTAAAATTATAAGAAAATAAACTAAAGATTTTTTTTACTTGTACGAATAAAAGAAAATATTGTGATCGCGAAAAATTTCAGTTTCCAACTATCCATTTTGATCATCCCTGAATCCATTTTGACAAGATTCGGCGTGACGTCTGTATGTATGTACCGGACCGCCCGCATCTTGCAAAAAGCTTAACAATGCATCTCCCCCGTATCATTACAAAAAGCTTAAGAAAGCTTAACCGGATCTCGCGATTAGCTGTAGAATATTGAAATTTTGGATTTAGGACTGTTATAACATCTAGTTGTTCACATCCCTTTTTGATTGCAATCAACTGGGCCAAAAGTGTCCAAAAAAGTCCAAAATTCAAAACAATTTGGATTTTGGACCCTTTTTTTAACTGTAGTAATAAGCCCTTACTGACAACTTTTCAATAATATATCATACGAGATACTTATTTTCAATTGGTTCCAGAGTTATAGCCAATTAAAATTTTAATTAAAGAAATATTTGGATCTTACACGGGGAAGGCACATCGGTTCGAATCCTACTCATATACATATACATATATATATATATATATACATATACATATATATATATATATATATATATATATATATATATATATATATATATATATATATACATACATTATTTTTAATTTAAATATATTGATTTATTAATAATAATTAATCTTGGATTGTAAAAAAAGGTTTCCAGTAAATAATTCAATAATAACAATAAAAAAAAAATATATATATATATATATATATATATATTTTGTCTTCAGTCATTTGACTGGTTTGATGCAGCTCTCCAAGATTCCCTATCTAGTGCTAGTCGTTTCATTTCAGTATACCCTCTACATCCTACATCCCCAACAATTTGTTTTACATACTCCAAACGTGGCCTGCCTACACAATTTTTTCCTTCTACCTGTCCTTCTAATATTAAAGCGACTATTCCAGGATGCCTTAGTATGTGGCCTATAAGTCTGTCTCTTCTTTTAACTATATTTTTCCAAATGCTTCTTTCTTCATCTATTTGCCGCAATACCTCTTCATTTGTCACTTTATCCACCCATCTGATTTTTAACATTCTCCTATAGCACCACATTTCAAAAGCTTCTAATCTTTCCTTCTCAGATACTCCGATTGTCCAAGTTTCACTTCCATATAAAGCGACACTCCAAACATACACTTTCAAAAATCTTTTCCTGACATTTAAATTAATTTTTGATGTAAACAAATTATATTTCTTACTGAAGGCTAGTTTAGCTTGTGCTATTCGGCATTTTATATCGCTCCTGCTTCGTCCATCTTTAGTAATTTTACTTCCCAAATAACAAAATTCTTCTACCTCCATAATCTTTTCTCCTCCTATTTTCACATTCAGCGGTCCATCTTTGTTATTTCTACTACATTTCATTACTTTTGTTTTGTTCTTGTTTATTTTCATGCGATAGTTCTTGCGTAGGACTTCATCTATGCCGTTCATTGTTTCTTCTAAATCCTTTTTACTCTCGGCTAGAATTACTATATCATCAGCAAATCGTAGCATCTTTATCTTTTCACCTTGTACTGTTACTCCGAATCTAAATTGTTCTTTAACATCATTAACTGCTAGTTCCATGTAAAGATTAAAAAGTAACGGAGATAGGGAACATCCTTGTCGGACTCCCTTTCTTATTAGGGCTTCTTTCTTATGTTCTTCAATTGTTATTGTTGCTGTTTGGTTCCTGTACATGTTGGCAATTGTTCTTCTATCTCTGTATTTGAACCCTAATTTTTTTAAAATGCTGAACATTTTATTCCAGTCTACGTTATCGAAAGCCTTTTCTAGGTCTATAAACGCCAAGTATGTTGGTTTGTTTTTCTTTAATCTTCCTTCTACTATTAATCTGAGGCCTAAAATTGCTTCCCTTGTCCCTATACTTTTCCTGAAACCAAATTGGTCTTCTCCTAACACTTCTTCCACTCTCCTCTCAATTCTTCTGTATAAAATTCTAGTTAAGATTTTTGATGCATGACTAGTTAAACTAATTGTTCTGTATTCTTCACATTTATCTGCCCCTGTGTTAACAATTAAAAAATAAAAATATTTCCAAAAAGTTTTTCCAAATCGAACACCCACCACAAAAAAATGCTTATGTAGCCGTACTCTACGTTTTGGCGTCACAGGTGACCGGTAGAATTAAATAAATGAATAATATTTAAAGTGTAAAAAAGTAACTTGGTATGGGTGGGTCTCGAATGTGATCGCCCGGTCGATTGGGTACCTGGTGCGATAAGCCTCGCGGCTACACAAGTCTGCCGATCGTACAAGCGAATTTTTTCTATGTAATTTGTGAAATTACATTAGTTTAGTTACTGCCTAGTCTAGTGGTGAACGCGTCTTCCCAAATCAGCTGTCTGAAAGTCGAGAGTTCCAGCGTTCAAGTCCTATTAAAGTCAGTTATTTTTATACGGATTTGAATACTATATCGTGGATACCGGTGTTCTTTGGTAGTTGGGTTTCAAATAACCACACATCTCAGGAATAGTCGAAATAAGACTGTACTACATTTCATCTACACTCATACATATCATCCTCATTCATCCTCTAAAGTAATACCTGAACGGTAATTCCCGTAGGCTAAACAGGAAAAAATAAATAAAAAGTTAGTGCCGACCGTTGCCGCAAGTACCACTACACCCGGGTGAATTAAATACGGTATGCACGCGCGCTTTAGTTAGAATCATCCAAATTAAGAATCATCTAAATTTAATTTTTCGAAATATCTCGACCGTAACGCCACCTAGCAGGTCCAAACTAATTCAGAAACCTTCACCGCGTGCCTACAACTCACATATTTAATACAATTTTATTTTTAACAGTATCCAGGTATGTTAAACGCTGTTTTTATTTATTTTAATTTTTTACACTTTATTCACAGTCCTTTTTCTGACTACTTAGGCAAAAGACTCAGTGCTTAGGTACTTTTGCCTGCGAGATTTTTTCTTCAGATTTTTTTTTTCTTTTTGCTTAGGTACTTTTTTGCTTGGGAGATCTTTCTGACGAATTTGAAAAATGTAAAATTTTGTAATATGTATCTTGTCCGCACGGGTAATAATATATATATATAGAAGAAAGTCTATTTGTATATTTGTTTGTTTCGTAAATATCTCGACACTAACCCCACGTAGCGATTATAGATCTACAAAACTTTTTTCTTCTCACGTTAACTAATATATATTCTGAATAAGGGCCAAATCCGTCCATAAATACAATTTTTCCAAATATTTCAACCCTAAAACCACACAACTGGTCAATTTTTTGTAAAATTATTTGTCTTCACGTAACTAAAAAATATTCTGAATATGAGCCAAATCGGACCACATATCCTATTTTTCCAAATATCTCAACCCCTTGACTGCCTACAATTTATGAATGGCTGATATTTTTTTTTTGGATGATAAATGAACCATATAAGTATGAAGTTTGTGCATGGGAATATGAAATGGAAATTTTGTAGCGTATAAAAAAATGCTAATTTCTGACCGGAATTCGAACCCGGGTTCCCCGGATGAAAGTCCGAGACGCTACCATTCACCACGGAGATCGCGATAATTTATTTTAATTGTTGATTTATTTTAAATACTGACAAATTAGTTAGATATTTATTTTTAGTTCCCAAACTCCCGGATAGGATAGTACAGAACATTAAGGTTTTTCATGTACTGTTCTGCTGCACATCTTCCTACACTTAGATAAATATTCCCCGCTTCACTGTTTGTAAATTATACATCTTCATTGAGATGGCGGATGGCTATAAGGAGATCAAAAAGAGAAGAAGAAATCATCATATGAAACATTTACAATGACCTAATTCGAACCCGGAGGTCCCGGGTTCGAATCCCGGTCAGACATGGCATTTTTCACACACGCTACAAATCATTCATATCATCCTCTGCAGTAATGCTTAACTGCGGACCCGGAGGTTAAACAAAAGGAAAAAAAACGAAACAGGGAACAAATCAATTTACAAGCGATATATTTTATAACAAAGAACAAGATAAATTTTATTTATTATTTAAATGTTTAAAAATAATGGAATATTATTACACTTTATCTCATAGCATTATGTTATCTATCACTTACATTGTAATAACATAACTCCATTGTTTCATTATTATTAATTCATTATCATCCATTACTAATTGTTATTGGGCGTCTGCCTGTTGTTGCTGAGAAAATAAAATTTCGTTTTGTTTTTCTTAACTCGTAATTGTTTTGTGAATCATATTTTGCATTAAAGCTAACGTTATTATAAATGGACAATACTGCCTGGCATATATTATTCGTAGAAATAATTTCTCTCTATCTCAACAAAAGATATCTATAATTAAATCAATTTTTAATAATTCATATATATATTCTTTAGCACTCTCTAAACCCTCTATTAAAACTTTCTTTCTCTCTCTCTCTTTCACTCCTCAATCTTTCATATATTATTTCAAAAATAATGCACGTATGGGGTACGGTAAACTAAACTATTAAAATCTCCAAAGACAATTTATTAAACAACATTTATTTTAATAATTAAATTTGAAAAAAATTACAAAAATACAAATATATATAAATTATATTCTAAAAGTAAAGTGTTTTTAAAGTATTATGAATTAGCAACTTCATTTAAAGACGACAGGCAATAATAAGATGTGTTAGTATCGCCTAAACCAGAGGTTTCCAAACTTATTTTTCTCATAGACCACTTTCAAAATTTTGCTGGTTCCGGTGGACCCCCTGCAGCTACATTTCTACCATATTTCCAGTCGACGGAAAATGTGAAGATTAGATCGAACTATGAAAATTTGCGTTACGGCTGAGTTCCACGAACTAACAGCTTCCGAAAAAAAGTGAGAATCTATAGGTTAATTTTTGATTGACTGTGCTGTGAGTGGATGTCAAAAAAATAAAGTTGGATGGAAGCATTTTTTTTGATCGGCCAACTTTACTTTTTTGACATCCACTCACAGCAAAGACAATCAAAAATTAACCAAATAATTCTCACTTTTTTTTTCGGAAGCTGTTAGTTCGTGGAACTCAGCCGTAACGCAAATTTTCATAGTTTGATCTTCACATTTTCCGTCGACTGGAAATATGGTAGAAATGTAGCTGCAAGGGGTCCACCGGAACCAGCAAAATTTTGAAAGTGGTCTATGAGAAAAATAAGTCTGGGAACCTCTAACCCACCGGATTGGTCTAGTTGGGAACGCGGCTTCCCAAATCAGCTGATTTGGAAGTCGAGAGTTCCAGCGTTCAAGTCCTAGTAAAGTCAGTTATTTTTACACGGATTTGAATACTAGATCGTGGATACCGGTGTTCTTTTGTGGTTGGGTTTCAATTAACCACACATCTCAGGAATGGTCGAAATGAGAATGTACAAGACTACACTTCATTTACACTCATACATATCATCCTCTGAAGAATTATCTAAACGGTAGTTACCGGAGGCTAAACAGGAAAATTAAACGAAAAGGAAAAGTTTGGGAACCTCTGGCCTAGATTGATAAGTGGAACAGTGATTTTTATTTATTGAAGAGAAAAGTTTAAAAGTACAAGCGGATATATTATTTTAAAGTTATTTTGGTTTTAGAAAGCGCAATGATGGTAAGCCACCCTAAAAATTATTTCGTAATGAGGTAGGGTACGTAAATGAACGATGACGAACCCTTTTTTTGCCTTTCCTTGATCAATTTTCATTATTAAAAATTAAAAACATTTTTACACAAGTAGTAATCAATTTTGGACACCTAATAATAGCATTTTGAGACGCCGCTCGCTACGGCAACCCTTCCGGAGAGCCTAACTGCGGAGGCGTGATGTAGGCATGCCCTGCAGCTAGTATATATATATATAAACTACTCTTGTAATATTATAAAAAGAATGTAAATGAGTCATTTAATTTTTCACGTAAAATATACTTTAATCAAAATAAATTTAAAAAATTTCATTTTAATAAAAAGTATAAAGACAATATTGCATTGTGTTTAATATAGTTGATTTCATTGTCATGTCTTTTATTTTAAAGACAACAAAAAAAAGAAACAAAAACAAAAGGAATACTTTTAATTAAGTTTTTTAATTCATCGGGGAAATGAAGTATAACAGTGTATTGTTGAATAAAGAAAAAGTAGAAAGAGAGGAAACGTTGAAGAAGTAAACGGAGATCAAGCTAAACTTTAATAAAAACAAAGACAAAAGGATAGTAGATTTTGTACAACAGGCAATGCAGTATAGGAGCGAAGACAGAAAAAGAGGGAAGATGTGGTTGTGTGGTTGGGTATTAGAAGTGCAATCTACCAGCGACGTACAGTAATACGAAACGCAAAGAATTTTCGCGTAAAGCTTAGCTTTATTGGTTTGTTCAACCACTCTGCTAACACATATATAACTTAAACCGTTGTATACTAAATGACGTATATTCTTTATTCATGCTTTCTTTTTTTTTTTTTTGTAGTTTTCCTTTTAATTCTGTAGGATAGTGAATAAGTAAAATCAAAATTTTTTTAATCTATAACATCCTAACTGATGTAGATAAACTTTTTTATATATATACCATAACTTGATTATAATCATTATGTAATTTGTACCACCTACGCGCATATATATAAAAGTTATCAGTTATGAAAAAAAAAACATTATATTCTAAGAACTTATACCATACAAATTTCCTGTTTTTCTCTTAATGGTTCGTATGATATAACAACACTCTTCTAATAATAAGCCAAATAATCACTTTCAACTGAAACAATTTTAAATGAAGTGCAGCAAAAAAAGCTTATATGTAAATTTAATAAGCGCACAAGGAAGTCATGTAGTGTCCACATCATTTTTTTTTTTTATCTCTTCCAAGGAATTACAGCAATACAGGTAACCAAAAAAAAAATAATACTTTGTGAGCAATATTAGGAATTAGATAGTTAAAGTTTAAGAGGTATTCTTCTAAACCTATTGTTGGGTAAAGTTAACTAAAAAACACAGCTCGTATTTGCCAAAAGAAATTGGACTTTAATGTGATAGAAACAAATGAACTTATGTTAAATCATAACCTTAAATTCTAAAAAGAAATTATGAAAATAACATAATTTAATGATACATTAGAATATCAACTGAAATCAGCATATGAACAATGATGTTAAATGAAAAAAAAAAAAACATGAATATACACTTTTAAATACAGATTTTGACAATATACATTTTTGACAAAGCCTGAAAAACAAGAGAACATGAAACACCTTAATTTTAATTGTAAATTTAGAAAAACATAATATCAATAGAAAAATGTAACTGGCAAACAGTTGTACTACTCACATATATTATAATGTGACAAATAGCAATGAACGGGTGTCATTAAATTAGATAAACGAATTCCAATAAATCTTAATTAGCACTGGCCTTTTCTGAATTAAGAACATCAACAAACTTAACGTTAAATAATTAATACATGTAATTCTATTTTAGTGCAGAAAAAAGGCCACAATGATATTCTAGTACAAAAAGAGTTAATAGCAATAATCAAATTGTGATAAGTAAACATAAAAATAAAGAGTTAATTACAATATAATCGCACTGAAATTAATTGAGCACGTAAAATAGGTTGCAGCTGAACAATGACAACCTTATAGTAACCTGTCATGACTGTACTTAAGTGAAATTGAAACTTGAAAGGCATAGGTATGATGAACTGAATGTTCCACAAATTTTAATAACATAACGGTTTAACGTAATAAGTAATGGAAAACTGAACTTGCCTGTAGCACACAAATATTTGTAAGAGAGGAACTCATGAATGAAGGTAAAACGAATACATACAGTAAATTCCTGGGCGTAGTCCGCCGTGGTGTATCAGGAATACAGTGGTGAGAATGTGGTTCGAGGTTGAGCAAGACTGGGCGTCTGAAATGTGTGGCAATGAATTTGAAGAAATTATGCTTCGCTGAAATTGTAAAAAAGAAGCTGGAGAAAATTCGGCGTCGACAGAATTGACAGCTTGTAATGATTGAAGCACTTTCCACAGAGAAGTAATGTAGAATTTGAAGAATAACTTAACGAAGAATCGAGGCTGGACGAACATTAGAAAACTGTGAAATCACGAAAAACTGACGAGTAGAATTAGAAAATATTTTAATACCGCAACGTTTATAAGTGCGAAGACGACGAAAGTATTAACATTAAGTGAAAGAAAGAAAACATCGAAGCCTGGCCCTCCAAGAAGACCAGGATCCGCAGAACGTGAAAGTCCGAACTAGAATGAATAAAAGCTGGCGTGGTGAGAAGTAGGGAAAGCGAACAAAGCAATGGACAGAAGAGTGTGTGTGTGTTGACAACAAGAGTAGTGTCTTAGTGTTAGTATGAGAACGATTAGAGAAACGGTGTGGAATTCGGGAACGAAGACATAACAAAAAATAATTTAAGCGAGCAGTCCACTAAAGAATTACGTAAGCCTGATAAAAATAATTTCTGAATACGCAAGTTGAAGAAATGACATCAGGGCAGACAAAGAAAAATAGACTTCTAGGAACTATGGCAACATTGAAATTGGTTGAGAATAAAAAAAAAACACTAAGCCTAATATATACATTAAGACTAAACAGCAATGAAATAATGCGTGATATAAATACGCTAACGCCAATACGACGATGCAATAGTCAGACAAGAGGAAATTGATATCGAAAATCCAAATAACCTATTTAAAAATACACGTACATAAGCCTTACAAAAAAGCAAAATAAATTACCAAGCCTGTAAACTACAAGACTCGACCATAACCTTGAATTCATTGGAATAAAACGACTTTACGCCAACGGCGTAAACACCTATTTTTAATTTCCTGGTATCATAGTTCTACAGGTATACTGTAACAAAAAGTATGCTAATCAATAACAAAAGGAGTATGTCTTTTTTTAATTTCTGAACGTTTCAAGACCCAGGATCCCATAAAAACAAAAAAAAAGTGATGGGTAATGAACGTAAGTACGTATACTGTTGTGTTTGAAACTTAATAACGTTTGATCGGATGAACCTATTTTGATTAAATTTGGTACAGAGACTCGAGTATATGGGGCAATTTAATGGTAAAAGTTTAGGGTCACTACCTCCAAGTTAGAATAAAAGTCCCTTTATTACTCTTTAGATAAATGTGTTATATGTACTTTTACTCCAAGATGGGGACTACGTAGTTTTTTTAGGGTTAATTTTCTCAAACTTTTGTAAACACAACCCCACTTTATATTAAGTTAAGTACTTGCGTGCATGCTTATCTTACCACTTAAAAAAATTTTCTCTTTCCTCAAAAAATCTTTTTATTTATTGCATATTTTTAAACCGATTTTTACTTCCTTGTACAAAGTAAAGGAAGTACTTTGATCGCGAAAAATTTCAGATTTCAACGGAAATATCCATCTTGACCATCCCTTAATCCAATTTTGACTAGTTTCGGCGTGACGTCTATGGCTACGTATGTATCTCAAAAATATTAGCCGTATGATGTTGAAATTTTGAATTTAGTACTGTTGTAACATCTACTTGTGAACCTCCTTTTTTGATTCCAATCGATTGAACTAAAAATGTCAAAAAGCTTAAAATCAGTTTTTTTTTAGATTTTGGACTTTTTCTTAATTGCCGTAATAAGCGCTCATTGAGAACTTTTCAAAGATTGATCATAAGTGGTACTTATTTTCATTGGTTCCAGAATTATAGTCAAATGAAATTTTAATTAATGAAATATTTTTATTTTATAAGGGGAAGGCAAATCGGTTCGAATCGGATTTGAACTCCTTTTTTTTAATTTAAATATATTGATTTATTAATAATAAATCAATATATTTAATTTATATATTAATTTATATAATCAGAGGTTTTATTATTAACCTCTGTAAACAGTTTTACAATAAATAATAATTCAATAATAACAATAAAAAAATGTGAAAAAATAGCAGTCGTTTTTGATGAAATAAAATTTTATGTACTTTTCATTTTAAAATATGTATGTGTGTATGTAATTTAAAAGGAGTACAAGTCATGAGGTGTCCACATCAAATTTGGTGAAACATCTGATTATTCGTTTTTGTTTTCATTTTTTTGATGATTACTTCATAATAATTAAAAAAAAAAAAAAACAGTATTATTTATTTAAAGAGTGATAATAGGACTCTTATTCTATCCTAATATTTCAGGTAAGATTGTTGAATTAATAATTGTATAAATATTTGATGTTAATAAAAACTAATATTTTAGCAAATGTTTAACTGTCCACTTTATTAAAGAATTGGAGGATCGTATCTCACTTTCAAAAGAAATAAGTTTGAAAGAAGTGCACCAAAAAATATTTATGTGTAATTTAATAGGCGTACAAGGAAGTCATGTGGTATCCACATCTGATTTGGTGAAATTTCGGATTATTTTTTTTTTTCATTTTGTTGATGGTTACATCACAGTAATTTAAAAAACATAGTATTAGATAGATAAAAGAGTTACATTTATCTATAGAGTAATAAAGGGACTTTACTCTAACCTAATATTTCAGGTAAGATTGTTGAATTAATAATTGTATAAATATTTGATGTTAATAAAAACTAATATTTTAGCAAATGTTTAACTGTCCACTTTATTAAAGAATTGGAGGATCGTACCTCACTTTCTAAAGAAATAAGTTTGAAAGAAGTGCACCAAAAAATATTTATGTGTAATTTAATAGGCGTACAAGGAAGTCATGTGGTATCCACATCTGATTTGGTGAAATTTCGGATTATTTTTTTTTTTCATTTTGTTGATGGTACATCACAGTAATTTAAAAAACATAGTATTAGATAGATAAAAGAGTTACATTTATCTATAGAGTAATAAAGGGACTTTATTACTTTATTAAAATTTGCAAAAACGGGAAAATCACAGTAATAATTAACCGAGGTACTAAAACAGCCCGCAGTATTTTTTTTATTTCGTATTAGCTTTAGATTTACATCCAGTAACAAACTTTGAACAATTAATGTTGAAATTAATAGCCCCAACACTAATAATAATAATTATTTATAACACTACTTCAAATTAAATCGTTTTTCCTTAAAACCGTTTTCTTAATCTATAATTGCTTCATTTTTTTAAATTAAGAAATAGTGGAAAAACTATTATAAATAAACTGGTAAATAATCGAACGGATGTTTTATTTAATAATCTTAATTTGCTCAGAACAGGAAATAGATAGTATAATTATAAAATAAATAGACGGAGTATAACCGATAACAACAAAGGATAGCATGAAAGACTAGCCAGATAATGTGTGTGACTCCCCCCCCCCCTGATCAACCGTTAGGTATTGCTTCAGAGGACGAAATGAATAACCCACCGGGTTGGTCTAGTGGTGAACGCGTCTTCCCAAATCAGCTGATTAGGAAGCCGAGAGTTCCAGCGTTCAAGTCCTAGTAAAGCCAGTTATTTTTACACGGATTTGAATACTAGATCGTGGGATACCGGTATTCTTTGGTGGTTGGGTTTCAATTAACCACACATCTCAGGAATGGTCGAACTGCGAATGTACAAGACTTACACTTAATTTACACTCATACAATATCATCTTCATTCATCCTCTGAAGTATTATCTGAACGGTAGTTACCGGAGGCTAAACAGGAAAAAGCAAGGATGAAATGAATGATTTGTATCGTGTGTGAAAACGCCATGCTTGACCGGGATGCGAACCGGGAGTAATCCGGATGAAAGGAATGTGTGTGACTTGGGTGGGAGTAAAGAGGCGTGATCTAACGCTATATAAAGCCTTACAAAGTGGAAGAAGTGCCAGTACAGCGAGTTTTGAAGATGGAATATATCTCAAACTTTTCAACAAAATTATGATTTAATTATGAAGAAGCTAAGAAGTGTAGATTAATTGAACTCAATATAAAAAAGTAATATTTTCCTGGCATTGATTACTTATTTTTATACAGTGGAAAATTAATCGTACTAGAAAAAGATTTATTTTTGGGAGTACGTTTAAACAAACCAAAAAAAAAATTTATAATGTTCAATAAATACATCGGTATTTTTCTATTTTTTCTGATGCCACACCTCTAAAATCACCATCCATTTTGTTTTTTTATTTGTCTACGTTTACTATGTTAAATGAAAGAAACTAAAAAAAATATTCCACTGAAAAATTTACAAACAATAAAAATTACCTTAATTTTCTCTTTTGGTGATGGTGGGTGAATTGTGATGAAATATTTTTATATTATTATTAAAAGGTTTTAAAAAGTCTATATTTTTTGGCCCTCCAACTTAAAATATTGTCCCCAAAGTTTTTTTTTGTTACCTGCCCTACTATTATCCTTAAGAAGACATTATAAAGTTGATTAAAAATATGCAATAAATAATTTTTTTTGAACTAAGGGGCAATTTTTTTTTAAATGGTAAGGTAAATATGTATGTAATAAGCTTAATATACAGTGGGGTTACGTTTAAAAAAATTCGCTTTCTCAAATTTTTTCCCTAAAAAACTATTTACCCGACCATCTGGAGATATTGACTCCACCAACATTTTACGAGCAAACTAACCCATACACACGAGTCTCCGCGTCAAATTTCATCAAAATTTGTATATCCAGCGAAAGGTTATTAAGTTTTAAACACGCCAATACACACTTACGTATGTACGAACGTTACTTCCAATTTATTTTGCTGTTTGGAATTCCTGATCATTAAAGTTGAAAATACAAAAAAACCTTACCTGAATTTTTTAATTGTTACCTTTCTATTTGCAACATAGCTATAAGCCAGTAAAATAAAATCAATTAAATAAAGAAAACGTTATTACAATGAATTATATTTTTAAAAATCAAAAGAAAAACGATTATTAGTACTTGGAGTAACAGAAACTGTTCCCTTGATATGTACCTATATATATATATATAAGAATGTAAAAAAAAAAACAAAATAAACGTCCAGCTCACTTCCTATTAACTGTCTACAAACCAGACTAGGGACAACTTTTCACATCCGGTTAACTAAAGTCCACGACAGACTAGGATATAATGAAAAAGAGGGGATGAATAAAAGGAAAGTTTGTGTGTGTGTGTGTGTGTGTGTGTGTAAGCGTGAAAGTGAGAAGGAGAAAGAAGGTTGGTTAGTATGTTTCTTAAATACAAAGCTTAATAATCCTGGAAAAAACGAATCGATAATTATAACAACCTTAGTACAGATTAATCGTTTTAAACAACAAAGAGGGATGTATTTTTGGCTTCGAATAAGAAATAAAAATATACGTGACGAATATAAAAATGTTCAAATCAATTCCAATATATACATAAATAAATCTGTTTGGTGTAAGTGAATTCGTGGATTCCGTTACCGCGGCAACGTGGAATTTTTCGTTTCCTTTATATCTGCGAATATATTACGCCGGTCTATGGGAGTTTTTTTTTTTATATATAAATAGCAGATATACTGTATTACAAACTGTTTTTATTACAATAGAATATACACAAAAATGAGTTATACATCTGCAACACAAGACGAAGATTGTTCAATTAATACTAGGTATAGTACAATTTATGACAGATATTGCCTCTGTTTTCCTGTTTAGCCTCCGGTAACTACCGTTAAGATATTTCTTCAGAGGATGAATGAGGATTTTCGTTCAATATTTCCATCAACGGTCATGCTATAGAAGAAGCGAATAACATCAAGTACTTAGGAGTTATCCTCCAGAAAAACGGTAGATACACCGAGCACATAGTCAATGTATGCAACAAGGCAGAAAGGATGATAAAAAGTCTAAACATCATTATGTCATCGCAGAATGCCCCTCGGGCCTCAAAGCGCCGTTTACTGGCGACCACCGTCGTGTCTTCGCTTATGTATGCCGTTCCGGCCTGGTGGCGCTCTATCGCCATCAGGCGCAACAAAGAGAGACTGGCGAGGACGCACAGGTGTGTGCTCCTAGGTGTTGTGTCCGCACACAGGACAGTGTCCTATGCCACCCTGTGCGTGTTATCGGGTACACCTCCTATTGACCTAATCGCAAAAAAGAGGGTGGAGAGGGCACAAGCCAAGCCAGAACAAGAGGTCAGGGATGCCGTTTATAATATCTGGCAGGAAGCTGTGAGTCGATGGACGAGAACCCTCATCCCCAACATCAAGCCATGGTTGTCGAGAAGATTTGGTGAGGTTGATCATCACCTATCGCAGTTTTTTACAGGACATGGTTCCTTCAATAACTACCTGCACAAAATAGGCAAGAGAGAAGAGCCAATTTGCAACTACTGCAACGAGATAGATGATGCTGAGCACACCTTTTTTGAGTGCAATAGGTGGGATACACTTAGACATAGTAAGGCACTCACAGGTATAACTCCAGAGACATCAATAGACTACATGCTAAGAAGCGAGTCAAACTGGAATAATTTTGCTAGTTTTGTTAGACAAGTTGTTCTACAGAAATACTCCGATGAGAGAAGACAAGGTGTTGACTAGAATAGGACTGGGTGGACAGCCTTGCTGGTGAGGTCCAGCATGCTGCGGTGTGTTGGCACTGATGAGCCACCAAGGACTCCACGGGTAACAGTCAGGCAAGAGCACAAGAGCACACTGAATACTGAAGGGACCAGGTACCGCGTCGCGGCGAACTGGGTCTGGCGTGGTGTATTAGTATTGCCCTTTTGGGTCCCCAAGGGGCCAATATTGATAAAGAACTCTCAAAAAGAGCTAACCGGTAGGCCGACCTGCCTTGCCGGTATATAGCCGGTAGGTGGGGAGGCCTATTTGAGTTTAAAGACACTCCCCTGGGTGGCGTAATACCAACAACTCGGTCCGGCCCAGGGGAGCTGAGAGAAAGAAAAAAAAAAAAAAAGAAAAGTAAACAAAAAGGATGAATGAGGATGATATGTAATGAGTGTAAATGAAGTGTAGTCTTGTACATTCTCAGTTCGACCATACCTGAGATGTGTGGTTAATTGAAACCCAACCACCAAAGAACACCGGTATCCACGATCTAGTATTCAAATTCGTGTAAAAATATCTGGCTTTACTAGGACTTGAACGCTGGAGGAACTCTCGACTTCCAAATCAGCTGATTTGGGAAGCCGCGTTCCCAACTAGACCAATCAGGTGGGTTGACAGATTGCCTGTTTATACAGAACTCAACCATATTATTTCGTTTAAACATATATTGTTCCAGAATAAGATTAAAGGCCGTAAACAACCTACTTTATATAGATTTAGAATTAATTTTAGAAATCTGTTACTAAGCTTAAAAAAAATCGTAAAATTTTATTTTATCGTAAACTTTTATAGTCCTAGAAAAGGGATTCGATAACGTAGACTGGAATAAAATGTTCAGCATTTTAAATAAATTAGGGTTCAAATACAGAGATAGAACAATTGCTAGTATGTACAGGAACCAAACAGCAACAGTAATAATTGAAGAACATAAGAAAGAAGCCGTAATAAGAAAGGGAGTCCGACAAGGATGTTCCCTATCTCCGTTACTTTTTAATCTTGGAACTAGCAGTTAATGATGTTAAAGAACAATTTAGATTCGGAGTAATAGTACAAGGTGAAAAGATAAAGATGCTACGATTTGCTGATGATATAGTAATTCTAGCCGAGAGTAAAAAGGATTTAGAAGAAACAATGAACGGCATAGATGAAGTGCTACGCAAGAACTATCGCATGAAAATAAACAAGAACAAAACAAAAGTAATGAAATGTAATAGAAATAACAAAGATGGACCACTGAATGTGAAAATAGGAGGAGAAAAGATTATGGAGGTAGAAGAATTTTATTATTTGGGAAGTAGAATTACTAAAGATGGACGAAGCAGGAGCGATATAAAATGCCGAATAGCACAAGCGAAACGAGCCTTCAGTTAAGAAATACAATTTGTTTACATCAAAAATTAATTTAAATGTCAGGAAAAGATTTTTAAAAGTATATGTTTGGAGTGTCGCTTTATATGGAAGTGAAACTTGGACAATCGGAGTATCTGAGAAGAAAAGATTAGAAGCTTTTGAAATGTGGTGCTATAGGAGAATGATAAAAATCAGATGGGTGGATAAAGTGACAAATGAAGAGGTTTTGCGGCAAATAGATGAGGAAAGAAACATTTGGAAAAATATAGTTAAAAGAAGATACAGACTTATAGGCCACATACTAAGGCATCCTGGAACAGTCGCTTTAATATTGGAAGGACAGGTAGAAGGAAAATATTGTGTATGCAGGCCACGTTTGGAATACGTAAAACAAATTGTTAGGGATGTAGGATGTAGAGGGTAGACAAAAAAAAATAAAAATAAACGGAAATACAGTGAACAGAAAGTGACAACCTTATGGAAGAACATTTCTTTCTATTTTTACAGGTTTAATTGAGGAAAAACAGGTTATACAATGCAGCAAAGAATTCATTGTCTCCCAGTGCATTAGATGTACCAGTTATGCCCAAAATCAGGAATTAGTTAAGTTTTATATAGTTTCTTTTTTCTATTATTTTAAATTTTATATTTTAAAGACTCTACGATATTAGTTTTAAGTTTTATTTCACTTTTGTTTTTAATAAATTTTTATTTTATGATTTATATTATTTTTAAACCTTATAGGTTTTATTGTTTTAGAGTTATTTTACCTATTTATTACAAAAACTTCCGGGCGATGATAACGCACAGGCGTTTTTCGCCCCCAAACAAAAAGAAAAAAATCAGGATGCCTTCATAGAAAGGTATGGTATGTATGAAGCAAACAAATCCTCCATTAAGTAGCTGTACGATAAATTCCAAAAGGAAATGTGACACGAACCGAAAAATGGTCAGCCAAAAATGTTAATAGCAGTAAACGACGTGCAAACTACATATTCTGTTTATCCCAAGAAATGTGTGCGGCGCCTGTCTACCCAGTCTGGTCTCTCCGTTTGTAGTGTCCACACGGCATAGCGTTTTAAAGATGCATCCGTACAGAATTCGTGTTGTTCACGAGTTATTACTTGCATTCATTAAAAAATGTGTATCTTTCTGTCACTGTTTGTGTCATCTGTAACGCCAAACGGGGAAGAACTGGATGATTGGTTTCAGTCTGACGAGACACGGTTCCATCTTGATGGATACGTGAATTTACAGAATTCGCGCATTTGGTGTACGGAAAATCCACATCAACTGCACGAGTGTCCTCTGCAAAAACAAAAACTGAGTGTTTGGTGTGCAATTTCACATAAGCGTCATGACATACTTTCATGGTACAGTGAACAGTGAGCTCTATACATAAACATGCTGCAACAATTTGTAAACACTATATCTGTGGTTTCATGGACAAGTGATTTCAAAGGAGTTGTGCCTTCGGTGTTCTTGTGAGTATACCTTTAGAATACTGCATACAAAACTTATCCTCACACCGTTCCAGATTTGCAGAACGAAATTCTGTCGCTGCAATTCCTCAACAAACGTAACAGTATGTGTGTAAGATCATACAATGTCGTATTCAATCATGTGGACCGCATAATGGAGGCCGCTTTCCACAACTATTGTAACTTACTCATTTTCCTATAAGGTTACTTTTTGAATTCGCTGTAGTATCGATTTTTAGTCGCTATAGACTACGAAATTTTACCTATTTTTTTTCGGTTATTTTCTTTTTCTTTCACACATATAACCTTTAAAGAAAAATAAAAGTTACAGGTACTTATTTGTTATCGCATCGCTTTTTTCACTTTTTTGATGCAAATCTGTAAAAAAACAACGTATTATTACAATTTATTAAACAAAAAATATGTATGTTAGCGAGCGAAACAATTGTAGGTTGTTTGTTTGTTTAGATTATGTTGAATCAGTATATAAACGAATCGTACGTATGAACATAACCTAACCAAACATCAACTACGCTCGCTAACCACGTCTAATTAACGTTAAATATGGAAGTAATACGGTATTTAATGTCAATTAGACGAGATTAGCGAGCGAAGAAAGAGTTTGGTTACGTTATTTGATATACAGTATACGGAATCATTTGGTAATAAATACAAATAAGTACCTAAAACATTTAAAAGATACTTACTGTGGTTTATATTCTAATAATTTGTTACATGACTGCCCACAAAGGAGTGTAATGTATTTAGGATGTATGTATGTTTATTCTACGGTGCGCGCACTACGGCCAAATCGATTTAGATATATGACCCAGCGTTGGAATGCGGAAGTGTCATAGGCTATATAAATACAACTCTATATATATATATATATATATATATTTAAATAAATTTAAACAATTTTAAAACAAAGCTGTACTATATACAAAACTGTCACCGGCACGCAGCAATGGTTTTTTAGCGGTCGTATTTTTTTAATTTTTAATATTTATCTCTTGTTTAACAATATTACAAAAATGTTTAAAAACGTGCTTTATACGTTTTAGTCATACTTTAATCAAATTATTATCTTATATTGCACGAGTTTAATTAATAGGTTAATTTGCATTTCAAAAGAAAATATCAATATTGAAATTTCTAATCTATATAAATAAAAATGTAAATGTTCGTTTGTTCAAAATCTTAAATTTCCGAAGTTCTTCGCAGAGAGCTTTGAAATTTTAACACAACGTTGCATTCGAACACGCGCGTATTTTTATATACCTACTAGATACCACACCTGTGACAGGTAAAAACACGCTTTAAAAAAAAAAAAAAAAACAGCGCTATCTGTTGGACATAAAAGGAGTACACGCTATATTAAATACTTTACGATTCAATTTTCTTTTTCTTTCACACATTTAACTTTTAAATAAAAATAAAAATTACAGGTACTTATTTGTTATCGCATCGCAATTTTTTTTCACTTTTTTGATGGAAATCTGTAGAAAAAAAACAACGTATTATTACAATGTATTAAACAAAAAATATATATGTTAGCGAGCAAAACATATGATATGTGTGTCCGCTATAGATTAAAAAACTGCTGGACCGATTTAATGCGGGGGAAAAAGGGAGAAAGGGAAAAATCTAAAAAGGTAAAAGGCAAGAAGGTAAAAAAAGAAGAAGGGGAAAACGGAAAAAAGAGAAAAAATGAAAGGAGTAAGGAAGGTGGAAGGGAAATAAGGGAAATAGAAATGGGGAAAGAAAAGGGAGAGGAAACGGGGGAAGGAGAAAATAAATATGGTAAAAATGAAAATAGGAAAAGGAAAATGGGGAAAAAGAAAGGGAGAAAGGGGAAAAGGGGAAAAGGGGAAGTTAAAATTTTGTGAAGTTCCGTAATGTTCATTTTGTTAATGTTTTATCAAACTTTCAATGTGTTCATTTAATCTATGTATATATATATACTCAATTCTAGCAATAACGAAGCATTGCCGGGTCTACTAGTATATTTATAAAATATCAAACAAATTCTCAATCAAACATTTAGTACACAAAGTAAAGAAATAGTGTAGTTTTTTTTTGGAAAATGAAGTTTTTTTCATTTAACTAATATTTGTCATCTAGCACTCCAAAAACCCCGCGTAGCCGTTTTGCAATTTTTTACACCCGCACCTTTAATTTACCCTCGTTCAGAAGGATGTTTGAAAAAGTAATGGTGAAATATTGTATTGTCACCCGACCTTATTAACTGTGCAAAATTTCAATAATCGGCAATGTCAGGAAGTATGTTAAATTCAAGATACAAGATTTGAAGATAAATATGAAAAAAAACATTATGAGAAGAAAAGCAAGTAAAAAGAGAACACTGGTATCATTTAACTGGTAACAATTTTGAAAATAAACATTTTAATAACACTACCGATACTAACAACAATGAAATCATAACGTTCAGTGTTTTGCCTGAGACAAGATTGTGTTTTCGCTAGATGAACGTGTTTTCATTGTTGAGTCGTACTTCAGTTCAAAATCAGTGGTTGCAGTGCAAGATTTGTTTCGCCATAAGTACCCAGATAAACCAGCTCCTAACAAAACATCAGTATTAAGGTTAGTCGCAAAATTTAGAGAGACCGGTTCTGTTAATAACAAGGAACACAAAAGAACTGCGTCAGTGTTGAATACAGATACAGTCGCTGAAATCAAAGACCGATTACTCGCCTCACCAAATAAATCGATCAGACGTTTGTCTGCTGAAATTAATTTGTCTAAATCAACCGTTCATCGGGCGACCAAACGATTACAATTACGACCTTATCGCATTCAAACGGTTCATCGACTTCGTGAGCCCGACAAAGAAAAACGGCTACAATATTGTCAACGGATCCGTCGATTTCTGCGTGAGGGAATTAATGTTATGGATTCGTTATTTTTCACAGATGAAGCACGGTTTCATTTGGACGGCTACGTAAACAGCCAAAACAGTAGAATTTGGAGCGCTGAAAATCCCCAAGTTTATCACGAAAAACAATTACACCCGCAGAAGTTGGGAGTGTGGTGTGCGATATCGCGGAAGAAAATAATCGGCCCTATTTTTTTCGAGTACACCATTAATGCAGAACGAAATCAGGATATTTTATTTCGGTTCACTCTTGGATGAGGAAGACAGACGCTGCTGGCTACAACATGACGGTGCGACATTGCACTACGCAGGTTCAACTTCTGATTTCGTCGAGGAATTCTTTGGTAATCGTGTTATCGGTCGAGGCTTGTGGCCACCAAGATCTCCAGATTTGACTGCGGCGGATTTTTTTCTACGGGGGTTACCTCAAAGAAAAAGCCTACAGCAACAAACCACGAACACTTGAACAATTGAAAGTCAATATTGAACAAGCTGTAATAAATATCCAGCCACAATCTTTGAAAAAAGTTGCAAGAAACGCTGTAAAAAGAATTGAAGCTTGTATTCAAGAAGATGGCGGCCACTTCCAACATTCTCTCTAAATGTAAGGTAATGGATGGTAATAATAAAAATTACATTTACATTTACACATGCCTTTTTATTATTTCAGTACCTACCAATATAAGGTTGGGTTGCGTTTTATATGGGACACCCTATATTTAATTTATAATACAGAACAAAAAAAAATTCGAAGTGACACTAATATAATAAAAGTAACTCTATACAAAAAAAAGTATATATATAATAAAATTCTTAAAGAGATTACGTAATATGTTTACGGCCCGGGGAGACAAAATATAAGCCAATAAAAAGTAAATAAACTGAATAATTTTTAAAATAATTTTTTTTTTTAATATGAAAAAATAAATTATAAATATCTTGCTAAATAAATTAAAAAAAAAAAAAAAAAAAACATACATCAACCTAAATATTATACAGTAACAAACAGTATATTACCGTTGGGTAATATTTTTTTCTGTTCATAAAAAAATTCCCTTTTTTAAATGTAAAAGATAAAAAAACGTTGATTTTACTTTACAAAAAAATACGTTTACAGTAGGTGTAAATAGTATACGGTAAAAATAAAAACAAGAGAGATGGAATAAAGTATTCAAGGGAAATCGTCCCTTGATACTTTTCTAAAATTATCACAAAGACAATATTATAGCAAGAAAACCCCAACACGTTTAGCAACTAACGTATTAAGCTTAAATGTACAAAAAGAATAAGAAGAAAAAAGACATTAGTAAACACTACTCCGATGAGATTAAAAGTACGGTGTTATTTTTTTTAAATCTCATCTCTTTTAACCAACTTTTTTCACATCAACTAGAATTTTAAAACTTAAATGACAAACTGTTAACATAAAATTTATATCAAGCAGCTCAAAATAAATACCTTAAAGTGCACTAAATATAAATTATAAAAAACATAATTTTATATTTGCAACGTACAAAGACAAATAATAAATGAACCTCCGATCAGGCGTTACAAACAAACCGGTTTCAATAGTAATATAAGGCATAAGTATACATCACTAAAGCTTAAATAACGCCACACATTAAATCAATCGAAATATTGTTGTGCACCATTTGAATAGTAAGGTCCGGCATATAAATCTGACGATTAGTAATTGTTATGTTGGCACCACTGTCAATGAGAAGGCAAATGAGTGTTGTACATCGACAGGTCTATTCATGCTATTTCAGTAGCCAGGATGTCGTGGTCGGGTGAACAACGAGTGTTTTTGATTGAAGCCTATTTTAAAAATAACGACTCGGTTATTGTAGCACAGCGTTTATTTCGTAGGCATTTCAATTTAAATCGACACGCGTCTGTTCCTAGTAGGAATACGATATCGTTGCGGGTGAAGAATTTTAGGAACACATCGTCTGCTTTAAAAATGAAACCGACAGGACGAAAACGGACTGTGAGAACGCCTAAAAACATTAACGCTGTAAGGTTAACTGTTACGCGGTCTCCACATCGTTCAGCAACGAGACATGCTGCTGCGCTAACCATTTCTGATCGAAGTGTACGACGAATTCTTCATGCCGACCTGAAATTCCATCCGTATAAGATGATGTTAGTGCAACAAATGATCGGGCGTCTCGCAAAGCAGCTTACGAGGTCATCCTCTAAAATGTCCACCGGGATGCCGTTATTCTTTTAAGTGACAAGGAGCATTTTCATCTTTCAGGATTTGTGAATAAACAAAATTACCGTTATTGGGCTTCGCATAACCCACAGCAAATTCTTGCAAAACCACTTCACAGTCAATATGTTACAGTGTGGTGTGCGGTTTCAAAGTTCGGCATAATCGACTCGTATTTTTTTGAGGAGTTAAATCGCAGAGTAGCAGTAACATCTCATCGATACGTGAACATGTCGAATGAATTTCTGCGACCGAAACCGAATGACTTTCAAGGACGTGAAATTTGGTTTCAACAGGATGGTGCCACCGCCCATACGGCGAGAATCGCAATGGATGTTCTGCGAGAAACCTTTCCTGGACGTTTGATTTCCCGATTTGGCGATATTCCTTGGTCGGCGCGTTCACCTGATCTAGCTGTTCGTGATTTTTTTTCTGTGGGGGTATCTCAAACACAAAGTCTTCAGTAGTCGACCACAGTCGATTGCAGAACTCAAGGAGGCCATTCAACGAGAAATTGAAGCGGTTCCACAAGTGATGATTCACCGAGCAATGTCAAATTTTAGAATGAGGTTAAGTGAGTGTGTGAGGAGTAATAGAAAACATTTGGACGACATAATATTCAAAAAAAAAAAAACTATGTAAGTAATTCACTATAAATTGCAAAAATTGGTCTTTAATTGGATATATTAAATGGTTTAATAGTACGAAACACAGTTTAATTATTATCCCTCAAAAATCGTCAGGTTTATATGCCGGACCCTGTACTTTATTAAATACGGAGTCTTCCCACCAGTTGCGAGATATCATACGTTTTTACTTCCTTGTACGAAGTACAAGGAAATATTATAATCGCGAAAAATTTCGGTTTTCAGGTTTCAACGGAAACATTCATTCTGATTATCCTTGAATTCATTTTCACTAGTTTCGTCGTAAAGTCTGTACGTACGTACGTATATATCTCGCATAACTCAAAGATGATCAGTAGAATGTTAAAATTTTAGATTTAGGACTGTTGTAACATCTAGCTGTGCACCTCTCTTTTTCATTGCAATCGACCGGACCAAAAGCAACTAAAAAAAGCCCAACCAAAAAATTTCGATTTTGGGCTTATCTATATTTAGATATTAAATTAAAATCAATATATTTTAATTTAAATTAAAAATCAATATATTTAAATATCAAGGAAAAAAAGGAATCTGATTCTCGGCGATGTGCCTTCTCATTGTAAGATCAAAATATTTCATTAATTAAAATGTTAATTACTCTGGAACCAAGGAAAATAATTACCGCTAATGATATATCGTTGAAAAGCTTTCAATGACCGCTTATTACTGCAGTTAAGAAAAAGTCCAAGATTCAGATTTTTTTTGCATTTTGGACTTTTTTGGACACTTCTAGTTTAGTCGATTACAATCAAAAAGGAAGGTGCACAACTAGACGTTACAGCAGTCCTAAATCTAACATTTCAACATCTTACTGCTAATCGTTTTTCAGTTATACGGGATACATACATACGTACGTATCCCGTCTAATACGTACGTACATACAGACGTCACGCCGAAACTAGTCATAATGGATTCAGGGATGATTAAAAATGGATATTTCCGTTGAAATTTGAAAACCGAAATTTTTCGCGATCACAATACTTCCTCTACTTCGTACAAGGAAATAAAAACGTCAACTGCCGAAAAAATATTTAATACATAGGTATCTGGCATAACTCAGAAACGATTACCCGTAGAATGTTGAAATTTTGGATTTAGGACTGTTGCAACATCTAGTTGTGCAACTTTCCTTTTAACTGCAATCAACTGGACCAAAAAAACCCAAAATCCAAAAATTTGGATTTTGGAATTTTTATTAACTGGAGGATAAGTCTTCATTGACATCTTTTCAACCATATATCATAAGTGGTACTTATTTTCATTGGTTCCACAGTTATAGAACAATAAAATTTTAATTAATGAAATATTTGGATCTTACAAGGGGAAGGTACATCGGTTCGAATCGGACTTAATTTCCATTTTTTTTTATTTCAATATATTGATTTATTAACAATGATTAACCTCTGATTGTAAAAAAAAGTTTTACAATAAATAACAATTCAATAATAGCAATAAAAAAAGAAATATGAAAAAAAATTTGAAGTTTAGTGAAATAAAATTCTATGTACTTTTAAAAATATGTATATGTAATCTAATAGACGTACAAGGAAGCCATGTAGTGTCCACATAATTTTTTTTTTATTTACTAGCATATGAACGTCAGAATCATTGACAGCGAAAATCAGTTGTTAAACAATTGAGTCGGTCGACAATTTTATCACTAGACCGACGATTCTATCCAAATGTTGGGTTTGGATGATAATGAATACATTTTTTTTGTAGCGTATGAAAAAATGCCATACCTGACCGGAACTCGAACCCAGAACCTCCACATAAAATACTACTTTGAAACAGGGGAGATGGTTTCTTAAAATCCGCAAAAGTTATTAAATAATTACAATATAATTTTAATGTAATACTTGCACAAATGTAGTTTATAATTTTCATAAAAAGGTATTAAAAAATATATATATAATAAACGGTTAAAAAACTCAGAATATATAATCTCTTACATTTTATTTAGAATCATATGTTTTTTTTTTACAATTTTAACTTTTAAAAGTAATATTAAAATGCAATGTTTTAAAGAGGAAATGAAACCTGGTCCAAAATATCGGTATGAAAGTGATTTTTTTTTGTTTTTCTTTTTTTTTAATTACTTATCTTGGTTACAGATTACGTAGATAATATTTTGAAATGGGACAGAAAATCTCCTGTGAATATGGAATACCAACTTTTAACGTTTATATAGAAAAAAGGAAATCGTTACATTTTTATTCATTTTCTTTTATTTAAGAAAAAAATAATAATATATGTGTAGATAAACTTACTTTTCTCCCTACTGATTAGAGGTAATTATGTATAGTGGAAAGTAATATAATCTGAAGAAGTATATTGATTTTTAGCTTTACGCTATTTGCCCTAGTTTTCTTTATATTAAACATCAAAGACAACTAACAAACTGGCTGTTTAGCGAACTTAACTCGAGTTTCATGAATCATTAATAAAATCATCTCGTGTTAGATAGACTACTAACATATATTTTGTACTTTATTTATTTCACTGATCGATTCATTTATTCTGTGTAATCCCCATGTATCATGCACAGCTTTTTTGATTGCGGGGGGGGCGTAGGTAGCCGCATCCCTCAATCGTGTAAATCAATATACCTGTAGCTTGTTACATCAATAGATCTTTAAACTAGCTTATTCTTGTAATTATAATCCAACAGAACTTTAGACGGGAGAAGTTTTGAGGACTCTTAATATAAAGGATGATTCAAAAAGGACTTAATAACTTTAAAAGCATATAAACCTTTATTGAGATAAATTACGGATTTGATTGAGGTCTCATTTCATTGAAAAACACATCAAGTTTGTCACCCAATATTCACTTTATGGTACGATATGGCTTTCATTTGAAATGCAACATACAACCCACCCGCAATCGATTTCATTGCAGACTAGCTAGACAGTCGGGCGTTACTTCATCTTTCTTTCTTTTCTGTTTAGCCTCCGGTAACTACCGTTTAGATAATACTTCAGAGGATAAATGAGGATGATATGTATGAGTGTAAATGAAGTGTAGTCTTGTACATTCTCAGTTCGACCATACCTGAGATGTGTGGTTAATTGAAACCCAACCCCCCAAAGAACACCGGTATCCACGATCTAGTATTCAAGTCCGTGTAAAAATAGCTGGCTTTACTAGGACTTGAACGCTGGAACTCTCGACTTCCAAATCAGCTGATTTGGGAAGACGCGTTCACCACTAGACCAACCCGGTGGGTAGCGAACGAGGTACCCGTGCAATTGAAACTTCACGACCGATCCACTGACCAGAAAATCGAGTATCAACAAAATCTCTGACTTCTAGATGGTAGTTAGATTTCCCCGTCTTGCTGATAGTAACGACATCCAACTTGGTCATCATCGTTTGAGGAATTAGAAGATTTTAAACCATTCCCAGATAAACTATACTATTTATGGTTACCTCCTGGAACAAGAACGGGTTGTACAGTCTTTGTTTGTTTTAGGGCACAAAAACATTAAACTTAGGGCTATCACGAGTATGTTACAAATTTTCATGAAGGTTTTCACTGCCCTATATTCGGCAGTTTCGGGTGTTCACCTTACCATTGATGTGAAACGTTGATTCATCACTAAAAATGAATGTAACGTTGTCTTCAATTTTATCCATCATTTCCTAACAAAACTGCAGCCGAGCAACTTTGTCGTCATCTGTAAAGTATTGAATCACGGTTAGTTTGTACGGCTTCAAGTGCAATCGTTTACGTAATACACGCCCAACAGTCGTTTATGTAATACCATTCTCACGTGACGCACGTCGAGTTGATTTCTTCGGACTAGGTGCAAAGATTTTTCCGAGTTGTTCCATAGCAGTTTCAGGGACGCGTTGGCGTCCTGGTGATTTTGTATGTTTAATAGAACCTTCTGTCTCAACGAAGGTTCGATGCCAAGAACAAATTGAACGCCTACTAGAAGGTTCTCTACCGTAATCTCTACGAAATTTACGTTGAAATACAGTTACTGATTTCAAATAGTGAAACCAAAACAAACAGCGAGCACGTTCTGCACCAGTAAATGTATCAATTTTTTAACAACATTGGTGACAGCGCATTGGCCGAATTTGACACAAATGACATGAGTCAAAACATTGATGTTTTTTTTGCTATGAAATGAGACCTAAACTGAATCTGTAAGTTATCTTAATAAATGTTAGCTTTCAAGGATGTTTTTTTTTTTTTTTAATCACCCGGTGTAAGTGCTTCGGTCAATCTTTCCTACTATAAAAAACCTAAACATAAAGAGCTAATGGTAACTATTTGCGCTATTCCGACACACAATAATTTACCGCTCAATTATTTCTAATCTAATTTTATATTTTTAGAAACAAGTTTTATTATATAACATATTTTTATTTATAATAATTTTAAATACGCATTTTTATTTCTTAGATAAATACAACATTACTGATCGTATAAATAGAACTTACAAAATCATAACGATAGTATTTCTGTTACCTATAAAACGAAATTTCTGGGTGTTTAATAAGAAAACAAATTCTCTTGGAATGATCAAATATGTTTTGTTTGAAACGAAATCAAACCGTATTGTTTTGCTTTGAAATACCTTAAAAAAATGTTAAACCTATTACTATTATTAAATGTATTTTTATGCTAACTTATATTCCTGACTGAAGTATAATGTCATCTCTTGGGACTCCTTTAAAAGTCCGACGAAGCTACAGAAATGGGCTTCAGATTAATGTTTGTTGTAAATAAGCATCAATTACAACAACCGATATTTAGAAAAATAAAAACCTTAACTTATTTTTGTACGTATAAAATGATTTGATGTACATGATGCTACGGTTTGCTGATGATATAGTAATTCTAGCCGAGAGTAAAAAGGATTTAGAAGAAACAATGAACGGCATAGATGAAGTCCTACGCAAGAACTATCGTATGAAAATAAACAAGAACAAAACAAAAGTAATGAAATGTAGTAGAAATAACAAAGATGGACCACTGAATGTGAAAATAGGAGGAGAAAAGATTATGGAGGTAGAAGAATTTTGTTATTTGGGAAGTAGAATTACTAAAGATGGACGAAGAAGGAGCGATATAAAATGCCGAATAGCACAAGCTAAACGAGCCTTCAGTAAGAAATATAATTTGTTTACATCAAAAATTAATTTAAATATCAGGAAAAGATTCTTGAAAGTGTATGTTTGGAGTGTCGCTTTATATGGAAGTGAAACTTGGACAATCGGATTATCTGAGAAGAAAAGATTAGAAGCTTTTGAAATGTGGTGCTATAGGAGAATGTTAAAAATCAGATGGGTGGATAAGGTGACAAATGAAGAGGTATTGCGGCAAATAGATGAAGAAAGAAGCGTTTGGAAAAATATAATTAAAAGAAGAGACAGACTTATAGGCCACATACTAAGGCATCCTGGAATAGTCGCTTTAATATTGGAAGGACAGGTAGAAGGAAAAAATTGTGTTGGCAGGCCACGTTTGGAATATGTAAAACAAATTGTTAGGGATGTAGGATGTAGAGGGTATACTGAAATGAAACGACTAGCACTAGATAGGGAATCTTGGAGAGCTGCATCAAACCAGTCAAATGACTGAAGACAAAAAAAAAACATATATAAAATGATTAAAAAAATGTAACAAACTTTCAGTACTCGTCCTACCGGTGAAAATACAAAAGAAAATTCATTTTCCCGAGTAGAAAAGGTTATCAAAGTCTCGGGAGAACTTCGTGATATACTCCGTAAATAAATAATCATGAATATACTTCGAGGAAAGAAACACAAAAGAAATCATATGTTAATGAATAATAATATTGGATTTTAAACTACCTTTAATTTCTTGATTAACCGATTTTACCGTAAAATAAAAGAAAGGATCAAAACTTTAAAGTGATGGAATAAAAATACCTACAATAAGGGAAAGACGTCCATGAAAAAATATAAAGAATACTTTTTCAACAGAAAATTCAATAAATTATACTTGTTTATTTTTAATAAATAAATAGTAAAGTTGGACTAAAATTATTTAATATGACGGATAAACAATCAGTTAACTTTCCTGATCAACGTATTTCCTAATTTAAAAGGTCCAAAATAAGATATATACTATATTTTGTTGAAATCTGCACGGTCGTTCCTAAGTTATTGTTTAACAGGTAAACAAAAATTGTTGAGATTGCTTCTTTTAAGCTAACAGTTGATATTTTTATAAAATTTGAAATTATGATACAAATTATTTAATAATTCATTACTTATCGAGGTGTGTACTTAACTGTACAACATTTATTATTATTTTTAATATAATGAAAAATAACTAACCTCAACAGAAAACGAATTCAGGACAAAATTTAATAATTCAGGTTAAAATTTTACAGACTTACTTTTTATTATTTGGCGAGTTTTATACAACAAAAATATTTCATTTTCTGATAAAAACCACAATTAAACATTTGTAAGCAATCTAATATGAGATTTAGGTCTCTTTCTAACTGAGATAACCATTCTTAGAAATAACAAGGATCTTATACCAGGTTTTCTAACGAATAAAAAAAGATATAAAATAATTTTTTTTACGTTAAAACGAGAATATATTGTTTTAAATCGTATCTATGATAATGAAAGTGATATTTAACTCTACAACATAATGTTTATTCTGTTTACGACAGGAAGTAGTTGTGTAATGGTTATAGTTACTCTCAGAAAAAGCAGTTCCTAATTAATTCACTATGAACCTAAACAGCTTTACTATTTATCTAGCACCAGCAGAATTAGTTCTGTAATTATGTTGTATAAATACAGATACTTTTTTTTTATAAAGGGTGGTACAGTCTCTTTTATTGAATGTATACGATTTTGTATTGTCTTAATCGTTATTATGCATCACAGACTATTAAAATTGACCCTTTAAATTAAATTTTTATTTTACAATTAAGATCAATAAATAGGTGATTCAAAATTGCACAGCAATCTCTGTAGAGATGATTATATAGCTAAAAATAAGCAAAAAATTTGTAAACATTTTTTCAGAAAACAGTTCGTTAGCGAGTTTTAACTCACGAAACATTTACCCCTGCTCACTCTATGAAATATGTTTATATACTTCAGATTTATATGAATTTATATAGTTAAAAAAAAAAACAATACATTTTCAATGTATAAATAACAAAAAAAAAAAAATGTATTAATGCCTAGAAATAAAATAAAAATCATAGTAACATTTTCAATGTTAAGCTTTAACATTTTAGCTATCTTAATAATTCAAAACCGATTTTTTACTCGTTACACCAAAATGAAACGACTAGTACTAGATAGGGAATCTTGAAGAGCTGCATCAAACCAGTCAAATTACTGAAGACAAAAAAAAACCGTACTATAATTCTTCGGGTATAAATCGAGGGGTAAATTTGATGCATCCTTATGGTTTTTTATTTAAGAAATTAAATAAAAGTGGTCCCAGACCACTATCTTATTTAGATTTTAAGAAAAACGAGGTTAAAAACGATAAGGTTTAGTCGGAAAATATTTTTTTTTAGGTTTGGAATAAAACAACTTTGTTAATTTATCAATATAAACAAAAATTTCTAGTTAACGTTGTAGGGAATTTAATTCTGATAAGCGTGATATAACTAATAAAGATCTATTAGAATTAAACACAAATTTTATAATTTCAATTTTAATTAGAAACAAAACACACAAATTTAATCGGAAAAATTATGCAATTTTAAACAGAACAATGTACATACAAATGCTAACAATTATAAAAATAAATTTGAAAGATATTCTTCTTTAAAACATATTAAAAAGTTTTAATTTCTTCTTCGGTTGGCAATAACAGATGATCAAAGATAAGGTTTAGTGTCTAGTATTTGAATATTCATTTTCTCAGGTTCAGTAGTTCTGGAGATATAAGGTGATTTAGACGCTAACACTGAACACACACACACATATGACACACACACACACACACACACACACACACACACACACACACACACACACACACACACACACATACGCACACACACGTACACACACACACACATACGCACACACACGTACACACACACACACACACACACACACACACACACACACACACACACACACATACATACATACATACGCACACACACGTACACACACACACACACACACATGTACATGTACATGTGAACATTAATATCCGGAAAATATTCATCCAGATTTTTGGTGTTTTTGAGATTTTTGTCAAAATATGAATATCTGGTGTAAACCACATATGCCCAAATTGGATCAATTACAATACTTTCCCTTGCAGAGCTATAGCACTATCTAGATGGGAAAGTAAAAAAAATAAAATATCACTGTTTTGAAAAAATATAATAAATCTGAGAAACGGTTATAAAATTATTAACTTAAAATCGATTGTGAATTTCTCGAGTTGATTTAAATATTCAAAATTTTTAAAAGCTTATTCTAAGAATACATCTAATGACTACAGTTCACGGTACAAACAATAGAATATGACATATATACATAAGTAAAAAGCAATAACATGCAGTGTTTATTACAAACCAAAATTTAATTAAGATTCCCCGATTGTAATCTCGCATAACTATTCTAAACAGAAATTAATCACACTTTACAGAAATCCTACTTTAAATCTATTATCATACAATACTGAACTTTCACTTTGATACTACTGTTACTCCCGTTCATTAACATTATAATATTAACCACACATATACCACGTATATTATAAAATATTAACTTAAAATAACCGATTGGAATTCTGTTTGTCTAATGACATACGTTAATCTACTCAATATTTTAAACAAAAATTAGATAAAGCAATAATTCCATCATGACATTTTTATAAAAAAAAATTTTTTTCCACATATGAAATGTCCTTCATGAAATTAAAAGATTAAAAAGTTAATTTTCATTCAAAATCAATAAAAAAGTTATTCAACACTTTCTTTATTCTATTTCTGTTAATTATTATTTCTTAGACAAAAAAAAATATTTTAAGACAAAATAATTATGTGATAAATATGAAAAGAACAGGGCGTGTTAATATGAAGAGATGATTATTGTGTTTTATATAATTAAAGACACATCTCTTTATTTATTTCCATAGGAGGTAATCTAGACATAACAACAAAATATTGTTAGATAATAAGGGAATAGCTATTTTTAATTTATTTTTTTATAAAGAGATGTGTTTTGCCAAACGGATGTAATACGAAAAGAAAATGAAGAAAAACAAGGTGTGATTCAGAAAAGAGGATATATATATATATATATATATATATATATATATACACACACACACAAGTTAAGTCTTTTCTTAACAAAGTTTCTTTTTAAAAAAAAAAAAAAACTTTTACACATACATTTATTCTTTCTACAATATTATTTTGGATATACCTTCCAAATACAAATTTAATAAACAATTTTATGCTTAGATATTAACGGTGTAAGTTCGAGAGTGAAACTTTACATTAGATGTTCCTTCTACCGCAGCGATGTAGCGACTGAATAAAAATTATACGAAAAACAAAGGCTTCAACGTAATAACATTTCCTAGAATTCCACATTACCAGGAATATATTCCAATAATAATGTTCATACGTGCTAAATACTATATTCTAACTTACATATATCCCTCATTGCTTTAGTCATTTCCCTGTCTTATTTCTGTTTTTATCATTTCCCTGTTTTAACTTATATATAGAATAAATGTCGAACAAAAATGTATTAAAATAAATTAACTAACCCAAGAGAGGGAAAAAGGAAAGATGTGAAAATATAAATTATTATTTAGGGAAAAAAAATTATTTAAAAAGATTCTAAATAGCGTGAATTTATTGATAAGAAAGAACATCAGATTGAAAATAAATAAGAATAAAACAAAGGTAATGTAATGTTAGATAATAAGCAATTAAGTATTAAAATGATGGAACAGAATATACAACAAATTGTTTAATTTCGGTAATAAACTAATGAAGTCTCATCAAAAATGAACTGGCACAGGAAACAGAAGAATTCATATAAGTCATTGTGATACTAAAAAAATAGATTTAGGAATTAGACAAATACTATTACAAAATTTATATGATGTACAGAATTTAATGGCAATGAAAATGGACAGTAAAAGTAAAAAGAATGTAAGTTTCTATAATTTGAAGTTATAAAATATTGAAAATTTGACGCGCTGATAAAATCTGAAATGAAGAATTGAAGACAAATTGGAGATAAAAAAAATATGTGGCACAATATTTTAAAGATATGATCATATTAAAACATCCAGTGTTAAAGTGTTAGTGTCTCAGCCTGTCATCTAAAAGGTCCTGGGTTCAAATCCTGGTTAAGCATGGAGTAGTTTTCATATATTATCAAGTTCCCATTCTGTTTACAAATTTTTCATGATATACGGTGAAATAATAAAAAAAAAAATCATCATAATTATGTAACTTGGTAATAAAAATATGTTTAGAGAAAAATCATAAAATAAGAAAAAGATAAAAAATAAATAACTGAGAATGTTGGGCTTAGTAAATATACGAGTATATTTATTTATTTTATTTTATTTTCCTATCGTTGCAATCTGTTCCAACTAGTGAACAATAAGCAACTCAATGAGATGAGAATGATGTATATGACATGTAAATAAGTTGTAGTCTTGTACAGGCTCAGGTCAGCCATTCCTGAAATCTGTGGTTAATTGAACCCCAACCATCAGTAAAACACCAGTATCCACTATCTAGTATTCAAATCTGTATAAAAGCAATTATCTTTTACTAGGATTTGAACATCAGAACCTTCAATTTCAAAAAACCAGCTGTTAAATAACTGATTTACAACAACAAGTTAATCACTAGACCAGCCCAATGGGCAAATATATATATATATATATATTTTGAAGTTAAAAAATTAGCAAAAAGAAAAGAAAAAAGGAAAAATAGCATTAAAAATTAATTAACTTTTAAGTAAAATCAAAAAAGAAACTGTTTTGATTTGGAATTGTTAATATTCTGTATTCAAAGAATGCTAATATTTGATAACACTAAAAACATCAACACTAAACACTGAAGCTTCAACATCAGAACAAAATTAGGCTGATTATAATTAATAACAAAACGAAAGTAATGAAATGTAGTAGAAATAATGGACCACTGAATGTGAAAATAGGAGGAGAAAAGAATTATGAAGGAAAAAGAAAAGAATTATAATAAAAGAATTATATGGAGGTAGAAGAATTTTGTTATTTGGGAAGTAGAATTACTAAAGACGGACAAAGCAGGAGCGATATAAAATGCCGAGAATAGCACAGGCGAAACGAGCCTTCAGTCGGAAATATAATTTGTTTACATCAAAAATTAATTTAAACGTCAGGAAAAGTTTTTTGAAAGTATATGTTTGGAGTGTCGCTTTATATGGAAGTGAAACTTGGTCGATCGGTGTATCTGAGAAGAAAAGATTAGAAGCTTTTGAAATGCGGTGCAATAGGAGAATTTTAAAAATCAGATGGTTGGATAAAGTGACAAATGAAGAGGTGTTACGGCAAATAGATGAAGCAAGAAGGATTTGGAAAAATATAGCTAAAAGAAGACACAGACTTATAGACCACATATTAAGGTATCCTGGAATAGTCGCTTTGATATTGAAGGGACAGGTAGAAGGAAAAAGTTGTGTAGGCAGGCCATGTTTGGAATATGGAAAACAAATTGTTAGGGATATAAGATGTAGAGGGTATACCAAAATGAAACGACTAGCACTAGATAGGGAATCTTGGAGAGATGTATCAAACCAGTCAAATGACGGAAGACAAAAAAAAATATATATACAATTAATAAATACTGGAGGAAACATTATTTTTAATAATTCATAATTTAGATTTATAGTTCGGCCAGTTGAAACGAGAGGAGGAAAAAATAATTTTTATTATTGACAGTAATTAACTATACCTACATTATTTCACCTAACGAGTCATATTTTAAAATCGCAAAAGAAAGATATATTTCCATGAAGAAATATGATTACTATTATGACCAGTAAACTAATTGTAGTAGGAGGTTCGGGTAAAGCCAAAAATTTACCCTAGGCAAGATAGCTACAAGGGTGGATTGATAAATTTCTGACCTGATAAAGAAGACAACCACCATTTTTGGGTTTTTTTTTTTAGTTTTATTTTTCAATACAATCTCTACAAAGACAAATACACTTTTCATACAGATGCTCTACTTTAGTTATACCATTTTTATAATGTAATTCATGAAACTCCTCAAAATACCCATTTACAACATCAATAACTTCCTCATTGCTCCAAGTCATTCCACCAAGTCATTTTTGAGGTTGGGAAATAGGTGGTAGTCGCTGGGTGGTAAATCTGGTGGATGAGCAAGTAATTTCAACTTTAGTTCGTTGATTTCAGCCATTGTAACAATTGATGAATGTGCTGGTTTATTGTTATGATGAAACAAGTTTTTTTTTTACTAGATGTGGTCATTATTTGTAACCTACACATTCTTTTGATATTTTAACAGTCTCAGCTATGTCATAAACTTTTGATCAGCGGTCTTCCAGCACAATTTTATAAATCTTTTCTACTGTTTTAGGAGACATCACCTCAGTAGGGCGTCTGTAGTGTGGTCTCAGACCTCAGAGCTCAGAGCTCTTATGACCTTTTTTAAATTCAGAAATCCGCCATTTTATCACTGAATATGATGGAGAAAAGTCTTTTAATATTGTGTCAATTTCTTGTTTGATTTGAAGTGGCATTAAACCATTCAAATCATAAATCCATAATGGGTGTTTCTCCCTTGCTTTGAATTAAAAGTTACATAGTTTCCACTTATATTGAGACATTTACCAAACTATAACAACACATTTGAGAACTATCTTTGAAGAACTCTGCCACCACAATATCCAATCAGTAGTATTAACCCTATCGCTCAACTACGTATTGGTTCCAAAGATCTTGAGAAAAGTAACAGTAGACAGCATCTTTAGTAGTCATGATTTTAATATTTACCTATGATGTAATATGCGATTACTTCAAATCTCAAAATATTCACACTGGGTTTCCAGACACAAAGTGTACTGGATCAGCCAATTTTTGCAACAACTCTCTTGGTATGCTGATGAAGATATGCTGATCGAGAAAAAATGAAAAAGAAGAAGACAAGAAGACTTGATGAAGAAGAGTAGTAAACTGGAATCTTCCTGGGAATAAATCATGGGTATCATCATCACCCACTGAAATTTAATTATGACTTAATTCAATACAATGCTTCATCTTCAAAGCAAAAAATCAAAGGTTAAATCTTCTGCTGGTAAGGTTTTGTTTATAGTTTTCAGATTCTCATGGAATTATATTTAAAATGTAACTACTAAACCAGTTTACAAAGTTCTGTGGCTGCTTTATGCTACAATTTATAAAAAATATAATTGTAGTAACTAAAAGTAATATTGCTCAATCATACCAAACATTTCAGTTCTTCTAAAATTCACCTGAATGATAAACAAGTTATAATATGAAAAATATGTCATACATGTGACATAATTGTGGCTAAGACAGCACCCAAAAGATTTTATATGCAGCATGTTTTGGAACCTAAAAAATCGATCAATGTTGGTGAAAATAATAATGAAAAAATCTGACAAAGGGTTACGTAAATTCCTTTGCTCTTGATATATATTTTTTCAAACATTCCATAGAATTTTTAAATATTAATAACTTAATTATGCAGTACTTAAGAGTACAATTGCAAAAAATATTGTGAAATGTTCAGTAAACAAAATTGAGTCTGATTTGACTTGTTTATTCAACCTTACATAATAATTTGAATAACAATCACAACTTAAAAACACATAAAGTATCAGAAATCATAAAAAATTCAAAATACTTTTTAACTCTTTAGTCAGGTCCCACAAGATTCTCTTTTTAAAAGAATTCCCATTAATTTCCATGGTATGTAGACAACATTGGTGTTAATGTCATCTAAATTAATACTAGAAGCAGTTGGATTTTCAATACCAAAAATTAATGTTTAAAATTTTTATTTTAAGTACAGGTCCTTTCTAGACTGTTTGTTTTTTTTTAAGTTTATTTATTAGAGTAATTATTAATTTCAATAAGTTCTTCTGACTTTTGCGATGTAAATCAACAAATTGAAAAAAAAAATTAGTTTACTAAAAAAAATATAGATACCATATTGTTCCTTAGTCCAATTGGATTCAAAATCAAATCAGTGCTGGAATGCTGGAATATAACTATATATATTGCCAAATTCAGTTTTTTTTTCTTTTTTGAGTTTCAAGATATGATGCAAAAACTGTTAGAAAGTAATTTTAAATATCCCCTACCTGAAATCCTGTTGACTTTAAAACTTTGGAATTTTAAATAGTTTAAGAGATAATATCATCATAGCAAAACTCAATTTTCTAATATTGGAACAGAAAAAAAGTCAAAAATTAAAAATGACAAAAACTACCCTTTTTTTAATTTTGTACATATAAAGAAATTTGTTGAGCCATTTTTGAAAAATTTATGTTAAGCTAGTCCATAAATATTAATCAAAATATAGGCCAACAGATGTACAAACATTTTCTGGAAATTTTTGTAACTTGTTTTGTGTTTTTTGGACTAAGAGGGTATTGAAACGACAACATTTGCAAAAACCTGGATACCTCAAATTTTGTCCGATTGGCATATTTTTTGTTGTAGCTATGCCGAAAAATAGTTAATTCTATGATAATCATAACAGTTATGGGAATAAATAATGAATAATTTCGTTTTGGGTAAAATATTTCATGTAATTATCTTTCAAACTTAAAGTAATATGTCAAAGGTTCTCAAATTAATTTTAACTTTTTCTTTATTAATTAGCTAAAAAATAATAATAATAACAATCAAATAGAACACATACAATTCTTAAAAAATTATTTCCAAAGCTTCCATCTAAACCAAAAGGATTTTTTTTCTTAATTTATATTTTTAAAATATTAATTTTTGATGAAATGAAGATTATACATTACAATTTAAATTGATAAACACTGTTTGTTTCTTTTAACGTACTGAAATAACAATTATTAATCAATATAATTAACTGACAGAAATAATTATCAAAAATTTTAACAAACATAAAATTTGTTTATCTTCAAAAATTTTTTTTATTCTCTTTGTATGATTATTTAATTAAAAATCACACACACAAAGAGAACTACAAAATATAATAGAATTACAATCATGAAATGATTGGTTCTGTATTGTGCATAAAACAATAACGGAAACAAATTGGTTTAGGAGCATATGTATATATATATATATATATAGATATATGTAGTTAGTAGGCAGAGAAGAAGGAACAATATAAATATCTGATAAACCAATTTCTGTTAATTAATGACAAATTGGGTAGGCTGTACAACATACGTATAAAAGAGGTATATCACCAACCTATTATAAATGAAAAGATTTATCTATACATATATTTCCTGTTAAGCATTTTTATAACCTAACCTCTCCCCATCAACAAACAAAAAAAAAAAAAACCTATACAAACAGATATAAATTGCTTTATCCTCGAAATTTCAATTACCCTTTTTTCAATTTGAATGACAAAACAATATCATAACAAGTGTTACAACAGTATCTAATTGAGAAATTCAATTTACAAACCGAAATATCAACTGCCGGATAAATCAGCTCTTTATTAAATTATTGTATTATCATAAATGAGTAATTATTATATATATTTATTTTAAAATCAATAAACAGTAAATTTTCATCGATAAACATAATGAAATAATTAAATAAAGGATTTTTTTTTTATCCTCAAGAGAATATGGGTTTAATAAATTTATTTTTTTGTTTTCAGGTGGATATTTTTGCACATTATATGTTCAGACAATAAATAAAGATTAGTTTTCCTAAGATTTTCATAATTAACATTCATACTTAACACATCATCACTTTCTTTCTTTCTTTTTCCTGTTTAGCCTCTGGTAACTACCGTTTAGATAATTCTTCAGAGGATGAATGAGGATGATATGTATGAGTGTAAATGAAGTATAGTCTTGTACATTCTCAGTTCGACCATTCCTGAGATGTGTGGTTAATTGAAACCCAACCACCAAAGAACACCGGAACCCACGATCTAGTATTCAAATCCATGTAAAAATAACTCTGACTTTACTAGGACTTGAACGCTGTAACTCTCGACTTTCAAATCAGCTGATTTGGGAAGACGCGTTAACCACTAGACCAACCCGGTGGGTTAACACATCATCACTAATTATATATAACATTTACTTTTATACTTAATAAATATCTTATTAGTTCTCTTTCTCATTTGTATTAGTTTTTTCATATTTTAAGCAACCAACTAGGGACCATGCCAATATCATTTCTTTATCGTTTTTTTCCACATTTCCTTTATTTTCTCAGCATGCATCTGTTTTTCTTTTTATTGATTTTCTTCATGTGCTCTTTCTTCCTTCAATCATTAAGAACATTTGCACTATAAATTATTTCTCTAAACATCATTCTATCGTTCTGTCTTATCCTTAGATCTTAGAGTTTCTTTTTCATCTGTTTTACATATCCTGTTTGGCTTTTAATTTCCAATTTTTTTTTAAATTTGATTATTTTAGTCTTTTTTTTTATTCATTCAAATAACATTTATAAGGAATCTTCTTTTCCTAATTGCGACTTCTAAATCTTCTAGTGTTTTATAATAATTTCCACAATTGATTTAGGTTTGTATCTTTCTGTTTTCCTGGGATCATTGATGTACCTTACAATTTGCCTTTTGTTTTAGAGGAAATTTTCTAGGATCTTTTTTTTATTGTTTCAATTCCATATAACAACAGTGATCTAGGATCATTTTACATTCATAAAATGATTCTTTTTGTTGGTTAATTGGTAAGTTTCTACATTATTTTGTATTTTTTATTTTTTTATTATTATACTGATTCTAAAAATTTTGTTTCAGTTTTAACACCATAATTAAATCAAAAACTTTTTGAACGGTTTGACTGGTCGGTCCTTTGCTATTTTGAACTTTATAAATCAATTTAATAAAACAATTTGTTCAGTGACACCATTTCAATCTAAAAAGTTTTATTTTTTATTAGCGTATTAATTATCCACACTTAACAACAATTTTTAATCTAAATGAACTTTTATTCTGCTCAATTATCTCTTCGATGTCGATTTACTCTTTCCTTTATTTCTAGGTCGTGAAGATATTATACTTTCAACTATTTCTTTGCTCTAATTTTCAGTTAGTAGTTAAACATGTTTACTATTAAACAAACCAACATACTTGGTGTTTATAGACCTAGAAAAGGCATTAGATAACGTAGACTGGAATAAAAAGTTCAACAATTTAAAAAAATTAGGGTGCAAATACAGAGATAGAAGAACAATTGCTAATATGTACAGGAACCAAACAGCAACAGTAATAATTGAAGAACATAAGAAAGAAGCCGTAATAAGAAAGGGAGTCCGACAAGGATGTTCCCTATCTCCGTTACTTTTTAATCTTTACATGGAAATAGCAGTTAATGATGTTAAAGAATAATTTAGATTCGGAGTAACAGTACAAGGTGAAAAGATAAAGATGCTACGATTTGCTGATGATATAGTAATTCTAGCAGAGAGTAAAAAGGATTTAGAAGAAACAATGAACGGCATAGATGAAGTCCTACGCAAGAACTATCGCATGAAAATAAACAAGAACAAAAGAAAAGTAATGAAATGTAGTGGAAATAACAAAGATGGACCACTGAATGTGAAAATAGGAGGAGAAAAGATTATGGAGGTAGAAGAATTTTGTTATTTGGGAAGTAGAATTACTAAAGATGGACGAAGCAGGAGCGATATAAAATGCCGAATAGCACAAGTGAAACGAGCCTTCAGTTAAGAAATACAACTTGTTTACATCAAAAATTAATTTAAATGTCAGGAAAAGATTTTTGAAAGTATATGTTTGGAGTGTCGCTTTATATGGAAGTGAAACTTGGACAATCGGAGTATCTGAGAAGAAAAGATTAGAAGCTTTTGAAATGCGGTGCTATAGGAGAATGTTAAAAATCAGATGGGTGGATAAAGTGACAAATGAAGAGGTATTGCAGCAAATAGACGAAGAAAGAAGCATTTGGAAAAATAGTTAAAAGAAGAGACAGACTTATAGGCCACTACTAAGACACCCTGGAATAGTCGCTTTAATATTGGAAGGACAGGTAGAAGGAAAAAATTGTGTAGGCAGGCCACGTTTGGAATATGTAAAACAAATTGTTAGCGGTGTAGGATGTAGAGGGTATACTGAAATGAAACGACTAGCACTAGATAGGGAATCTTGGAGAGCTGTATCAAACCAGTCAAATGACTGAAGACAAAAAAAAACTATTTAACATAAGTATGTAACAAGAGATAAATATTAAAAATCAAAAAAAACTGCCACAAAAAAAAACACTGTTGACAAACATTACTCATATTAATATACGATAATTAAAGGGTGTGCGGGTGACATTTTGTATATAGTAATGTTTTTTTTTAATTTTTAAATTTATTTAAGCATACATATAAAGAAATACATATTTATAAAGCCTATGACAATCCTGATAACATAAGGATTCCAATGCAGGGTCATACATCTAAATTGGTTAAGCTGTTGAGCTGCTACAGTGGAAGAAACATACGTACATACACCCTAAATACATTACGCTCCTTTTTGGGCATTCATGTTATTACATCAACTTCATTTTTTTTTTATAACAGCTTGGAAATAATCTATAAACTTAACTTTTATCAGATTTATTGTCATTTTATTCTAAAACACTTCCTTTTTTTTTTTTTTTGATTTTGACTACTTTAAGACACGTTCCAATCTCCATCATTTCTTTCTTCTTTGCTCTTCTCTCTCTTCCAAGTACCTCTTCATTCTTTCGGCATGTTGTTCTTTGCATTCTTCTGACAATTTCATTTTCAAATTTTCTAATCAACCTTTTTATTCTTGGAAACATTCTTAACACCATAATTTTGGTTTTAAAAGTATATCTACTTCTAAAATTAAAAGTAATTTCCGTTAAATTTTTAAATTAACTTTTTTAATACATTTAGCATGTTTTTTTTTTTTCTTTTAATGCACGTAATTTTCATCTATTTCACGTTTCCACTGGTGTGTTACAGGACATCTGTATCTTGTAAGTTTTTGCCTCTAATAACATTAGCTGTCATTCACTGACAGAACTATTATTTATGCTGTGTGCTGCTTAACAGTGTATAAGTTTTACAAATGTGTAACTTTTTTACCAAAGTATTCGTAAAAATTTTACTTTTTTTTACAAACTATGTAGAAAATGTATTGCACGGTAGGGAAATCGGGAGGAAGAATAAGGATGCCTCACCATAAATACTCGTACAGACAGGACATGCATAATCAATACTACAGCTTAAGTGTTAATTCAGTTTATTTTAAAAAATAAAAGAATTGCTTAGTTAATTTGTTTTACCCATTTTGATACAGTAACCGAAGAAAATGAATCTTTGTTTTTTCAATTTATGTTATTCTTTTTTTACATTTGATGTATTTCATTGTTGTTTCTAAATTAAAATGTGTTTTTATTCTAAACTGGACCTAATATTTTTCTAATCATTCAGTTTAATATATTAATCTTTTTAATTGCTGAATATTAATTCTAAAAATTAAATAAAACTACCCTTTTTATATAATAAAAATTAAGAACTCAAATAAATAACTTGTAAATTTTATTTAACATTGATATGTTTATCTCAGTCTACAAAAACTTTAACAAAAATTCAATTTTTGAAGTTTACTACATTTCAATGCAGTGAGCTTGAAATGGTGTAACATGGTAATAATAATTAATAAACAAGAAAATTTTGTTAATATATGAAAAAATTATGTACATTAATGATTAAGATTAAGGAAGTTTACATCTGTTCTCAATGTCACTTTATTTCTGAAAAAAGTAAGTGATTCTTGCAGAATAAATATTGACTCAATTTTCATTCAATAATGTATCATTTGATCCATCCTGGAGTACAAATATGTCAATATCATGAGTACTTTTAGGTGGGATAGATGTAGAGTCTCAAAGCCCTACTTTTGAAGGAATTATTTGTCAGTTTTGAGGTAACGCTACTGGTAGCATGTCTCTTACTCACTAATTCATTCACTCCATCCCATTGTTGGTGTTTTACGACTTTGTATTTGTGGTTCTGCCTATGGACCGGTCCAATGATTCAATTGCTATCCACTGATTACATAAAAGCTTAACCAAGAATTAAGAATTTATCATAAAATGAAGTCTCATAATCCCTCCTATGCATCATTATACTTAATTAAAAAAATAAGTAATCAAAGAAACAGCACTTGTAACAAAATATTTGTGACCAGAAGTTGTTTTCTGTGCCAAACTTTTTAACCCACTCAGTTTCCAATTTATTTGTTTATTTATCTATTTATTTATTTTCCCAGAATTACTAAAATATTGTTTTTTTTTAATTTTTAAATAAATCACTCTACAAAATAATTTTACACATATACTTCATTTTGAATCACAAACCACAAAAAAGCAATCATTTGTGACATTGAACAGAGTAACTGGAACCAGGTACACAAACCTACTAAGGTTTATAAAAAAAAGAAAGGAGGAAAGTAAAAGGTAAGACAGTAAATAAATGATTAAAATTAAACATCAAAAGATTTAAACCAGAAATATTCGAGAAAAATAAAGTAATTAGTATATTTAATATATAATTTTCTTATTTTTTAGATCACAGAAAAGCTTCTTAAGGGACTTCAGTAATTAGTACAGTACAATATTAATCTTCATAAAAATATATCAAGAAAGAAATATCAAATTACAACACGACCAAGTACATGAAGTTATTTGGTTCAACGTAATTTTGTTCAGGTATATTTTAATGAGAGCTGACTTTTCAAAGTAAATACGTGGGTTAAAACTTTTTTCTACCGCAATATCCTCTTTCTATATACTATACTATATTACTTTTATAATTTATTTATCCAGATTAAATTTTTTATAGTCCATTTTTTCTTTCTTTTTCCTCTGTACATTAAATAACTATATATAATATTTTTTCAGCCTCCACAAAGTACAGAATTAGAATTTCTAAATGTGTACTTTGCAGACGCTGAAAAAATATTATATTAAATATAGTTTTTTATATTATATAGTTATTTAGTAATAAGTAAAGAACATTCTAAGAACCTGAGACTGTACCAAAAAAAATGGAATTTTAAAAATATTATTAAACTAAACTAATATCCTAATACGCTTATAAGTTACAAACTGGAATTCAATTATGTATAAAATGAAAAAAAGGTGACAACACAGTTGTAGGGTTTAACAGTCACACAGCTAAAGTGCTACAACTGTGGGTTGTTTCTGATTCACAGTTTACACACATAACTTAATTTAAAAATTTGTCATTTTATTTCAATATAATATTTTTTCGTTTATTTAATTCAATAATTCTAACTAAAGTGCGTGCGCATACTGTATTTAATTCACACAGGTGTGGCAGTACTAACAGCGAAGGTTGGCGCTAATTAAACTACTGTAATTACACAACTTAAAAAGAACAAATTTTGCTCATACGATTGGCGGACCAGTATAGTCACGAGTCCAGGTGCCTAACACTGGTAACACACCTGGTAACGAGCTCACTGGGTGATAAAGTTTTAGACCCGGCTAGACCGAGTTACTTTTTTACACTTTAAATATTTTATTAATTTATTTAATCATACCACTCATCAGTGACATCAGAACAAAGCAGATAACTACAACAAAATTTTTTTGAGGTAGGAGTGTGATTTATCAAAAGTTTTTTTTTTGTTGTAAATACTGTTATTTTTTAATTGTTAACTAACATGCCTAAGAAAAACATGACCTTAATCAGGCAAAATCTCAAAATACTGAGGATGACCTTGCTTTACAATCTCAACCCCAAGAGTTTTTTAGTTGAAAATTTAATGGCATCAATGCCCCATATATAGATGTAATCTGACCAAGTTTTGTGAAAATTGATCCAGCAGTTCTGGAGATACAAGGTGATTATCAATTTACATCTTGTAAATCTAAATGTGTGCGCGCGCTCACACCCACACACATGAACATCCAGAAAATTTCCATCCAGTTTTTTGGGTTTGTTAGATGTCAAAACATCAAGATCCAATGAAAACCGCATATACCCAAATTGGACTGATTACAATACTTTTTCTACAGCTATAGTTCTGCTGTAGCACTAGATGGGAAAGTAAAAATACAGTATGCAACTACATTAAAACGAGTTCAGTTTCAGGAGCATCAACAAAGCACGAAAAGCAGTTTTTAACTCTCCTGACATATTTCGTAAAGAAGTCTGAATAAAAGCAAAACTATCAATAGACATTTGTAAATCTTGAGAAATCCTTTAATTCTATTAAAATGAGAATTTTTATTTTAAATAATCGTACAAAAATCAAAAATGAATAAAATAAGCATGTAATCTACCTCGGTAGCTTTTTTTTTTTATTCATACATGAAAAAAGCAATAAATGGGTTTTCTTACGAAGTAATTATTATAATATCATCAAAATATTACAATATAAGTACACATACCATCAAAATAATATGATTAAAACTTATAGAAATGTCAAAAATAAATTACGATACGGACAAGGCTTGTAACATTAACGTAAAGTAACAGGTTAAGAAAGACAGTAAAGAAATAAAGACCATTAATATGTAAGTAAAAATTAAAATTAAAAAACACGTTAAGTTTAATATTTTTTTAATAATTTTATCTTCATTAACAATATATATAACATTAATAAAAAAAATATTTAAAAAAATCATATAGCTTTCAAGTTAACATAAAATTTGTTATTAAACATATATTTATAGATGAAAAAGGTTATATAAAAGACATAATTACAAAAAATATAATTATCATACTTCTGGATCATAAAAAATACTTTCAATTAACAGGAAATATATAATAATGCCAGAAAAAAAATCTGAAACAACATTTGTATTTAATATAACTGTTATAAAATAGTATAACAACACAAAATTTACTTAAAATAATACAATTATCATCAAAATTTCTTGCCCTTTTTTTAATCTTTACATGGAACTAGCAGTTAATGATGTTAAAGAACAATTTAGATCCGGAATAACCGTGCACAGTGAAAAGATAAAGATGCTATGATTTGCTGATGATGTAGTAATTCTAGGTGAGAGTAAAAAAGATTTAAAACAAACAACGAATGGCACAGACAAAGTCCTATGCAAAAACTACCGCATGAAAATAAACAAGAGCAAAATGAAAGTAATGAAAAGTAATAGAAATAATTTAGATGGACCACTAAATATAAAAATAGGAAGAGAAAAGATTATGGAAGTAGAAGAATTCTGTTATTTGGGAAGTAGAATTACTAAAGATGGACGAAGCAGGAACGATATAAAATGCTGAATAGCACAAGCGAAACGCAGTTTCAGTCAGAAATATAATTTGCTTACATCAAAAATTAATTTTAACACCAGGAAAAGATTTTTGAAAGTATATGTAGCTTTATATCGAAGTGAAACTTGGACGATCAAAGTACCCAAGAAGAAAAGATTAGAAGCTTTTGAAATGCAGTGCTATAAGAGAATATTAAAAATCAGATTGGTGGATAGAATGACAAATGAAAAGGTTTTACGGTAAATTGATGAAGAAAGAAGCATTTTGAAAAATATAGTTAAAAGTAGAGACAGACTTATAAGCCACATATTAAGCCATCCTGGAATAGTCGCTTTGATATTGGAAGAACAGGTAGATGGGAAAAATTGTGCAGCCAGGCAACGTTTGGAATATGCATAACAAATTTTTAGGGATGTAGAGGGTTTACCAAAATGAAACGACTGGCACTAGATAGGAAATCTTGGAGAGCTCCACCAAACCAGTCAAATGACTGAAAACAAAAAAAAATCTATTATACAAGGTTACTCATTGAAATTTTATTATAGACTTTTAATAGTAGCTCTACGGAGTTGGTAGACCTGGATGATAGTTGTCACACTTTTACTTAACTCTTATCGCTTAGATTTACCATATAACAATACACTGAAGTGCAATGAACTTTTTCAACAAAATATTCTATTAAAATAATGATATAATTATCACTAGTACTGTCCTTCACATATAGAATTTCTTTGTTGTTTCAAATCGGTGCTGTACTTCCAACCCATCCAATTATAATATGGGTACACACATTTATTCTGTTAAATAAACCAAAATTAATTGTAAAAACGGCTTATATTCCAAATGATATTGGCACTATTAAAATGCTTTCAAAAGAAGCCTATATAATATTTATGAGTAATTCAGCTTTACATTTTTCAAACTACTGTTTGATTCTTCAAAGAAATTATTAAAAGGTTATAATTTTCATTCTTTTATGTTATAGATACATCAAAAATGAAAAGTTAACAATGTCTGCTGATTTGATGGGAGTTGTTTTTTTTTTCAAATTGTTAATACATGTAAAATTTGTAAAAAAGATTACATGAATTAATAGTAAAAATAAACAAAAACAAAAATTTTATTTATGTATAATGATATCATATAAAGCACATGTTCATTTGAATGGTTTTGTTAGAAAGCAAAATGTGCACTGATTATGATGAGCCATTCAGTCATGTTTGACCCTAGGCAATTCCATAAGCGAATGTTCATCACGATTGTCGATCATGTACGGCTTATTTAGGTTGCGCTAAATGTCCATTACTGGATGAAAAATATGATCTAGTGGTGAACTAACGTCATATAGGATTTAGATTTTTGAGAATGATTAAATCTTAGTGTCAACTTCTTGTATTTCCTCTTTTTGTTATAATGGTGTAAAGTTTTTTTTTTTACTGACAAAGTGTAAACGTTTATACAATGATTGAAAACACTTAGTTTCAACAAAATGGGTTAACATTGTATACAATAAGAATATTAATAATGTAATACATGTATGGAAATTCGTTTTTAATCTTATAAGACATCCTGACTTGACAATGCATTATTCTGTTTAAGAGGTTACTTAAAAAGTAAAACACAACCTTATCGACTTATCATTTTTTCTTAACTGAAAACCACAATCTGAGAAGAAACAGCAAAAATTTCTGTTAAAAGGTAACAATTATGAAAAATGTTTATAAGAAAATGCGAGAATAGCTGAAAGTGACCATCATCAAGTAATAGATTTATAATATAGTTTGTAAATTTCATACTTTTTAATTATAAATGCAATTAAAAAATTTTTTATTAAAATAGTACAATAGAATAAAAAAATTTTATAGTTTTGTTACTTCTGTATCTAAATTTTTCTATATGTTTTTTTTATAAAGAGAGAATATATTTTAGAAATACTTTTCCCATGTAAATGAATGGAAAAAAAAGAAGCATTCAGATTTAATAGTTACATCATTTTAAATGAAAAATTTTAAAATAATGTACCAAAAAATAAACAGTAGGAAATAACAAGGTTTATAATTGTATAGTGAATTTCTCATCAGAGAGAAAAAAAGACAATAGAAGAGAGAATTTTTTTATGATGATCTATTGAAGAAAAGTAACAGCTATAAAACCAATTTTTAATAACTTCATAAAATTTAAATGAAGAAATAAAAAATGACCCAATTTAAGAAGTCGTTTGAAAATTTTGTTAACAGGTTTTTCTTTATTCAATAGCCTGAAAATGATTTAAGAACTTTTTTTGTAATACAAAAAAAATCCATAAGTACACATGGAAATTAAGATATCATTGATGATTATTATATTAATAAATATGTAAGAATTTACAGAGGCTCTGAATAATTCAAATCACATTCAATTAAGATAACCAGTAGATATTTTGATGAATCAGAAAAAATATACATCTAGCCCTCAAAGAAACAAAAAAATTAAGCGTTCTGCAATAAAAAATCATTAAGGACTTGTAACAATAAAAAGCTAAATGAATTTATAATGAATCTCCAATTTTCTCAACCATTAATTAGAAGTGAAGAAGATATAATATAGTAATAAAAAACACCATAAATGATGATTTGGCCACATAAATTAATATTACATAGAAAGAAAACAAAATTAAAAGAAATAAAACACTTCCTATGTCTTATTATGTGTTCCTTTTTTGTTTAAAAAAAAAGCAAAAAATTACAAGGAAATTGTACAAGATTAAAATGAAAAAGATTAAAAATCTCATTTGAAAAATCATAAAAGAAATTTGTCAATAAATGTATTTTGTAGACAGTCTCGCCTATAAAATTATATGATATGAACATTACAATAAAAAAATAAGGCCAGATTACGGATTAGTAACATAATTTAAGCTATTTTTAATATATTTTAAAAGATTATAACAATTTCCAGAAGATTAAAAAATTACAATTATTATTCATGAAGGAACAAAACAGAATCCTCCATCTAATGGTAGGTGAATTGAACACAGCTGTTGGATTACACGAGATCGTTTAAGGATATACTTCAGAATAGTAAGATAAATGTAACGTTGATAAAATTTAGTTACACCCTCTGAATTAAGATTTTTTGAATATAAAATTGCAAGTAAAATTTATACAGATTAATTAAATATTTTTAATTCACTGTGGATACCATTTTAGGTGTAACAATACATTCTCCTATATCAAGGATGAGATGAATAAATTTGCTCATATGTAAATGGTAAAGAAGAAAATAGGTTTCAATTAAAATGTTACATAACATTCATACATATATCTACACTATTATATAAAGTAGAAGAGGGTTTTTGTTTATTGGGGATAAATAAAAAACTACTCGATCAATTTCAACCAAATTTTTACCAGTGTTTCTTGACATAATTGAGAGGGTTTTTAGATACATTTCATCTTGAAAAATCTGTACAAAAAAAACAATCTTAAAAAGATAATGCTTCAATGTGTATGTTGTCACAAAATTTAATGAATTGAATTAATGAACTGTAAGTCTCTATCACTGAGTGAGCTGGGTTTGAACTGAATGATTTGATTCAATTGAATGAAAAATATTACAAAAATTATAGAATTATATTTACATTCAATAATATTAAATAAATTTAAAATAATTCTGTTTATTAATAATAATAATAATGGGCTTTCCATGGGGACTGCGTGTGAGACTAGAGTGGTGAGGTTGTTTGTAATTTAGTTTCTTTTTCAGGTTTCTAAAAGCCTGAATATTCTTTAATTGTTATTTATTAGTATTTTTCTCACAACCAAGAGGATAACAAGTTAGAGTGCTTGTCCAAGGAACAGAGCCTTCTATGGGAATGGCAAGCAAACTGTGGCCCTGTGGTAGGCCCTATGGCCTCGAGGAGCCCCTGAGTTAGCTCTGGGGTTCACTTTGGCCCCCAAGGGTCCAGGATCTAGCTAGGTGGGCCGGCTAATATATATATATTGTAGTTATGTAATAGATAAGCTTTATAGATATCAATCTATAAGTAGAAACAGCCAAAATAAGCCATGTAAGAAATGGAAAAAAGTAGGAACAGAATAAGTTTTTTAATCCTTAGGGAAAAAAAGAAAGAGATTCTAAAGTAAATATCTCAAGGAAACTTTTTCTGGTTAATGAATATTATATAAATGTTAAGATGGAATATTTAGTGTTTTATGTCAATTTATTCATCCTTTTTTATCCTGGATAAAAAAAAAGAGGATATCATTTTTATATTTAATTTAAACAGTTGGGAATTAATTAACTGATAGTGGAGTGCTGTAGAAAACATCTGAAAAACTTGAAGTTTTAACATTATTTACAATGTTGTTTCTTACTAACTGTCAACATTTTTTTTTTTTTTAAATTAATTTAAACTTTGTTAATTATTACCAACTATTATAAATTAATCAATTAAATAGTACTTAAAATTATTAATTAATTTATGAAAATTAATTAGTATTAATGAGTCTCAGAGAACAAATTTTCTTTATCTTCTTTAAAGATTTGGCTTTTGTTATCAAAGAATTAGAACAAAAACAAAATATTATTTCAAAATTAAATAATACTGGTTTACAATTTTTTTTTTAAATTTGGTTTCCAAAAATCAAGAAAATTACATCACCCATTGTATTTAATAATCCAGAAAATATAATAATTTAAATTGTATGAGCTAATTAAGTTAGTATTAATTAAATTAATATAACCAATATATTAATAAACAAAACAACCCAATTATTTCCACAACGTTTTCAGAAAATATTACAATACGATTAACACATATATATTTGTCACTTACCTCAGAAAGGCTAAAAAATAATTTTTAAACGTACATATATAAAAAATAATCATTACATATCTTTTTATATATACATATATATATTTTTTAAATTAAACTAAATATAGTTACCGTTTTAATACATAGTTTCCTTGCACTTTCCATAGACAAACAGTATAATATAAAAAAATATTCCTTTAATACAAGTATAATTCCATTTTCAGTACAAGAAGTGATGTATGTAAGATATGACATGCTCGTTTTACCTTTTTTGATTCCAAAAGTTAACAAAAAATGAATCTTTAGATTACCCAACAAATTAATAACTTTTACACATAGAATGTAACAGATCTGAAACAAAAAAAAGAAATTCCATAAATTAATTATTACACTTAAATCATTATTGAAGACATTTTAGTTCGGTGCTGGAGAAAAATTTATATAGCAAGCACATAGACAAAATACATTAAATACTGGAGGAAGTAGAAAAGGAGTGATGGGGTAATTGAAGCAGTAATAGACTAAAGGGATATTAAGAGAACAATTACTATACTTTGAAGGAAATGATGATGAGAGAGAAAGGAGGAGTCCACAGAATAATACAAATTTAGACATCAAAGTTGAAGGAAGCTAAAGACATACTGAAGAAGTTACTGGAAAACATACTCGCAATTATTTAAAAAATAAGTGAAAACACCATAGTACCATGCTGGACTTGTAACCCAGAAAATGAGGAGGGATCTCAGACCTACCTGAAATTAATTTATATTACATAATATTAACAATTAATAAAACCCACCTTACCTTAACATTGAGATAAGCTCTAAATCTTTTGGCTTACTTGAAAGCCATCATCAGGCGTTAAAAATATTACATTAAAGTCAAAAATTAAAAAATTATAGTTTTAAAGTGTATAAACAGTCATGACTGTTTGGTCCTACCAGTATACTCCAGTTACAATGGTATGATGGCTTTCAAGTAAGCCAAAGGATCTAAAGCTTATCTCAATGTGCCGATAAGGTGGATTTTATTAATTTTTAATGTTATTTAATTAACATATCAGTGATACCATATTCGAGAAATTAAATAATTTATAATTTTGATTAAAAATAAGTAGATAAAACATATTGAAACCTATAATATGTTTAAGTTTATCTTCATTTACAGAAAAACAAATAAAAATACCTCTTTTCTTTTTACAGTAGATGTTTAAAGTCAACTTTAAGAAAAGATTTGTACAGCCATAAATCTGGATATGAGGATTACGGATAAGATCACAATGTATGCCAATTACAGACAATTCCCTCAAGAGATTAATCGGCCATCTTTCCTTTTTTATTTTATTCCTTCTTGCTTGGCTAGATACCATGGAAGGGCCAAATCATTACCCTGATCCTACTTGTGACATCATGCTACCTACTTCTAATAACCGGCAGAGCAATGATTATTCATTAGATTCGTTAAAGTATTCTGTATAACTAACCTACGACTCTGTGTTCAATTTGAATACTACATAAAAAGCCAACTTAAGGATGTAAAATCTAGCCTTCAATTCCTTACCAAATTTAATCTATATTAACTACGGATTCATCAAAGATTCTTATTTAAACATAACTATTCATGATCCACATAAAAAAATAATGGGATAATAGTGTAATTCCTAAAACCTGATTTATCAGATAGCAGAAGTGAAGTTCCATTAACTCGTGAAGATTTTCAATAGACTAATATTGATCAAAGGTAAAATAGTAAACTAGTCGATTATACTCTATCAGTTTAGATTAGTTTTTAGTTTTAAACTAGTTCTCCGGTGGTTAATTATCTCCTAATTATTTCCCTCTAGTTTTCTAATTATTTATTCCTTCTCCACTTGACAAGAAGATGGAATTTCGATTAGCCCCTTCCTAAAAATTTCATCATCTGGCATAATACTTCGCAAAAGAGAAAATGTAAGATAAATATTACAAATTAAAAAACACAGCTGTCAAAAAAAAAAACATTTCTGACATTGTTCTTTAATATAGGATAATTACTAATAAAATAATAAAAGAAGATGGGGGTGACAACAATTTTGTATATAATTTTTTCAAATTTTTTAAATTTATTTAAACATATACACCCCATAGCTTATGACACTCCCAGTAATATAAAGACTCCAACGCAAGGTCATACATCTAAATCGATTTTTCCATTGAGCTACTATGGTGGAACATACATATACCCTAAATACATTACAACCCTTTTTGGGCAGTTGTCTAAAAAAAAAAGGATTTATTTAAAAAAATTAGTAAATTTATAGTAAGATAAAAAGTGTAACAGAAGTAATTAAAATGCATTATGTATCGGTTTATGTAATAACAATCAATAAAATCTTCAATAAATATTATACTGAAATACCTTAAATGAACAAAATTTTAATAATAAATAAATGATTTATTCTAAAAATTAAATTACAAAATCGTACTTACTTCAATTAATAATATTAAATGAAGATATTGCACGATAAATACAATAATTTTAGTATATACAGTAAAGATTATTTTAACAATATTATAAATGTTTAGAATGAAACACAAGTCGTAAAATAAGGTTTAATATGCGTTATATGATTTTCTTCAAGTAATGACATATTTATTATTAAATTGAAACATTAAATTCATCCATGGGTAATCAACCATGATAGATGACAATTTTTATACACACAAGTTTCTTCACACATTTTAAAAACTATTTCTATTGATTTACCAGAGATTATATTTTAAGAGTAAAAAAGTATAAATTTTCTTTAAAACAAGTAAAAACATAATATTTATTTATGCTTTTTTTATATAATATTTATTTAGACATTAACTATTAATTTTTTCATGATCTTTCATGAATCTGTGTTTGACAGTTTTCAATTATACCTCCTCCATTTTTCTCATTACTTCACATCATCATCCTTTATTTCTTAATGGCTTCTTTTCTTCTTTATGTATATAATCATCAGAACCTTTTTCTTTTTCTTCTTTTCTTTCCTACCACTTTTCGCATCAAAGAGTACCTAATTTATTTATTCTTTTAAATTTTTTAATAATAATACCTATACCAAAAAGAATATACAAAAATATGTATCGAGGTCAAATGAATTGCTAAAAACATCAATTTGAGTATGCACACTTGTTACTGTATGTCCCTCCACATTATTTAAATTATTTCATATTGTATTAAATACAAAGTATAGAAACATATGTTAATGTGACTATCTTAATAAACCTATGATGTACTTCTATGTGCTCAGCTGTCAACACAAAAACCTTAATATGAAAAAAGAAAACTGATTTTTATTTATGTTTTGCTTGAAAGCATCTTAATGTAAATTTAAACTTGTCATCATTATTTAATATTTATTATGCTTACATATAATTATCTCTTGCAGTTCCTTTCAGTACAAGCCATCAAGATACCAAAAATGGACTATTAAATTACTGTTTGGCAGTCATAAGTACGAATCATTTAACACAATATTTGGAAAATTGTAAAGACATTAACTTATATAATACGCCAGGGTATGTAGAACAATTTAGATGGATTTGAATACTAGATCGTGGATACCGGTTTTCTTTGGTGGTTGGGTTTCAATTAACCACACATCTCAGGAATGGTCGAACTGAGACTGTACAAGACTACACTTCATTTACACTCATAGATATCATCCTCATTCATCCTCTGAAGTAATACCTTACGGTGGTTCCGGAGGCTAAACAGGAAAAAGAAAAGAAAAGGGTATGTAGAACAAACCATACAGGATGTTGGGTATAATACATACATGGATAGAACTGGCTGAAGAAGGAAGATTGCTGCAAACCAATCCCAGGATTGATTACTACATGAAGAAGAATCTCTTCAAGGTTTTCCTTAATTTATCCAAACAAACACCGACAGTTCTTTTTGTATATCACAGAGTTTACCCATTCCTAACTTGATCTATATTACGTACCAATCAGAATGAAATACTTGTTTTTTTTTGTAGATGCAGAAGTATAATAGTGTAAGAACACGCTGAAATACCTTCTCGGTACTGGTTTATAGGAGAAATAAGAAATTATCCTTTCACATAAAATTTGTTTTAACGCAAAGCCAACAAAAATTATAACCTAAATTATTAAAAATCAGGCTGCATGAAAATGTCATTGCTTTAGGATATCTGTAGACAAACAGTGACAAAAAAATCTACACAAAAAAAGTTACACATAAAAAGTTACACATTCGCTATTAAAGTTATACGTTTTACTTCTCATCAGCGTAAACATCAAAATGAATATGCGTTTTTCATATTACTATCATGTAGCCAAGTGCCTGTACCATATTCTTATGTGCAATAATACAAAATCAATTGTTCAGGTTCTTGAAAATATACGAGTCCAACCCCCCTGTATAGATGAATTTTGAGTTTGAGTACTAGTCAGGAATGACAAACAAACTTCATCATCATCCATCAGTCTTATTGAGCGTCAGCCTGTTCCGTAGAAAAATAAATAAATGGTGTACAAGTCTGTATCAGTTTAATCTGTAGAGTAGCTTAATGTTCTTCATTTGGTAAAAGAGAAGCGTATTCATGGTTGGGTGTACATGAGGGCTTACTAGAAAATTGTAGGAGTACAGATCAAGGAAACCATCAGTCTCAAAATTGTGGAAAACAATAGTTAATGTAAGTAAGCCAATCCAGCAGTAGACTCAGTTGTAAAGAAAGGTCATTAACCCTTCTTTTTTTTAATATAAAATATTTTTTAATTATATTAAATATGCATGATGATTGGTTTTGGAATAGTGTAAGCTAAATATATAACATCGTAGGACAAGGAACTGAGTTAATACTGATAAGTAATATCATATATATAATAATGGATATGCATAGAGAAAAGCTAATTATAATGTTTAAACAATACATAACAAACTAAACCACATTAATTATAGTTTGTAACATAATCTTATACCATCAAATTAGACTGGCAGAACTAACATGTAATGCTTACACCACACCACCTCCCTTTAAAACAATCCTTTCCGTACAAAACTTCTTGTATATTCCTTAATCACTCACACTACAATATTCCATCATACCGGATAATAGAATTAATCTTTATTTACATATTTCAACACTATTCCACACAAACAAATATGATGAAAGGATTATAATATTTTAAAACAATCATCACTGATTTTATGTACTTAATTTACTTGATAATACTAGGTCTGTTCAGAAAATAATCAAACTTAATTTTTTTAATCTTTATTATTCATTTTAGAGATTACTGACCCTTGTCCCCTTCAAAGTACTACCTTCTCCAATTCCCGGCGGTTTTTCCATTTCATGAAGCAGTCCTGGATAGCTTTATTTGAAATGACATTTAGGTCCGAGACAAATTTGGTCATCAATAGTCTCAAAATGGTGTCCTTTCGTCATTGATTTTAATTTCGGAAATAAGAAAAAATCGCAAGGAGTCAGATCTGATGAGTAGGGAGGCTGAAAAAGGAAAGTCATGTGATTTTTAGCACAAAACTTACAAAATGACAAACCTGACTGCGCGGACCCATTGTCCTATTGAAGGAACCTTGAGTTATCTCACCACAACTCCAGTATCGTTTTGAGGATTTTTTTCACCTAACCGCTGTAAAACTTCTTGATAGTACGCACGGCTCATTGTTTTACCTTGAGGCAAAAATTCAAAGTGCACAATTCCATTTGGCAGAACATCACTTTGACATCGGATCGAAACTTACGTGCTTTCTTCAATGTGTTTGTTCAATTTGTTTGGATGTCGTAGCCGTAAACCCGGCTTTCATCTCCAGATTCTTTCTTCAAGACGTTGCTGACAAACGTCCACTCGATGTTCTTTCTGCTGTGTTCGGTCATCAAACGTGGAACAAATTTTGCTGCGACTAGATGCATGTTCAATTTTTCAGTCAAGATGTCACGGCATGATCCATTCGAGATGCTAACCTCTTCTGTAAGTTCTCTGATAGTCGATCGGCGATTTTTATGCTCCAGATCGTTCATTTTCTGAAGGCGGGTAGATTTTCATAAGTTGATGACGAAAATCTTCCTGATCGAGGGTCATCTTCGATCGACTCACGACCACTTTTTAATCGTGAAAACCGTTCGTAACGTTGCGTACATTCTAGAGCATCATCTTTGTAAGCTTGTTTCAAAAGTTGAAAATATTCCGTGAAAGTTTTCCCTAGTTTCATGCACAATTTTACGTTGTATAATTACTCCAGAATATCGCATATTACAAAAATCGCTACTAACACTTAAACACGTTGCACTCAATTAATAATAACACGAAAACTAAACAAGGTAACAACAACCCAAGAACATACGGTTACTGAGGAAGTTTTGCAGAACGATGCTGCCAACTGTACGTCACTAAATATCTCCGTTGGCGTGCAATTAAAAATGTTCGGTTATTTTATGAACAGACCTCGTGTATATATATATATATATATATATACAATAAAATCCAAAAAAGTATATATATACATATAAGCATTAGAAAACTCTGGAAATAGTTTCATATTATAAAACTGAATTTGAGTAAATTATAAACAAACGCGAATTTATTCATTCATAGCTACAAATACATATCTTTCAGAACGTTTTAAATGTCTGCTTTACTAAATTCAACTTTATTAAATTCTAAATTGTATCACCTAGTGGTGAACTCGTTATCGCAAATCAGCTGATTTCGAAGTCGAGAGTTCAAAGATTCAAATCCTAGTGAAGGTAACTTTTATACGGATTTGAATAGTAGATCGTGGATATCGGTTTTCTTTGGTGGTTGAGTTTTCAATTAACCACACCATCTCAGAAATGACCAAGATTACCACCTATCTGACTAGTATAAGACTACATTTCACAGTAGTCTGAGACTGTACAAGACTGCACTTTTTTCCATTCATACATATCATCCTCTGAAGTAATACCTTATGGCTTTTCCGGAGGCTAAACAGAAAAAGAAAATATGGCAGTGAAGTGGTGTGTTGTATGGTTGTTAAGATTTATCTTTTACAAATTCTTAAGTTTTTATTTCTTTTTTGTTTTTGTTATCTGTTGATATAATTTTAGGATTATGTACAGACTGATGATGCGGGATCCTGCGAAAGTTGAATATTGGTATTAGTTTTTTTACGTTTTTCTCGAATATGTTTATTTATTTGTCTCTCTCTCTCTCTCTCTCTCTCTCTCTGTGTGTGTGTGTGTGTGTGTGTGTGTGTGTGTGTGTGTGTGTGTGTGTGTGTGTGTGTGTGTGTGTGTGTGTGTGTGTGTGTGTGTGTGTGTGTGTGTGTGTGTGTGTGTGTGTGTGTGTGTGTGTGTGTGTGTGTGTGTGTGTGTGTGTGTGTGTGTGTGTGTGTGTGTGTGTGTGTGTGTGTGTGTGTGTGTGTGTGTGTGTGTGTGTGTGTGTGTGTGTGTGTGTGTGTGTGTGTGTGTGTGTGTGTGTGTGTGTGTGTGTGTGTGTGTGTGTGTGTGTGTGTGTGTGTGTGTGTGTGTGTGTATCCTGTTAAGACAGAAATCCAATGGAAGTAAGAGCCAAGTTCTTTAAAGTAATATAATACATATGTCCTTATCAGAAGAAAGTCATAAGGTTAAAACGTACAAGATTGGCCAACAAATTGCATAAATGACGCAAATAACAGCGGATGTAAATGTAGAAAACAAGTAAAGATTAAAAAAATTACAACAGAACAAAATGAAATGGAAAATAACATCAAACCAATCCAATGAACGCTAAACGGTTAAAAACGAACAATAAGGTTAAAACGTACAAGATTGGCCAACAAATTGCATAAATGACGCAAATAACAGCGGATGTAAATGTAGAAAATAAGTAAAGATTAAAAAAATTACAACAGAACAAAATGAAACGGAAAATAACATCAAACCAATTCAATGAACGCTAAACAATAAAATTATATGTATATAAGCATAAATATTCAAAGAATATTGTGTAATAGATTATATTTTTCCCTTTTTTTCATAAATGATTTAGAACAATTGTAAAAAATTATCAACATCACCTTTTATCTAAATAGATTTATCTTCTTTATAAATTATATTACATAAAGCACTCTCTCTTTCTCTCATCCTCTTAAAGTAAGAGAAAATATAAAACTTTCTCTCTCTCTCTCTCTCTCTCTCTCTCTCTCTCTCTCTCATTTTTATTACATATACACTAACACAAATGCAAAAGAAAATACTTTTATGCTTCATCTGTTTAATTTTCCCGTCTCAGTCACGCTTAATTTAATTCTCTATTCAATATTAAGCCATTAAGAACAATGAACAAAGAATAAGCTGCTACATATATATATACACACACACACACACACACACTCACACACACAAATTATTCTCATTAAAACACATTTATTTCACACTTACGTAAAATTCTATTAAGAAATAATACCATCCAAGAGAAAATTACATTTATCACTTCTTTATAATTAAACAATTACAAATAAATTCTTAGATTTTATTTTTTTTTTAATTTAATTTTATAATTTATTAAAAAATTTGTAATACTCTCATTTTTAAACTTTTGTCAAGAAAAATAATTTTTTTTTTTTTTTTTTAATACATAACTGTGTATGATCATGAAATATAATAGTTACGTACCAGTGAAATATAAATACTGCTCAATCGTCAATTATAGAATTTATTTTGAAAGTTATATCTTGCAAACTAAATTCAAATGTACGTCGTATAAAACAGTGTTCTTTTAGTTATTAATTTACTAACGAAAGTACTGTAATCGCGAAATATTTCGGTTTTCAGATTTCAACGGAAATATCAATTTTGACCATCCCTGAATCCATTTTAACTAGTTTCAGCGTGACGTCTGTACGTATGTATCTCTATTGTTATCTGTTGTAGGTGGCTACAAAACTGTTTCGCGAGAGGCAGTCACTGTGATCGCCGGCATAAAACCCGTTGACATTTTGGTTTCGGAACGTAGCCAGCGGTATGTTCCAAGAAGGGAGACCTTCTAACGTCAGGGCGTATGCGAGAAATTGAAGACCAAGGTTTTGACTCTTGGCAGGTTAGGTGGAACGATTCTTCTACTGGTCGATAAACGCATGGTATTTTTTTCCGAATGTTAGGGAGTTGCGAGCAATTAGCTGGGTTTCCCCCAATCGGCATATTACTCAATTTATTTTGGGACTCGGCATATTACTCAATTTCTTTCGGGACGTGGTACTTTTAGGGATAGTTTGGCTAGGTTTAGGTTGGTTGACTCCGG